>NW_024467101.1:5710917-6352167 GCF_017591425.1 Ochotona curzoniae | reverse complement strand
TTTAAAATGTATTTATTTGACTAAAGGGCAGACAGAGAGACAGACTGAAGCTAGCAGTCACCATGGGGATCCTGATCTCATATGATTCCATTCGGAAACCCCAGGAATGAGCTGACTCATCCCATCTCACAGAGGTCATTTCTCACTCAGCAATAGCAGGGTGTGCAGGGGATCGTGGAAGTGCAGGGTTCTGGGAAGCCCTTGCCCCTGGGGAAAATACAGGTACTAGGGACAGTGTCTCGGTACCATCAGGAAGGAAACCAGGGAGTGGGCGACTCTGTAGCAGTATCCCAGAACTGGAGTCATCAGAGGTCCCCATGTCTACCCTGGGGACAAGCCAGCAGATGGTTAAGATGATGTCCGCCACCCTACCCAAAGAACCTCCAGCTGGTCCCACAAAGGCTACCCCTGTGGTAGTGACCCCTCTTCCTGTGGTTGCATCAGCAATCACCCAATCTCATCTGCAAATCCCTCTTCCTCCTTGTCCCAGACAATGTCTCCCAGACATCCACTGTATCAGATGCTGTGTGAGATCCTGTGGTTCCCACAGGTGCTCCCAGCCAGGGCAGTCTCCGCCTGCACAGGGAAAATCTGGGCCTTCTGACCAAAGAAATCATAGAGGAGAAAGTGGCCATCTGGCCCTAGTCACAGGTCACATGGGGCACTTAGAGCCTCAGATACACCATTTTCTGAACCCACCACTCCTCCCCTGGAGAAAAGGAAAAGCAAAGGCCAGGCTGTGATCTGGGCTCCCAACAGAGGCTGAAAGGGCTGTGTGGCCCCAGACAGCCAAGCAGCTCCCAAGCAGTGGCTTCTGGGCCTGAGGATCGGGTAGGACAGCTGCAGGTACAGAGGACCCAGACCAGTCAGGTTAGCCCATGATCAGATCAATTCAGTCCCAGTATAGACCACGACCTAGAATGGCTGGACCCCAGTACACATGCTGCCTAGAGCAAAGTCACAGGTTCAGACCTCTTTCCTAAACAAATGCTACAGGCTGGCTATATGGTGTGGCTGACAGGGCAGGCACAGCCCAGACGGGAGCACTGGCAGTCTGTGAGAATGAAGAACTTCTGGCCAGGAGGCCATGGTCTAGCAGCTGCAGACAGCTGGGGGCCAAGAACCATGACTCTAGGACAGGACCTGGGGGATGCTGAAATTCAGCCTCAGTTTACCCCCTGTGCAGCCATTCCCTGGACAGCAAGGAGGTCCAGGCACACAGAAAATGAAGACTTGGTTAATCACTGTTGACATTGGTCTATTCCAGCCACAGGTGGCCTCAGGTCAGTCTCTAAACCCTACAACCTTCTTCCTGCAAGCCCTGGCACCCTTGCCCCAGTGCAGCTGGCTGGGTGAAACCAAAAGTCCTTGAGGCCAGAAACAGCTGGGGAAGTCCCACTTGGTCCCAAGCCTAGCACCAGGTGCATCCCTCTCCCTCTGTTTCCTGAAGTTTCCATGAGCTCAGCTGGAGAAAGAGTCCTTGTGCCAGTATCAAGGCTACTCAAGCCCCTAAGCCCAGACCTTTGCCAAACAAAGTCTTGAGGTCATGATCAATGGGCAATTTGTTCATGACCCTGTTTCAGCACTCTCCAGGAACTGTTCTAAATGCTGTCAATCACCTCATGCTACCAGGCGTTTGGAGCTTGGAGGAGCCCTAGGGGACAGGAAGCAACCCTGTGGGTTCCACCCAACCTGTTGCTCCCAGATCTTACTCTTCTGGGGGAAGGAGGAGGGTATAAAGAGACCCTCATTATTGTTGCCCTGGAGAACAAGAAGACTAGATATACAGCTGTCCGCCAGGAGTTCCCTCCCTACCAGGGGACCCATCCCACTTGGGAACTCATGCACCCATTCTTCCAGGAGGCCTGGCCCAGACAGGGCCCTTAACTTCCTGAGTGCCACGTCAAGCAGGACTGGCCCAACCATGGCCACCACAAGGCCTGGAACCTGCCTGTTTCTTCACTGTGGGAAGAGGCAGAGGGGAAGATTGACACTGGGATATCTTGACTCAAGGTGGATCAAGATACTGAGGCCAAAGGGAAGGAAAGAGTCGTAAAGGGCAGGGCAACACAGTGAGATATGCTGTCCCTGCCCACTGGGTGGCCAGATTCCCCTGTCACCTCCCTCTACTCACACCCTATCCTCCACTGAGAATAAAAGGTCCCAGGATATTCCTGGGCTCTGGGTCCCAATGGGAGTTGAAGGGGCAAGCAGGTATCAGACACTGGGCATCATTGTACGTGACAAGTCCCTTCCTCCTGGTGAGACTTTACCAGCTCACTCTCAGGGACACCAGTCCATAGCTTCCCCTAGCCATTTTGGGAGCTCTGGTCTGATCTGACCTGCCATACATGACCATCGCACAAGTCACCTGGTTTGTGAGATGGCAAGTGTCACACGCACATGCTAAGACAAGGTCCTCCCCTCCACCTTCCCCCCCGCCCACCTTCCTCCCTACACGCCCACCTGTGGGCCTGGACTTGCCATGGTGAGTGAACTTCCTATTACTGTTGGCCAGTGAGTGCACACAACCTCAGCCCAAGCCAGGTGCCAGGATAAGGCCAGCTTGGGGGAGGCTTACCCCTGCCCAGTTCAGAGCTCAATGCTGCAGATGGGATCGAAGACAAAGATGAAGATCTGGAGGTTTCTGCATGACTGGCAAACGTGTCCAACAGGGCCAGGAGCTGGCAGCAAGCAGAGGCAGCAAGGAGATTCGCAGGGGTTCAGCAAGAGAAAAGGCACAGAGAAGTAACTACAGCAAGCCTTCTCTGCACAAGGCTGCAGCCAGGGCACTCAGGCCCCCATTAATGCAGCTAACTCTTCTGCCTCCAAGACCCCAGACTCCTGTCTCTCACAACACCTGGCCTGTCCTGATGCCCCCTCAGAGTGGGCAGTGGTTCATGCCGTGGTTGGACACCGCTTGGGACACTCACACCCCATGTTGAACACCTGGGTTTAAGTACCAGCTCCAGTTTCAGCCCCCTGCCAATGCATGGCCTGTGAAGTAACAGTAAAGGCTTAAGTCCATGAGGTTCTGCCACACACATGAGAGACACAGATCAGGTTCCAGGCTCCAGCTTCAGCCTAACCCAGCCCTGGCCTGTTACAGATCTCATTTGGAAAACGAACCAGAGAATCCCAATCTCTCTCTCTCTCTCTCTCTCTCTCTCTCTCTCTGACTTTCAAATAAACAGATACATGTATATATACTTTCAAAAGTCCTTAGACTCTTGTCTGTGGGTAGGGCCTGCTGTGAGCCCGACCTCTGCCAGGCAGAAGACAAGAGAGGAGGAAGTCGGGACCTGCTGTGGGGAAGAAGATTTAAAGACAGCAGAGCTGAGGGAAGAAGAGAGGACACTGGGAGGCAGGCCCGGGCAAGGGCCTAGAGGACGTCCTGGAGCTCTCCAGGCCATGGCAGTGCACACAGGCTGAGCTGGGTCAGTGAGTCTCAGTATCCCAAGACCAGGGACTCAGCAAAGAGGGCAGGACAGGACAGGGCCCAGTGAGTGTAAGGTCAAGAGTAGTGGCTCCAAAGGCCTCCAAACTGGCCAGATCTGAGATTCCTGTGATGGGACACTACTGAGTGACCTTATTTTTATACCTTTTATCAAATATGAGGATGTATGTGATTGTTCCATTTTACAGGTAAGGAAAAGAGAGGCTCATAGCAGTTAAACACCAGAAAGCAAGAGAAAGCCAGCTGCTGAGTGTCAGGACTCACAGCCCAGAGCTTCCTACTGAAGAATGGGACAAACTGAGGCCAGGAGAGGACAGAACCCACATGAGCTCACATGGGGTTCACCTAACTTGAAACACAGGGCTCCCCACCGGGTGCTGAACAAGCTCATGTGAAGAGACCTCCCACCATCCTTTCATAGGTACATAGAGGTACAAAAGGAAGCCCCAAAGACATACATCATACAGAGCCAGGACTACAAACTCAGGGCAACCACTTCCCAGGGCAGCCATGGGGTGAGCACCCAGCCAAGGGTTGGTGACAGGGCAGGAGTATCCAGAGTGTTGTCCTTCCTGGAGGAGAGTCTGCTGTGGAAGCCCAGACCTCAGGGTCAGATGGGGAAGGTCCCCACCCACACCCAGCCAGTACAGGCTTTGACCTTGGGTGATGAATTCCCCTCTCTGGGCCTCAGTTACTCCTCTGCACAAGAGGGTGATGGCACCAACTGCTCCCCGACAGGGTGAGTTTTGGGTTAGTTGAAATGATATCTACGGTGTGCCTGGCCCATGAGGACCCCCAGCATCCACACCTGGCCAGCCTGCCTAGGGACCTGTCTTGTGATTCTGGGCAATTCCCGTCCGCTCTCTGCATACCAAGGAGAAGCTGTGTGAAGAGCCCCAAGGGTCCATCACCTGGGAAATCACAGGCTTCCTGGAAGACAGAGCTTACCAAGGAAGTCTGGGTGGCCATCAAGGTCTGGGGTGGTGGTAGGATGGGGGCGATTCCAGGGGAAGGAGTCTCCTCCCCCAGCTCTGGTGGGTCCGCCTACAGCTGGCAGCCCCTGGAAATCCCCAGGCTAAAGTTAGCCCCAAGTTGGCTGAAACCAAAACCTGGGGTGACAAAAGTAGAGCATGAAGGGGAAGAGAAACCAAGTCCAAGGCCACTAGGGCGTGTGGGACGGGTCACAAACAGGACCAGGTGTGACTTGCAACGGGGCAGGGGCAGTTTCAGGGCTGAAATCGGATGTTTGTGCAGCTCACAGGTGGGGACAGCAGAGCCCCACCCTTGTCCCATCCCACCTCTCCCCAGCCCTGGGTCTGTGCCTGATGCTGCCCCCTAGCTGCCTCCCGGCCCTTTGAGTGCTAGCCTAGGTCCTGGTATCCCAGAAGGCCCCACCTGCAGGAATCTCAGTGGGGCCGGTGTTGTGAACCATATCACAGTGCCCGATTGCAAGCAGGTCCCCAGGAAGGGGGGCCCAGACTCACAACCTTGTCTTGGCAGAAAGGAAGGGCATGGGTGAGTTAGCAAAGGCACCCTCCCCTTCTGAGACCTGTGAAGCTGAGGGGCCTCAAGAAAATATGGTCGAGCCTTCCAGACATTCCTGCATTTGTCCTTTGTCTACTGTCTGGGAAGATATTTCCTTTTGACCCAGAAACACTGCTCATAGAAAGTGACTGTGGTTTGGTGCGTGTGGGTGCATGGCCAGCATACAAGTCCAGAGGTTACACGGTTACTAGAATCCACACATCTCCAAGCTGCCTTCCATAAGGGCGACAATCAGATATCCACATTAGGGGACAGTGGGACACAGGCAGGTGACAAGAGACGAATCCATCCTTACATAAGGGCATGATTCCATGCAGATAAAAGTCGGGAAGAATCCACACGAACCCTCCAACAAGGATTCACTCCTGTGGTGTGAGATCAATATTTGCTTTACATTCTTGATGCCTTTGTATGTCTTCTGATTTTTTCAGAAGAGCTATATTAGTTTTAAAAACATAAAAATAATAAACTGATGAAAGACACAAGATCTGGAATAAGCACCATGGCACACAAGCTAATCCTTTGCCTACAGCACTGACATTCCATATGGGCCCTAGTTCATGTCCTGGCTTCTACACTTCCCATCCAGTTCCCTTCTTGTTTCTGGGAAAGCAGCAGAGGACGGCTCAAGTCCTTGGGACCCTGCACCCGTGTGGGAGACCCAGAAGAAGTTCTTGGCTCTTGGATTTGAATGGGCTCTGCTCCAGCCATTGTGGCCATTTGGGGAGTGAGCCGGCGGATGGAAAATTTCTGTCTTTCCTTTTGTCTATATATCTGCCTTTCAAATAGAAGTAAATAAATCTTTGGAAAGAAAAGACACAGATGCTGGGGTAGACACTGTGAGGAGAGTACCTGGGATTGAGTCCCATCTCTGTCCCGGATTCCCATCTCCCTGTTCATATGCCAGGGTTGGCAGCAGATGGTGGCTCAGGCACTGAGCTCCTTCCACCCATGTGGGAAACCCTGATGCAGCTCCTGGTTCCTGGCTCCAGGCTGCTCAGTTCCAATGACTGGCATTTGAGAGCAAACCCAAGGACAGAAATGAAAAATCTGTGTGTGTGTGTGTCCCTCCCTCCCTGTCTTTCAAATATTTTTGAAGAGGAAAGAAAGACATGCAAGGCCCTCAAAATGCAGTGGCTAAGAAAACGTGCATGGCATTTAACAAGGCTAGGAAAGGATTTATCCCAAAGAGCTCACGGGGCAAGAGGTGACACGTGATGCTACCATGTAGTTCAGCAGTTAAGATCTCACTGGGGACACTTGCATCCCATACTGGAGTTTCTGGTTCAAGTCCCAGTTCCTTCCCTTTTGATCCAGCTTCCTGTTAATGCACACCTTGGGAGGCTGAGGAAGATAGGCCCAGTACTTGGGTGCCTGCCACCCACACAGGAAATCCAGATTAACCCTTGGGCTCCTGGTTTCAACGCAGCCACCCAGCCTTGGCTGTTTCAGGAATCTGGGGAGTAAATAAACAGATGGAAGATCTCCTCTCTTTTTCTTTCTTTCTCTCTCCCTACCACCCCTAAACTCTCTCTCATTCCCTCTCTCTCTCCCTTTCTTCCCTCTGTGTAACTCTTTCAAATAAATAAATCTTTACCAAAAAAAAAAAAAAATTAATCTGGTACCTAATCTCTGTTCTCCTGTTCTGATGTTGCTAATATTAAAAGCAACCTCACAAGTTTTGCTAAAATGAATTGTTGATATGTGGTCTGACCTTGAAGTGCATGTATTGGGACCGGGCTCCTCGGCTGCTGATGCCAGTGGACCAGCACACCCAGGTGCACACAGGGAACATGACGGCCAGCCAGTTCAGCTAGGCCAGCAGGGGACATCAACTGCCTCTTCAGAGGATAAAGGGCAAAACAGTTTGGGCAATTCTCCCGGCCAAACTTTGCAGCATGTCCCTGGGTCTGTGGACGTATTAAGGCAGTCTTGGTCAGCCAACAGACCTTGGAAAGAATGACGAAACTAACAATATCTCAGAACTATCAAAACCACTCAAGTAGCAGCACTCTCAGTACATTCTTCTCCGAATCAGGGTCTCTAAGGTGTCATCAAATGACCGTCCCAACCCCGCGTGCTGTGTAGTTTGAGAGCAAGGGGTAGCCCCATCTCCCTCCTCCCCTGCAGACACAGGAAGAAAAAAGAAACTGAAGCATTTGTCTCACCCACCTTCCTGGGTACCTGAACTTCCCCACCCTTGCCAGAGGCCTCCTCTCAATATTTTAAAAAAGAAAATTAACATTTTTAAATAAAATAAAATTGAAAAAAAAAGGAGGAATTCCTGAGAAAATCGCAGCAATTCCTGCAATGACCAGGAAATCACTCTATATGGACCTTTTGCGTATTATAATTGCTCATTATACAGTGACTTGTATGCACAAGGATAATTCCAAAGGTTTTCCTAAACGTGGAGTTAAAACATAAACTTATTTTGATGCCAAAAAAAGTTGAAATCCACACCATTATAAAAAAAAATCCTCAAAAGGCTCATGAAAAACACATATTATGAAAAAATGCATGGCTTTCAACATTCTTGCACTAGTATACTTGTCTTCTAATTCCATTTTTCTACAACTGCTTGAAGCACCCTTGTAGCCATCATTGCTTATGATCATAAAAATTCTGATTTACGGGTACTCTGCATCTGTGGTTACTACTACATATTTCTTCTACGAGCAATGTGAAGACACTGCGCCTTGCTTGTTCACCTCTCACCTTCTCCTCAGAAAAACCTAAGTCTGTAACCTAATTCTGAGTGTCTGACACCAAACCTAGAAGGGCAGGTACTCACCAGCCACCCCCTCAGTCTGGTTGCCTCCTACCCTCCTCGCCCCTCCAAGACCCTCCTTAACAAAGGAAAAGCTGGAGGGAGGACAGGCAGCTCAATTGCCTAATCCTCCCCTTGCAAGTGCCAGGATCCCATATGAGTACAGGTTCATGTCCTGGCTGCTACATTTCCCATCCAGCAGCTCCCTGCTGGTCCTGCTTGTGGCCTGGGAAAGCAACAGAGGACGGCCCAAAGCCTTGGGACCCTGCCCGCACGGGAGATTCAAAGGAGCTCCTGGCTCCTGGCTTTGGATCCACTCAGCTCTAGCTGTTTTTGCCACCTGGGGAGTGAACCAGCAGATGGAAGGTCTTTCTGTATCTCCTTCACTCCGTAAATCTAACCTGCATTTCCAATAAAAATTAATGCAACTTCAAAAAAATAAATAAATAAAAGGAAGAGTTGTGGCTGGGGCAGTGGCTCAACAGGCTTGCAGCATCCCATATGTGTGCCAGGACAGGAAACCAATAGGGACCGCCATTTGAATGGAACATGTGGATTGAGGAGGGTGGATTTCAATTTCAACTTTTACACTTTCCAGTGTTGTTATAAGAGGATTTTAATGATAGCTTGGGGAAACAAAGAGGTCATAGCTAGGCACAAAAACATTTCTACCTATTCTCCCAAGAGACCTGCAGCTGTGGAACTTGTAAGCTTGTGTTAACACCACCACCACCACCAACAACAACAACAAAAAGCCCAAACACAAGTGTGACATGGAGTCAGCCGCAAAAGGGATTGCTGAGTCCGGGAAAGAGTGACCTCCTGCCTCAGGGCCGTCCTGCCAAAGAGGGTCTCGATGCTTCTAAGGTGCCCACACTCCTGGCACGGGAGGGGAGGGCAGGGCGTTAGGGGAGATGATGTGGCTACGGGCTTGAGCTCAGGGTAAAGGAAGATCACCTTGTTTGTTGTCTGACTTCCTTTTAAAATATTGTTTATTGGTCTTGGTCTGTTGCTTCAAAATAATAACTGCTCGCTGTAAACAACGTGAAAAGTACAGAAAAACAAACAGGAGGGAAGCGACGCACCTCTCATCCTTCACTGCTTATAACCTAAGAGGTTTCCTCCTAGCTCAGATGCAAACTGTGAAAAGTACACAGATTGCATGTTTGAAAAACAGCAACAGCAGCAGCAATAGTTGCACAACACTGTAAGTACACCAAGTGCCACAGAACCACATGCTTTCAAATGGTGAATTCGGCTGCATGTGAATGTTACCCCACTGACTCCCAGGCCATGGGCGCGACCAGGACCTCGGGAACCCCTCAAAGCATCGTGGTTTTCCTCTTCCTTCTCGTCCTGCCTCCACTGTGTGTGCCCTTAGCCTGTTTTTTAAGGTAGCCTGGCTGTGAACTTCATGGAGACCTCGGTACTTTCTCCACTCAGTGCCCCTGGTGATGGCTTACACTGCTCCTCCTCCCCGCCAGTCAACAGGTTCACCGTGTGGAAGTACCACCACCACCCCACTGTCCACTCTGCTGCTGGCTGACCCATCAGCCGTCCTCTGGGGTCCTGGCACTGTGCCATTCCTTGTCTCACTTTGTTTTTGCACGAAATGGAGCCAGTTTAATTTTTTCCTGATCATTGAGAGCAATACAAACAGCTCTTGTATAAAAAAGTACAGGAAGCAAAGTTTCCAGGCTGGAGGTTTGTGCTGGTTCTGACTCGTGTCCACACGCTTCAAGACTCAAGCTTCTACTTCACACGGACAGCAGAGTGACTTTGACCAATAGATGACAGGAGACAGACAGGGACTGCTTGCTTTGCGGCTTAGCCACACATCATCCAGGAGCACGTAACATCCCTTGGGATCACACTCCGGCAGGTCCAGCCCAGACCGCACTGCTCAGCAGGACGCCAACACCCCTCCCTCAGCTTTCCCAGGAGCCCAGGCCCCACAACCCACTTTGTCAGGACCCTCTCCACCCCACAAGGGTCAAAGGTCACGTCTATGGAAACACGTTACAGACAGATTTCCAGACAGATGAGCACACCCTGCCCCAAGGCCCATAGCACCCTTGAACCCAAGGAAAGGGCATCACACAGACGCAGATGGACAGACGTTCCGCCCAATTGTCCCACCCCAACCCCAGCTCCGCTCTGAGGGGTGATGTCCTCAGATGATCTCAGCTCTCTTGGGAGCAGAGCATTATAAGTACCGGATCCAGGCACTGGGTCACCATGCACTACGTAAGGGCGTCATCTAGAGCAGGAAGGTCACTGACCTCGCCCGTGTTCACAGGTAGCACACAGCAGTGGCCGCACTGCTTTCCTGACCCACACAATCCAAATCTTCCACACAAGTGCCCCCCACATCATGCTGTCCTGTTCACATTCACATGGGCGCAGCATCCTCACCCACCCCGGCAGACACCCCCAAGTCCTGACAGCAGAGCGCAGCGCCCTCTAGTGCCGCTAGCGGCTGCTACAGTTCCTTCCGCGGCCTCCACCCTCTTACTAACAATCCCCAGGAGAGTTTATTAGAACCCTGGGATGCAGTCTGGGAAGAAAACGATCTTCTTTCACATGATGGACAGGACCTGGACAAGAACACACAGCAGGGGAGGCGGGGGAGCCCTGGACCCCAACCCCCTGTCAGACCTCCCACCATCTCCCAGCGGCTCTGAGCATTCTTGTTCCTGCTAATTCCAGCTCTCAAGGCCTCCCCAGAGCCTAAAGGCCTCTTCCCGAGGGACCTGTGCATCCACATCTCCCCTACACACGGGGTACGTGGTCCCCTAGAAGCAAAGAAGGTACCTGGGGTCAAGGGGCAGGGATTTCCACTTTACCCGAACTACAATCACTCAGCAGAGACTCATCAGCTTTATGAAAAGCCCACGGCCCCTCCGGCAGCCATACCTACCTAACCCTGCAACTGTGCTCACTCGGGTGCTGCCATTCCAGCTGGGAACAGGAATTCATTCTGCCCCGCCACCCAGATGTCCCCCTTTGCCCTGGCCTCTTGTGACCCTGACCCTGGGCTCCGAGCCTGGCTCTCCACAGTGTCACCCATAGATCCCTCATTCATCCCACTTCTGTCCCCACTCACTGGAGCCCTACCAAGAGAACAGAGACCCCTGTTGGCCAAAGAGGGAACAGCAATCCCCGGGACAACACTGGGTTACCAAAGGAAGGGAGTCAAGGAAAGTGGGCAGTAATCCTTGCCACCACCCCCAACCCGACCCTGGGCCCTCAAGGACAAAGGAAGCTCTGCTCTCCCTACCCAGGGCTCTCTCCCCATCACCTGCTGTCCCTCCCTACCCTACCTCCTTCCCAGTGCACAGCTGTGCAGAAACAGGGCTTGGGTTGTAACCATAGCAGAGTCCCTTCACTGGGGACAGCATGGGCTCAGATCTCAAGCTTGGAGCATGTGAGAAATTCACAGAGCATGAGGGAGGGCATGACCTTGAAGCCGCCCCGATGAAAGGAAAGCAGGAAGATACTCCTCTTTGCCATCAAGGGGATCTGACCTCCTCTGAATTAGAATCAGTACCCAGACGTCACCTCCCACCCATCCCCCCCAAAACAGAGTGCAGGAATTCTGCACACAGAATCAGCTTCCAGGGAATTGACCAATCCATTGGGGAAGAACTGGCATCTTGGCCATGTTGAGTCAACCCATGAACAACCTCTGACTTTCCCGCTAACAGGTTTTAGTAACTCTCGATGAGGGCGTTCAGTTTTCTCCATAAACAACTTGGACATCACCGTACAGCAATTCCTAGGTATTCGACGCTTTCATAGGGTCTCATATACAACGCTGTGATAAACGCCTTCATAAAACAAGGCACTGCTTACTCCACAGCACTGTTCTGTTCTCAAGGAATTTGCATAACAGTGACATTTCTTGCCAGGGAAGCTCTCTGAGCCAGTTTTCTTTTCCGTGGGGAGATTGTTGACACCGACTCAATGTCAGTGGGAGACCTGACATGCTTCAACATCCTTTTTTTTTCACTGCTTTTAAAATGATTTGTTTTATTTAGTAGGGAGAAAAGAAGGGAAGGAATGAGGAAGAGAGGGAGGAAGGGAGGAAGGAGGAGAGATGGGAGAGATTGCGGGAAGGTGGGAGGGAGGGAGTGCGGGGAGTAGTTCTTCCATCCACTGGTTCACTCTTGAAATGGCTGCAAAAGCCAGGACTGAACAAAGCTGAAGACAGGAAGTATTCAAGTCAACCAACGCAGTGGGCAATGCACGCTTAAAGCCAGTAAGCCTTACAGAGTCTGCTGCCCTCTGGTGGGGCTGTAGGAAAGGACACCCCAATCAGCATCGGAGAACTGCAGCAGACAGGGAGCTCTAACACACAGTCTTTGCCAATTCCTTTTTCCTTTTAAAAACTTATTTGGAAGGGCCCAGTGCAATGGCTCAATGCCTAAATCCTCACCTAGCAAGAGCTGGGATCCCATATGGGTGCCAATGTACGCCCTGGCTGCTACGCTTCCTATCCAGCTCCCTGCTGTGGCAAAGCAGTAGAAAAAGCTTGTGGGAAAACAGCAGAAGATGCCTCAAAGTGTTAGGACCCTGTACCTACATGGGAGACCTGGAAGAGGTTCCAGACTCCTGGCTTCAGACTGGCTCAGCTCCAGCTGTTGCAGTCACTTGGGGAGGTAAGCAGCAAATGGGAGATCTTTTTCTCCGTCTCTCCCGCTCTTCACAAATCTGATATGCCTTCCCAGTAAAAAAGAAATAAATACATATATTTTTTTAATTGGTGGATGGGCAGGCCAGCGCAATAGTGTAGTGACTAAATCCTCACCTTACACATCCCAGAATCCCATATGGGTGTCAGTTCATGTCCCAGCTGCTCCACTTCCCGTCCAGCTCCCTGCTTGTGGCCTGGGAAAGCAGTCGAGGATGGCCCAAAGCCTTAGGACCCTGCACCATGTGGGAGACCCGGAAGAAGCTTCTGGCTCCTAGCTTTAGATCAGCTCAGCTCCAGCCACTGGAACCACTACTGGAGTGAACCATCAGACGGAAGATCTTTCTCTTCGTGTCTCCTTCTCCCCATAAATCTGCTTTTTCAATAAAAATAAATCTTTCTTTAAAATTTTTTTTTTTTTAATCTGGGCGGCAGACACAGAAAGAGGCAGACAGACATGGTGAGCCCTCTCCATCTGCTGGTTCACTCCCCAAGTGCCTTCAACCGCAGAGGTGGAAGGCAGGAACTCACTCAGATCTCCCATGTGGGTGTCAGGATTCAGCCACTTGAGCCTTGCTGCCTCCTGGGGTCTGCGTTGGCAGGAAGCTGGAATCACAAGGCAGAGCTGAGAATCAAATCCAGGAGTCCCAACATGGGATGCGGCCATCTCAGCACCTGCCCGCCACGTTCCCCAGTTTTCACAGTTTACTTACTCTCCCGGTGGCTGATTTCAAGCTCCCACGGTGCCCACTGAGCAGAACGGGGAGAGATGCCTCGGCCTCCGGTTCCTGGGAGACGGTGCAAGGGGGCCCTGCAGGGACTAAGGTCCTCCGGCCACCCTCCTGCACTGCCCCCTGCTGACGGACAACCCGGGTTCCCTGCGCTTCTCCACAAACGACAGCGACACCTGGTGGCCAAGCCAGGCACCCCCAGCCCACGTAGAGAAGGGCTCCGTGTTGAGGGAAGGTGCAGGAATGACACTTCCCCACTTCCCTCTTCTCCCTGAGGCAATCCCGGCCCTTTGGCTTCCAGGGAAGACACAGAGCCCAGGCAGTGTCCACAGGCGTCTCTCACAGCCCTCCTCCCTAGAGTTTGAGCTGGACTGGCTCTAGCGACTGGAGCAACAGGGCACCACTGTCTGCCTGCAGACCCACTGTCCACCACCTGGCTGTGCACTTTATCAAGTCTTTGAACTAACGATTTCTGACTTCAGGGACAGCTATGCATAAAATGGACATGAACTCTGATCCTTAGGGATTCCTGATCATGCTTTCAAAACTCATCATCCCTCAATAAGGGTTAGGACTTTTCATTTAGAAAACCTTGTGGAAAGCGGGAAGACAACAGAGCCTGCAGAAAGCAAAGCCAAGATTCTAGAACAAATGACTACCACAGGTAGAACACTGGGTTTTTTGGTTTTTTTTTTTTGGTTTTTGGTTTTGGTTTTTTTTTTTCTAAATATTTCTCCCCAGTTAAGCTAAACAGACCACAAAATTCAACTTGGGTATCCAAGATCATGAGCTTTTGTTGGGTCACAAAGACAATAAGCCTGTCCTCCCTTGAATCTCAGTGACAGACTGAGTCTACCATCTTCCTTTCAATGAGCAGGAAATGTTGCTCCCAACACAAAGAACACAGGGTGGGAGAGTAGCCATAACATTTGCATGGGCTGAGGTGGAGGGTCTCATACAATCTATCGCTCACAGACTGAGAAGGCCCCAGAGAGGAGCAGGCAGGGAGAGAAGCCCAAATATAAAGAACATCCTGAGATGGGGCAGGGTGGGATTCTCTCACTTCCTCCCGGCTTCCTCCAAAGCAGCTGAAGTCCTGCAACCAGAGATAGGGAAACCATGGGTAAAACCCTGTTCCCTCCAGACAAATGAGAAGAGGAACTCGGTGTATCAAAGAAGAGGTCATACCTGTTTTTGCTCCTTTCCCACCACTGACAAAGCTGCCCTAACCCTCAGCAGTGGCACCGGGACCTAACCTTGAAAACTACTTATTTTACTGCCTGAAGGAACAGTAAGAATTGTGTTGCCCGAGGACTAGGAGGAAACTCTTAGTGTTCCTGTGTTGTTTCCCTCACAGGTGGTCTTCCTGTGGGACTGCAAACAGCTCAGTGGGATAAACACCCGTGAGAGGACCAGAGGAGAGGGGCCCTGGTCAGGCCAGAACTGTGCCAGGGAGAGAGCAGCAGGGGATGATCAGAATCTGCAGAGGAACCGGCATGCACTGTGGGCTCTCCCTGAGCTGCACATGCAAGGGCCACACCAAGGGACAGGAAAGGCCTTGACAGCTGAGCCATCCGGAACCCAAGCCCTTGACATCCAGGAGACTCCCGCAGGGTACAAGGTCCACGTGGATGCAACTCTTTGAAAATGTGTTGGAAACTGCATTGAGAGTGCACCAGCTGGGGACAGGAGGCAGCACAATGGGCAGTTGGATCTGGGCTTTGTGGGTCACTTCACAAAACAACAGAAAAGGAAACATTCTTCTGAGGCTTTCCACAGTCTTACCACGCTGCCCAGGATACCATGAAAATGTACACACGCAACACACAGACGGATCAGTTCCCCACGTGGAGGAATGATGAGACAGCATCTCCTCCAACCATCATCCAAGGGAAGGCAAAAGCTTCAGAAATTAATAGGGAAAAAATCCTGAGCAGAGAAAGACAAGGGCAAGATCACGGCTGAATGCGGAACATTCAAACAGAAATGCAATGTGCGGATTCAGTTCCAGGAGGGAGGAGAAAGGGGAAAGACCTGATGATGGCGGTTAACAGAGGAGTGCAAGCAGGAGAACAAAGGGAGAAGGAAGAAGCTTCACCACGTGACTGCAGCCTAGAGATGTGTGAGTTCTAACTCTGCGGAGGATGAAGGAGGGAGCGGGTAGTGAAGGACAAAGTATTGAAGGCAGACGATGGCCGTGAACATCATCCTTTTAGACAGACAGCCCCAAGCAGCGCAGAAGTCTCACACGGACACCTGAACAATCCACAAGAAAGAAGAAAAATCTGGAAGTCACCCAGAGCCACAGATATGCTCTTAACAACGAACGGGATCCAATTCTCATCAGAAAATACTGAGGTCAGAATAGGTTGGGACCCTGTCCCCCAAGTGTGGGAAGACCGCCCTAGGATTCTCCAGGCAGCCAAGACACCGTGAAGAGTGATGGAGATGAAGGAACACTGAGAGAAACCATCATGAGACACTCGCCATCAACACAGGAGTGTGTGGGATCAATTCCTCAGGCTGAAGTGAAGTGCCACACCAGGGAAGGCTGGTACTCAGAATCAAGGAGGAGCAAGGGAAACCAAGTCTTTAGTCACTGTGCCCTGGGCTGCACTGTCCTTCCTCCAGGCCCTAACAGGCCCCTGATCTGAGAAACAAACTGTAGAGCACAGTCTCCGAGGGTGGTGAGCCATTCACAGAAAGGCTGCACCAGGAGGAACATTCAACACGGAGCAAGAAAGGTTGGGCCTGAGGTTTCTCTCCTCCACTGCCTGCAGAAAGAGGGACTCCAATTAGAGTGGGAAAGCATCAGGATGCACAGTGCTACCTCCAGGACAACTGAAAGACAAAGGCAAATTCAAGAAAAGCTGCATCCCCTCAGGACCTACAACATGAACCGGAGCAGCGCCAAGATGCCACAAGGGAAACTGGCAGGAATGGGATCTCGGGTCATATGGACCCCCTTGGGTCATATGCCTGGCCCCCACCTCAGCTGCCAGCCCAGCAGGCTCTGACGGGCTCCTGCCTTTCTGTTCTGAGGGACTCTCCTCAGTGTTCCCAGCCAGGGCAGGAGGACACACAGAGGCTGACCCTAATGCTGCCACCTTCTGCGGGACCTGCTTGTCAGGAAGACTACTCCCCAGCATTCCCCGACCTGAGCTGTGGCCCGGGCCCTGCTTAAGTGTTGATGGGATGTGGTCCTACCAGGAGCCCACGGCACTAAAGGCAAACACCCTCCACCCTCTGCAGGAAACTGACATGGTACGTCCAGAGGGGATCCGCAGCCTTTACTGACAGCACTTTCTTATCATTTGCGGGCGGGCCACCCCATGACATCTGTGTCTCACACCATTCTTGGCCTGGGCCCTGGGCGTGCCCGCTGCTTAGGAACCAGTCTCTGTGATGCGGTTCTGTGACCCGTACCACTCTGTGATCCAAGTTCCGTAGTTGCGCCTGGCATTCTGTACTTAGCGTTTCTCTGCGGCAAGCAGCTGAAGGCTAAGGCTCTGTGTCCCATAACTGTGGGAAACCTTTCTTTGAGTTTATCTCAAATACATTGTGTGGGGGGGTAAAATTTACTCCTCTCACCACACCCCAGTAATGGGGGGTGGCCACCGGCCAAAAGGGCTCATGTGCCCAGGTCGGGGTCACGCTTGCTTCTCTGGCCGCAGACCAAATGGTCAATGGCCAAACCATCGGAGGGTTTTAAGGATACAGCAACGATCCCAGAGACCCTCTCTCA
Organism: Ochotona curzoniae; assembly: GCF_017591425.1. NCBI lineage: Eukaryota > Metazoa > Chordata > Mammalia > Lagomorpha > Ochotonidae > Ochotona > Ochotona curzoniae. Next base: position 6,335,226 of record NW_024467101.1, on the reverse strand, counting down.
AAAAACCCTGTCCTTTCCTCAAATCGCTGAGCGCCATCCTGGCCCTGCTCATTTCCATCTGTGGGCCCAGGAAGAGACACCTCATCAGGTGCTCAGGCGTAGGGAGCACAGGGAAAAAGACCACTCCGCCATCGCAACAGCCAGGTACCTGGGGCCAGGGATTAAAACAAAAACCTTGTAGGAGAGGGGGTCCTGCAGGATAACTCTGTGGGGGAGGGGGTCCTGCAGGGGAGCTCTGTGGGGAACGGGGTGCTGAAGAGGAGTTCCATGGGGAAGGGGGTCCTGCAGGGGAGCTCTGTATTCACACAGCAGGGGAAGCCGCTGGCCCAGGACACCAGACTCCCGTAAGTACTGGGCTGAGTCCCAATTGCTCAGCCTCTGATCCAGCTCCTTGCTCTGTTCCTGGGAAGGCTGACAAAGAGGGCTCAAGTACTTAGGCCTCTGCCACCCAGGTGGAAGACCCTGGAGTTCCAGTCTCCTGGCGTCAGTCTGGCCCAGTGCTGGCCTTGCAGCCATTAGGGGAGGGAGCCAGTGGATAAAGAAAATCCCTCTCTTACTCTTGGCCTCTGAATTCTAACTGCCTATCAAAAAATATAAGTCTTTAAATCCAAAAAGAAAGCTCTGTGGGTGAGGTCAAGGTCATCGTGGACAGAGTACCCAGCCCTCCTGTCCCCTGTGCCTTCTGCAGGAACTGTTCCTCCAACACCCGCTCCTTTGGGGCCCAGTCGCCCCGGGAAGCGGAGAAGGCAAGCCTGCACAACTGATGGCGCAAAGTGCCTTCCATCCAAGGAAGAGCAAATGGATGATGTGGAGCCCATGGACACCTCGTCACCTCCAACAGAAGATCTCTGGGAGGCGATGGACACGTCGCCTCCGTACATGGAAGAGGATGAGGCGATGGATACGTCCCCCCCATTCATTGAGGATGCAGAGGAGCCAATGGATACAAGTCCATACGTCATGGATATGGACGAGGCAATGGACACAACACCACCACCTGAGCCTCAGCGCACTCCACCTGCTGGCTTCTGGGCGAGTTTTACACCTGCCCTTTCTGCTCATCCATGGACCTTGAGATCCGATTCCCCAGAACCCATGGATGTTGACCCTCCCGTGTGACCTGCCCTGCCTTCCCCAAACCCACCCCACCCCACCCCACCCCACCCAGTAGCATGCTACATCTCCTCCCTCTGGCCAACTACTTTTCAGCTGGCTCCTCATCACATGATACTGCAAACCGTGTACATATTAAAGCCACTGGGCTCTCTTGTTCTTTTGTATATCTCTGTGTTCCGTAGACTGAGTGGTGCACTGGTTTGAGTGAGTGCTGACCAGCAAGGAAACTGATCTTATGGGCCCATTTCCTCTGGTGAAGCTAACCGAGGCTGGTGAGGTGAACAACTCACAGCTGTGATGACTGGCACCTGAGCAGGAAGGCTGTGGCTGGAACTGAAGCCACGGGGGCCAGGACGCAGGGAGACCAGGACAGGAGGAGATAGCAGGGTTCATCCTTGCTGTGGGAGCTGCCACTTCTCACCTCCTGCCTGACCTCCAGCCACACACGTCACCCACTGCACACCCCAGGAGTCTACACCCCACACATGCACACGTTCTGTCTTGGGGAAATCCCTACACACATCACAGCCAGAGAGGATGGAGCTGGCATCCAAGCTCACAGGCCGGGATGGACAGGGAAAGAAAGCTCCCGCTGCTCAGTGACCAAGGGCAGCTTTCATCCTAGGGCGTCCCTCATGCCTGAGGACTTGGGGCATTCTTCTTAAAGGGAGGAGGGCTTACTGAGTATCTCTCTTGCATTTGGTTCAGGAAAAACTGTAAGAGACTATTTGCCAGGGAAGCAAGAAAAGTTAGATTTCCATTATTCAAAAAAAAAAAAAAAGACTAAAGGAGTAGAGCTGCTTAAGCTGCCAGTTTTAACACTAGCATCCTATACAAGTACCAGTTGTCACTGCTCCACTTCCAATCCAGCTCCCTGCTGTTATGCCACGTAAGAAGTATAAGATGATCCAAGTGTTTCAGCCCCTACCACTCACATGGGACACCAGGATGGAGCCCCTGGCCCCTGGCTCAGCCCTGGCTGTTGCAAACATTTGGGGAGTGAACCAAGAGATAAAAGTTCTCTTGCCAGGCCCAGCACAAAGGCTTAATTAGCTAATCCTCTTCAAGTGCTGGGATCCCATATGGGCGCCGGTTCTAATCCCGGTGGCTCCACTTCCCATCCAGCTCCCTGCTTGTGGCCTGGGAAAGCAGTAGAGGACAGCCCAGGGCCTTGGGACCCTGCACCCACGTGGGAGACCCAGAGGAAGCTCCTGACTCTTGGCTTTAGATTGGCTCAGCCCCATTGTGGCCACCTGGGGAGTGAACCAGTGAATGGAAGATTTTTCTCTATGTTTCTCCTTCTCTCTGTAAATCTCATCTCCTTTTCCAATAAATAATAAATAATTTTTAAAAGAGAAAAAAGAAGAGAGAGAGGGAGGGTGAGAGGAAGAAAGAAAACTCAGCCTCTACCTACAGAATAATGTTGGCTCAGTCATTTTACTCTGCTGTCTATGTTCACCGACTTCTGATTCTTCTCAACTGACCACTAAGACACACTGCACCTGCTGCTCAGCAACTGAACTAGAATTGTAGGAACTGCCCTAAGTCTCATAATTCAAGCAGAATTAACACAGCCAGTGACTTTGTTAGGAGGTATCAAAAGCTGTAACATGGATGTAGTTGCCGGCAGCCTTCTTCCACCTTGTGGAAACAGAGCCAAAGGTCACTTCTCTCTTCCATAAGACCTGGGGTCTGGGGGCTCACACCAGGGTCTACTGGAGTGGACCTGGGGCTTGCACACATGATTCGGTCCATGGGCAGTGGGAAAGGAGGAAGGGAAAGACCTCACACTGGTGTGGAATGCTGCTGTGCCCGGCCTGGGGTCTCGCATTCGTACTGGCCTCCAAGGCGGACAGAGGAGTAAGGTCCCAGGCCAGCATGTATGCCCAGAGGACCAGATCTGGGGCCCTGTTTATGAACTTGGGTCTCTAGTGGATGGGCAGAGCTCCAGGCATCAGCTCACCACCCCACCAAGAGACTGGGAAGACCAGGCTGGGGAACCCACGTGCTCAGGGGCGCAGAGACTGTAAATTGATCAGGGAAAGTTGTATGGAAAGTGTAGGAGAGAGGACTACTGAGGGAGTGTGCCACAGGTGAGGAACGACTTCTGGGGGACTTCCACCAATAAGGCCACTGTACCTGTGCCTAAGCCAGAGAACTGAGACTGAGCAGTTTGGGGGACCTTTCTGGGTCAGACCAACGTACCCACCAACATGGGAGACCTGAGCCAGGCATCAGTCACCACCCACGGGCACATACTAAAATTAAGGCTGTGTCCTACCTGTAAGGGTTAGATCACAGTGCTCGCCAGTGAGTATTGGAACTGGGGACAGGTGACACTAGGTTGAGCCGTGACACTAACCACGCAAGAGAACCAGGTCTGGGGAAGAGTCAGTCTATGTGAGATCACCCTGTGGAACTGCAATAGTCACTGGTTTGTTCAAGAGCTGGGGCTAGTGACGGACTGAGCAGGGAGTTAACAAGGAACCTCAGACACTTATGGATACTGCAGTTGGGAACAGACAAGGCTGGTCCAGGCTGCAGCACCCATATGCTCACCCAAGAATAGTGTGGGGCGTGCTATGCATGACATCCACCAGCACACACAAAGGCCAAGACAGAGTGGGGACAGGCTATGTCGAATAAGGCCATACCACCTGCTAGCACATATGAGATCTGGATCGGGAATGTCCTAGTGGGGGAACTTGGGGAATCCCCATGGTGGGCTATTGCTCCTGTTGGTGACCACGTGATTCAGGCCTGGGTATTAGTCAGGCTGGGCAAGGCAGCTCCATTTGTCAACAAGTGTGTGGGCTGGTTTGGGGGGAGATAGACTGGACAGAACCGGGCTGGACCAAATCTTAGCTACACTAGCATTTGTAGAAGCCAGAATGGAGTGCAGGCCACCCTGGGCTAGCCCAGCATGGTCTAAATGAAGACCAGGGATGGGAAAAAGTGAGCAGGGCTAGGTTGCAGCACCCACTAGTGACAGCTGGGATTGGGTGTGGGCCAGGCATCCAGTAGCAAAGGCCAAGATGGGGAATGGACTATGCCAGGCTGAGTTAGAGAAACCACTGGCACTTGCAAGATCTGTGGGTAGTGCCAGGCCTAGTTGGGGAACTCAGTGGAGACCCCACTCAGCTGCGGTTCCTACTGGTAAATGTGAGAGTTGGAATGGGGGTGGCAAACTGAGGTGGGCATGACTGCAGTATCCCTCAGGATGGGTGTGGACTAAGACTGAGGTATGCCAAACTAGGCTAGGCTCTAGCACCTGCTGGTGCTCACACAAGCCGGGATGGGTATAGAACAGCCTGAGCTAGGTCTCTGTACCCACTGAACCATGCAAGAGCTGGATCTGGGGGTGGACCAAGCAAGGCTGGGCTGGAGTACCCAACAACAGTAAGAGCTGGAACGGGTGTATGCTGGTCAGGCAAGACTGCTGTACCTGCTAGGACAGGAAGTGGCTCAAGTCAGACTGGGCCAAGGACCCACCAGTGAGTGCAAGATCTGCCACTGGGAGGTGATCCAATAGAGGAGCTTGGGGAACTCCTCTATCAGGATGTAGCCTCTGCAAGTGAGTGCAAAAGCCAGGACTGGGAGCAGCCTACACCAGGCCAGGTTGAAATACCTGCCAGCAAACATGTGGCTCATGTCAGAGCAGGCCAGGCTCGGCCAGCTCATTGTACTCACTGGTAGATGTGAGAACTGGCAGAATGGAGTGTGCAGGATAGGGCGAGTTGGGCCACAATACCAGCCATTTCAAATTAGAGCTGGGATTGAGGACTGGGTAGACTGGGCAAGGTTGCAGCACCCACCAGCATGAGCTGGAACTAGGGGCAAGCAAGGCTAGGTCAGGCTGCAGCACCCACCAGCAAATGTCCAGGTGAGACAAGTCATGCCAGACTGGGCCACAGCACCCACCAGCACATATAAAAGCCAGGACAGGGAGCGAGCCCAGTAGGAGGGCAGCAAGGACCCCCCTTCTAGGACACTGCTCCCACAGCATAAGAACTGGGACCAGAGCAGCTCAGGCTAGGTAGGGCTGCAATACCTGTTGGCCTTCATGTGAACTGGGTTAGGGAGAGAGCCAGGCAGGTTGAGCTAACCAACTACACCCACTGATGCATTCATGAGCCACAGTAAGGGCAGGCTGGTTGGACTTGATGGCAAGTGATGAGAATGGGTACAACTGAGCCAGACCCCAAACTAGCTGGCACACACAGGAGTCAAGTCTGAGGTCACCTCTGGTGAGGTTTCTTTGGGGTCCTACTGGACCTTCGATTCAGATCTCCAACCATGGGGAAAATCATAGGATCTGTGGTCTGGCCATGCAGTGCATGTGTCAGAATTGGGTCTCCTCGGTTGCTGAAAACGGTGCAGTGGATGGCATGCCCATGTACATGGGCACTATGGCAGTTCACTGGGGCCTGCAGAGGACATCCAGTATCATAGCAGAGGATGGAGGGCAGAACAAAAGGCCAAATATCCCAGCCAAGCATTAACAGCAAGTATTTGGGCGAATGCAGACCATAAGGTGGATTATATCAGCCAACGGACCTTGGAAGGATTTCCTCATCCACCCTTGGAGCTCCAAGATCAGCAGCATTTCAGAGCTATCAAGAACCCTTGGGGACCCTGGGATGACATGAGGTGGCTGTCCCCCATCCCTGGATGCTGGATGCAGCTTCTCCCCTTCTCTCCCTCTTCACCCGGATACAGGAAGAGGAAAAAGAAAACTGGAAACAATGGTCTCATCCACTCTCCCCTAGTCCTTTCCCTCCCTAATCAGTGGTCCACATGGGCATGCATCCTTCTCAACTATGTAAATATCACTAAAAATAAAATTGGAAAAAAATTAAAATCAAATAAGAAAAAAAATTGCATTGCTTTGTGAAGGAAGTGTATTTCATCCCACATACAATAAAATATAATAATCTAATAAAACAAAAAATTAAAAGCTGTAATATATCTGTCATTGCTCAAACATAATCTACTCAATCTCTCACTGCTCAAAATCATCTACTTTATGCCAATTATAACTGGAAGCTTTTGTCAATGAGCAGTCACCTTAATAATCAGAATAGAACATTTCCTTGAACAAGTACTGTGGGCTTGTGATGACTCTGTTTCCATTACTTGATTCCTCTACAGCAGAAGCTGGCATGGGATCAGCATGGACAGCCTCCCCAACCCTACAAGCCATCGAGAACATGCAAGAGCTCCCACGGATTGAACCATCTTTTCATTTTCTCATCAATTCTTGAGGTCATTAATCAACACGATTATTAATATTCAACCACTTGCAATACCCAAATATACACAATTTTTTGTATATGAGCAATATTAGTTATTTGCACTCTCTTCCAATATGAGCAGTGGCAATTACAATACTCTTAACAGACTAAACCCAAACACCATGTTATTTAACCAGGTTGGAAGAAGACACCCAAGTTCACACCAACACAATATTCTGATCTTTGGGCCACCCCAAAACGTGTATTATTATCTTACTGGATGCTGAAACAATAACCTACACTGGAGTATATTATTTTGGGTGGGGGGAACCATTTGTATAAGCAGGAATAATATGAGGTCAGCCATACATTTTCAGGATTTATAGTCTGAGCGCACCATATATTTAGAACAGAAATGAACACCAGGCCTCTGAACACGCTGCACAGCAGCTACCAAAGTTACTGTGAGTCCCGCAGGAATGAAGGCATTTATATACCTACACGGAGATAGCATCAAATGATCTCCAGCCCATTACAAACCGTGGGTTTTATCTTCCCATTTAAAAAAGTAAGAGGTGTAACAGGAATGATGGTAACCAGCGCCTCACTAAATCTCATTCTTCATGACACACAAGATGAAAATATTTTTCCATTAGGCCAGAAACTCCACTCTCAATCAAGGAAGAATCGCTCCTGGGTTCCCATGAGTCTCAAGATTTATATTCAATCCTACCTGAGTTAGAATTTACTTTACAAGGCCCACCACAGTAGCCTAGCAGCTAAACTTGTCACCTTGAACGCCTCGGGGTCCCATATGGGCACCCCACTTCCCATCCAGCTCCCTGCTTGTGGCCTGGGAAAGCAGTCAAAAACAGCCCAAAGCCTTGGGACCCAGCAACTGCGTGGGAGACTCAGAAGAGGCTCCAGGCTCCTGGCTTCAGATTGGCTCAGCTCCAGGCACTGCGGCCACCGGGGGAGTGAACCAGCAGACGGAAGCTCTTTCTCTCTGTCTCTCCTCCTCTCTGTATATCTGACTTTCCAACCAAACAAAAAAAAAAAAATCTTTTTAAAATTCCCCAAACTTAACATGACACCACAACACTCCACTGATAATAACCCAAACTGTTACAAATAGGAGACGCTCTTGAAGAAAACCTTACAGTAAAGCACACCACAAAATAGTACTTTTTTTTTAAGTAACAAAAAGGAAAGTTTTAAGGGACACTATAAAAAGCATAGGTCACAATTCTCAAATGTTAGTTAATCATGAGCAAGGACAGGAAAAAAAAATCCTCATTTAGTTCAACAACGGGAATGGATGACAGCCAGACAGCACCAGGCGGAGAAGACCTCACACAACTGAAGGCCCATCCCAAGGACACCTGGTAAGTCTTCACTAAAAAAACTCCTCAACTTCCCGAATGACTTTCCCATCTCCCATCCTCCAGGAACAGAGCACCCCAAGCCCCCTCGTGACACACTCCAAGACTGACAGCAGAACTCGCCAGGCCTTGAGGAGAAGGGAAGATGGACACGGGGTGGACCCCCTCGCTCTCCTCCCCTCACACACCTCCACACCGCTGCCCTTTCTCCGCTCGGCCGTCTCCGGGTTCTGGAATTCAAGCCTGGCGCTCCAGCCGTGCTCCAGGAGAACACAGCAGCGCCAACGGAGCAGCCCGTCTAGAACCTCGGGATTCAAACACAGGCTTCTGAGAGAGTCGTTTTGATTGGATCAAACAGAAAGACACCGACCAAGCCGACTTCATCTTGAGACTGCGCCTGCGCGGCCACCACTGTGAGAATGTTCTGTTGGTCCTGAGGAGAGGCGAGCTGCGTGCACCTGCGCAGTGATGCGGATGCGGCGAGAACGCATCACTGAGGCCTGGCTGCCTGAAGAGGGTGCCCGTGCCCCCAGACGGCTGCGGGTGCAAGATCCTGGTGCAAGCCCAGGCTCCGGGGGCCGAGAGCGCCCCCAGGAGGCCCCTGGCAATGCCACCCTGACCTGAACCCCTCCCAAAAGCAACCCTTGCCCCTGGGGAGCTCAGAACCTGGATGTGACACACAGCGCCCCGGGGGTCTGGGGAGAGGGTCATGAAATGTCCGTTCAGAGCTGAAGCAGCAGTAGGAACCAAGCAGCAGATAAAGGACACATTTTATGCAAGAACACGACAGGCTGCTAGCCCCTATGGCCTGCCCTGGTTTCCTGTCCATTTCCATCCACTTAGTCATGACAGGTAGCCGTGATTTCTCTGTAGCTTCATTCTCATCTTCCACAGACTGGAATCTCAAAGGGCCAGTTCCAAGACGCAGTAGGCTGATAATGCGCCCCCTGGCAGCCTTCACCCTAACCCAAGACAACTCTTCCCTTGGTTTGTGGTTCTGTGGAGGATGTGGCGGCTCCAACCGCTTTCACTTTTCAGGGTGCCACTGGCATTGGGGAGCACAGTGTCCCACGGTGACCAGCTGCAGCACCGCTCTCTCACTCCTGGAATTCAGGAAGCTGGAAGAGCAAGGGAGGCCCGGGGTAGTGGGGGTAGTGCAAAGTGAGCCAGCCTGGCTGAGGGCAGTGATTCCGGGAAGTGGCAATTTAAAGACTGCCAAGATACTTCCTCTGGTTTGGGTGGATTATCTAAATCCTATGGTGACTGGATTGCCACCAGAGAGCGCGCTAGACCTGCGGTGGTGTTGCCAAGTCTGCGGAAGAGCAAAGCCAAAGGTTTCTAAGTCTGCACTGGCAAGGACAACTAGACCAGCAGCAAACCTGCAGGTGCACCGGGAGCCGCTGGGCAGACGCGGAGCCCCTCCAGACTTCCCGGGAGGTCCGGAGTCCACCCTGGGGACCGGCGGCCAGCAGGTGTCGGTCCCGCCGGGGGGACGTGGCCCGGGATGGGGCGAGGCGGGGCGAGGCCTCTCACCGGGGCGGGAATGGGGCGAGGCCGCTCACCGGGGCGGGAATGGGGCCGGGATGGAGCGAGGCCGCTCACCGGGGCGGCTCACCGGGGCGGGGATGGGGCAGTGGGCGGGACGGAGCCACCCTGGCACCGCTCCAACCCGCGGCCGCCCCGGCCCCTCACTCCGCCGCCCGGAGCCCACCCTGAGTCCCGCCCCCGGCCACTTCCGGGACCGCTCTAGGCGTCGCGGAGGCCCCGGCGTCTCTGTGGTCCTCGGCTCCTGCCTCGTCTCCTGGCTGACGGTGAAACGGAGCGGTACCGGGCCGGAGGGTAAATGAGGCCGGGAAGGACGGGAGTGGCTGACGCCGTAGGCACACCGGGGCTCATGGGTCTTGGGAACCGTCACCCCCTAATTCCAAAACTATTTCTGGGTCGGCCTGTGCTCCCCGCCCCCACAGAGGCAAAGATGAGAGGAAGGAGTTGGTGGGAAGAGCCCGGAGGTGGCTGAGGGTGCAGATGAAACCCCCCAACACTGCGCCTCTGAGGGGCCGGCACTTGGGGTCCGTCAGAGAGAGCCACGTTGCACAGCGACCACCCCTCCCCTTGGGCTCCTAGTGCCTCGTGGCAGCCCAACCTGTGGAGGCGCCTCTCTGGGGACCACTACATTCCATAGCGTCAGGTGCCTCTGAGTGACACCCGGCTGCTGCACGCCCCGCCGGTGCACCCCATCCACCAGTGCACACCTGCCTCCTTGCCCCCATCAGGGTGCAGCTGAACCGTGGGTGGCAACTCCAAGCCTGTGCTCCTTGGGGACCAGTTGCCGCTGACCCGAGTGAGCGTTGGACCACAACCAGCCACGCAGAGCCAAGGGGCGGGGCAGCTGCACCTGCTTCCTTCTCCCAATAGCTCCTCCCACCCCCACCACAGACGAGGTGTGGCCCTGCCTCACTCCAAGGGTCTCAGGTGCTTCCTGCAAGACAGACATCTCGAGTCTCCACCTTCACACTTCCCAGACGGACCCCAGGAACCTTTGCAGCCAACATCTCTCAGTAGCCCTCATAACTCACTACTTGTTGGCATGTGGCATAGGATGGACCCATTTTACAGAGGAGGGAAAATGAGGCCCAGGAGAGGGATTGAAGGCAGGGTAGACGCAGGAGGCAGTCAGGAGGCGCTCCCCTTCCACCCGCCCCCAGGGGTTCAGTAGTAGCCCACAGAGCAAAAGTAGTCCGCATCGTCTTCGGGCTGCACGGGATTGATGGTGAGGATGCAAGCGTTATGAACCGGGTCCTTGGTTGCCGAGAACCGGTCAGGAACGTCCTCGTGCCGCCCGTGGTCCTCCTCTGAGCGATAGTAGAGCAGGTAGCGGGGGGAGCTGCCTGGACGCTGCTGGTACCAGGACACGGTGTAGTCTCCGATGGGTGCCTCCGGAGGGTTGAGTGTGCAGGACAGCTGAGCCGCTTGGCCCGGGAAGACCAGCAGGGCATCAGGCTGGGCCAGGGCTGGCGGGGAGACCGAGAAACAGATGCACTCAGGCTTGCACCTCACTGCATCCCTCCTGTCCTTTGCCTTATGAAGGCTTGGCCAGACCCCAAGATTCTCCAAAGGGTTCGTGGCTCAGTTCTCTGTGTGGCGTCCTTGCTTCTTAAGAGACTTAAAAGAGACCTTCTCTATGACCCTGTTACCCCTTTGTGAGTGAGGGGTCTGGAGTAAGTGACCCATACTCCTCAGATCCCCAAGAACACATACTCAGCATGTGGCACTGTTGGCCTGCAGGTCCTCCTGCTCTCCTCCCCTCTCCCTGCAGACCCTTTATCCCTCAGTCTCATAGCTCTTCCAAAGCAGCCCCAGGAACCCGCTGGGTTGTGCCACGGATCAGCTCAGTGCCTGGGTTGCCTCAAGGCCTGGTAGGGTACGGCCTAGCCCACACCAACTTCCCTGTGAAATATGAAGAAGGTAGGGGCTGGCAGTGTGGCACAGCTGATTCAGCAGCTGCTCGCAATGCCCACACACCACCATACTGAGTGCCAGTTCAGGCCCTGACTGCTCTACTTCCAAGGCAGCTCTCCACTAATGCGCCTGGGAAAGCAGCAGAAGATGGGTCAAGAGTTTGAGCACCTGCCACCCATACGAGGAGTCCCAGGTGAAGCTCCTGGTTCCTGGCTTTCTCCTACCCCACCACTGGCAGTTGTGGCTATCTGGGCAGTAAGCCAGTGGTTAGAAGATCGATCTCTATATATGTGATATATACAATCTTCGGATAAATATTTTTTAAATATAACCAGATAGAAGCTTGAGTGCCTTTTCTGTCATTACCATTCAAATAAATAAATGAACTTTAGGGAAAAAAATGACCAGAGGGCTACAGTGACTTGGAGTAGATATCCTCTCCTAATTACCACCCCTCCCATGACCCCTCTCCCTGTCCCTACCTACTTGCTTTGAAGGGGTCTTACAAGGCCAATGCCAGCTCCTGTCTTCCCTCACCCCACCCCCAGGGAAGGGCCAGGGAAGGCTCACCTGCCAGGAAGGTCCCCATCAGGAGGACCAGGCTCAGACAGGCCATGGTCAGAGGCAAGACGGCAGGCAGCAGGTGGGGGGACTCCTTCTGCTGAGCTTCTCCAGGTACTGCCAGACACTGAGCTGATGAGGCCACTGGACCATAACAGGCCATGCAAATCAACCGCTGACTGAGAGAGGAGGGCTGGGACGGGGCCAATGGCCAGGGTCCTGGCCCCTCAGGGCCCCTTCCAGAAATGAAGGCCGGAAGTCCTCACGTGAAGTGACAGTAGGGGAGGAGGTGAAATTTGCTTTTTTTGTTGTTGTTGTTTAGCTAACATTAGTGTGAGAAAATTACACAAAGCATGTATGAGTACATACGCGTACTTCATGCACACACATGCACATACCTGCCACTCTTACACAGACCGGGTGTTAAGACATTTCCAACTCCTCAGAAGCCCCCTTCCCCTTCGCCACCAAGCAGTTTCTGAGTCAATGACCGCCCCCACCCCTTCAGCCCCCAAGGGAGCCATCTCTCTGCCTTTTCTAGCCTTATATGCTTTGTTGCCTGCCCTTGAACTTCAAATAGAAGTGGCAGGACAACTTCTTCCTTTCTGCTGCCTTCTTTTGAGCAGCACAGTGAGAGTCAGCCACACGTGCAGTAATACCTCACTCACGCTCAAAGCTCTGTCACCACTGGCTAGCCCGCAGTCCTGTTATTAGCTGTGTGGATGCTTTCAGGTCTGGCCATTGCGGATGTAACGGCTGTAACTGCTGTGTGCCTCATGGCCAGTGTCTTGAGCGTAGTCTTGTCCTTCTCTAAGAACAGACATCCAGTAGAAGAACTGCCAGGGCATAGGGACCACATGTGCTTTGCAGAGAGGGCCAGGGTCCTTGGGCCATCTCTGTGGTGCTGAGGGTGAGCCCCTTACACAGCGGGATGCTGCCTTCTGCAGCTCAGGCTCCGGGTTTGTAAGGACTCCAGTATCTGGGCTCCTGCATCCACGTGGTAGAACTGGAAGAAGCTCCTGGCTTCTGCTTTCAAACTGGCCCAGCCTCGGCCATTGCATCCATTTGGGGAGTGAACTAGCGAAGGAAAGACCTCTTTCTCTCTCCTTCTCTCTGTGACTTGGTTTCTGAAATCTTAAAAAAAAAAAAAAAAAAGCAGGTGACGGCTCCAGTACTGCAGCCCGGTGAGACCAAGGCTGAGTGCCTGCGCCCAGTTTTGGGTGTTGGGGCCATTTTGAAAATGATCCAAAGGATGAGCATTTTCTCCTTCTCTATCACTCTTTCTCCTTCTTTCAAAGATTTATCGTATTTCTTATTGGAAAGGCAGATATACAGAGAGAAGCAGATATGGAAAGATCTTCTATCTGCTGGTTCAGTCCCCAAGTGGCCGCCAACAGCCAGAACTGAGCCAACCCAAATCGGGAGCCATAAACTTCTTTTGGGTCTCCTATGTAGGTGCAGGGTCCCAAGGCTTTGAGCCATCCTCCACTGCTCTCCCAGGCCACAAGCAGAGAGCTGGATGGGAACTGGGGCAGCCGGAACATGAACCGACAACCATATGGGATGCTGGCAGATATAAGATGAAGATTTAGCCACTAGGCTATCACACCCAGCACTAAAATCAATATGCTTTTTAAATCAGCACAGGAAAAAGCAAAAACAAAGTTCTTTAAAAAGTGATAATAATAAAATCAAGGCCTGACATGACGGTGACAAAAGTTCTCCCTTGCACACACTGGGTCCCATATGGGCACTGGTTCTAATCCCACCTGCTCCACTTCCCATCCAGCTCCCTGCTTGTGGCCTGGAAAAGCAGTCGAGGACAGCCCAAAGCCTTGGAACCCTGCACTCATGTGGACCCTGCATTCACGTGGGAGACCTGGAAGACGCTCCTGGCTTTAGCTTCAAACTGGCCCAGCTCTAGCTGTTTTGGCCACCTGAGGAATAAACCAGCAAATGGTAGATCTCTTTTTCCTTCTCTTTGTACATCTGCCTTTCAAATAACTTTTTTTAAAAATTTTAATCTTAAAAAGTAAACATTAAGAGCAAATTTTGTTACATGTAAATTATAAACCCGACTAGCAAGAAAAAAAAAAAAACAAAAAGAAGCCAACTGGGGTGACAACAGCGAGGTGGTAGCCTGGAGTTGGGTGACAGGCAGAGGTCAGGTCTAGACATTACTGGATCTGCTGGTTCCCTGCTTCCAAAGCTCGTTACCAGGATACCAGAGTCAAAGCATTTCCTGTCTGGTCATCTCAGCGTCTGCCAGTGCTATGGAGACCAGCTTGGGAGCTGGGGGAGGAGGCCAGGATGCCGGCACCAGCTGCAGGGACTAAGGAAGGTAGGTAGAGCAGAGCCCACCCATTCAGGCATCCAACCTCCACTTTCCTGTGTGAAGCTAAGCCTCGGGTCCTTCCTGGGTGGGGGAAGAGAGCTTCCTCCCTCCTCCACTCCCGTCACAGCCATGTTCATCACAGTGATGTTTGGAGGTATGGTGGGGAGCTGGGGTTTCTTGTTCCAGTGGGTGGTGGGCTGCTGGAGGGCGGGTGGTAGTGGAAAGCGGAATTAGTTCAGGGAATGGGGGGCTTCCTTCTTGGGGAGGAGCCAGCAAGTACCCTAAGTGAGCCTTCTCTGAGCTCTCCCGCCATTCAGGTGATCCCGGGCTTCCGCTGGCACACTCGCAGCTCTAATTGGTTGCCTTGGGAAGTGTGCCACCACAGGTGGGAAGCTGGGTGGAGCCAGAGGTGCACCAGGAAGGGCAGCGTGGGACCCAGTGACCCTTCCACCTCCACCTCCGACATCTCCCAAGCAGTCTGAGCCATTGTGCCTGGGCACAGTCCCAGCCCCATAGCTCAGACTGCAGCCCCAGGGAAGGGAGTGGTTAGGGTTCTTGATTGGGGAAAAACAGGTGAGCCCTCCTACCTATCTCAGTCCTTTCCCTGCAGCTGGCTGCCAGGAGCTGGTGAACATCTGGTGCAGCCTAGTGACCCTTAATGCCCACCTGAGGCAGAGAGGACAACTGCCCCCAGATGGTGAGGAGCCAGGAAGTGGGCTGCAGCAGGGCTAGGGGCTCTGAGCCCCGGGAGGACCTCTCTCCATGCAATGCCTGCCCACAGCAACCATTGCCCTCCTGGCTGAGGATGGCAACCTGGTGAGCCTGGAGGAAGGCCTGGAGGAGGGGACTTCCCCTGCCCCCAGCATGGGCAGCTCCCTGCTGCAGGAGCGAGGGACCTATGTCCTGGTGCAGGTCATCAGTAAGTGGGATGCAAGAACTCCCCTCTTGGGAGGAGGGGGCTGGATCTGTGGTCCTTAGCTAGGGCTTAATCCTAATCCTTCCCTACCCAGTGCCCCGCCCCTTCCCATCCTGAGCTATGCCTTGCCCAGCCAACATGTCCAAAGAGGTGAGGTTGGGGTCATTAGGCCAGTTGGACTCCTTCATGTGCTCTCCACTCCCCCACAGAGGGGGAAGGCGGGGCCCCCACCCGCTATGAATCCCTCCTGGAGAACTTGGATGAGCGCTATCCGGAGCTGGCAGGTGAGTGTCTGGGTTGTGCCTGGTGGGAGGGTGAGAACTTCTCCTCAGGCCCCCTCGTCCAGGAGGACTTCCCGGATCTTCCAGAGGAGCTGCGCAGGCTGTCAGGCCTCCCTGCCACAGGCAATGGCACCCAGAGGAGGCGCATGAGCACCCGGCATGGTGGTGGTGGCGGTGGTAGCAGAGGCCAGCACCGGGAGCAAGGCCCCAATTCCAGGCCCAGGAGGACAGGCTCTCTGCCATCCAGGACGCGCTAGCTGGGGTTAGGAGCCAGGTATGGGAGAGGACAGGGACACCTGGGGAGACACGTGAGCTGAGAAGAGATGCACCCCAATGCCAACTGCTACCCCCATCCACCCCAAGCCAGAAAATGGGTCCCCTCTTCCTGGTCGGAGCCTTGGCATCCTCAGAGCATGGCAGTGCTTAGGTGTGGAGGGGGACCTGGCACATAGCCGGTACTCAACGACCAGTGCAATGTGTACGAGGATTTAATCAGTCAGTGCTTCTGTTCCAGCAGACCCCACGCAGACCCTGTGACCCGGTACACCTCAGCCAGGCTGCCAGGCGGCCAAGCTGGACTCGCACCGAAAGGGGTTTGCCATGACCTCTGCCTTGTGTGACCTGGCAGCCAGGCAAGATTCCTCCTGCACAATCTGCACTTACTGAGAAGTTGCATCACAAGAGGGGGTGGGGGAGAGGAGCAAGGTCCTAGCCAGGAGGACATGTCGAGGGCAGAGAAGGGGATCCTGAGGGGAGAGACAAGGAGGAGAAAGGAGGTGTGGGGGTATCCCTGACAGCTGAGTGTCATCTGCCAATGTCTCACCACCCACTTTGCACTGGCGCTTGGTTACCCATGGTACAAATGACAATAGGGCTCCCCCCACCCCCACCACCCATGACACCTGCTAAGGGGAACATCCCCCCAACCAAGGGACATCTCCTCTCTTCCTCATCAGTGGTCCCAGCAGACAAGATAGTGAGAAAGCACGCAGCCAGTTACAGTCTAAAATAAACTCTTTTCATTGCACATTCATGTCTCGGACTATCGTGGGTAAAAGAAACCCCTCCTTCACTGCCCATCCCAGGGACATGGTGGGTACAATCTGGCATCGTGATCCAGCTGTCGGTGAGATGGTTGGGGATTCAGGGATGTGGCCCAGGAGCCATCTCAGAGCTGGCCTAGGGTCTGCCTCTTCATGGCAGGGAGCTCAGACCTGCAGGGGGGAGGGAGGGAGGGATGGAACAAGGCAGGTGTGAGTGGGCAAGCACAGGTGCTGGAGGTTTTTGCCCCCTACCCTCCCGCTCCCTTCCCCCAGGGGGTCAGGGTCTGCCCACTCACCATGGTTATACTTGCATTGCTTCAGGGCCTCGCTGAAGCCCTCGCACAAGGACAGGTCACTCTGAGTGGTGGAACAATCCAGAAACTGTTTAATCTCATAGGAGCAGGGCCCCATCTGCAGGGGCTGCGGAGCAGCACGGGCCGGGGCCTGGGGGGTACAGTCCAAGAGGCAGCAGGATCAGTTCTGGGATGGTAGTTGAGGAGAATCCAAAAGCTGGGGAGCTGCCTGTCCCCTCCCCTAGGCAGCTGTTCCTTCTATGAAATAGAGTGAGCCAGCAGCCGCCTCCACAACCTTGCCCCCACTGCCTCTTCAAGGGTATGTAGGAGGGAGGAAGAGATGGTTCTAGAAAAGCCTACTTCTCTACCCACACAAATTCCTGCAGCTTTCCTGGTTCAGTGGCATTCAAGACTCCTGATCCAACCTGGAAGCCCCATCTGGTTCACAGGACTGCGGTGGGGGAGGGAGGGTCATGGACGCAGGTCATCACACAACAGGTCTGGTTCCAGGTTGCCAGCCCTTTGCCCTTGAGCCCAAGGCTGCAGTGCAGGGAGGATAAGGGCTTAGGAAATTCAACATATCTCCCCCTACTTGACCTTGTCAGTCTCTCTGGGCCTGAGTTGCTAAAGGACTGACTGCTGTCCACTCCTAGAAGCCTAGGAGGTCTGGCTTTCAGGGGAGGGGCTGGGAGAGCCTGCCTGTGAGAACAAACCAACTCGGCAGGCAGAGGCAGGGCCAGCCATGGACAAAGTCCTAGACTAACTGGGGCACACCTCACTGGACACCGCAGTGCTCCGTAGATGACCTTGAGTTTCTCTGAGCCCACCGCCGCTCACCTGCTGCACGACAGGTTGGGCCGGCTCTGAGCTTCCCCCGCTGAAGGCTCCGGTCAGCGCACTGCCCACCACGTGCCCCACAGCCGAGCCCACGGCGACCCCCGCCGCCGTAGATGCCATCTGCGCCATGAGGCCCGGCTGGCCCGACGGGGCCGCGGCCGGGGCAGCAGCGGAGGGCGGCGGGTGCGCAGGTGGGTGCGCGGCGGCTGGACGGCTGTGGGGATGGCGGAGGGACAGGGAAAACAAAGTTGATCCTCCAGGTCAAAGGCCGGATGGGTTTGTAACCCTTCTTCCATACTCCCCCGCAAAAGGTGCGAGTCCCCCCTCCAGTCCTAGGCACATGGTGGCTGCACCCCTGCCCTTCCCCGCCCCCATCCCTGTCAAGATGGCGCAGTAGCAACCAAGGTCATTCTAAGCGTTGCCCTTGCGCGGAGTGTCCGAGCTGCCCAAGCCCCCTGCTCCCTCCCCACGGCTCGCCTGCCCCGGACACCCCCCCACACACACACACACCTGGCTGGCCTGGCGGCCATGCTGCGGCTTCCCCGGGGCATGGCGGCGGGACGTAGTCAGGGAGACGCAGAGACGGTGACGGTCGCAGAGGATCTGCCTGGAGGACGCGGGCAGCGGCGCAGGTCCCCGCGGGCGCACGGGGCGGAACTGGGGCGGACCTCGGGGACACGCCCCGGGGAGGAGGCGCCTCGGTGCCCGGTGGCAGGTCCTGCGTCCCCGGCGCCCTTCCCGATCTCCCGGACTCCGAGGCTCGGGGTCCACCGTGCCTGGGCGCTGGGGATGGAGGCCAGTACCGCCAAGCAGCACGGACTCCAGCGAGGACGACGGGGCCCACTCCTTGTAAGCATCATTGTGGAGCAGGGCAAGGGGCTGTCGCGAGGTGACTAGGGGTCTGACCAGCCTCTGCCTGCATGTCTCACGTCCCCGCCCCCGTCCCACTGCCTCCCTCCCAACGCACCCGCGTGGCTTCGGAATCTACACCAGACTAAAACCTGGAAGAGCCGCCCTGGGGAAGGACCCCAAGAGTGGACTTCCACGACTCTCCTCTTCCCTTTTCGCATCAAAATCGGCCGCTGGCTTCCGCGGCTTGGGCAAGCACAAGCAATGATATAATTGATATTTTTACCCTTAAACAATCTCCCCACATGGGTGCAGGAGCGCAAACACTTGAACCATCTTCTACTGCTTTTCCCAGGTGCGTTAGCAGGGAATGGATGGGAAGTGGAGTAGCCAGGACAAGAACCTGTCCTGGTTGCCTGTGTCCCATGTGGCGGCTCTGACAAATATATCATGACACTGACCCAAAGCTCATGAGTTCTTAAGCAACATGGCTAAGATGACAGTGAAACAAGCAATGAAAAGCATAATTTAGGGTCTGGCATGGTAAGCTAATGGCTAAAGTCCTCGCCTTGTACACACCAGGATCCCATACGGTCACTGGTTCATGTCGCGGCTGTTCCACTTCCCATCCTAACTCCCTGCTTGTGGCCTGGGAAAACAGTGGAGGACGGTCCAAAGCCTTGGGACTCTGCACCCGTGTGGGAGACCCAGAAAAGGCTCTTGGATCCTGCTGGGGTCCGTGCAGTGGGTGTGGATGACACAAAGGTGTGAAGAGAACAACTCCCCTGTTAGAGGAGCTTCCAGCTGTTTGGGAAGGCCCAGATGACGTCTTTCCAACCACCTTGTCAGTCTCACCCCGTTTTGCATGGACACTCAACCACCCCGCTAGGAATTCTGTAACCTATTGAGGCATTGCTGTTTGCCCCTGTGAGATGGGTTTGCCACTGATGTGAGCTTGGGAGTGAATGTTGCTGATAATGTCTCGGTGAGTGGGGCCTTCAACTACACACAGGAGTACAATTTATTGTATGCGTAGCCATTGCCCCGGAATCTGGCTCAGACATGTAGCACACCTTCTAGAAAAGTGCTTGACAAATATCCTAAATATTAGTGAACGTGACAGGGGTATGAGCTGAAATTGCTATGGCAATAAATACAGTTACTGTGATCTTAAAGGCTGGCCTGTTTTTGCAATTTCTTTGGAGCATAGGAAATGTAGCTGTTTTAGCCTCTTATGGAATTTTTGGCTACAAGAATTAAAGGATGCTTTTATTAATATTATGGAGATACATGTTTAATTGTTGCTTGATTGTTTATGGAGTTATAGAGCCTGTAATTGTAGGAGGGTTTAATATTTGAAATGTTCGCCTTGGATTTTTACATGTTTTCCCTTGCAACATTTTTCTCCCATTAAATGATGGGCAAGTTGTGGAAATAGAAATAAGGAAGAATGTATTACTGATTAGCAAGTAATCGCGTGTGCTTTGGCCTTGGAGTCCTGGCTGTCACCCAGTGGCTACTACTGAAGAATGAACAATGGCTTGCTTTGAAGAAAATGATTATGATAACTTACAGAATTATCTTTAAGAGCACCTGGTTGACCATGAAGTAAAAAATGAAATAATCAAACATCCGTGCATACCCACTTAGTCATGAAAGTAAAAACAGGTCAAACGATTGTGCAGAGGCTTGTGATGTGTCTGAGCAAATAAAAAGGACAGCTTCTTCTTGAGCTGTTACAAGAGGGCACCAAGAGACAGCGTCTGTGGCTTTTCCTTTCTCCGATGCCTCACACCCTTCTCGAGCTCCGAAATCAGTTGGAGCTGAACTCCGGCAGGCTCCCAGCTTCGGATCTGCTCAGCTCTGGCCATTACGGCCACTTGGGGAGTGAATCATCAGACAGAAGAGCTTCCTCTCTGTCTCTCCTCCTCTCTGTGTACCTGACTTTCCAATAAAAGACAAAGTTCCAATAAAGTGACTCACTGATGCTGGTGTTATCACATAGGAGGTTAAGCCTCCTCCAGCAATGTCAGCATTCCCATATGAGTTCTGGGTGGAATCCTGGCTGCTCCACTTCCAATTCAGCTCACTGTTAATGCGCCTGGGAAAGCAGCGGAGGATGGCCCAAGCCCACGGGTCCCTGTCATCCAAGGGGGAGACCAAGATGGAGCTTCATGCTTTTGGCTCCCACCTGGCTCAGTTCTTCATCTTTGTGACTACTTGGGGGAGTGAACCAGCGTATACAAGGAGATGGATGAACTCTCTCTTCTTTTGAGACTCTGTCTTTTAAATAAATGCATACATCTTTAAAATTACAAAGAAAAAAAAAAACCCTGAAAATTAAAAGGAGATAAATTAAGTCACTTCTTAAATAGACTGGCATGTCTAAGTGTTGAAGCTTTCTGTTGTCTTTCCCAGACTAGTCCTCTAGGGGTCTCTGTGGAGTCTTCCTTTAGGATGCCCAGGCTGGGGTGCCTGCTCTTGGCAGCAGCTCAGGACCCAGCCTGACAGCATGGGAGCTACAGCCAGAATCTCGAGTCCGGAGGGCTATGGGAGACAGGGGTCGAGACCACTTGGTGGCGGAGGGAAAGCTCCCCACGTCACAAGGATGTCCCACAGGACTGGAGAGAAATTCCTTCAGGGTGCCTCTCCTTCCACCCCTGCCTCCTCCCTCTCCCCGCTGGGCCCTCCCTGGCTAGGGGACAGCTTATGACCTCCGCTGTCCCCACTCCCATGCTTCTCAAAGACTGCACAGCCAGCACCCTTCTCCCAGCCATCCACTGAATGTCCTGCTGGTGTGGGAGAAAGTCTGGCCTCTCTCTCCAGGAGTCTCAACCTTCCCATCTGTGAGCTGGCTAGGATTCTGCTCCTAACCTCTGCCAGCCAGCAGTTTTCCCTGGAATAACTTTTCCACCCCTTTTTGTTGTGAAGGAACCTGATTCTGACGAGTGGGCAAGCCTGCTCCCCCCGGCCGAGACCACCTGTCACAGGCTCGCAGCAGGTCAGAGGTCAGGTCACTAAGGAGACCCAACCCCAGGCCCTTTTTCAACATAGGGGGGAGGGCAGCGAGTTGGGGGAGGCTTGAAGCCCGATTCCTATATCTGCAAGGTTAAGGCTGACTCCCTACGCCCCTTACACACCTCCCACCCCGGTCCAGCGGGGAAACTGAGGCTGCAGGTGGCCACAGCTGGCACGATCACCTAGCAGCCGGCTTCAGCAGGCAGTACCCTGTCGTCAGCTCCCGACCCCTTGGGGCCGGCCAGTCTGGGGCCCCACCTCCCCCACCCTGGCGTTGGCGGCCACGGGGAGAACAAAAGGCGGCGGGGGGCGGGGCCGGGCGGACCGGAGGCGGGGCGGAGGCTATAAGGGGCGGCGGCCCCGCGCGGCCCAGCAGGCCCAGCAGCCCCGGGGCGGATGGCTCGGGCCGCCCGGCTTCGCAGCGCGTCCCTGCGCGCCCTCCTGCTCCCACTATTGCTGCTACTGCTGCTGCCGCCGCCGCTGCTGGCCCGGGCCCGGCCGCCGGTGAGTGTCCGTCGCCGGCCGGCTGCACCTTGCCCAGCACGCAGCTGGGCCCAGCGGGAGATCAGGACCCACGGTGTTGGGGGGATGGGGTGCGCTCAGGGTAGACTGGCGCAGCTGCTACCCAAAACGCTTTCTTTCTGAGCCGCGTGTGTATGAATAGGGGCGGTTGGCGTGAGAGATAGTGAGCTTCCCATCACCAGCGGTGTGCAAGTTGGAGGCTGCACGAGGGGATCGCTAGGGCTGGGGCGCAGGCGGGGGTGGGAGCGCTGCACCCACGCCCCCTTCCCAGCTTGGGATCCTACGCGCGGATGCACCCCCGCTGTGATGCGGGAGTGTGCGGTTGGCGAGATCGGACTGGGGAGTGGCTTACAGGGCCCCCTATTCATCACAGGGACAAAGCCGGGCAGGGCGCAGGTTCAGCCTCCAGGTGTGTGGCACGGAAAGCCGGAGAGCGCGGCTCCTGGTGTGGGAGGGACCTGGAGCAGGGAGGAGCCAGGTGCTGACCCGGTCGCCTCCCTAGGCACCTGCAAGTGGCAGAGTAGGGAAACTTAGCACTCCCACTAGAGCCTTAGATTGAGACAGTGTGAGTGCAGTGTGTGTGTGTGTGTGTGTGTGTGTGTGTGTGTGTGTGTGTGTGTGTGTGTGTGTGTGTGTGTGAGCACGCACGTGTGACATGAGGTGGGGGGCAGAAGGCAGGGGTGACTTCGAGTGGGAAATTGAGACCCTCCCGTGGTTAAGGAAGGGATGGAACAAAGTGTCTGCCCTGCGGGAAAGCCAGGTAAGAGAAAGTGGCAAAATGAAGTGAGGAGGGATTGTCCCCAGGGATGGAGTGACAACCGCACCCTCGTGCCACCTGGGGCTTCAAATGCCAGTTACACAGGGCAGCCAACTTTGTCTCTGTGGTTAGAGACACTCGGCCAGCTAGCTCAGTGGGAGAGTGAGGGCTTTGATAGGCCTCCTGATAGGAATCCTGATGAGGCTGTCCAGTTACACTGGCCATCCTCTGGGCCAGCCCGGCCTGGGCTGGGCTATGAAAGTAGAATGGGATTGGATGGGTGGGGGGTAGAGCTGATGAGGGGTACCTCAAGCTAGAGGCTCTCTTGATCCCCTAGAATCTGGCTGCAGGCAGCGGTGGGGAGGATGCAGGGGGCGGGAGAACAGCACAGCCAGGGAAGCAGTGAAACCCCATACCTTCAGGAACCCGGGGAGGTTGGGGTTCAGGGCCCTGTAACCACAGGGGTGAGCCCTCTTCTGGCTCCATCTGCAGCAGGGGGAGGGGAGGACAACGGTGCCTACTGCTGGGCATGGAGGACTTACCCAAGTAGATGCCAAGCACCCTGGAGACACCCTGACACCTGTAGTTGCCACTTTGACACTTGGGTGGAGCCCAGTGCCAGGGCTAAGGGCCAGATCGCGGGGTGTTGCCTGTCACCCTGCAGCCATACGGGGAGCATCTGGGGTCGCCTCCGACATGTTTATTTCTGAGCTGCCGTCAGCAGGGCGGGAGAGCTCTGTAAATATTTATCCGTCCTAGCTCCCGGGCTTTCAGGGCTGTTGAGAGGCTCGCCACCACCCTGGGGCGCTGCCTCTCCTGGGAGCCGGCAGGGGGAGGAGTGGCCAGGGGACTGTTAGCTGGAAGTGGAGGGAAGGCGATAAGCCTGCCTGCACACTGGCTGTATGACATGGGCAGGTGGTTTGCCATCTCTGAATGATCCCAACTCCCTCACAGCCTAACACAGGCGCTCTCTCAGGGTCACCTCTCAGGAGAGCAGAAGGCGCTGCTGGCTAATTGATAATTACTGGTAATTATGGTTGATGGTACCCCATTGCCCGCACAGAAGGATGGGTCTAGCCTGGCCCCTCACCCAGGAGTCTCCCGGGCTAGCCTCGTGTTGGCCCTCCTCGCTTATCTCCCTCCTGGGTGTCTCCTATCTTCAGCACTGGAAGTTGGCCCAGAGGCTGACCTCAAACCTCTGAGCTCTGCCAGGAGGCTGGCTTGAGGGAGAAATTCCTCGACCAGGGGCAGGTGGGGCTGAGCCCGTCAGGCACCTACTTAGCACAGGGCAGGCCCAGCAAGGCTAGTGGCCAAGGAGGAGGAGGAGAAGGGAATGCCCTGGAAGCACCTCCCAGGAATGTGATTTTGGAGATTAGCCAAGGGAGGTGGCATGGAGAGGGTGTTGGTGGGAAGGATGAGGCCCTGGTCCAGACCTAGCACAGAGCTAATTTGCTGTGTGACCCTGGGCAACGTCCTTGATCTCTCTGGGCTCTGTTTCCTACTCTAGGAAATGGGATGAGGATGGCTACTTCCCGAGGTAGTCTATGTCCCTCACCGAATCCCCAAATCCTGGAAAAACCATGCACAAACCCACTTTGGGAATCGGCTTCAGCCCAAGCCTTGCGGGTCGGCCATCTATCTGATAGGCTCCAAGCCAGAAGAGAATGACATCCATGGGCTCAGGGAATGTGGAACAGACCGAGGCCCACAGCTGTTCAAAAGATGGGCTTAAAGCCAACCATTCGAATTACACTATACTGTCCTGCAAGTGCTGCGATCCAGGGGTCTGCCCATGGACTGAAAAGGAGGGTGAGGGTATGTGCAGGAGTGTCCGTGACCCACACCTACCCACACCTCGCTTGCAGGGGTGGGAGGGAGCATAAAAGAGAGGAGATTCTCCTCTTGGGCACATCCAGAGCCAGCAGGTTCTGGGGTTTTGTGGGGGGGAGGGATGCTCTCTGGAGAATACAGCTCTATCCTTCCCCAAAGGGTCCCCACCCCTGCTGGGGCTGTAAGTAGGAGGGAGAGTGTGCAAAAAGGAGGGGCAGACCCACCAGGTCTTTGCACATGCGTAGTGTCCCACCCTGGATCTGCATGGAAGTTCAAGACCCTGCCCACAGAGTGCCTGGGAGGAGCAGGTGCTTGACGATTCCTCCTTGTTCTTGTTCTGTCACCATCATGAGGCCAGCCTGGGATAGCTCAACTCCTAAAGCACGCAGCAGAGTTAACAGGCAGGGAGCGGGTTGCCTGCCAGTGGTGGCGTGCAGAAGGTACTTTGCAGGCTTCTGGGCTGCACTTGCTCATCTGAGAAATGGGCATGATGAGTTGGCGGGTTGCAACTGGTTGGCGGGTTGTAACGGGGTGGGGGTGGGAGCCTGCAGATTGGCAACCTGCTTAGTAACAGTCCAGAATCAGATGAAGCCAAAACCTGTTCTGTCTGGGAAGAGACATGGGGGGAACTTGCACGCCAAGGAGTCCCCAAGTCCCCCAACCAGACAGCCCCTCCAGAGTGGAGTGTTCTAAAGTTCTGGAGTCTACTTGGCTCTGGGCTCCCCAAGGAACACAAGTTGCAGGGATCGGAATCCTGGGAGGGCCGCCAGAGGCTGGGGGTGGGGCCCTTCTCCCAGGCTTCTGCCCCCAAATATAGCCTTGGGGAGGCTGCAGCTGCCCAGATAGGACAGTCCCTGACCCGAGCAGATGCCCAACCCCTCTGCACACAGGAAAGAGGCTTGGCTTTCGTCACTGCTTCTCCCCCCCCCATTTCCCCAGTCCCTTGAGGTTTGTCAGGGACTCCAGGGTCCTCGCAAGTGATCTTGAGGGCTCTGGCAGACTGTCTGAGCTGCTTCTTCATGTATATCCAGCTCTGCTCCCTGGCACCTGCAGGGGGCGGGAAGCTGTGCTGCAGGTCAAGAGGGGCCTTTCCGGTCCATGTTGGGACTGCAACAGGTCCCCAGACTGGTCCTTCCCTCCCTGTCTGTGTGAAGAAGAAGGGAGAAGCTATCACCCTGTTAAGACAGGTGAGGCCCCCAGGCTAGGTGCAGGGGCTGCAGCCCCGCCTCCCTACAAGAAGTGGGCGGGGCATCCTGAGCCTTTTCCCTGTACTGGCGGAGGGTAACCCACTGTGCTGACCTAGCTGTGCCTAAGCTTAGCGGAGATGAGTTTACCAGAGGGCGATGTGGGGGAACAGAATGAAATTGACTTATATCCTCTCTTTGAGGAGCCTATTCTTGGGTGTGTACGGACAGTACAGTCTGGGATTCAGGGTGTCGTGATGCCCATTCTCAGGATTTTCCCCTCCTAAACCTCACTGGCCCATGTGATGCCAGTGACGATGCTATCCCAGGGTCCCTGCAGGAGGGGCCGGAGGTGGCCTGATGCTTTGAGGAGGTCTAAGGCTAGACCAAACCCTCACGTTCTCTCTCCTGCCCAGGACGCCCACCATCGTCACCCTGGGAGGAGAGAGCCCCAGCCTTGGCACGCAGCTCTACACGGTAGCCTGGCTCCCGTGCCTGCTGCCAGGGAGAGCACCCAGCCTTCTGGCAGCCCCAGGCCTCCTCGCTGTGGTGTGCCAGACCCACCAGATGGGTTGAATGCCCGTAACCGACAGAAGCGGTTTGTGCTGTCCGGCGGGCGCTGGGAGAAGACGGATCTCACCTATAGGTAGGGAACGGACAGGGGTCATGGGACTCTGTGTGCCTGCCACCCTCACACCTGCTTCTTGAGGTGTGAGGCATCAGGGAAGATCTACTGCTCCCTGTGCCTTGGACCACCTCTCCCCACTCACAACCCACCAGCTACCTTGAGAGCCTAGCTTAGGCAAAAACCTGGCCTGTTAACTGGCTGGCCTGTGTCACCACCAACGGTCTCAACATTTGCCTGGGGACAGACACATGTTCAGCCACTCAAGTGGCCTTTAGTGTTGACATTGGCAAGGACCAGGCCCTGGGGACTCCAAGGTATGTGAGACATAGTCCGACCTCCTAGAAGTATGAATTGCTCAAATGCGGTATTGCATTTTGGGCATGAGGTGAGCAGGGTTAGGTGACACTGGAAGAAGCTGGGCAGCTGGTGACAAAACCGACACTTAAATAGTCCACGAGAAAGGACAGTCTGGTGTCATACTGCATTGCAGCCCAAGCTCTAAGGAGGGGGGCCTAAGGTGTTTTCTGGGTGAGGCTCAAGGGGCCACCAGACCTCCACGATGAATAGCGCCACCCAGTGTAGAACACGGTCTCACAATTTTGGTCCTATATTCTCTGCACCAAATGTATACACCAAAGTCTACACAAGGCACTACAGCTGAGTTCCACAGCACACCTGGCTGTGAGCCTAGAGTCAACCAGACACCCACAGAGTATCAGAGAAGCCTCGAACAAGACCTGGACCTTTCCACCTGCCTTCTCCCTGTTCCCCCTCAGGATCCTGCGTTTCCCATGGCAGCTGGTGCGGGAGCAGGTACGGCAGACCGTGGCAGAAGCCCTCCAGGTATGGAGCGAGGTGACACCACTCACCTTCACTGAGGTGCACGAGGGCCGTGCCGACATCATGATCGACTTCACCAGGTGACCCGGCAGCCTGAGACCCCCTCCAGACTCAAGCCCTGCCTGACAACAGCCACTGATTCTGCCCCCTCATCCACCTACAGGTACTGGCATGGGGACAATTTGCCCTTTGATGGGCCCGGGGGCATCCTGGCTCATGCCTTCTTTCCCAAGACCCACCGAGAAGGGGACGTCCACTTCGACTATGACGAGACCTGGACCATTGGGGACAACGAGGGTATGGGCTGGGAAGCCGAGAGGGAGAGCTGGAGATGACTGGGAATGGGATTTACTGGGGTCTGGGCTTGTGGCAGGAGGTATATACCAAGGGGTTTCCTGACTCACTTGCCTTTTCCAGGCACGGATCTGCTGCAGGTGGCAGCCCATGAATTTGGCCATGTACTGGGGCTGCAGCACACAACCGCAGCTAAGGCGCTGATGTCCCCTTTCTATTCCTTCCGATACCCGCTGAGCCTCAGCCCAGATGACCGCAGGGGCATCCAGTACTTGTATGGGCGGCCCCAGCCAGCCCCCACCTCCAAGACCCCTGCTCTGGGCCCCCGGGCTGGGATGGATACCAATGAGATTGCTCCGTTGGAGGTGAGGCTCAAGAAGGGGGGCGCCCTGCCTCTAGCCCCCTGCCCCCTGCTGGACTCTGACTGCAGCTTAGGTTCCTCCCCCGTCTCCTGACTGCCCGCAGCCAGAAGCTCCCGTAGACGCCTGCGAGGCCTCCTTCTTTGATGCAGCAGCCACCATCCGAGGAGAGCTGTTCTTCTTCAAAGCGGGTTTCGTGTGGCGGCTGCGCGGGGGCCGGCTGCAGCCAGGCTACCCTGCTCTGGCCTCTCGCCACTGGCAGGGACTGCCCAGCCCTGTGGACGCGGCCTTTGAGGATGCTCAGGGTCACATTTGGTTCTTCCAAGGTGAGGACAGGGTTGGGATGGGGAAAGGTCTGGTTCAAGAGGCTTCTCAGAGCCAGGCAGGTCATGGCCAAGCGTAAGGGACAGCCAGATGTATCCCAGCAACACTTCTGGCAGGGAACAAGCCCCCCTCCCTTTTCCTCTTCTTGAAGGCTTGGGTCAGGGGAGACTGGTGTCTACTCTTGGGGACAGCTGGGAAGTCCCCAGCAGAGGTGGCTCTGGAAGTCAAGGTCATATAGGAGGGCTGGGGCTGGCGCATTCAACCCTCAAAGTCACCACACGGGCCAAGACATTCATTTGAGGACATAGCTCCGGAGACCTTTGTGTTCTGTGGTGGCCAGGGACTTCCTGCAGCAGGATGGGCAGGGGCCTGGGGAATGGCTTGCAGGCCCCTGCCACAGGCAGCCAAGTGCCAGGGGAGGGAAGTGGCAGTCTCGGCAGCCTTCGGTTGACGCCAGCTACCCAGCCACGAGGTACTTTGAGGTCAGCTGGGTCCAGCTCATTCCTGTGGGTTTCTGCCTCCCCCTGGGGGCGGCACTGCTGAGCAGGCATCCTTGGCTCCGTATGTTTTGCCAACTAGGAAACAGAGGTTTGTAGTGTCCATAGTGGTGCCTGGCATGGCTGTGCTGGCCAGGCAACTCCTCTCCCCAACCTCTTTCTGGCAGGTGCTCAGTACTGGGTGTACGACGGTGAAAAACCAGTCCTGGGTCCTGCATCCCTCTCTGAGCTGGGCCTGTTGGAATCCCAAATCCATGCCGCCTTGGTCTGGGGTTCCAAGAAGAACAAAGTCTACTTTTTCCGTGGCGGGGACTACTGGCGTTTCTACCCAACCACCCGGCGTGTGGAAAGCCCTGTGCCCCGCCGGGCTACGGACTGGCGAGGTGTGCCCTCAGAGATTGATGCTGCCTTCCAGGATGCCGATGGTATGTTGGGCATGGAGCCGGGGCTGGGGACAGTCGCAGTGGTGTCTGGGTCCGCTGGGTGGGGGGGACCTCAGGAGGAGCCCCGTTCTTTACCATAGGTTTGGAGGTCTGGCATCTTTCCCATGTGTTCCTTCCTCTCCTTGGACATGTCCTGTATATCCAGGATCATGGATGAGGGTCTCTCTCACCCAGACCTCTTGGTCTCAGCCAAAGTCCGATGTTGCCCGGGGCACAGCCGCTAGTGCCTTACATTCCTCCTCATGCAGTTCTCGGATGAGCCCCCTGACACTGCACCTGCTACGAGCCCAGTTTCTAGAGACGCAGAGACTTGGACAATGAGGTCCCTCACTGGGGATGGTCAGGCAGACAGAAAGGGATGAGGTGGGTAGAGCTAGAACTCCCACCTGGTGTTGGGGAAACCTGCTTCTTGTTATTATTGAGTCACCTGGCTTTGCTCAGGGGCCAGGGCAGGACTCTCAGACCAGAATTCTTTTCCCTGTAAACCCTCTTTTACCCCCCATTGGGGGGTTCCTTGAGGTTTGGGGTGATTGCCACATGGGGTCTTTCACTAGACCAGACTCTAGACAGGAGGCTTCTGGGAGCAGGAAGGGATTGTGAGGAAGGTTCGAGAAGAAGGTCAGCTGTCCTTGGAGCCTGCAGGTGTCCAGAGAACTCAGCAGTGGCCACAGCCTGCCTGCCCAGTCCTACCCCATGCCCATTCCCTGGGCTCAGGGCCGCAGTTTAACTTCTCTTCCTCCAGGCTATGCCTACTTCCTGCGTGGCCGCCTCTATTGGAAGTTCGATCCTGTGAAGGTAAAGGCAGTGGAGGGCTTCCCCCGTCTGGTGAGCTCCGACTTCTTCGACTGTGCCGAGCCTGCCAACACTTTCCGCTGACCCCAGCCAGCCTGGATGGCCCTGGAGGTTGCTGACTCCTGCCAGGTTGCTGACATTGGAACGCTTCGGTGGTCATCTGTGGCTCTGGGCGCCAAGCACAGGATGGCACCCTCAGTATCCTCAGGGGTGTAGTCACCTCGACAACCGCAGGGAGGGCCACGCGGGTCGTGGTCACCTACCAGCAACTGACTGTCTCAGACTGGGTAGGGAAGGGGGTGGTATTACTTGAGGGGTGAGGGCAGTCCTAGGGCAGACCTGTCCCACCTGTGCAGGTCATGGTCAACCCTGGCTGTCCTCCCCCTGTACCTGCAACCCTCAGGGTAGGACTTCAGCCAGGCTGGGGGATCTGAGGCATCCTCCTAGCCCTGCTGTGAGGTTTCTGTGAGGCACTGTACCAGAACAGGGATGCTAGGGGTTCCCCAGGGCCTTCCTCTCACCTTCCGGAAGGACCACAGCACCAGAGGCCTTTCCTAGAGCTCTGGGTTGGTGCTTGGACCTGGTTGGCTTCCGGCTAGTGACCCTCAGAACCCTACTCCCTGGGAGGCAGATCCAGAGGTCCCTCTACCTGCTGCTGGGTGGGGACGGGAGTAGGATTCCTCCTGCCAGAGATTTTGGGCCTGGCAACCCCAACATACCTCAATCCTGACCCTGGGAGCGGGGCCAGATCCCCAGTTCCCTCGTTCCGTTC
The DNA here is from genome assembly GCF_017591425.1 of Ochotona curzoniae. Classification (NCBI taxonomy): domain Eukaryota; kingdom Metazoa; phylum Chordata; class Mammalia; order Lagomorpha; family Ochotonidae; genus Ochotona; species Ochotona curzoniae. The sequence continues at coordinate 6,304,660 of NW_024467101.1, read as the reverse complement.
CAGCACTGGTGTTCTCCAAAGCCATGTAAATGCTTGTACAGTGTGTACAGAGCCTTTTTTTTTTTTTACTGAATGGTTATTAAACATGGTTATTTTCTATCTGCCTGCCTGGTCTCTCTTTTGTAACTGTGCAGCCAGGGAGCAGGGAACAGGGGAGGGTCTGGCTCAGGGGCCTCTCCTGGGTTACTTCTCCATCTTAACACCTACGGTGGCTTCTTAACTGGTTCCCGCCCCCTCCCCAGTTCAGCACTAGAGGGATGGTCATTTTATCTGATCTTGCCAACGCGCCTGTCCCTATCCTGAAATCTTTGGTTTCCCATCATTGCGGGGAAAGGTCCAGGAACAGAACCCACTGCTCCGAGGCCTCTCTTTTCTTTTTAAGATTTATTTTTATTGGAAAGTCAGATATATAGAGAGAGGAAGAGAGACAGAGAGGAAGACCTTCCGTCTGATGATTCACTCCCCAAGTGACCACCAACAGCCGGTGCTGAGCCGATCTGAAGCCAGGAGCCAGGAACTTCCTCCTCTGGGTCTTCCACACATGTGCAGGATCTCAAGGCCTTGGGTCGTCCTCGACTGCTTTCCCAGGCCACAAGCAGGGACCTGGATGGGAAGTGGGGCTGCTGGGATTAGAACTGGTGCCCACATGGGATCCCGGCGTGTGCAAGGCGAGGACTTTAACCGTTAGGCCACCGTGCCGGGCCCTTCGTGGCCTTTCTTAACTCCACAGTGGCAGTTAAGCTCCCAGCCACACCTGCGTCTGCTCCAAAATTGTACCTGCCATTTGAAACTGCAGTTTTATCAGACTGAACCATATGGAATTATGCAATGGTCAGTACTGGGGTTTTTCTTTCCATTAAAAAAAAAAAAAGCATCGGGACCTGACACTGTGGTTTGGTGGGCTAATCCTCTATCTGCAAGCACCAGGATCCCATATAGGTGACAGTTTGTGTCCTGGCTGTTCTACTTCCCATGCAACTCCCTGTTTATATCCTGGGAAAACAGTCAAGGATGGCCCAAAGTCTTGGGATCCTGCCCCCACGTGGGAGACCCAGAAGAAGCTCAATGGATAGAAGATCTTTCTCTGTCTCCCTTTCTCTATAAATCTGCCTTTCCAATAAAAAAATATATATATTTTTTACAACGGTATTGGAAAGGCAGAGATCTTCCATCTGTTGGTTCACTTTCCCTCAAATGCTTACAACAGCTGAGGCTGGGCAGGGCTGAAGCCAGGAGCCAGGAAGGAGTTCTACCCTGCTCTCCCACACGCATGGCAGAACCCCATGCACTGGAGCCCATCTCAGGATGTGCATTAGTAGGACGTTGCAATTAGCAGAGCCAGGAGGTAGGACTCCAGCCGAGCCACTGTGCCAAACACCTGCCCCTTCCGTGGGTTGTTCTGAATCCGCTACATTGTTCAGCCAGCTCTTCTCTGCAGTGCTGGTCCCGGCTGGCTCCAGGCTCTAGGTGCCGTGGAGCAATAGCAGGTCAGGGCTGGTCTTGCAGAGTGCGGAGTTCAGCAGCTCAGGGAGAAGGCATCGCTCCCTTCCAAGGCCCATCTGATGTGCCAGCCAAACCAAACAGCACCTGGGCCTGTGAACACTGCCAAATCTCTGAGTTTTCGCTCGTGCCAGCCCCCACCCAGTGTTGTCATTTCTACCCGTGCCCAAAGCCGCAGGCGCAGCTGTGAGCTTGGAACTGGGTTTATGGGCTTCAGGGTGGGCTGACCAGACAGACCATTCAGGGGAGCTGCGTCCTTCTGCTGGGACACCGAGCCTTAGTTCATTCCTTCCCTCCTGGGCTCTGTTCCAGGCCTGGCCGTGAGACTTGCAAAGTCACTGCGTGAGTCAAGGCCTCAGTGGCTATTTCTGTCCGTGAGAAGATTTGCTGTGGACCACGACTTTAGGAGGCAGCCCGGGAAGCCAGAGAAATGGGGCTGTGGTTCCTTTAAGGGGGTCGGTGGGGGCGCGCGCGGCCTTTTGTCTGCGCGGCGGCGCGCGCGTCGGCGTCAGCGTCAGCCCCCGCGCAGGCGCACTGAGGGCGGCCTGGTCGTCGACGGCGGCGGCGGCGGCGTCCGAGGAGCCCGGTGCTGTGGTGGCCACGCGCGCCCGGCCCGCCCTTCGCCTCTTGGCCTCCGCTGCCCCTCGGCTTGGCGCGCCCGGGCCCCGCCCCAGGCCTCGCGATTCCTCGCAGCCCGGCTCCGGCCGCCCTCTTCCGCCGCCGCGATGATGATGATGGCGCTGAGCAAGACCTTCGGGCAGAAGCCCGTCAAGTTCCAGCTGGAGGACGACGGCGAGTTCTACATGATCGGCTCCGAGGTAGCCCGCGGTGCGGCCTCGGCCTCTCCGACCCTGCGGGCGCCCCGGGCGCCGGGAGCGCGCGTCTCCATTCATAGCGGCGGGCGGGAGCGCGCGCGGGGCGGGGCGGGGCCTGGCAGGGGCGGGGCTTGGCTGGGGCAGGCAAACGGGGGCGGGGCCAGTTGGGATAGGGCCTTGACGGGGCGGGGGCGGGGCTTGGCCAGGCTGAGGGTGGAGCTTGACCAGGGGCGGGCCCACAGGAGGCGGGGCTTAGCTAGGGCAGCCACTTGGGGCGGGCGTGCTGGGGCGAGGCTGACCCCTGTGACCACCTAGCACAGTTCCCAAGTCGTGGGGGTCGAGAAGCGACGCTGGTAGTGACGGGGTTGATGGCCGCTGCAGCCTGGAGCAGAAAAGGGGGCACTCGAGGGGCTGCACTCCTTGCTGCCCTGGGACCTCTTTGAGCAATAAGGGTTTTCAGTGCATTCCTCCCACCGCCACCCACCCATCCCTTGCTAAGATACAGGCATCTCCTGCTCCTAGACCTGGCCCTCACCTTTTGTGTTTCTTGCTCCTGAAATGGGCAGTGGAGACTTGTTTTCGCTTGTTTTTTTATCAATGGAAAAGGGGGTTTGTTTTTGCATGGACAAGACCCCAGTGTTCGATCTTGCAGCAGTTTCAAAGCAGTTGACAACTTAGGATAGCGGTGGGCGGGGCTTGGCTGGGGCAGGCAAACGGGGGCTTTAATACAGGGGCTTTAATCGTTATGTACAAACAGCAAAGCTTTCTTTGAAGCAGCTGATCATCCCACTCTTCAAGGATGGGATTTGTACTAAGTATGTTGATTATTATTATTATTATTATTATTGGAAAGGCAGATTTACAGAGAGAGAAGGAGAGACATCTTACAAAAAGATATTACAAATGCTGATTCACTCCCCTATGATCACAGCGACCAGAGTTACATTGATCCAAGGCAAGGAGCCTGGGGTTTTTTTCTGGGTTTCCTATATGGTGCAGGGGCCTAAGGACTTGGGTAATTCTCTACTGCTTCCTCAGCAGGGAGCTGGGAGGGAAATGGAGCAGCCAGGACTTCAACTCACGCCCATTTGGGATGCTACTGCACCAGGTGGAGGCTTAACTTACTAAGCCATGGCACTGGCCCCCAGTATATAGAGTTTCTACGGGTTGTCTCAGTCTAGTCTGTTTTGGGAGACATTCCTGCTAATTTCTATATATTTTTTTCCTTAAGATTCATTTATTGGGCCTGGCGCAGTAGCCTAACAGCTAAAGTTCACACCTTGTGCACACTAGGATCCCATGTGGGAGAGAGACAGAAAGGAAAGGAGAAGGATACCCACCCACTGGGTCACTCCCCAAATAGCCACAGTGGCGGGGCTGGGTTAGATGGAAGGCAGGAGCCTGGAGCTCCATCCTGGGGTGGCAGGGCCCCAGGCACTTGGACCGTCTTCCCCTGCTTTTCCAGGTGGGTTACTAGGGAGCTTGGTCAGAAGGAGAGCAGCCAGGTTTTTTTTTTTTTTTTTTTTAAATCTTAACAAAATTATGATAATCAACTTAATCAACTCTTTCACAATATTCGTTTTCTTGAAACCAGAAAGCGGCTGGTTGTTGAGCCAGAGTTTATAAGAGGGGGTATTGAGGGTGACGGCTGAATCTGCTAGACCACAGGGCCAGCCGCACAGTGAGTGCTGTTTTGGTGATATGAGATAAGGCAGGTAGCTAGACAGGGCCACAACTCCCCACCCTGTGTAATCCTATCTGCATGTCAGTCAAGTAGCCCCTCTCCCAGGATGTATCTACCTGGAATCAAGCAGACACTCCCCTTTCCAACCTCTGAAGAGGCTGGCATCTCTAGCACACCTCTTTCTTTCTCTCCCTCACTCCCCCTCTCCCTCTCTCTCTCCCCTCTCTCTTTCTCCCTTTCTCCCCTTCTCCCCCTCTCACCTCTTTCTGCAAATGAGCCTGAGACCAGGTGCTGAGGCACCATGCCTGCATGCCTTCTTCCTCGGGCCCACTCCGTTCCTGAGCTGCCCACCTGTGTGCTTTCCACACCTTCTTCATAAGCCTTATCACTTTGTGCGTCATACTGTACTTGTGGCCGCACTTACTTAGAATGCCTCTCTGGGTCAAAGGCCAGACCCACAGCGTTGCTCGCCAGCAGCTCCTGGCACAGCATTGCATGAATGGGCCCCGTTCCTTTCCCTTGGAAAACGGGCAGCATATTCAGAGAGGTGGGCCGGCCACAGCAGCACCCTGGGTGCCTTGGGAGGCAGCCGTGGTTGCTGTGTGTGTCACCCTTCTCCCAGCATCGGCTAGCAGCACTTTTCACCAAGCCAGGCTCACAGGGCCAGGAGGAACCTAAGAAATCCCTAGATCCAGCAGCTTTGCTTTACATTTGGGGACTCCGGGGCCAAAGAGGCCAAGGCTGGGACAGGGAGAAGCCAGGAAGGGAGGTCCCAGAGCCTCATGCTCTGAGGTGTCGTAGTGTCCCAGGACTCTGCAGGACCAGATAGGCAAGGGACAGGGGCAGGGCTGTCAGTTCCTTTCTTTCCTTTATTTTGATTTATTTGAAAAGGCAGGTAGAGCTCAAAAGAGAACTCTTCCATCTCTGGTCCACTCTGCAGTTGGTCACGACTGCTGGGATGGGCCAGCAGAAGGCAGGAGCCTGGAATTCCGGCTGCGTTTTTGGTATGGGTTGAGTGAGCCAAGCACTTAAGCCGTCACCTGCTGCCTTCTATCGTGTGCACCTACAGAGATCTGGGAGCAGAGCTGGGACCCAAACCCACAGGTGAAACTTGGGACGCAGGTGTCTCAAGTGGCATATTTTTTGTAAGGATTTATGTGTTTTTTAAAGATTTTTAAATGACCGCTATAGCCGTTGCTGCGCCAATCTGAAGCCAAGAGCTAGGAGCCTCCGCCAGGTCTCCCACGTGGGTCAGGGTCCCAAGGCTTTGGGCCATCCTTGACTGCTTTCCCAGGCCACAAGCAGGGAGCTGGATGGGAAGTGGAGCTGCTGGGATTAGAATCTGGCGCCCATATCGGGTCCTGGCGTGTTCAAGGCGAGGACTTTAGCTGCTAGCCACTGCACCAAGCCCAGGATTTATTTATTTTTATTGGAAAGTCAGGTATACAGAGAGGAAGAAAGACAGAGAGGAAGATCTTCCGTCCATTGGTTTACTCCCCAAGTGGCCACAATTGCTGGAGCTGTGCCGATCTGGAGCCAGGAGCCAGGAGCCAGGAGCCAGGAGCCAGGAGCTTCTTCCAAGTCTCCCATGTGGGTGCAGGGTCCTAAGGCTTTGGGCCATCCTCCACTGCTCTCCCAGGCCACAGGCAGGGAGCTGGATGGAAAGTGGAGCAACCAGGACATGAACCAGTTCCCAGAAGGGATCCCGGTGCTTTCAGGTAGATTAGCCAATTGAGCCATTATACCATACCCAAGGTAGTCTTTTCTCTTTCTTAAGTTTTATTTATCTATTTTAAATACAAGGGATAAAAAAAAAAAGAGAGAGATATCAAATATCTCCAGTGGCCGCAACAGCAGGGGCTAGGCCTGGCCTGGCTGAAACAAGGAACCTGGAACTACAATTGAAATCTGCTGCCTGGGTGTCGGAGCCCACCTTCCCTTGCTTCCGCAGGCACATTAGTGGGGAGCTGAATGAGAAACCAAATAGCCAAGACTCAGAAACTGAATGCTCACAGGTGCTCACAGGTGATGCTGGTATCACAGGCGCGGGTGTAACCGCTCCGTGACAGTGCTGGCCCTGAGAAGTAGCCTTCTGTAGGGTCAGATTCAGAATTACTTTTGACAAACGAGTCAAGAGACTCAAAATGGGGAAATGATTGCAGGCACACATAGAGCCAGCGCCGGTCACCTAGTCCTGATGGGCCATGCGACTGTCAAGGGATCAATGTGGAAAGTCACTGAGATGACGGCATGTTAGTATCAACACTTGAGGACTAGTTTTCTCTTCATTAAGAAAGTTCAACTTCCATTATTGGCTACAGGCAGATTGAAGCTATTGTGTGGGGAAGTAATGATTTATATGGCAGTCTGGTGATTGCCAATCAGTGCTTTTTAAGTTCTGGAAAATTCCTTTGGTTTCCCTGGTTTGAGTTTTGTTACTAAACAAAGCCCAGGCTGTAGGGGAAAATTATGCTGCATCTGTCGAGAATTAAAAGCTCCCTTTTCGGTGTTTATGACATCGTAAAAATATCAAAGTCGTCTTCCTAAGATAAAAGAAGGTCGCAGAAGCCTCACATTTCTGGAAAGTGCCAGAGAGCCCGAGTCCAACATTCAATCACTGAGAACTCCTGGCTGACCTGGGGCAGAGGGGCTTCTGAGTGAGCCCTTCCTTGCAACCCGCGGCCAGGCCTTTCGGAACATGGATGCACAGATGTGGGCCAGATGTGCGCTGCAGTTGACCTCTTGGTGTCAGCAGAAATGTGTTTTACTGTTGCCAAGAGCCGGACGCCTAGGGGCCACGTCATGGTCCAGGTTTGTCGCTGGGCTGCTTGCTGCGCCAGGAACCTCCCCTTCCGTGCAAGGCCGCGACCCTCATAATGAGCCTTCTTGCTTTACTCATAGGTGGGAAACTACCTCCGTATGTTCCGAGGTTCTCTGTACAAGAGATACCCCTCGCTCTGGAGGCGGCTAGCCACTGTGGAAGAAAGGAAGAAAATAGTTGCATCGTCACATGGTAAAAAAACAAAACCTAACACTAAGGGTGCGTCTTCACGAGGGTTTGTAAACCTGTTTCAAAACCACTCGCTTCTGTCATGAAGTTAAAGCGTTTTCACCCCAGAGTGTCTTCACAGCAGCGTGAGTCCGAGCGGGGCAGGACGGGTGTCTCCGGGTGGGGCAGGCCGCCCTGCGGGAGCTCAGGGGCACCTCCAGGAGCTGTGGGCAGTCTGTCCTTATGAGGCATCCCCCTGGCTGGTGGGCAGGGACCAGTGGGGACAGCATGTGCGGGGGCCAGGCCAGGCTGGGGCAGATAGCAGGTGCCGTGAAGACACGTTGGTGTCAAAACGTTTTAGGAAATGCTGCGATGCTCTGCCATCTGCCGTGGGCGTGTCGCCACAACCATCCTCCATGCAGCCCGAGTGGCGGGTGGAGGCTGCCGCTCCCACTCCCCTCTGGGGCTTTCACTGCTTGCTTCTCAGAGCACATCCATCTCATAGCACTACATCCTGGCAGCCAGTGTGCCCGGGCATGTGTGTGCATGTCCCTGCTCGTCGTGGCCCGCCATGTGCTTGGGGCTTGGCTGCGTGTGCCCCCCCGACTGAGTGAGACCAGCGTGTTTGGGGCCGTGGCAGCTCTGTGCAGGACGGAACAATGCTCTCCAGGGAGACGTTCCCACGGGGACATTTGTGTTTGTGGACACAGTCCCTTTTGGCAGGTGGCAACACTGCTTCACACTTAACAGTGGCGTCTTAGAGAGAGCTGCCCTGGGCCTAGGTGTGTTGTGTGTGTGTGAGAGAGAGAGAGACTGCGCATGCATATATGGTGCTACGTGGTCTGCCCTGTGTGGTTGTGTGCATAGGAGCTGCTGTGGTTTAGTCCACTGTGGACAGAAAGTAGTGGTTCTTTTAACGCAGGAGCCGGAGCTGCTGTTGGATGTGCAATTCGCCCACTTAGAGCGTTTCCCATGTGCCCGCCTCCTGCCTGGTGGGGCACGAGTCCCTCCCACAGTACCTGTCCACCTTGGCTTTTTCCCCTCTGCAAGTCCCTGGGCGAAGTCTTGGCATCTTTCCCGCCCTGTGCTTTGGGGAGGACCTTTCCCACAACTGCTTGATTCCTCTAGGAGGAGACAGGGGTTCCTTAAAAGAGCTAGGGATCAAGCGGCCCCCCACTCACACCTCTTCTCTCCCCTTAACCCCGTGTCCACACTAGCTCGGGCACAGGAAGTCCTGTTTGGCATGAAGCAGCTCTTTCCAATTCTCTGGGCTCTTGTTTTAAAAGAAAAGTCGTTTCCATCTCTCATTCCATCGCCCACCTCGCTTCGTGTTGTTGTGGATCGTGGTGGTGTCAGACCTCTTCCCACTGGGGTGTCCCTCTGGAGCCTTCCCTTCCCCAGCCCTGAGCAAGGACCCAAGAACACATATCCTGGAGTCTCGAGTCCCCATTGGCTGTGCCATGCTGGTGCTGTGGCTGCTGCTGTGGCTGCTGCTGCCGCCTCCACCCCCACCCTGAGGGCTTGCTCTGCACCAAGCCAGTGGTCTGGCAGTAGTCTAGTCCAAGTTCATGCCCACGGGACCTACCCAATAAAACCTTCGGGCCAGGTTGCCCTTTTGGAAGAGGCCAACATTCGGCAGTAGTAAGTTTGACACCTTGCTTTTCCCACCTCCCGCATGTGAGGACCTTGATGTGCTGGATCCGACTGGCTTGCTGCTACTTGGCACCTGCCACCAGCACAGTGACCGAGTGCCTCCTCTCCACTTACAGATCATGGGTACACGACCCTCGCCACCAGCGTGACTCTGTTAAAAGCCTCAGAGGTAGAAGAGATCCTGGATGGCAACGATGAGAAGTACAAGGCCGTGTCCATCAGCACGGAGCCCCCCACCTACCTCAGGTAACGCACACCTGGCTGGCCGTGGTCCTAGGATCCACACCCACACGGATTTTTCTCAGACTTGAGAATTGCTTGGTGTGAAGTTGAACTGGAGTACTTTCTAACACTTGGCAAGTGCTGTCAGCTGGGTTTCTGAGTTCTCTTCTGTAGCTTAGGAATTCCTAAGAAACCTAAGCCGACTCCCACATCCTGGAGAATAGTCAGGAATGCTTTGAAAGTGGACCTAATTTTGTTAGGAAACATGCAGCCTCGGATCAACTCACCCAAGCATCAGCAATAGTTTTGAGTGAATAAAAAGCTCGAAAGAGAGGGGGGAAATGATAGAGATAACCATATAGGTGGATAGATAGATAAATAGGTAGATAGATAGATTTGTGATTTCTTCGTCTACCAACTCACTCTTCAAATGCCTGCTGATAGGCTGGGCTGAAGCTAGGAACTCATGGGTCTCAGGGCTCAGAGACTTGGGCCGTTCTCCACTGCCTTCCCAGGAGCATTAGTGAAAGCTGACTGTGAAGTGGAGTAGCTGGACTCAACCCCCTAGCCCTCTGTGCTGCAGTGCCTAACCCTCTATAGATCATTGGGTCTTTTGTAAAACACAATATTATCAAAAAATTTTTGTTTTGTCTTCTGGCTCATTAATTTCATTTTAAAATTTTTCTTGTTATTTTTAAAGATTTATTTATTTTTTATTACAAAGTCAGATATACAGAGAGGAGGAGAGACAGAGAGGAAGATCTTCTATCCAATGATTCACTCCCCAAGTGAGTGCAACGGCTGGAGCAGAGCCAATCCAAAGCCAGGAGCCAGGACTTCCTCCAGGTTGACCATGTACATGGTCCCAAGGCTTTGGGCTGTCCTCAACTGCTTTCCCAGGCCACAAGCAGGGAGCTGGATGGGAAGTGGAGCTGCCAGGATTAGAACCGGCACCCATATTGGATCCCGGCACGTTCAAGGCGAGGACTTTAGCCACTAGGCCACGGCACACTGAGCCCTCATTAATTTTACTTTTTTTTTTTTTTTTTTTTTTGAATATTATCCAGGATACCCAGAAATGTGACCGCTTATTTATCAGTCGTTTCTGTTCTTTTTTTTTTTTTTTTTTTTTTTTTTAAAGATTTATTTTTATTATTTTTTCATTGGAAAGGCGGATATACAGAGAGAGGAGAGACAGAGAGGAAGATCTTCCGTCCGATGATTCACTCCCCAAGTGAGCGCAACGGGCCGATACTATGCCGATCCGAAGCCAGGAGCCTCTTCCGGGTCTCCCACGCGGGTGCAGGGTCCCAAAGCCTTGGGCCGTCCTCGACTGCCTTCCCAGGCCACAGGCAGGGAGCTGGAAGGGAAGCGGGGCTGCCAGGATTAGAACCGGCGCCCATATGGGATCCCGGGCGTGCTAGGCGAGGACCTTTAACCACTTGCGCCACCGCGCCGGGCCCCAATTTTACTTTTTTAAAAAAGATTTATTTATTTGAAAGGCAAAGTTAAGAAAGAGGAAGAGACAAAGAAGGAAATATTCCATTTACTGATTTCCTCTCTAGAGGGCCACAATAACTAGAGCTAGGTCAGGCCAAAACCACCGAAACTCCATCCAGGTCTCCCACATGGGTAGTAGGGGCCCAAGCACTTGGGTCATCCTCTGCTGCTCTCCCAGGCGCATATTAGCAGGGAACTGGGTAGGAAGGGGAGCATTTGGGACTTGAATTGGCAATTACATGGGATGCTGGTGTCCCTGGTGGCTGCTTAACTCACTGTGCCACATATATCCTGAAGAGATCACTGAAAAACAAAATGAATAAACCCTTGAAAGGTTGTGGATAATAATGGAGCTATGCTGCCACCTCAGTGTCCAGCCTTAAGGAGAGGCCAGGTAGGTGATGATGCAGCCATTTGAACCTGGATGTGTAAGGCAAACCCTTACACATGGGGTCTTCAGAAAGTTCATAGAGAATGTGTGTTACATATATATTTTTTTAAATGCATAGATTTCATTTGCAGCAAAATAAGTTTACCTCTTTAATCCATTCTCCAGGAACTGGAGTTTCTTTGTGTTATCATTTTTAAATTTTTATTATTATTGTTATTGTTAATTGGAAAGTCAGATTTACAGAGAAAAGGAGATACAGAGAAAAAGATCTTCCTTCCTCTGGTTCACTCCCTGAAATGGCTACAGTGACTTGAGCTGAGCCGATCCAAAGCCAGGAGGCAGGAGTTTCCAGGTCTCCCATGTCAGTGCAGGGTCCCAAGGCTTTGGGCCATCCTCTGCTGCCTTTCCCAGGCCACAAGCAGGGAGCTAGAAGGGAAGTGGAGCAGCCGGGATACCAACTGGTATCCATATGGGCTGCCAGTGCTGCAAGGCAGAGGATTTAGCCATTAAACCATCTCCCTGGCCCGGTTTCCTATATTATCGTTAGGCAGCCTCTGCAGCCACCTGGGGCATACGCAGTACGAGGTTGTACCTTGTGCTTCCATCACTGAAGAAAGCAGACTTTTCTGGGCCCAAGAGCCAGGGTGCGCTGGGGGAGGTTGGGGAGGGTGGTTGTTGGGAGTGATGTGGTTGTGGAAGTCATTTCTTCCCAGATGCTTTGAACTATGCTCTGTTTTGATGACTTCCCCGTGAGCAGGGTGGCCTATAGCCAGCCCAGCTGGCACCCTCAACGTGTGCTCTGCAGATTCTCGCCTCCCCTTACCCACGGGGCATGAGCTGAGGACAGAAGGAAGGCTAGAGCCTCAAGGAAAGCTGTGGAAGGAAATTAGTCACATGTGGACATCCTTTTTTTTAAAAAAAAAAAAAAAAAAAAAACACTGTTTCTTAGTTTGTCTCAGCTCAGCTCCTTTTATGGGGCAGAGTTTTTTTCATGATTGGGTCCATGAGGATCAGCTGAGGGAGGAGAGTCCAGCTGAGGCAGGACCAGGAGGGATGGCCCAGGTTGGAGGGAAGCACCTGGAGCTGGCTGCCTGCTGCTCTGGCAGCCCCTGCCCCACCTCAGGGCTCTTGGGAGGATCCTGGCAAAAGCAGGGAGGTGGGCTTTCTGGGGTTCTGTGCTCCTCAGGAGCTCCTGGGAGCTGTCATGGCGCTGGCCCCGTTCAGCCTCTGAGATGGGAGAGCTTGGCAGAGGTGAGCGAAGGCTTGCTCCCGTGAGATGGGGCAGGAGTGCGGATCTCGATGGTTAGGCCCCCTGGAGGACAGCCAGGCAGGAAAGAGGAGGTGTCGGGGACCTGAGCCCAGCTGCGCCAGAACCTTCCATGGAAGTTGTTTAGAATGCACATTCCTGGGTGCTACCCCAGTCCCGAGGGGAGTCAGTTGGTCTGGGTGGGACTCAGGAGTTCACTCCTAAAGCTGTTGTTCTCTGGGTGGGTTGATGTGGTCAGGGCTGGGAACCAGCAGCCCAGCAAGCAGCTCTTTGTCATTCTTGGGCAGTGGTGGAGGGCAGAGGCACAGCAGGTCAGGGCCTGCCTGAGTCCTGGGCCCGGCAGCTCCTTTTCTAAGTCTGAGGCCGCTTGCACCACATCTTGATCATGGGTGGGGAGAGAAGGGATTTACAGCACCCATTGTGGCTGCGACTAAAGCAAGTATTCTGTCCTGATGTTGGGGTTGCCTTCACCTCACCCCTGAGACCTGCACGAGGAAGAACAAGGAACTACTTGAGGCAGGAACTGAGAACTGGATTGGCAAGCCCCAAATCCCCGCTGTAGCCTGTCTGTCTGAGCTGGTGGTTCCTAATGCCAGCCGTATCACACACTCCCGTCTTTCCCTTCAAACCTCCAAGCTACCTGCTGAGGAGTCACACCCTCGGGGAGCACTGGGCCATGCCTGAAACCCTCCCTGCCCTTCTCCTTGCCCTGGCACCAATAGGTGCTGGAGAGGCCTGTGGGGTGCACCCCTGTAGTGTCTGTGGGGCACACACATTCTTTAAGGACTGGAGCTGGCAGGGGCTCAGCAGGAGTCTGCTAAGCCAGCCTTACAGGCTCACCCTGGAACATTTTCCCATGTCTTTGCAGGGAACAGAAAGCCAAAAGGAACAGCCAGTGGGTGCCCACCCTGCCCAACAGTTCCCACCACCTGGACGCCGTGCCATGCTCCACCACCATCAACAGGAACCGCATGGGCCGGGACAAGAAGAGGACCTTCCCCCTCTGGTGAGCCCACACAGCTGCTCTCTGGGTTCCAGCACATTTTGTCTCCTTCCCAAAAGGCCCCTCTGCTTTGACCCGGGGTTCCCCTCAACACTACGCAGCTACCTCCTCTTTAAATGCTGTCTTCCTGGACTTTCCCCAGCTTCCCCAGCCCTGCCTGCTTTCCCTCGCTATCCTGTCCTCAGTTTGAAATGCCCTCCATGGGACCCCCACCATGTCCATTTCTTGGAGCTACGGGAACAGGCCCTGTCAAGCCAGGTGGCTATGAGTAGGACAGACCACGTGATTGCAGTTCTAGGGCCCGGAAGCCCATGTAAGCCTCACGGGGCTGATCGTCAGGTGTGGCAAAGGCTTCAGGGCAGGTCCCCTTCTTGCTGCCTCTGCTCTGGTGGCTGCAGCACTCTGTCCCTGGGCACATGATCTCCTAGTGTATGGAATCTCCCCGTCTTCTGTAGGACACTGCGATGTGATCTGGGGCCCACAGGGCTCATCTCTGATGCCCGCTTACTTAATCACCTCTGTACAGGCCTGTTGAGTGCCATTTGAGGCTGTGGTTGTAGGTTTTAGGGGTACAGATATCAGCGTCTCCGAGGGCCATTCTTGAGCTCCTGCCTCTGCAGCCTGGGTCTCCCCCAGCCACAACCCTTACCTCCTTGGCTACATGCTGGCTGGCCGCTTGCTTTAATCCTGTCCTTCTCTCAGGCCGGAAGCCCAGAGCTCCCTCTCAACTCCTTCCTTTTTCTCCTGCCACAAGCCAGTCTTGGCAAATTCTTTCTTTTTTCTTTCTTGCCCTTTCCTTCTTTTTTTAGATTTATCTACTTGTATTTGAAAGGCAGATTTACAGAGAATATGAGAGAGAGAGATATCTTCCATCTGCTGGTTCACTCCTCAAATGGCCACAATGGCCAGAGCTGAATCAATCCAAAGCCAGAAGTCAGGAGCTTCATCCGGATCTCCCATGTGGGTGCAGGGTCCCAAGGACTTGAGAGCCATCCTCTACTGCCTTTCCCAGACCCATCAGCATGGAGCTGGATGGAATGTGGAGCAGCTGGAACGTGAACTGGCACCCATATGGGATGCCTGTGCCTCAGGCAGAGAATTATCCTGATGTTGGCAAATTCCTACTTGCCCAGCATTCTGAGTCTCTGGGCTTGGACCAGCTCCCTACCTGGCTTGACCAGCTCTGAGTCTTGGCAGCAGTCCCAGCTGTGTATCGCCTACCTTCCCGCGTCTTCAGCATGGCAGCCAGCTCTCTTTATCCTGGGCAGTGCCAGCCAGCCACTTCACACAGAATTCCCCAGCCTTCCTGCACACTCGGCCAAAGCTGAGCTTGCGGGGCTGGGAGCATACGAGCTCTAGCGTGCTCACCAGCATGGTGCACAGCAGCCTCCTCCCTGCTGTGGGGGCCTCAAGCCACCGACGCTGTGGACCCACACCTTGTGCCGGAGCTCGCTGCTCCATGGCTTGTCCTGTCTGTCTCTCTTCTCCTTTCCCTTCTCCCTCCCTCGCTCCCTCTCCCATCTCCTTTCAGGTGTCACTTACTGTCCCATTTAGAAGGAAATTTTGTCTCTGCATCCTTGTCCCCTCCTCAGTCTCACCTCTTAGAGTGCTTACACCTGCTACCAGGTGTAGTGTCCCCTCCCTGTTGGGTTGTCCCCTCCCTGTTGGGTTGTCACCTGCTTCCCAGGCTCTCCCAGGGCAAGGCAACCCTCAGCCATCTCTTTAGTCTCCCCTGCCTGATTGCACCAGCTCTTCCCTCATTGTCTTCCTTCGCTGGCTATCTCCCTGGGTTGCACGGTCCCAAGGCTGGGATCTGCGGCCTGAGACAGGCAGCCGTCAGCTCCAGCATCTCCTCTCTGCAGACACCCTTCTGCTTTCCCACAGCCTGCTGTGAATGTCCTGCCTACTGTGGGCCTGACATCACCTCTGATGTACTTCCGGGTCTTGTTCTGCTGCCCAGGTTAGCACTTCCATCTCTCCCCCATGCATCTGTGAAGCACGTGGCCCTGCCCCGATGCAGTGCTGTCTACTGGTCAGGCGGCTCTTGTCATGTGGTCTCTCCCTTTCGCTCCGTGAGACTGTGGCCTCGAGGCCCTCAGTGGCCTCAGCTGGTAGCTGACAGGTGTGTGTCAGAGGTGTAGCCTTTCCCCTCCAGCCCGATTCGCAGTGACCTGCCAAGCAGAGAGGGAGGTGGACAGCCCCCATCCTTAGGACCCTGCCTCTGGTGTGGCCTGTGACGTTTTTGCTGTTCCACTTTCAGCTTTGATGACCATGACCCAGCTGTGATCCACGAGAACGCGTCCCAGCCCGAGGTGCTGGTCCCCATCCGCCTGGATATGGAGATTGACGGGCAGAAGTTGCGGGACGCCTTCACCTGGAATATGAACGGTATGTGGGCATGGGGCTCTGCCGGCCGACTGCATGGCCTGGGTTGCAGTGTGTGTCTGGGTTCAGTCCCAGCTCTGCCTCTGTTGTCTGTATGCCGAGTCTGTGCCTTAGTGCCTTTCCTGCTGCTGTACCACAACACCCAAGGCTTTGTAAGGGATAAAGAGGTTCATTGTAGCTCCTGGGTCCTGGCAGCTGGGAAGATCAAGGTCATATTGCTGCATCGTGGCTGCTTTAGCTCAGGGCAGAGGGCGGATGGGAGTGTGTGAGGCAGTGAGGATAGAGTTGCCTCCTAGCAACCTGCTCTTGGGCTAACTGCACCAGCCCCATGAGAGTGGAGCCCTATGCGAACCAGGCATTAATCCATTGGTGAGGCTCTGTCACCGTGACCCAGCCCCCTCCCAAGGCAGCTGCACATGGGGACGAGGCTCCAGGGGGACAGACCTCATTTAGGTCTCAGCAGCAAACTGTGGACTTCCGGTTCCTTCCCTCTGGGAGATCGGGTGGCCCACAGGGCCTAACACTTGATGACAGCAAAGGTGTTGTTCAGACTGGTCCAGCGCCTGCCCTGGTCATCCTGCCCTTCCGGCCTGATGCCTGCTGTGTGCTCGGGCCTCTGCCCCTGCTCTCCCTCGTCTTTCCCTCAGGCATCTTCAGTTTCTAAGTTCAGAGTCAGATGCCATCTCTTCCAGTCCCTCCTGGGCTTCCAGAGTCTGAACAGAGCTCTCTGCGGTGGATGTAGACAGACAGACTGGAGCATGCGTGCTGCAAAGTGCCGCTAAAGAGGGGGAGGATGCGTTCATTCAGTCATTCATTCATTCATTCACCTGAGAGACAGAGAGCTCCCATTCTGTGGTCCCTGCCTGAATCCTGCTGTGGCTGAGGCAGGGCGGAACTGAAGCTGCAAACTCCATCTGGGGCTCCCATGTGAGTGGCAGGGACCCAAGTTCTTACGCACACACTTGCTGCCTCCCAGGGTGCAAATTAGCAGGAAGCAGTAATGAGAAGCAGAGCGGGGGCGCAGACCTGGCCCTCTGATGTGGGATGGAAGCATCTTCTAGCCGAGCATCTTAATTGTGAGGCCAGATGCTTAGCTTGCGTGTGTTAATTTTCTTCCTAACTGTCAGATTTTTTTTTCGAGAGATGTATTGTTTGTATTTAGACGATGTGACTATTATTTTAAGTGAATAAAAAGATTTTTTTTAAAGATTTATTTTATTTGGAAGGCAGAGGGATAGGGAGAATCAGAGAGATCTTCCATGCACTGGTTCGTTCCCCAGATGGCCATACCAGTCAGGGCTGGGCCAGGCCAAAGGCCCAGGAGCCAGGAACTCCAGGCTGGTGTCACACGTGGATGGCAGGAGCCCAGACGCATGGCCCTTTGCTGCTGCTTTCTCTGTCTTCCTCCCTCTGTAACTCTGACTTTCAACTACATCTTAACAAAATAAAAAAGAAACGGAGTAGCTGGGACCCCAGATGATGGTCAGGTGTGGGAAGTCAGTGTTGCAGGTAACTGCTTAACATACTGTGCCACAACACCAGTCCCTGAATAAAATCTGCAGCATTTCATTGATATTTCAGTTTGGCCTTTTAAGGAAAGGGGAGTCACTTCCAGGGGAATGGGTATTTAATGTGGTTGAAACAAACTATGAGCTATTATTTTTTTTAAGAAGCACTAATTTTTTTAAGATTTATTTTATTTTTATTGGTAAGTCAGATATACAGGGAGGAAAGACATAGAGGAAGATCCTCTGTCCACTGATTCCCTCCCCAAGTGGCCACAGTGGCTGGAGTTGAGCTGATCCGAAGCCAGGAACCTCCCCCCAGGTCTCCCACACCGGTGCAGGGTCCCAAAGGCTTCGGACTGTCCTTGACTGCCTTCCTAGGCCACAAGCAGGGAACTGGATGGGAAGCGGGGCTGCCGGGATTAGAACTGGTGCCCATATAGGGTCCTGGTGCGTGCAAGGTGGGGACTTTAGCCACTGGGCCACCGCGCCAGGCCCATCTTCCTGGTTTCTTTGGTCTTCATAATTAGTGCAGAATTGTCTGTTGAGTCAAAGTGCCTTGCTTTGCAACTCCTCCCTCTGCTGCAGACATCTCCTCCCTCTGCTGCAGACAACTCCTCCCTCTGCTGCAGACATCTCCTCCCTCTGCTGCAGACAACTCCTCCCTCTGCTGCAGACAACTCAACTCCCCCCTCTGCTGCAGACATCTCCTCCCTCTGCTGCAGACATCTCCTCCCTCTGCTGCAGACATCTCCTCCCTCTGCTGCAGACAACTCCTCCCTCTGCTGCAGACAACTCCTCCCTCTGCTGCAGACAACTCCTCCCTCTGCTGCAGACATCTCCGTGGCAGAGAACACATTTTCCTCTGACCTGTTTTCTTCCAGAGGAAGCCCAATGTGAATGTGGCTGCCTCAAGTTTTCTGGAAGGATCTGACTGCCTCCTTTGGTCATTCCCAGGCACTTGGCATGCCAGGGCTTTGGTTCATGGACCTCTGCCAGCTCTGGGCACAAGGGCCGGCAGCGAAGGGTGTTCTCCAGGGCCAGGTTTTGCAGTGGAGGGGGGTCATTGGTGATGGAGGATGCTCCTCCATGGAATGACGTGCTACCTGCTCCCATTGCGATTTCTCATTTACCCTGGCTGCCTGCAGTCTGGCTGTTCATCAGTTCATCTCTCTGCCTCTACATTTCAGCCTCCCAGCCTAGGACCTGATTTATTGCCACCAGCTTTCTGTAACACGTAGGCAGGACCCGGCCGCTATGCAGTGTCTGCCATCATGGAGCACAGGGCCTGAGTTGTGTGAATGGAATCAGCTTCTGGGTTGTCTTGCTCCCTTTCTTTCCACAACACACCGAGTTGCTACTATTTATTTCGACCCCACCCTGTTCAAGAAGGGAGATCAGGCAGCTTAAAGTAGAACACTTCAACATGACCAAAGCAGCAAAGAAAATGTGGTTTAAGAAAAACTGCATAAAGGGGAAAACCCACAAGCTGGGAGCATAAAAGCACTCTGCTGCCTCTTCCCAGCTGGGTGGGCGTGGCTGTCTGCCTTTTAGATCCATGCAGGGGGACACGAGGGTTCCACAGTCTCCTGGGTGGTCAAGGTTAGCCCAGGGACTAGCGACTGGGCCAGCAGTTAAGATGCCCACTGCCGTGTTGGAGTGTCTGGGTTCAAGTGTGGGCTCTGGCTGCCAATTCCAGTTTTCTGCTAATGGGGACCCTGGGAGGCAGCAAGGATGGCTGAAGTATTTGGGTCCCTGCCACCCACGTGGGAGACATGGGTGGAGTATCTGACTCCCAGCCTCAGCCTGTCCTGGCCCCAGCATGTGGGGGCTCTCTGTCTCTTTGTCTGATTCTGTCTCTGCTTGGCAAGAGTTAAAAAAAAAAAAATCAAGTTCTGAAAGATTCACATTTTCTTCCAGTCTTCTAGTTCATTTGTCTAGGTATATAGTATTTAAGAACACTTTTGTAGTAATGAAGATGAGGCCTGTCCTTGAACTTCATGTAAAATACAACCAGCAGTAGATGTATGTTAGTTGCAAACCTGTAGAGACTGAAATAGGGCTGTGCAAACTCTTCCTCAGCCCTGGGTGGTATTGAATACACGTAAGAGCTGTGACTCTAACAAGGTCCAGCGGTAGCCTAGCGGCTAAGGTCCTCAGCTAGTATGCGCTGGGATCCCATATGGTCACCGGTTCTAATCCCGGCAGCTCCACTTCCCATCCAGCTCCCTGGGAAAGCAGTCGAGGACAGCCCAAAGCTTTGGGATCCTGCACCCATGTGGGAGACTTGGAAGCAGCTCATGGCTCCTGGCTCCAGATCGGCTCAACTCCGGCTATTGTGGTCACTTGGGGAGTGAATCATCAGACAGATCTTCTTCTCTGTCTCTCCTCTCTGTACATCTGTCTTACCAATAAAAATAAATAAATCTTTTTTCAAAATTTGAAAAATAGAGAGGGTAAACCACATTGGTTTACTTTTCAAATGCCCAGAGCAGCCGGGGCTGGGCCAGGGTGAAACCAGAAGCCCAATATTGAATCTAAGTCTCCTATATGGGTGACAGGGACCCGAGTCTTTGAGCTGCCTTCCAGGTTGTAAATGAATAGGAAGCTGGAATTGGGAGCAGAAGTTGGAATTGGAGCAGTGGCTGGACTCAGACCTGGACCCTTGCATATGATAGATAGGCACCCCAAGCAGAGAGGAGGAGAGAAAAAGATCTTCCTTCCACTGGTTCACTCCCCAAATGGCTACAACAGCTGGAACTGAGCCCATCCAAATCAGGAGCCAGGAGCTTCCTCCAGGGTCCCAAGGCTTTGGGCCGTCCTCTACTGTTTTCCCAAGCCACAAGCAGGGAACTGGATGGGAAGTGAAGTGACCAAGATACAAACCGGCACCCATATGGGATCCTGGTGCTTGAAGGTAAGGAGGATTAGCTAATTGAGCCTTTGCACCAGGTTCTGTGTGAGTGAGTGAGTGAGTGAGTGTGTGAGTGAGTGTGTGAGTGAGTTGTGTGTGTTTTATTTGAAAGGCCAAAGGATAAAGAAGGAAAGACTGAGATCTTCCATCCACTGATTTACTCCCCACATCCCAGCAACAGTTGGGACTGGGACAGGCTGCAGCCAGTGGCTAGGCACCTGAGCGCCGCTGGGTCTCCATGCAGTAGTACCTGTGCTGCCCTCCGCCATCCTCCCTGGTGCATTAGCAGAAAGCTGGATTCCAACTGAAGCCAGGACTGCAAAATGGAGCTCTGATAAGAGATATGGTGTGCAGGTGACAGCTTAGCACACTGCCCTTAAGTAATCTTAAAGGTTGTTTTTATTTGTTTGAAAGGCATAATTGCAGAGAGGGACAGAGGGGGACCTTCTGTTTGCTGGTTTACTCCCAGATAGCTGCAACAGCTGGACTGGCTGGGCCAGGCTGAAGCCAGGAGCCCAGAGTTTCTTTTCTTTCTTTCTTTCTTTCTTTCTTTCTTTCTTTCTTTCTTTCTTTCTTTCTTTCTTTCTTTCTTTCTTTCTTTCTTTCTTTTCTTTCTTTTCTTTCTTTTCTTTGTCTTTCTTACCTATTTTATTTTTCTGGGAGAAGATCTTCCATCTTCCATCTTCCATTCACTCCCCAAGTGGCTGCAGTGTCTTCAGCTGTGCTGATCCGATGCCAGGAGCCTGGAGCCTCTTCTGGGTCTCCCATGTAGGTGCAGAGTCCCGAGGTTTTAGGCTATCCTTGACTGCTTTCCCAGGCCACAAGCAGGGAGCTGGATGGGAAGAGGGGCCGCAGGGATTAGAACCGGTGACCATATGGGATCCTGGGGCATGCAAGACAAAGACTTTAGCCATTAGACTATGGCACCAGGCCCCCCAGAATTTCATCACTCCTCCCACATGGGTCGCAGGACTTGGGTCATCTTCCAATGCTTTCCCAGGTACATTAGCAGGGAAATGGATCGTTAGCAAAGCATCTGGGGTTTGAACTGGTTCTCATTCAGGATGCTGGTACCACAGGCAGTAGCTCAACCCACTGAGATGGTGGCCCCATCTCAGATCATCTTAAAAGTGGCATGAGTGACTTTAGGGAGTTAAAGGTGTACAGCACATGGGTTGAGCAGTATGGACAGTATGTGCCATGCAGCCTTTCATCAGCATAAAGCTGTGTCTCAGGAAAGCCCTTGGCTGATGTCTTTAAGGCTGTCTTTTTCTGGAAAGGCTCTTCAAGCAGGTAACCCCGTCAGCCAGGCTAAGTGAAGAAAAGCTGGGTTACCTGATTGGTACAGGGATGCTACCTTTTTGAAGGAGTCCCCTCAGGGATGGATGTGGGATCTGCTCCTGTTCACAGGCAGTGGGGTATCAGTTTCTAGAGGTCCACACTGCAGGACATGGCCACAGCTATCCACCATTTTACTTTTGGGACTCTTAAAAGGATTCCAAGTAGGGGTGGGCAGTTCGCCTCACAGTTGGGATGCTAGCTGAGATGCCACGTGCCCTGTATCTGACTATCTGGATTTACTGCAGCTGCTGATGTAGACTGTGGGAAGTAGCAGGTAATGGCTCCAATATCAGGCTCCCTGTCACTCATACGGGAGCCCTGGATCGAGTCCTGACCCTGCTTTCAGCCAGCCTCATTCTACTCAGCCATTGTAGGCATTTGCAGCAGAACCAGTAGAGGGGGATGCATACTCTTTCTGAAATACAAGTTTTTATTTTTTTTTTTCACCAAATAGCCTGTTCAGGAGGCTGAGTGAACCCCAACAGAAGTCCAAAACAGTCCGCAGCAAGACACGTTGAAAACTGAACACAGCAATAACCCCAGGGGCAGCCAGAGAAAGCCGACACCTTAGGCATAGGGATAACCTTTTTCCATCTTTGTACTTTCAACCTACTTAATTTATACCTGAATGAGTTTCTTGTAGCTGCTGTATAGTTGGGAACATAGAAAACTATGCTAAGTGTCCTTCCACTGTCAAACATCATTTGGCAAACCCAAGAAGAGAAGGAAAGCTGTTGTACCTGTTCCTGTGTTTGCACACTTTTGCCCCTTCTGGATACTCCGGAGTTCCTTTGATGCACCCCCTGGTGAGCACTGTGTTAGGGCCTGCAGCTGTCTGCAGAGTGTTCCTGAAGGAGTCCTTTCCTGGGATGTGGGATGCTTTGTTACTGGCCTTTGCTTTCAGCACTGAACAACAGCAGGCCACGTGTGCTTCCCTCGGGCAAACCGTGGCTCTCACTTCCTGTGCCTCAGCAGCCGGCAGTGCTTTCCCAAAGAGGCCCGTGTGGAGGCGAAGCCACGTTCACAGGGAGTCCACAGGACAGCTCAGGAAATGCCTCTCTCCTCTTCCTTCGGGATGAGTTGGTGGCAGCAGTCTCAAGGGGGATGTGGTTGTGCTATAAATTTAGTTGTTTTGTTTCCTGAATGCTGTTTTGGACAATACTGGAGCAGTGTTTCCTAATGTTTGGTCAGAAGATGTTTTGTGGAAGCCTTGTTTGGAAATTACCTCCTATCTAATTAGTTTAAAAAGTGCTATGGATAAATCAGCATGCAGTTCTCAAAGAAAAAAAAAAAGGTTCAACTAGCCTACATGGAGACAGAAACAAACAAACAAAAAAAAAAAACAGAGAACTAAGAAAACAGGAAAAGCAGAAAGCAAACATAAGAAGGCAGACTTCAACCCTGACATGAATAATTACCAGTTAAAAGAGGTTTGCAGAAAAGATGACCAGACGTGACCTAACCGTTATCCACAGGAGACTTTTCAATTATAATGAAATAAGTAGGTTGAGAGGAACAAAGTGGTACATCATGCAAATATGGGATCACATAAAACCGGCTTAAAAGTATTTACTGGAAACAAAGAGGAGCATTAAATGCTAATAAAAGGGTAGAATCAGTCAGCGAGAAAGCAGCAATCCTAAATATAGCTGCAATACACAGCAGAACTGGAAATATGTAAAACAAAACTAAACTGAAAGAAGAAACAGATCTACAATCAGAGAGGAGATCTCAGCTTTCTCCCCATAAGTGATAAAACAGTTGGACGGAAAATCAGAAAGATGATGGAAGAAGTCGCCAGCACCGTTGCTAAGAAACATCTGATTGGCATTTATAGAACATTCCAGCACAGCTGAATATGCGTCCATCTCGAGCGCCTCTGGAACAGCATGCATAAGCTGCATGACAGGCCATAAACGAGCCAAGAAATATGAGTGAATGGAAACCATACCGAGTGTGTTCTGCGGCCACAGTGGACCCACATACCTGGGAGCTGAGCAGCACACTCCCAAATAACTCGCAGTTCAAAGAGGAAGTTGGAAAAACTACTTGGACCCACATGAAAAGGGGGCTATGTCAGGATTTGGGGAGGATGGTCTACAGAGCCAGTGTATACATTAGATTTTTCCAATTTAAATCTTTCCTTTTTTTTCTCTGACAGTCACTAATCTTTTTACTGTCATGACTTGGTAACTCATTTTTTTTTTCAAATTTAAATCTTCATTTTACTTTTATTTAAATTTTAAAGAAAATCTAAATAAACAGGGGAAAAAATACCATGTTAATAGATCCAAAGATTTAGGTTGTCAAGCCTCCCCAAACTGACATACAAGTTTAATGCTGTTTGCTATGAAAATTTAATTCCTGTGACTTTGCCAGTATTCTTGTAGTTATAAAAAGATGATTTTAATGTTGATATGGAAAGACCATGGGGAACAGTGGAAAACTAGACTTCAGCAAAGTGAACAGCAAAACACAGTTAAAAAGATGGAAAGATGAGCTATAGATAGAGGGAAGTATTTTGAAACCACATAATCTGAAAAATTGATTTAAAAATGTAACACTACGGGCCTGGTGTGGTAGCCTAGCGGCTGAAGTCTTTGCCTTGCACACACTGGGATCTGGTTTAATCCCAGAGGCCCCGCTTCCCATCCAGCTCTCTGCTTGTGGCCTGGGAAAGCAGTCGAGGATGGCCCAAAGCCTTGGGACCCTGAACCCGCGTGGGAGACCCGGAAGAGGCTTCTGGCGCCTGGCTTTGGATTGGCTCCTGGCTTCATTGCAGTCACTTGGGGAGTGAACCAGCAAATGGAAGATCTTTCTGTCTCTCCTTCTCTTTGTAAATCTGCCTTCCTATTACAAATAAATCTTAAAAATATATGTGTATAATAATGCTAATAGGTGGTGTTTGGCCTGGCAGTTAGGGTGCCAATCCCACATTGTAAGTGCCTGGATTGAAATCCCAACTCCAGCTTTTTAATATTGCAGACCAGGGAAGGTAGTAGGTGGTGGCCCGGGAACCTGGGTCCCTGCCACCCACTTGGAGAGCTGGGCCGAGTTCTTGACCCTTGGCTTTATCCTAGCACAATCCCAGCTATGGTGAATGTTTGAGAAGTGAACATATGGAATCTCTGTTTATCTCTCTCTGCCACTCCAATAAATAAAAATGTACTTTTAACGTGTAAATAGTGCCCTGGGCAATGTATTCATAGGATGCTTAGCCTGAGCACTTGAGATTCCTGCCACAAACTGCAAAATCCCTTGCCTTCAGCTGCTTGGTGAGTTCTTGCTCACAGCCCGGATTGCAGGTGTGCTGGCATCTAGCCTGTCTTTCTGGCAGAGAAAACAGTGTGGGGCTTATTATATCCTAAACAGACCTGGCTCTTGGGCGTGCCTCCTTTTTAAAGGCAGAGAGAGAAGGAGAAAGGGGGAGATCTTCCACCCACTGGCTTATTCCCCAAATGCCCACAGTAGCCAGGAAGGACTTGGCCCTGCTGAAGTCAAAATCCCCATCTCCCTGGCAGGTAGCAGAGGCCCAAGTCCTTGAACCAGCTTCCACCCGCTTCCTGGGGGTATGAATTAACAGGAAGCTGGATCGAAGCAGAATAGCCAGGACTCCCCAGGTACTGTGGGGTGGTATGTCCACATCCCAAGCAGGAACTTACTGACTGGGCCACATGCTCACCATAGGCCTGGCTGTTGATGAGGGAGTCATGTCATGTGCCCGTAGGGGGTTCTTTCTTGGCTTTCTCTAGTCTGTGGCTCATCCCCACATGGCATCTTACCAGTCAGGTCTGGGTTGCTGGGCTGAATACAGGAGAAAAACAGCTGACAGAGGGGAGCTTGCCTGCACTCTGGCCAGCTGCCCACCATCCCATGACTCGCGCCTGATGTGGTTGTGCTTCCAGGGTCTGGATCTCTGTCACCTTGTCAAGTTGCAGATGGCTCTCTGGCCCCGGGCACCGTCTTGCTCAATGAGACCCACCGTGTTGCTGGGCTCCATGCCATCGCAGGTGGCCCCAGCTCAGCAGGGGAGGAGAAGATGGCCACGGTTCACCAGCTCTGTGAGGCCTTGGCTTCTGTTTTCCTGAACATTAGAGCTAGACCCTGCTGCCACCCAGCTCCAGCCATGAGGGCACTGAGTGGGCCACAGAGGACCTGACACAGGGGACCGTGACCAGTGCCCCAGATATAGAGGAGGAGCTATGTGTTAGATGAGGGGGGCCATCGTGTTTGCCCACGTGTCCGTTCTGCATCCAGGGGCTTAGCAAAGAAGGAAGAAGTGGGGACGCGAGGCCAGACTGGCCATGGTGGGGTCAGTTGCCGTTGATCACTGACGCGCTCTGCTCTCGTTTCAGAGAAGCTGATGACCCCAGAGATGTTCTCAGAGATCCTCTGTGATGATCTGGACTTGAACCCGCTGACGTTCGTACCAGCCATCGCCTCTGCCATCAGACAGCAAATCGAATCCTACCCGACGGACAGCATCCTAGAGGACCAGTCAGATCAGCGTGTCATCATCAAGGTGGGCAGCTCCTGTCCCTTCTCTGGGGACCTCTGCGCGCTGGACTAGGGAAGTGGGGAGTGTCGTGGTGCTGTGCGGGTCCCCCAAGGCCCACGGAGACCTGTGCTGTGGGGTTGGAAGCCTTCACTCACAGCTCTCCTCTCCTCCTCTGGGGCAGTGGGCCTACTTGTCAGAGGAAGAGATCACACTCTGGGCAGGTTCAGGGGATGCCACTGTGGCACTGCCAGGCACTGAGCCAAGCCTGTGGGAGGGAGAGCAGGTGAAGGCAGCGGTGGGCACAGGAGGGATGCACACAGCACAGTGGGCAGCCTGTCACCATCTTTCCAGGAACACCCTAATGCAAAATGACGTCATCCACTCATCCTGCAGTGGACGCCTGGGTTGCTTCCATCTCTCCGCTGTTGTGAACAGTGCTGCCAGTGTGGCTGTGCACGTATCTGGGAGGAGGATTGCTGTGTCACATGATGACTCTTGGGGAACCCCCGGACCTCCCCCATTGCAGCTGCACCATTTTACCAACGGTGCACACGGCCTCTAGTTGGTCTGTCCATGTGCATGCACCTGCCCGTGCCCACACCCTGCAGAATCTGCATGCTCATCTGTGCACACATGAGCAGCAGGGAGGCACAGAGACAGGGCTCCCTTCTGTTGGTTCATCCCACCAAATGCCTGCAACAGGCAGGGCTAGGCCAGGCTGAAGTCGGGAACCAGGGATTCGGTTGAGGTCTGCTTTGTGGGTGTCAGGGACCCAATTGCTTAAAACATAACTACTGCCTTGCAGGGTGTGCACAAGCAGGAGCAGGGCATGACTGTGTCCCCAAGCACAGCCTCCCGGGCCCTAGCGGACAGCTCTGGGAGCTTCGCCGTGGGTGCCTTGTCTTGTGCTATAGCTGGGTTGAGAAAGCCAGGGTTACCATGGTTCCAAGTGGCTGGACTGGGCCGCAGGAGAGGCCCTTGGGAGTCTGACCACCCAGCTTCCCTGCCAGTTTCCTCAGAACTGAGCACCAATTTCTTCATTATCTTGAACGAGGCTCATGGGGTAGCAGGTTCAGATTCTGCCGGATTGGGGCCCCCGCCTGCTCCCCATGCACAAGCTTCCTTCATGGCTGATGACATACCCAGGATCCCCACCTGTGGGATGGCATCAGCTGGTAGCTGGGTGCATATTGTGCCCAGCTTGAGTTTTCTGCTGTACCGTCTGGCTCAGCAGCATTGGTGTTTTCCAATGCCGAGAGCTCACCAGACACAGCTGGTTCCAGGAAGCTTGTGCTGCTGGGGTCTGGGCTGTATTTCCCAGGGACCCTGTGGGATGTGACCCCAGGGACAGCATCCCATCTTATAGGTGAAAAACCAAATGTCATACTGAAGGCCCCCCTTATGAAGAGGGCTCTGAAGAACAGCTGGGTGTCCCCGTGATGTCATTCTTTTTTTTTTTCATTGTTATTTGATTTGAAACAGAGAGAGAGAAACAAAACAAAACACATGAACATATGAACCTGCTGGTTCACGCCTGCAACAGCCAGGGCTGGGCCAGGCAAAAGATAGGCATCTGGAACTCAGTCTGGTCTCCCATGTGGGTGGCAGGGAGCCAAGTACCTGAGCCATCACCTGCTGCCGCCAGGATACACAGTAACAGGAAACTAGATAAGAAGCGGAGGATGTGGGATGTGGGTGCCCCCAAGCAGTGATGGAAGCCTCTGCATCCAATGCCTGCCCTGTGACCTTGTTCTCTGGCGGCTCTGTCCTCACTGTGGTGGATACAGGACAATGGAGCCGTGGCAGCATCTGCCTCCGTGGAAAGTAGCACCTTGGGTAGGAGCAGCCTCTTGGCAACACCGTGACCAAATCCTAGGCCTGACTGCTGTGGCCTGTGGTCTCTTTGAGCAGCTGAGAACTTTGTGCTGCCAAGATGTGAGCCATCAGCCTCCATGGCCCTGGCCAGGCCCTTTCTGCGGGGAGCACACAGGTTTGTGGGGGACTGGTTGAGGCCTTGCTTCTGAGCCTGCCCACACTGCAGCCACTCCTCCTCATGCCCTCAGTGGCAGCCAGTGCCTCTCCTGCCCAGTGTTTCCCATAGAAGCCAAGCCCTTCCAACAGCCTGCGGGACCCCCAGCGTGGTCTCCAGCTCCCTTGCTGCTCTCACCTCCTCGCCTGATCTCCACCCTGGACTGCCTGGGTGCCAGGCCTCACTCCTCAGGCCCTCACACTGCTCTGTGTGAAGGGAACCACAGGCCAGCTCTCTGGGCACGTTCAGCCCTTCCTATGGCCTCCCGCCTGTAGAGTCAATGTCCCACTTCCTGGCCCTCCCTGGCTTCCCTTCCCCGGTCTCAGTGAAGTCTGCATGCCCTGTGCCCATTCCCACGCACCTCACTCAGCACCTGCCAGGATGCCTTGTGGAGTGTTTGTCTGCTTCCGCCTCTCCTGGTGTGCCCACAGGCTGTGTTTTTGAATAAAGGAATGCTCTAGTGACCACATGGCAGGGGATGGGCAGCACAACCCATGAGCCTAGGCAGAAAAGACTGTTGGGTGTCAGCTACCCGGGTGGGCCTGTTGGGTCCTGCCTAGGGTGTTCCCAGGGCCTGCCTGCTGCCGCACGTTCTTTCCTGGGCCCAGTGCCCATGTGGTTTACCCGGCATGCCATTCCAAGTGGGAAGAGGAAGCTTCTCCAAGTCAGTTCCAAAGACCCGGGCGAAGCTCCAAGTGTGAGCGTGCAGAGGGATGGAGGGGACCCCTGGGACCGCTGCACCCCAGTGTGTGCTGTGAACCCCACCCCTCAGCCTCTTCCCTGTGCCCTAGGCTCATGGCCACCACTCCTTGTTGCCTGCCTGAAGCAGAAGCCCCGGGGCTGTGCCAAGGATGTCTGGTTTGAGATGGAAAATGAGTGGACAAAGGGCCATGGCCATGCCGCAGTCCTGCACACTGTGAAGACAGCAGGGGTGGAGTGGAGGGGGTAGGTGGGCAAGTAGGGCCACGGTGAGGAGACTTGGAGGAAGCTGATTGTGCCCAGGTGAGGGGAAGAACATTCTTATAGTTGGAAACAGATCTAGAAGGCTCAGGAGCAGAGCGCTTCCTGACATGAGCCGGGTTGCAGGCCCTTGTTTCCCTGATGTAGGCAGAAATCCTGAGGAGTTTACCAAAAGCCGTGCCCAGTTCACCACGTTGCTGCCCACCTGCCACTCTGGCTCTCAACTACCTAGTGGTCCCATGCACCACCAGCAGCATGCTGTGGGCAGCGGTACATGGATCTGTTCCAGC
This sequence comes from Ochotona curzoniae, assembly GCF_017591425.1. NCBI lineage: Eukaryota > Metazoa > Chordata > Mammalia > Lagomorpha > Ochotonidae > Ochotona > Ochotona curzoniae. The sequence goes on along the minus strand of NW_024467101.1, from coordinate 6,275,714 downwards.
TCACACAGCAGGCAGATGACCTAACAGATGGGATGCTGGGACCCCAAAGGGTCCGTCCCATGTGAGTCATGATTGTGGTTCAGCACAGGTACAGCTGACCAGAGAGTGAGGAATCGAGGTGGTTCCCCATAGGGGGTATGGGCATGGGTGGGAGCTGCTGGGGGCAGGCAGTGTCCCACCCAGGCCAGGGTGCTGGTTTCCCATGTGGCCACTTGCGACAATGCCATGAGTACACATGAACTGGGCCTCTGTGTCACCTGCTAACAGGAGTGTACTTGGAAGTGGGAGAGGAAGGGAGCTGGCCTATGCCGATACTGCTCTCCCCCTTGCATCTGGCCTGTCGCCTGACCAGATTGGCATAGATGGGGGCACCTGTAGGAACATGCTGGAGAAATGATTAGGGGAGGGATGTAGACAATGGCCTCAGATGGGAGTCCAGAGACGTCTGTGATGAGGAACACCTGAGCGGAGCCCTGCCTGGCAAAGTCACAGAACAATGCCAGACAGTAGGGGTGAAGGACAGGAAAGCCAGGCCTCACCCAGTATGGGGGCTGGGACTCCTGACGCATGACTGCCCAGCCCTAACCCAGAACCCCTCATAGCCGCCAGGAGGTCTGTGGAGCCAGCTCTGGGCAGATAGGAAGTTAGGACAAGGACCAGTCCTAGCTCAGCTCTTTCCACCTGCTTGCTGCCTCTCTGGGCTGTTCGCAGTGCTACCTGCTCTGACCCCAATTCTGGTCCCTTCTCTAGCTGAACATCCACGTGGGAAACATCTCCCTGGTGGACCAGTTTGAGTGGGACATGTCAGAGAAGGAGAACTCGCCGGAGAAGTTTGCCCTGAAGCTGTGCTCGGAGCTGGGGCTGGGCGGGGAGTTCGTCACCACCATTGCCTACAGTATCCGGGGACAGCTGAGCTGGCATCAGAAGACCTACGCCTTCAGGTAGGACCGGGCATGAGCCTTCACTCTTTCTCCCTGTCCTGCCAAACCACTTTGGGGACACCTCTTCAGGAGCAGTAACAGCTTGGGACTTTGCCAGGCTGGCTGTGGTCTCAGCGGGCTAAGGAGGTGGCGTTTGGAAGCAGCCACCTTGCACACATTCGGTGCCCAATGTGACCCTGAAGTCTTGTCCCAGGTGCGGTTCCTGAGCTCTTGCCCATACTGTCCAGCCAGGGGGCTCCCTCTGGTCGGTCTGCCTTCCACTTTAGACATGGACCTCCCCAGGGGCCAGGGACTCCACTAGCAGCCCCATTCTGCCAGAGCGGCCCCACCTTGGTTGTACAGGAACATCTGCTGTGACTGTGCCCCCCAGCACCCTGTCCTGAGTATCAGGAAGGGAGGCCATTTCCCCTGTTCACCACCGCCAGCATCAGGCAGGCTGTGTAGTCCAGGTGGGACCACCACACTCCAATCTAGAGCTCTTTGCTGCTGGGCATGAGGGTGGGCCATGGGGAGGCCTCCCCAGTCCAGCAGGAGGTGGGAGCTTGTGTTCCCTGAGGGCTGCACGGGCTGGAAGGCCTGTGGTTTGGACCCCTGGTTTCCAAGATCCTTTCTTATTGGGTGGGTGTAGTGCAGGATGCGTCCATCAGAAAGGGATGTTGGGAGTGCGTCTACCCTTCAGACTGTGCTCACGTCCGCCCTCCGGGGTGCCGCTGAGGCGCAAGGCCAGAGGTCTTTTTGGGGACAATGTGCGGAACTCGTTAGCGGGGTGCTCGGCTCTGTTGTTTCCCAGACAGGGCTTCCCGTAAATCTGAGCAAGGGAGCAGGAATGAGGGCACACCCACCAGCAGCTGCAGAGCCCCGGGCTTGGAAAGCAGCCGAGTCCCTCAGGGCTCACGGCTGCCCCACTGAGCTGGCACTTCCAGCACCTGCCACCTGTGACGACCCCTGCCAGCAGCTGTCCTGACCAGCTCCACATGGGCCAACCCAGAGAGCTGCGGTGGCCCACCTGTGGGTATACCTGGGCAGACTCGGGGCTGCCAGCCCCAAGAGCCTGTGGACAATGAGATCACACAGGTTCCCCCTGCCGCCTGAAGCTAGACACAGCGTGGTGACTTACAGCTAGCTCTGCAGCAGTCAGCCTTGCCAGTCAGGGCTCAGGAGGTGACAGCCCTGCAGCCACATAGCAGATTCTGCTGGCGTCCCTTCCCTCCACCAGCCCTTGGCAGGGTGCTCTCCGCTGTGACTTCCCGGTGACCCAGGCTGGCAGCCTAAATTCCTTGCCAAGCTCCCGGCTGTCTGCTGTTGGCTCCAGAGCAGGCTCGCCTTGAGAGTCTCCAGTGGTGGCAGGCCAGGACTTCCAGACAGACCCTGCCTTGATCTTGGCGACCCCTTAATGAACTCCAGCTGTGCGAGCTGGAAGCGGCACCAACCCTGCTCCCTGCTGTGGTCCCCAGCGCTGAGAGGACAGATTTCAGGTCCTTGCGATGAAAGGCGAGGCCATCCCTGACTACCGCTGCCAGGCAATAGAGGTGGCCCGGGAGCCCCTTCTCACCTCTGGAGGGACATCTGAGTCGTCCCTGTTGACCAGGTAATGTGGACTCTGTACACAGGTTCCTGCCAGTTTCGTGCACTGGAAGAGAACTGGCAGGGAAAGTCTGGGGACCCGAGGATCCAAGGCCAGGTCACACCAGACAGCACAGTCCAGACACAGAACTGGGGCTCCCTACAGTGAGGCAAGGCAGGACTGGGCCCTGAGTCCCCTGACCTTGGCCTGTGTCCTTATTGTGCCGCCCCACCCTGTGGGATGTAGGGTAAGGTCCTTCTTAACTGTCTGTGCAGGGAGACCATTGTCAGCCTTTCTCTGTATTCTGCAGGTCCTGAAGCAAAGGGACTGCTGAGCCCCAGGGCCAGGTCCACACAGCGGGACCAGGGCGTGGCACTTGCTGCCTCACGCCAATTCTGCATCTCTGTCACTCCGCCTTATGAGCGCTCTGAACTTGGACGCATGAGTTGTGTTTGTCTTACCCTAGCCAAGTGCCTGGCTGCCCCACCCTCCCCCCTTGGTGGCAGGTGCACTGGAGTGTGTGACTAGCACAGCGGCGACCGAAAGCTGCTGCTCACAGGGTGCGTGTGAGCAGAACCATAGTTCCCTCTTGTCAGGGAAATCAAGGCAGGAAGGAGGATGGGCAGAAATGGGGTATGATGACGGGGCATGATGGGCAAACCAGATGGGGGAGACTGATCAGGGGCTCCTTGAGGACAGCTAAACCAAAGCAGTACGCAGAGATGTCCTAAACCAGTGGAGTGGGGGCAGAGAAGCCTGCCAGGGCAAGCCTGTGCTGAGCCGAGCCAGTGATGGGGGCTCTTGCCCTTCCTGTGAGGAGAGGTAACCCAGCTGAGTTCCTGCCACCTCCTCCAGGCCAGCCCTGTGCCCTGGGTCAGGGAGGCAGCAGAGGAGACAGCTCCCCGACTGATAGAACAGACAGACACCAGTCCATGGTCCCAGGCCCATGGACACGTATGGGGCATTGTGGAAGTAGGGGTGAGGCTTGCCAGGGGCCTGGGGTGGGAAGGGCCAAAGGGTGCTAAGACAGGGCGGGCAGGTGCTCAGGGTAGGAAGATGGACATTGCCTGACCCAGGGAGAGTGGAAGTGGCCCAGCATCCGGGAGCTTGGCAGCTGGACCCCACTGGGGCCAGATGGTGTCCCTGTGATGGTCCACCATCAGGATCTGGTTCCAGGACACTGGACTGTGACGTCACAGGTGCCTCACAAAGCCCTGCCCTCCAGCCTTGACCTGAGGCTAGGTTTTATTTGTTTTTGTAACAGATTTCTTGAGCTCAAGTTCTCAGATCATGCAACACCCATCTAAAGCATGCCACTCTGGGGGCTGCCCTTGTGGCATAGCTGGTTAAGCCACTGCCTGTGTTGCTGGCACCCCACATAAGCATCGGTTTGGGTCCTGGCTGCTCCCTGCCAGTGCACCTAGAAAAGCAGTGGCAGAAGACCCAAGCACGTGGTCCCCTGCCACTCATGTGATGGAGCTTTAGCCTCGCTCAGCTCTGGTCATAGCAGGCACCTGGGAAGTGAACCAGTAGATGGAAGATCTCTTGTTGTCTTTTCCCTTCTAACTCTTTCACATAAATAGATTTTTAAAAATAAAAATGTAAAAAGTGTATTCCATTCTGTTGGAGTCATAGCCATCATCAGCAGTCAGTTTTAGGTTTTTTCATTTTAATTTATTTGAAAGTTCAGAGATAAGAGATCTTTCCACTGGTTCACTCCCCAAATGCCTGCAACAGTTAGACCAAAACTGGAGATGGACTCAGAAGCTGTAGACATTTCAGACTGCCGTGCTTTTAAGGAACCTCTGAATTCTAGCAGCAATCAGAACTGTCCTTTTTAGTGGCTGAATAGTATTCCACCATGTGGTTATTTCTGCCAGTTTGTCAGCTGACAGGCCTCGGGTTTGCTTGCACTTTGTTGGCTGCTGGAAATGCTGCTGCCGAGAGCATTCCTATGCAGGGTTTTGCTTAAACACCCGTTTCAGTTCCCTCAGGTACATGGCTAGGGGCAGAGCTGCTGGGTCAGAGGCTAACTCTGTGTTTGGATTTTTTGTTTTTAAGATTTATGTATTTATTTTGGAAGTCAGAATTATAGAGGGGTCTTCTCTCTGGTTCGCTCCTAGATGGTTGACCCAGGGCTGGATCAGGCCAAAGCCTGAGACACGTGCTTCCATGTGGGTCTTCCATGTGGGAGGCAGGGGCCCAGACACATGAGTCACCTTCCGTTGCTTTTCCAGGCCATTGGCAGGGAACTGGATCAGAAGTGGAGCAGCTGGGATATGAACTGATGCCCACGTAGGATGCTGGCATTACATACAGCAGCTTAACCCCTCTACGCCACAAAACCAGCTCCAGAATTTGTCTTTTCCTCTTTAAGATATATTTGAGGGCCCGGCATGGTAACCTAGTGGCTAAAGTCCTCACCTTGCACACACCAGGATCCCATATGGGCACCGGTTCATATCCTGGCTGCTCCACTTCCCATCCAGCTCCCTGCTTGTGGCCTGGGAAAGCAATGGAGGACGGCCCAAAGCCTTGGGACCCTGCACCCACATGGGAGACCCAGAAGGTCCTGGCTCCTGGATTTGGATCAGCTCAGCTCTGGCCTCTGCAGCCACTTGGGGTGTAAACCAGCAAATGGAAGATCTTCCTCTCTGTGTTATATAGCTTTCCAATTAAAAAAATATTAAATATATATATATAAAGTGATAGATGAGAGAGATCTATCTTCTACTGGTTTTCTCCTCATGCACCTGTAAGGCCAAAGACCGCGGCCCAGAGCTCCTCTGCCTGAGTGACAGGGACACCGGCCTTTGGGCCATCATCTGCTGCCTCCCAGCTGCACTCGCAGGCATCTTAAGTCAGAAGCAGAGCTCCCCCAGGACTTCCCAAGGTGCGGCTTAACCTACTGCACAACCACCACCCCCTTTCTCCTCTCGCCAACCCAACCTTGTAGCTACTCTCCACCACGTCCCATCCCCCCAGCGGGTGAGGTGTGCAGCCCTCTGGAACCCCATCACACTTGGCATTCAGGACCTGGGCAGTCCCAGCCACCTGAAGGGCCTACACTGGTACTCAAGAGCGGTTTTTCATTTGCATTTCCTTGACGATGGGTGATAGTGAGCTTCTTACTGCTTCCTGGACGCTGCTGGTAACTTCTCCGGAGAAAAGGGTCTTGGAATCCTTTGCCCCACTTTCACAGGGTTATTTGTCGGGAGCTGTGAGAGTTCCTTGTGAGCAAAGATTGTAGACATGGGGCCTTGCCAGGGGTGATTTGTAAATATCTGCTCACAGCCTACAGAGGCTGTCTTAGCGCTCTCTGACACGTTCAGAGCAGGACCGTGTTTGATTTTTGGTGTAACTTAGGTTACCTAGTGTCCGGTTTGCCAAGGGTGCATTCAGAGTGGGTTCACACTGTTGCCACCTCCAAGTCCTGCAGTCCCAGCCCTGTGTGCAAAGTGCTGCTGCTTCCCCACGCGCTGGACCTGGCCCCCAGTTGACCACGTTAGGCACAAGACCTGGCAAGCATCGATTGCAGACAGAAGGCCAGGGGTGTCCTGTTTTTCCTCCTTGGTTTCAGCGTTGGGCGGCCTTGGGCAGGTCACGTCCCCTTTAGAGCTCTGCCTTCTTCAGCGATCCAGAGAGTTCCCTTGCTTGGTCTATCACGAAAGGACAGTGATGCTGACTTGAAGCAGGCAGTCCCAGCAGGGGTCCTCTCCCAGTCCCCAGGACCGTCAGGACAGCACTTTGCCTGCACGGCCCCTCCTCCGCTCCTCACATACCCCTCCCCGCTCCAACCTGAGCAGACGCCTGCTGGCTCCAGGCCCATTCCTAGGCCTGGCTGGAGCCATTCTTATTTTAGAACAGCCCGCTGGAGTGGAATCTTCCCAGAGTCTAGGGGAGGTAAACAAAGGGGCCTATGGGGCCTGCTAGCCAGCTCTTGTGTAAACGCAGAGGAAAACATGTTTTGCTCCCCTTTGCCTGGACCCAGCTCGGCGCCTGCTCACATCTGCCCCCTTCTTCCTCCTGCTCCGCCCCCTCCCCCGGCTGGGCGCCCCCAAGGTGAGGAGTGATGTTTGGGGTCTGTGGCTGCACCATTCCTGGCTTGCCAAATGCAGCTGCCGGGGAGGGGTCAGCCCTGGGGGAGCCAGGGGTGGGGTGCTGCCCAGTCGCAGCCAGGCCTCTGAATCACCAGCACAAGCTCCAGCTTCCAGACACAGCCCTGGAGGCCGAGCTTCCGCAGGTCAGGCTGACAGATGTGAGGGACCCAGGGTAGGGATAGCTCCAGGCTACCTGCAGTGTCCCCCAACGTCCCAGGCCACAGGGAGCAGCACTGACCAAGCCAGCCTTGCCTGGCCAGCCAAGCTGGCATAGGCCCTTGGCTGCCAGTGCCTGCCAGCTAAGGCTGTTAGGAGCTGGGCTCTGCCCTCAGACCTGGTTGTCCAGCCAGCCCATGTGGTGACCTTGGCATCAGCTGCAGGGAGACCATGGGTAAAGACCTCACCCTCAACAGATGGCCACAGGGAGCCCCCACCCCTCCAGAGCTAATGGAGCATGTAGAACTGGGTGGCATTTCCCTGAGGAGATGAGCTGAGTGGACAGAGTCAGGCTGGGAGGCCTTCTCCCTGGCTGGGCTGTGTGGTTGGCACTAGAGTCGCCCTGCCTTACAGAGGCGGGACTGACCAGAGCCCTGGGGCCCAGCAGTGTCCGTAATGGCAGCCTCCTCCTCAAGCATCCTGTTCCTTAAAAGCCAAGCCCTGCAGTGGCAGTAGCTTAGCTCCACTTCTTCCTCCCCCAGCACCCCCAGACCCCCCTGGCCAGGGAGCGGTGCCCTGGCCACAGCCTGAAGTCTCAGACCTGGCAGCACGATATGGCTTCTGGGGGCCAGCCCCTCTTCTGGCCTGTGTTGTTCTTAGACTTGCCCTGGCCTGCAGGTTCCACCTCCAGCTGTGCTGCTGTGCCAGGGGGCACCCTACACGTGCTCACCGGGTGCAGAGTGGATTTAGCCAGGAAGCCAGGTACCCCTGATGCTGGAGAAGTTGACCCCTTTGTCCTCCAGTTCCCTGGACATTGAGGGACAGGAGCTGCCCTCATTGTCCCTATCAGCTATGCTGGAGCCTTGCCTTAGCTCGTGGCTGGCCCAGGGGGAGCGCAGGCGGGAGCCAAGCAGAGCCTATGCCTTCCCGCCATGTCTAGCTACTGGGTTCTGCCTGCTGAGAGGTGCAGGGAGATGACTGCTGGGTACTGCAATCATTCCCATCACTGCCTTCCCTCCCCCAGCGAGAACCCCCTGCCCACGGTGGAGATTGCCATCCGGAACACAGGCGACGCTGACCAGTGGTGCCCGCTGCTGGAGACCCTGACCGATGCCGAGATGGAGAAGAAGATCCGCGACCAGGACAGGAACACAAGGTACCACAGCCCCGGCCCTGCCCATGGGCACCCTGCTTCCTGGGCTGGGGCAGGTGCCTGCTTCCCCACGGCCCTCAGTCTCAAGTCAGACCAGGCCCCAGGGTTCCCAGAGAGATGGGCTCAGAGAGGGCTGGGGGTGTGTTCCACTAGGTGCCCACACCTGGCACCCTGGAGAGCCCGTGGGAGGGAGGGTGGCCACCCTGGGCTCACAGTGCTTCCCTTGGGCTCCCCCTGCAGGCGGATGCGGCGTCTGGCCAACACTGCCCCAGCATGGTGACCCTCCTGCCACCATCAGCTCCCGCGGAGCAGCAGCAAGGTGCAAGATCAAGATCGGACCACTCCCCTTCCTCTTCTGGCTGCAGGGGAGAGGTGGGGCTGGCCTGGTGTCACCCAAAGGAACTGGGCGGGGGCAGGGGGCCTCTGACTCACCCTCCCCCACCACACATTCCACTTGCTGAGCCCCAGTCCTGTCGCACCACCCTACCCCTTAGTCCCTACCCCGACGTCTGGGGTCAGGAAGAAGCCTTTTGGGTTGTGTTTTGTTTTTGTATAGGAGCCCCAGGCAGGGCTAACAATACTTTTCAAATAAAAGGTCATATTCAAGTTCTTCAAAACAGTACCATAAAAAGAGTAGGAGACAAGACCCCAGGGTGAGGCCTGAGCAAAGCCCAGGCCCATTCCTGCCTGGGCAAGCGGGGGTTCTGGGACTCCGCTGTTAGCCACCTCAGTACCCAACAGGGTCCCATCCCTGCTTCTCCCTGGGCATCCTTGTTTCCGTCCTACCACTGGAGGGCACCTGATCACAGAGGGGCGGTGAGGGGATGGAGAAAAAGCTGGGCTGGTGTGTCTGTCCTCCCCCAGCCCTCTGTCCAGCCTTTGGAAGGGGCCCCTGACTCTCCTGCTAGCTCTGGGCGGCCCCAGCTCTGCTCTGCCCAGGGAAGCTGCTGCTGTTTGGGGCCACTACTTGACCTTGTGGAGGCTGGGGTTCCTTGTAGCACTGTGGGGACAGCACCAGCCTGGGCACAGCAGGGCCTGACGATACGTGCTCTGGCCTTGCTCCCCGGGCAGCTCCTTCCTCCTGGGAGGGCTGGGAGGACGACGGCCCCTGCTGGCTCAGGGCTGGATGTGCCAGTTATTCTCCCAGGTCTCCACCCCCCGGCAAGAGTTTTTTAGTCCCCACGACCTTGTGGACGATATGGAAGCATCTGTGAGGGCAGCTCAGTGCCATTACCTGGCTGGCAAGTCCTTCCTTGCCAGGGCAGGCGTAGAACTGAGCAGGGCTTGGGACTGTGAGTGGCCAGCAGGCCTGGCTGTAAGAGCTGGGGGCTCCCAGGAGCCGACCCTGGAGCCCGTTGTTCTTGGGTCTCCTGTCACAGAGTGGAGTCACCGCAGTCCCACAGTGAGGGGACAGCCAGGCCTCCCAGGCCGGGGAAGTCTGCTCAGGGTATGATTGGGGGCCAGCTCTGTGTCCTTCCCCACCCCACCTGGTGGGATGGAGGGAAGCCCTGCCTGCCTTTTTTCCCCAGGCCCATGCATTCAGAGTACTGGCAGCCTGCATGCCAAAGGAAGCAGGTGCTCCATGAGGTTTCCCTGCAGAGCGAAGTCAGTCTGCAGCATCGGCAGGCCTGGAACACCCAGGAAGGCTGGTCAGGGTGCTGGATGCACATGCCACGGAAAAGAAGAGGGAGCTGTGAGCAGTGGTGGCAACAGGTCCCAGCTAAGCTGGCAAGGCCGGGGCTGTCTCCCTGTGCCAGTCACGGGACTTAGCAGGTGAAAAGTCAAGGCCCTGAGGTCACAAATGGGAAGACCCAGTCCCGGTCTTCCTCTGCACCTGACCCCATGGGGCCTCCTTCGCCAGCTGGACATGTGCCAGGGTTGCTGATGGGCACCAACGTGAAGGATCCATGATAGGCAGGGCATCTGCAGATGGAGTGCTTGGGAGCGCCCGGTCCTGCCCAGCCAGCTCACTTGGAGGCAGGAGTAGAGGCCCAGAGTGGGTAGGCTTGCCTGATGCTCCAGCCCTGTACTGCTGGGCTGGTGTAAGCCATGAGCTCTGAGTTCTGCTGAGCCCCATGGGCAGTGTTTCTGTTCTCCATGTCCCCTCCATCCTACCCTCTCCCGTGAGGCTCAGAGGGCAGGTGGAGCTGAGGCTGCAGGTCATTGTTTATTTGGGTGGGTTTGGCTCAAGCCGTTGCTCAGCTGCTGGCACCTGCCGGTGGGCTCACTGCTGCTGCGGGGGTGGAGCCTGTGGGGGTCCTGCCTGCTCCTCAGGGAGGGGCAGATAATTGGGGTCCTCCTCAGGGGTATCCAGTAGCAGTTTCCTGCAGGAAGGGGCCGACAGGTCTGCAATGGGGTAGGGAGCCCCTGGAGGCTCAGGAGGGGATGGGGAGGGGATGGGGCCGCATGTCTAACACTCACAGGAAGCCAGGCGTCAGCAGCAGCCGCTTGCCTCCTGGCTGGTTGGGAAAGACATCCTCCAGGAAGTAATAGATGTGGCCCACAGCGATCCCTGTGGGAGACAGAGAGCCTGGACCCACCTCTGCAGCAGGGAGCAGGCCCCAGAGAGGGATGGGCCTGGGAAGGCTGGGCAGCCCGCATGGGGCTGGGCGGGCAGGCAGGCTCTCACCAAGCAGGTCCACGAGGATGGAGTTGCCCAGCAGCATCGAGAAGCCCATGAGCGCCCAGGGCAGGAATGGCGCCTGGAAGGTGAGCAGGCCAAAGAAGTTGACCCTCACTTGTGGGCTGCGGCGGCTCCAGACGTACACCAGCATAGCAGTGAGCGCCTGGCCTAGGAAGAACAAGCTGCCCAGCAGTCCCAGCAGCTGGGCCTGAGTCAAGGTGTCGGTGGGGTGCAGGCCTTGCCCAGGCTCTGGACCCCAGACTTCCTGGGCAATCCTTGCCCCATTACCCACTACATCTGCCCTGCAGCCTAGCAACCCAGACTCAGGGCTCCCCTGGCTTATCCTGCACATCCGGACTCAGGCAGCCAGGCCGGTGGAGCCTGAGCTGGTGGGACACCTCTGCCCTGCTCCCGCGCTGGTGCCAGACCCCAAGGCTAACATGGGCCCCACCCAGAGGTGCCCAGAAGAAGGATACGGTCATAAGGAAGCCACCGAAGAGGAACATGAAGACAAAATCAGCCGTGCGGCCCCGGAAGGAGCCCTCCTCCAGCATGCGGCAGTAGCGGAACCTGCGGCAGCCGCGGTATAGGAAGAAGCGCCAGGGAGCACGACATGGAGGTCCCGGTGTCCCCGCTCCCGGCCGCCCCTAGCTGCCCCCCAGCCCGGGTCCGGGGCGGCGCAGGATACACGAAGAGCATGTGGAAGAAGAAGCTGAACCCCAGGGGTCCGAAGAAGAGGAAGTTGGTGACGAGCCTCCAGACCTGCGGGGAGGGGGGGGGGCAGGCGGTCAGGCAGGGTCAGTGTGGAGGGGTGGGAAGGCGACATGCAGGGGTGAGGCGGCCTCACCTGCAGCTTCCGGAACACGAGATGCGGGTTGAAGTAGAGCTGGAAGGGACTCAGGAGTTCCAGCTGCTGTAGAGCCAGGCGCATGTCAGGGGGCGTCGCGGGGTGACCCTCCCCACGTCCCCGGGTGACCCTCCCCACGTCCCCGGCCCGCCCACCCAGCGGGTCCGCTCACCACGGCGGCCGTGGTGAGGATGCAGGCTGCAGTGTAGGCCCGCGTCACCGCCGGCACCTGCAAGAACTCGGCTGTCAACCCCCGCCACGCCATTGAACCTCCTGGAGGCACACGTGGCCGGCCTGGAAGCGCGCTCTTTAACCGGCCGCCGAGCCCCGCCTCGCTGCTCTGCTCGGGCAATCCGCGCAGGACGTCCGGGCTGGAGGGCGGGTCGCTGGGCTCCTTAGCCAGTGGAAAGAAGATGAGGGAGATCGGGGGGCGGACGAAGGGAGTAGGCGGCCGAGGCTGGGGCCCAATGAGCGGGTCCCAGGGTAGAGCACGTGGCGGTTGTTGTGGCTGCGGTGGCGGCGCGGGAGAAGCGTGGCCAATGGCGAAGCCCCACGGCGTCCGCGGGACGGGGGCGGGACAAAGGATGGGAGGGGAGCCGGTAGGTAGTGGGTGCAGCAGGTGCACAGGCGGGGGCGGGGCAAAGGATGCGGAGTGGCGGCCGAGCTGCAGCAGGCGCAACTGGGGCAGCTGGGGCAGCAGGGACAGCAGGGGCCGCAGGGGCCGCAGGGGCCGCAGGGGCAGCTGGGGCAGCAGGGGCAGCAGGGGCAGCAGGGGCAGCTGGGGCAGCAGGGGCAGCTGGGGCAGTAGGGGCCGCAGGGGCAGCAGGGGCAGCAGGGGCCGCAGGGGCAGCAGGTGGGGGCGACCACTGAGGGTCGTGCGGGAAGACGACTCTGGCGGCCCAGGGGGGAAGGCCGGTCCTCTGTGCAGGTCGTGGGCACCTTTGACTCCTGACTTTGGGAACCTCTGGCTCTGGAAGCTGAAGGAAATGCCAGGCTGGAGAGGACCTCTTCCTGGCGGGAGAGAGGGCCTTCATTCATTCTGTTCATTCATTCGTTCAGCGATGGGGAGCCCTGTGCTCGGTGGTGTCGAGACCAAGGAGCCGCCAGATGCTGCCCCTTGCCGTCCATCGGGGCCACAGACCGGCCTGTGCTGATGGCAAGAGGTGCCAAGTGCAGGCTGGAATGGGTGTGGACAGGGGGCCTCCCCGGCCAGTGGTACATGGGTTGGTCTTGGGAGCCTCTGGGAGAGGCTGTTTGATTGCTGTGTTTTTTTTTTTTTTTGTTTTTGTTTTTTGTTTTGTTTTTAGTTAATACAAAGATTTGTTATTATTTGAAAGGCTGAAATACGGAGACAAGAAAACACAGAGGTCTTTCATCCATCAGCCCACTCCCCAAATGGCTGCAGCAGTTGGAGCTGAGCTGAATTGGTGCAAAACTAGGAGCCAGAAGCTTCTTCCAGGTCTCCCAGGCAGGTGCAGGGTCCCGAGGAATTAGGCCGTCCTCCACTGCTTCTCGGACCTCAAGCAGGGAGCTGGATGGGAAGTGGAGCTGCCGGGATTAGAACCAGCGCCTATATGGGATCCCTGTGCATTCAAGGCAAAGACCTTAGCTGCTAGGCCACTGCACTGGACCCAAAATGTTTTTAAATTATTTTATTTTTATTGGAAAGTCATATATAGAGAGAGGAGGAGAGACAGAGAGGAAGATCTTCATCCATTGATTCATTCCCCAAGTGGCTATAACAGCTGGAGCTGTGCCGATCTGAAGCCAGGAACCAGGAGCTTCTTGTGGGTCTTCCACGCGGGTGCAGGGTCCCAAGCCTTAGGGGCATCTTCAGCTGCCCTGGCCACAAGCAGGGAGCTGGGTAGAAAGCGGGGCTGATGGATGCGAACCGGCACCCATATGGGATCCTGGTGCATGCAAAGCAAGAACTTTAGCTGCTAGACTATTGCACCAGGCCCAAGTTTTTAAATTATTTTGGAAGAGCAACACAGAGCAGACAGAACTCCTGGCCACTGCCATGGCAGGAGCAGAAGCCAGGAGCTGAGGACTCAGTCCAAGCCTCCACTGAGGCAGGCCCGAAAATCCGTCTTTCAAGACTCAGTGCGATGGCTCAGTGGTGTAAGCACTGGGATCCCATATGGGACACAGAAGAGGCTCCTGGCTTCTGCCTCCTGGCTTTACAGTAGCCTGATTCTGGTGGTTGTGGTGGACGGAAGATATCTCTTTCTTTCTAATTTTGCCTTTCAGAGGAATAGGGAAATCTTTAGAGAAAGAGGGGGATCTACTCAGGCAGATTTCTCATTACTCTTTGGGGAGCAGGCAGAGAGAGCCCCACCACACACACACCTCAGCAAAGCTAGCCAGGGTCCTGCTGGAAAGGCAGTGGCCAGGCAGGCAGTGGGGTGGAAAGCCAGGGCCTGGGTCCAGGGCCTGCAGGTGCCAGGCCAGGCTGGGAGGTCGGGTTTCACTTAAAGACCCCAGCCTGCTCAGCCTCCACTACGCAGGGTCAGGCCGGGGCTGCCACGGGGAGGGGCTGTTTGTCTCCCCTTGGATTGGGGGCTCGATAAGGTTGGCGCCAGGGACCAGGGCTGAGACACATTCCTGGGAGGCCGGGGCTCAGGGTGGGGAGGGACGGGCACGTGGGGGTGCAGGCAGCAGCAGGGTGGGCCCCACAGTGGCTGCTCCAGCACCAGGACACCCCCAGAGGGGGAAACTGAGGCCCAGGTTCAGCCATTTGAGAGACATCAATCAGGTCCACCAATTTCCAGAGCCTGGGGGGACAGACCTGAGCACCCCAGATTCAGGCCTTAGCTCTCTGGCTCATTGATCCATAGTCATTCATCAACCAGGTTCTTTCTTTCTTTCTTTCTTCCTTCCTTCCTTTCTTTTTTAAAGATTTAGTCTTATTGGAAAGGCAGATCAAATTTATAGAGAGAAGACAGGAGGATCTTCTGTTCACTGATTCACTCCTCAAATGGCCACAACAGCTGCAGCTGAGCTGATCCAAAGCTAGGAGCCTCTTCTGGGTCTCCCACGCAGGTGCAGGATCCCAAGGCAGGTGCAGCTTTGGGCTGTCCTCCACTGCTTTCCCAGGCCACAAGCAGGGAGCTAGATGGGAAGTGGAGCAGCTGGGACATGAACCGGTGCTCATATGGGATCTCAGTATTTGTAATGTGAGGAGTTAACCACTGAGCCATTGTGCTGGGCCCATTCCTTGGTTTTCTTGCTTTGTTTTGTTGACTGGAAGGCAGGCAGTGGAAATACCCTCCCTTCAGGAAGCCTTCCCTGATTGCCTTAGAAAAGATCAGAGCATGAACTGCCTGGGCACTGGCTGGGCAGCTGCCTGCCCCTGTGCCCACTGTGGGTGCCCCCTTTGGCAGGCCCCCAGGGAGCGGGTGAGATTCCCCACCGGCTGGTGGGTAGGCTCTGCAGCAGCTCTGGCCAGCCTCTCCTGGGAGCAGCTGTGTCCTCTGTGGGCCCTTTCTGTCTGGGTCGTGCGGATATTTTTAGCATTGAATCCGGAAGCTCCACAGCAGCAGCTGCTCACAGCCCTGGTACAAGAGCAACAGAGCCGTGTGGAGGCCTAGGCCCCAAGTAGAACCTGGACCTGCCAGGACTCAGCTAGCCCTGGGTAGGGCAGGCAGGGGAGGGAGTCCAAGGGAGCAAGGAGGCAGAACAGGGCAGGGAGGAAAAGGGGTTGTGCCAAGGCCCTGAGGACACCTGGAGGGACAGCTCAAGACGGCAGGGAGGGGTGGGGGGGGGGGAGAAGGAGAGATGGCAGCATAGTGAGATAGGTGGATGCACAGACTCAGCAGAACTGGGTGCGCTGGGGCGTTCTGCCCCAAGGTTTCAGGCTTGGAGCAGTAGAGCGAGGCAGCAGTTTCTGCAGACTGAGCACAGAGGAAGCCAGTGAGTCCCCACTGTGGCCAGAACCACAGACCTCACAGCACTCAGTTCAGAGCGGGATGGCTCTGGCCCATGTCATACCTGCCACTGCTCCCCATGGCGGCCTGGGATCCCTGTGGCCCTTGGTGTCAGCTGCAGTGTGAGGCACATGGATGTGTGAAGACCAAGAATGGGCCCAGGACTGGATCTGCAGTAGGAGCTGCCTACTCCCTGTACTACATGCCTCGTTGTTCCTGTCAAGAAAATGGGCAGGTTAGAAAAGTCATCTGTCAACAACATGGAGGTTGGGCTCTGTTCTACCAAGGGGAGGGGGCACCGAGGACCTAAGGGTGTGGGGCCCTGCCTGCAAACTAATATGCCTCCACTCTCGACTCCCCCAGGCCAGGCTGCTCAGTGTTGGGGGTGGGGGCCCTGGTGAGGTCCACGCTGGACCAGGAGGAGCAGAAGGCGTGTTGGGCAGGGCCAGTGACTGTAGCTAAGGGTGGAAACAAGGAAGGACCCCGTGCTGCCTTTGGCCAAGGCATAGAGCGTCCCCCCCACCTTCTCCAAGGTGTAAGGAGGTGACAGCATCTCCCACTCTTACTGGACGAACCCAAATCTCAGCTCCACCTTGTGAGGAAGGTTAGTACTGCAGGGGTAAGCAGGCGGGGTGGGAGACCCTACATCCTACTGAGGTGGCTTTGGTCTTCGTCTTCCCTGCTGCCACACAGACCGCTAAGCAGTGCTCCCTGCTGGCTTTGCAGGGCTGGTGCAAGACAAGTGGGTTCAGGTCTCCCACACAGGTGCAGGATCCCAAGGCTTTGGTCGGTCCTCCACTGCTTTCCCAGGCCACAAGCAGGGAGCTGGATGGGAAGCAGGGCTGCCAGGTTTAGAAGTGATGCCCATATCGGATCCCGGTGTGCAAGGCGAGCACTTTAGGCCATTGTGCCGGGCCAGACAGGTCATGTTTGATTTGTGAGATTGTCGCTTGAAGATTTCCACATAACTAGTAATCTCTAATGGAGCCTCTGACTACACCTTGTGAGTGACCCAATAGATGGGAGACACGGGGCCGCTCTGGGCCCTGGCGCCTTCGAGCATGTTCCAGTCCTGCACAAGGCTTTTCTCCTTGGGCCTGAGCGTGGAGAGCTCCTCCTGAGGGAGAGTGGAAGAGGAACTGAACAGGTTTCACAGTGAGCTCGGGAACCAGTCCCCAGCTCCAGGGGCGCAGTTGGGCCAAGCGACAGGCAAACTTCTGATTGTGTGAAACTGCTAACAGCTCACTCTTCCTTCTTGTGGAGTCTTAGTTACATATAAAAACAACAAACTTGGTCCCAGTGTGGTAGCCTCGTGACTAAATTCTCACCTTGCAACTGCCAGGACCTCTTAAGGGGCACCAGTTCATGTCCTGGCAGCTCCACTTTCCATCCAGCTCCCTGCTTGGAGCCTAGGAAGGCAGTCGAGGACAGTCCAAAGCCTTGGAATTCTGCACCTGCGTGGGAGACCCAGAAGAAACTCCAGGCTCCTGGCTTCAGATCTGCTCAACTCTGGCTGTTGTGACCACTTGGGGAGTGAACCAGCACGTGGAAGATCTTTCTGTCTCTCCTTTTTGTAAATCTGACTTTCCAATAATAATTTTTAAAAATCTTAAGCAGACTTTTTAAAAAAGTTTACTTATTTTTATTGGAAAGACAAGTTTTACAAAAAGAGAGAAAATGGTTTTCCATCCACTAGTTCACTCTACACCTGGCTGCAATGGCTGAAGCTGAGCTGATCTGAAGCCAGGAGTCAGGAGCTTCTTGTGGCTCTCCCTCATGGGTTCAGAGTCCCAAGGCTTTGGGCCCTCCTCTACTGATTTCTCAGACCACAAGCAAGGAGCCAAATGTGAAAGGGAGCAGCCAGGACACAAACCAGCACCCATATGGGATCCCAGCGCTTGGAGATGGATTATCAGTGAGCCATTGCACCAGCCCCTCATTTCTCATTTCTAGGAAACAAATATAACTTATTGGGTTTTGATTGTTATCTCACCTTTTCATGAAGTTGTTAACGCTTGGGCACCTCATGAAAATGGATTCTAAATTTGTTACTCATGTTCCGGCTTTTAGCAGATTAGGTGCAGTTCATGTTGTCATTGACAATACTCTGGTTTGACTTGGGCCTCGGCATCCACAGGCGCATCAGCTCAAAATGTCACTGAGCACTTATTCTCTGCCTTTTCTGTCTCAGGGCGCCCCCTACAGATTAGAACATGCAATGACCTGGCGCCTCCCAGCAGAAACTGTCCAAAAATTGTACAAACCCCACGTCTCTCCTGTTAGAGGCATTCCTTATATTCCACAAGTTACTGTTGAATGCGCACATTTGACATTACAGCATCAGTTAGCGAGGCTAGCACCATGGTATAGGAGGATAAACTATCCTCTACAGCGCCGGCTTACTGTATGTGCACTGGTTCAAATCCCAACTGCTCCACTTCCCATCCAGCTCCCTGCTTGTGGCCTGGAAAAGGCAGCAGAGGATGACCCAACAACTTGAGACCCTGCACCTGCATGGGAAACCAGAAGAGACTCCTGGCTTTGGATTGGCTCAGCTCTGGCCATTGTGGTCACTTAGGGAGTAAACCAGTGAATGGAAGATCTTTCCATCTGTCCTCTCTGTAAATCTGTCTTTCCAATAAAAATAAATGATTAAAAAAAAAACTCTTTAAAACATACAGTAAAATATCCTTTCATGATAAGTACTATTTCACTTGTATTTTTTCCTTTCTTTAAAACGCCTTGTGTTTCTAGAAGTTCCATCGAGTTCAGAGCAAGCATGACCAATAGCTGGCCTCCAGCTTGCACCTGCCCTAGCGTCCCACTTCCTCTGCAGCGGTGGTCACCAAGGCCGCATTGTCACGGGATGAGAAATTTTCAAGACTCCATCGTGCTATCTTGTGCAGACAGGCCTGTATCTGGAAGTACCCTCTGTTCCCAGATAAAAAGTTTCTGTAAGTAAAACTAAAATTAAGGCCATTTCATGAGAAACTGACCAGTACGAGCCTGCCCTGCCTGTTTCCGCCTTAGAAAGCCCTGCAAGTTACAGTTAGGGGCTGTTCCTCCTGCAAGCTCAGAATTTCAACAAAGACCCTTAATTAGATTAATCCGGCTGCCGTGGTCCTATCTCGCTCTACTCCCAGAACTGCATCCGGGCGAGGGAGCTTTCTGCAAGGCCTTGTCCCTGCGCTCCAGCAGGCCCGCTGGACTCTGCTTCCTGTCCTCTGGGCGCCCTCGCCCTTCCTGCAAGGCCTGCCCGGGCTGCCCCGAGAGCCGCGAGTCACGGCCCCGCGCCGGCGAGCGCTGCAGAGACCGGGGCGTCGGCCCGGCTCTGGTCCTCGGGCGTGGGGCCGGAGGGAGCCGGGACCAGGCCGGGTCCAGGCCGGGAGTCCGGGGAGGACTCGGGGGAAGCGGCGACCCCCGTCGCCAGCCAGGAGCAGGTGCACGGGGCCGGGGCGGGACCAACTCTGACCAGAGCTCACTTCCGGCCTGCAGAGACGAGCCCGGGCACAAGCGACTAAAGAGCGGGCGCCTGTTCAAGCCTGGGAGCTGCGGGAAGGGCAGCATGGAGGACGTGCAGCAGCCGCCCTCACGGCCTCGGACCCAGGTGACCGCCCCACCGGCCTCCCCTCCCACGCTGTGCGCCTGCGCGTGCGCCTCCCGAGTGCGGCCTGTGTGTGCCCCATTGCGCCTGCGCCTCGGTCTCCCCTCGCCTGACCGCCCCCCACCAGGACTCTGTACGCATGCGTGTCCGCTTCTGGCTGGAAGATGCACCGCGCACGCGCTGTCTTTCCGTTCCAGAACCGCGGCACGGTGCGATCTTCAGCGCGCATGCGCCCGGTTTGCTGCGCGCCCGCCTAGCGGCCAAGACCTTTTTTATTTGTTTGTTTGTTTGTTTGTTTGCTTACAGCCAAGGTCTTTTTTAAAGACTAGGGCCCAGAACCCGCAGGCCCCTATTCAGAGTGCTCTTTGCCCTCCTGTGATTCCGGGAAAGGGTGTTTATGAGAGATTGCGGGCTGGCGTGCATCATGCGCCTTCACACTCGAAGGTGAAGGAAGGCCACGATGTTCACGGACAGTGGGCGTGAACAGACGTCCACAGACGGCTGCGAGCTTGTTGACTGCCCGAGGCCGAGAGAGGCAGTGGATCCCCGAGCAGGGCAGCTCTGGCAGCTAGCGTTTCCCAGGTCCACTTCTGTCCTCCACACCTCCATCAGCTCTGACCCGGCCTATACCCCCGTGGAAGGGACAGAGGCAGCCAAAGACACCCATCCTGCCCACCATGCCCGTGAGTTCTGCAGCCTGGGCCGGTGTCTCTGGAAGACTTGGCACAGCACCCTGCTTTCCAAATCCCGCACTCCTCCCTCCCCTGCTTTGTGTCTGCATGGCACCAGTGCTGTGTGAATATCCTGTATTGCTCCTTACTCGTTGGCCTGGGAGGATTTGTGGGTCCTGTCTCTTGTCAACTCCCCAACATCTAGAGCAGTAGGTTAATTGCCCATGGAAGGGAGACAAAACATCTCTGTTCGCTAAACTAACAAACCAGCGTTGTAGGTGACTAGGCACCTGGTCACCTCCTTGGCTTGCAGAATTTCCGCTTCTCTAAGCTCCTGGAGGAACAGGTTGGTGGGAAGGAACAGGGGGAGCACAACTTAGATTTTTCAACCTATGTGTGAAGAATGTTTTCCAGTAGGGGAGTCCTGGAGGGGAATCCAGGAGCTGCTGTCCCATGTGTGGGGCTGAGTTTCACACCACTGGGGTCCCATGCCACACCAGGCCTGGTCAGGCCAGCCATAGTCAAGCCAAGAGGAACCAGGACAGCTCTCCGAGTGAGGATGGAGTAGGGTCCGGGACTCAGAACAGTATAATGAGGTTCCTAAGCCACCCAGAAGCCTTGTGGCCCAAGGGTCTCTCCCTCCCTTGGTCTCCATGTCCCTGCCTTTGCAGTGCAGACAACATGGGTTCTTGGCTCAGATAGTCTGGGATACTGTGGGTGCTGCATCTGGCCCTGGGAAGGCAGGGCAGGGCGGGTTGCCATGGGTAACCATGACTCCTCCCCCTCTCTCTTGGAATTCAGGGCAAGGTCCTGCTCCTGACCGTATTGTCGGCTGGTATTGGTGGGACATTTCAGTTTGGCTACAACCTTTCCATCATCAATGCCCCGACCTTGGTAGGTATTGTTCATGCCCCAGAATCACTGCACCGAGCAGGTGCGGAGGGAAGGCTGACCAGTGGCCCATGGCCAACCCAACATCACACTGAGTGGTGCTTTCTCTGGCCCTTTATCTTGGCGCTAAGCTCCCAACCCCCTCGGAATTAGCTTAGTGATCCCTGACAGCTTTTGTTCTTTGTAATGAGTCTTTTGGGAACCCTGAGTTTAAGGATGCTAATGAGTTTGGGGCTGGAGCCCTAGGAGGCCTCAGGTTGGAGGCCGGGTTGGAGGGCCAGAACTTCCAGCTGGGGGTGGGGGTGGGGGTGGGAGGCAGTTCTTCCAAGAGATCCTCTGGGAAATGAAACGAGACTGAAGATGAAGCTATGAAAATTCTGGAATCTCTGCCAGGTGTCACACAGCAGGTTAAGCCACTGCCGGCATCCCACATTGGAGTTCTAGTTCAAGATCTGGCTGCTCCACTTCTGATCCACTTCCCTGACAATGGCCTGGGAAAGCAGCAGAGGATGGTCTAAGTCCTTGGGCCCTGCACCCATGTAGGAGGCACAGAAGAGGCTTCTGGCTCCTGGCTTCAGGCTGGCCCAGGCTGGCTGTTGTGACCATTTGGGGAGTGAATCAGCAAATCAAAGATATTCCTTTCCTCTGCCCCAACCCCTTGCCCTTCCTTTTCTTCCTTCCCTTCCCTTCTTTCTTTATTTTATTATTTTTTTGAAGGATTTATTTTCTTTTTATTGCAAAGTCACATATGCAGAGAGGAGAGACAGAGAGGAAGATCTTCTGTCCGATGATTCACTCCCCAAGTGACTGTAGCGGCTGGAGCTGCGCTGATCCGAAGTCAGGGTCCAGGAACTTCCTTCGTGTCTCCCACCTGGATGCAGGAACCCAAGGCGTTGGGCCATCCTCAACTACTTTCCGAGGCCACAAGCAGGGAGCTGGATGGGAATCAGGGCTGCTGGGATTAGAACCAGTGCCCATATGGGATCCTGGCATGTTAAAGGCAAGAACTTCAGCCACTAGGCTACTGCACCGAGCCCTCTCTTCTCTTTCCCTCCTCTCCCGCCTTTCCCTTCCCCTTCCCTCGCCTCTCCACTCCCCTCCTCTTTCCCTATGTCCTCCTCTTCCTCTCTGTCACTTTGCCTTTCCCCTATGCAAATCTTTAAACAAACAAGCTAGCAGAAGTCTTGGAGCACAAGCTGCTGTTGAGCTTCCAGGTGCTCCCTGGGTGGAGCCGAAACCAAGATGATGCCTCAAGAAGTCCCAGGCTTACAGCCAGGGCTCGCAGCTGGCATCTGCAGTGGGGGGGAGGGGTCATGGAGGCCCCCTTTTCCTCCCCCCTTCCCATCACTGGCCCTAGGATACTGACTGGCCTCTCTGTCTGCAGTACATCCAGGAATTCACCAATGAGACATGGCTGGCGCGCACTGGTGAGCCCCTGGCTGGCCACCTGATCCTGCTGGTGTGGTCTCTCATTGTGTCCCTGTACCCCCTGGGAGGCCTCGTGGGGGCACTGCTGGCAGGACACCTGGCCATTGCCCTGGGAAGGTAAGGTTCTTCCTGGTGGCCCCGAGCAGACTAGACTGAAAGGCGTTGTGTCCTGGGAGGCACAGCAGGTGCACGGCCCACACCTGCTCCCTGCCCAGCCTCTGGATCTAGCCACAGCCTTCCTGGGAGAGTCCCATTTTCAGGGGGCATTTGGGAAAGGAACAGTTTCTCAAGAGAGGAAGGGTGGTGGGCAGGGTGGCAGACTCGTTCCAGTTGCCCTCTGACCTTAAAGGAGTATTTCCCCATCCCCGTGCCCCATTTCCTTCCTCCGATGTTGTTTTGGGATAGCAAACCTGGTTGGTATCAACGTTTTTAACAACTGGGGCTAATATTACGGTACAACAGGGCGATGCTGGCATCCCATATGGGCATCTGTTTCAAGCCTGGCCACTCTGCTTCCAGTCCAGCTCCCTGCTAATGCACCTGGGAAAGCAGCCAAGGGTGGTCCAAGTGGTGGCGTGCCTGTGCACACCTGGGACACCCAAAAGAAGCTCCTGGCCCTTTGGAAAATGAATCAGTAAACAGAAGTAAAAACTCTCTTCTCTGCCTTCCTCTCCCACACTATTACTCTGCTTTCCAAATCTTTCTTTCTTTTTATTTAAAGATTTATTTATTTTGGGCCCAGCAGCATGGCCTAGTGGCTAAAAGTCCTCGCCTTGAACGCACCGGGATCCCATATGGGCACTGGTTCTAGTCCCGGGAGCTCCACTTCCTATCCAGCTCTCTGCTTGTGGCCTGGGAAGGCAAGATCAAGGAAGATTTTTTTTTTTTAATTTTTATTACAACGTCAGATATACAGAGAGGAGGAGAGACAGAGAGGAAGATCTTCCATCCGATGATTCACTCCCCAAGTGGTTGCAACAGCCAATGCTGTGCCGATCCAGAGCCAGGAGCCAGGAACTTACTCCAGGTTTCGCACACAGGTGCAGGGTCCCAAGGCTTTGGGCCGTCCTCCACTGCTTTCCCAGGCCACAAGCAGGGAGCTGGATGGGAAGTGGAGCTGCCAAGATTAGAACTGGTGCCCATATGGGATCCTGGCATGTTAAAGGCGAGAACTTTAGCCACTAGGCCACACTGCCAGGCCCCATTGAGGATTCTGTCATCTCAGCTGTGGGTCAGGTGCAGAGTGTGTTGTGGGCAGTGCCAGGGTTGGAGTGGGAAGGTCCTCCCCAGGCAAGCCACGGTGAACCCAGACCTACTAGCTGTGATGGTCATGGCCATTCCAGTGCAGAGCTCTGATGTCTGGAAACAGGTCACACACATCCCAGACAAACGCCACACACATATCACAGACACACACAGCGCAGATACACCACACAGGTACCACACACACACATGCCACACACGGCACAGGTGTATATACCAGACACACACACCCATCTCAGAGGCACGTTCCACACATTCATACAAACACTGCACACCCATGTCACATACATACATGTGTACCACACATACTCACATACACCACAGGCACACATTGTGTACACATCACACACATGCACACACACGCGCTGTGCAACACACCACACTCATGTGCATCGTGCACACTACACACATACTACAGACACATACCACACACTGCACAGGCACGCCCATCACGCACACGCACACACACCTCACATTATACACATGGACCATGCCGTATTCACCACACACACAGGTCACACAGCACAACACACCCACAGGTCTGTGTGATCGGGGCCAGCTGGAGCTGCACAGAGGGGTCTGCTCTGGTCTGAACCTGGTCCTCCCTCCCTGCGTGCCCTGCACAGGAAGAAGTCGCTGCTGGTGAATGACGCCTGCGTGGTGGCTGCCGCTGTCCTGTTTGGCTTCAGCCGCAGAGTGGGCTCCTTCGAGATGATTCTGCTGGGCAGACTGCTCGTGGGAGTCGGTGCAGGTACCGAGCCACACACCCAGTTCATGCCTTCACTCCCTTTCTTTTTTTCCTTCATTTCTTCTCTTCATTTATTGGGTTCATCTTTCATTTATACACACCTTGTGGCAGTTTGTTGTTTTCTTATTTCTCAAAATGATTAAAAGTAGTTGATCTTAAGCGTCTCATCCAGAGGCTGCTGACAAAATGGCTAATTTTCCACCTCCAAGTGCCTGCATCCCATATGGGCATTGGTTTGTGTCCCAGCTGCTTTGTTTCCCATTGAGCTCCCTGCTTGTGGCCTGGGAAAGCATGGAGGATGCCCCAAAGCCTTTGGGCCCTATACCCATATGGGAGACCCGAAAGAGACTCCTGGCTTCATTTTTTTTTTTTAAGATTTATTTTTATTGAAAAGTCTGATTTACAGAGAGAAAGTTCTTTCATCTGCTGGTTCACTCCCCAAGTGGCCACCAACAGCCAGAACTGAGCCGATCTGAAGCCAAGAGCCAGGAGCTTCTTCCAGGTCTCCCGTGTGGGCCCAGGGTCCCAAGGCTTTGGGCCTTCCTCAACTGCTTTCCCAGGCCACAAGCAGAGAGCTGGATGGGAAGTAGGGCAGCCAGGATATGAACTGGTGCCCATATGGGTTCTTGGCGTATGCAAGGCGAGGACTTCAGCTGCTAGGCTACTACACCAGGCCCAGTTCCTGGCTTCAGATTGGCTCAGCTCTGGCCATTGCGGCCACTTGAAGAATGAACCAGCAGATGGAAGATTTTCTTTTTTTTTTTTAAAGATTTATTTTTATTATTTTGTTACTGGAAATGCGGATATACAGAGAGGAGAGACAGAGAGGAAGATCTTCCATCCGATGATTCACTCCCCAAGTGAGCCGCAACGGCCGGTACTATGCCGATCCGAAGCCAGGAGCCTCTTCCGGGTCTCCCACGCGGGTGTAGGGTCCCAAAGCTTTGGGCCATCCTGGACTGTTTTCCCGGGCCACAGGCAGGGAGCTGGAAGGGAAGCGGGGCTGCCAGGATTAGAACCGGCGCCCATATGGGATCCCGAGTGCAAGGCGAGGACCTTTAACCACTGCGCCACCGTGCCGGGCCCATGATGGAAGATTTCATTTCTGTCTCTCCTTCTCTTTGTGGGTCTTCCTTTCCAATAAAATAAATAAATCTTTAGAAGTAAAATGCATTTTAAAAGCATATAAGCATAGAGAAAGAGATACAGAAAGAAAGAATCTTATGTCTGTTGATTCACTCCCCACATGGCTGCAAAGACCAAAGCTAAGTTGATCCTAAGCCAGGAACCCGGAGCTTCTTCAGGGTCTCCTACACGGGTGCAGAGTCCCAAGGCCTTGGGCCGTCCTCGACTGCTTTCCCAGCCACCAGCAGGATGCTGGATGGGAAGTGGAGCATCTGGGATACGAACTGGCACCCCTATGGGATCCCATTGCATGCAAGGAAAGGATTTAGCTACTAGGTTATAATGCCGGGCTCACACAGTGGGTTTTTAAAAAAGATTTATTTATATTGCAAAGACAGAGTTACAGAAAAGTGAAGGAGAGAGATTGCAATCTTCCATCTACTGGTTCACTCCCCACATGGCTGCAGTGGCCTGTTGGATCGGTCCAAAGCCAAGAGTTTCTTCCAGTTCTCCCACATGGATACAGGAGCTGAAGCACTTGAATCATCATCCTCCACTGCTTTCCCAGGCACATTAATTAGCAGGAAACTGAATCAGAAAGGAGCAGCAAGTACTGGAACCAACAGCCATGTGGGATGCGAGCCCCCCAGGCAGAGGCTTAGCCTCAATAAACATTTGGGAAAAAAGGTGGGGGGGGGGAGATCATTTGTTGGAGACTTCAGTTGGCTCTTAGTGGGGGAGTCACAGAGAGTACCCAGTGAGAGAGTGGCCCTGGGAGGCTAGCGCACAGCCGGGCAGGGCCTAGGTGGCTCCCAGGGAGGCTGGGCTGCTGCCACACCCGCTCTGTGCACCTGTGCAGGGCTGAGTATGAACGTCCAGCCCATGTACCTGGGGGAGAGCGCTCCCAAGGAACTCCGAGGAGCCACGGCCATGTCCTCAGCCATCTTCACAGCCTTGGGGATCGTGATGGGACAAGTGGTGGGACTCAGGTAAGCGTCCTTCTCCTTGGGGCACTAAGTGTCTCAGGGAGGTCGAAAAAAATTCTTTCTTTACTGGACATTAAGTTGATTAAGTCATTGCATCTTGTTTTTAAGATTTACTTAGCTAGTTGAAAGGCAAAGTCACAGAGAGGGAGAAAGAAAGAGAGAGCTTTCTCCCATTGATTCAATGCCCAGATGACTGTAATGGTCAGAGCTGTGCCAGGCTTTAGCCAGAATCCAGGAGCTGCTTCTGGGTCTCAAAACAGGGGAGGGGGCCAAATGGAGACCCCTGGAGAGGCGAGCTGTAGGGAGGCAGTGAGCAGAGGCTGTACCTTGCTGGTACAGAAATAATGGAGGGCATAGCAGGTCCTGTGCCAGCAGCCTAGCAGGTGGGTAAGGAGTAGGGGCAGGGACGAGGGCTGTGGCATGGAAGCACCCGGGCCAGCCTCTGCCCTGCCTCCTGCAGACAACTCCTGGGGGGCCAGCAGGCCTGGCCCCTGCTGCTGGCTAGCTGCGTGGTACCTGGCCTCCTGCAGCTCATCTCCCTGCCCTTGCTGCCCGAGAGCCCCCGCTACCTCCTCATTGACCGTGGAGACACCAAGGCCTGCTTGGCAGGTGAGTCCCTGCTCTTGGAAACTGCCCCCTCCCAGATTGCCCTTGACCAAGAGGGGAGTACCTCTCCACGGCATCTAGGTTCCTGTTTCCTTGGTGTCCTTGTCAGGGCATCGCCACTGTGGTCCTGGTACCTCAAGGTCATGACCTGGTGCATACATTCCAGAAGCTTCTGTATTGGAGACGGGGGTGGGGAGGCAGGGGGATGGGAGGTGTGGGGAGGAGTGGGGAGGTGGCTGTCCTTGAATGTTGGTCGGTGAGTAGCTCCAACCCAGCTGCTGCCATCCAGGGATCCCAGCCAACGAGCCACAGCTGCATCATGTGCCAGACCTCACCACCTGACACCTAATGGGCAATGGGCATCTTTTATCAGTCAACTGTGAGCGCAGTAAGGATGCCCAAGGAACACTGTGAACTCTCTGGCCCAAGACATGAATCATTAACTGCATCTTCGACTCATTGACTCTCTGGGCTGGCTGCTGGGTTCTGCTGATTTCAGCTGGGCATGGTGGCTCTGCTCGTGGTTCCCCAGTCCAGCCTGCTCTAGACTGGTGCCATTCAGCTCTGCTGTCCTGGTTTTTCCTTCTCTCTCCCCTTTGGGACCAGGAGGCTAGCTTAGGAATGTTGTTGCGATGGTGGTGGCAGGGCACAAGAAATCAAATCCAGTGGTGCAAACGCTTTCTACAGCTTGGTCCCGTGTGTCCGTTAGTATCACGTGGGCACATGGGACTCAGGCAATTGTTCCGAAGTTAGGAGGAAAGATGGGGACCCTTGATTATTGTGCCACCATGACCGATGATGACTCCCACTTGCCAAGTATGCCCATACCCACCTAAAGATACCCGAGTTGTTATCCAGTCATGGTATTGAACTTGATTTCAATTTTAGGAGCATGTTAAATCTATACATGCCTTTTTAAAATTGGTTTGAGAGGTGAAGAGAGAGGGAGACCGACCACTGGAGACCCTCAAAGACCTGTGATGGCCAGGGCTAGACCAAGCCAAAGCCAGGAGAAGAGAGAGAATCTTCTATTTGCCTGTTCACTCCTCAAATGGCCACAACAGCCAGGCTGAGGCCAGGCCTAAGCCAGGAGCCTGGAGCCTCTTACTGGCCATGTCCTGGGTATGATCTTTGCTCTCAGGCTGTGACTTAAATTTGAGACACTTAAGCTAATGAGAAAAAGGTTTTGTTCTTTTAACTAAGCCAACAATTTTTGGAACATGCTCCATTCAGTCAGACTTTGTTCCTTCTGAATCTGCTTACAAACAAGCTACTTTATTGAACTGCTGTCTGATGTCATTCTTACAGGAAGGCTAGAAATCCCCTAGAATGTTCTAAGTCCATTAGGTCTCCCCTCCTTCCCTTGCTCCCTTCCCTCTTTCCCTTTTCCCCTCCCTCCTTCCTCCCCTGCTTCCCTCCCTCCCTGTTGATGTACTCCATAGATGGGTTTCTACTGCCTAAGTGTCCCCCCCTACCTGGTCTCAGAACCAATGCTACCAGTGAGGGTGCTTCAAAAAGCTCCTGGCAGGGCAGACACCGCAGGGCGCCGCGGTTAAGTCGCTGTTTGAGGTGACTACAGCATCTCAGACTGGAAGCCTGAATTCCCTGTTTGCAAACCAGCTTCCTGCTAATACACAACCCGGGAAGCAGAAGGTGATGGCTCTGAGTACTTGGGTTCCTGCCATTCCTGTGTGCAAGACTCAGACTGGGTTCCAGGCCCCTGGTTTTGATGGGACAGCCCCTAGATGTGACCGAGCCTGGGAGTCCATCTTTGTGTGTCCTGGGGGGAGGGCAGGGCAGCGCACGGGGCTGGGGACAGTGGAGCCAAAGGCCCCGTTCACTTCAGCGCTGCAGAGGCTGCGGGGTACCCGGGATGTGGCGCGGGAGCTGGCTGAGCTGCAGCGAGAGCGGGCCGCCTGCGGGAACGACGGCCCGCGGCGTGCGTGGCAGTTGTTCAGCGACCGGGCACTGCGGAGGCAAGTGATGAGCCTAGTGGTGCTGGGCAGCGCCATGGAGCTGTGCGGTAACGACTCGGTAAGGTGCAGAGCGCGGGCAGCGGGTGCAGGCCGAGCACGGGGCGCGAGGCTGAGCCCCTGCCCGCTCGCCGCAGGTGTACGCCTATGCGTCCTCGGTGTTCCGCGCCGCGGGAATGCCCGACGACAAGATTGCTTATGCCCTGGTGGGCACCGGCGCCTGTGAGCTGCTGGCTTCAGTCCTGAGCGTGAGTCCCCCACCCGCACTCTGCGACCCAGCCCTTTCCACCCCAGCTAGCAAGCACTGCTTGAGCAACTGCTGTTTACTGCCGTGGTGAGAAGGGGAGCTGAATGAGGCCAGTGGCTGGCATTGTCCCTGACCTCGATTTCCAAACAAAAAGCTGTTCCCTCTCCTCCTCTCCGTGTCTTCTACCCTCCCCCTTGTATGCCTTCTCCTCCTCCTCTGCCGGGTGTGTTTCTGAACGCTCCTGGCT
The DNA here is from genome assembly GCF_017591425.1 of Ochotona curzoniae. Classification (NCBI taxonomy): domain Eukaryota; kingdom Metazoa; phylum Chordata; class Mammalia; order Lagomorpha; family Ochotonidae; genus Ochotona; species Ochotona curzoniae. Next base: position 6,246,615 of record NW_024467101.1, on the reverse strand, counting down.
TCTTTTGCAGTGTGTGGTGGTGGAGAGGGTAGGCCGGCGCCTCCTGCTCATAGGGGGTTACAGCCTCATGACCTGCAGTGGAAGTGTCTTCACGGTTGCCCTGTGCCTGCAGGTAGCTCAGGAGGAGGGGAGTGGCTGGGGGTCCCCCCAGGGCAAGGGGTGGGTGGGTGCTACTGGGCCTCACCTTACCCCACCCTTGGTAGGACACCTACCCCTGGATGCCCTACCTAGCCGTGTCCTGCGTCTTCAGTTTCATTCTCAGCTTTGGCATTGGCCCTGGTGAGTGGACCCAGCTGCGGGTGCCTATGTGAGCCACTGCCCCGGGGAGTAGCTTCGGGAGAACAAGCATGGGAATGTGCCCCTGCCAGAGTGGGCACAGGTGCCGGAGAGCAGGGTGGGTGCCTGGATTGGCTGGGCTCCTAGCTCCTGTGCCCACTTCTTGCAGCTGGAGTGACGGGGATTCTGGCCACAGAACTGTTTGACCAGACAACGCGGCCTGCTGCCTATGTGATCTGTGGGGTGCTCATGTGGGCCATGCTCTTCCTTGTGGGGCTCGGGTTCCCCTTCCTCATGGTAAGATGATCCCAGCGTGCCCATGCAGACCTGGGAGGTGGTGGTGGTGGTAGAGATTGGAGTAGGGGGTGGTCTGAGGAGAAAGGCCACACCCTCAGTGTTGTCACCAGGCCTCACAGCAGCAGCCCAAGGGACACACACCAAGGTGCCCCAGGTCTCTAGCTCTCTCTCACCTGCACAGGAGGCCTTGTCCAACTTCCTCTATGTCCCTTTCCTCTGCATCTGCGTGTGTGGCGCTGTCTACACCGGCTTCTTCCTTCCTGAGACCAAAGGCAAGACCTTCCTGGAGATCTCCCAGGAGCTGCACAGACTCAACTTCCCTGGGCAGGCCCAGGGCCCCACATGGATAGGCCCCCACATTGTCCAGTCCACGGAGCTCTAGCTCGGCAGGCACAACCCAGGATGTGTGACTGGTGATATGGAGGAGGGGTTAAGCCAAGCCAGTGGCTACCCTTTCCTTTGCCTCCTGCTCCCTGGCGCCTTGACTGTGTGCAATCACCTTCTCCTGCATTTGACGTGTTTAGTGAACATCTACTGTGCATGATCATGAGGCCAAGTGCTCAGGACCCCCTGGAAAGCCAGGGAGCTGCGTTGCAGATCTAAAGGCAGTTAAATGGGAGTTGAGGACAGGTGGCAGTGAGCAAGTGCAGCAGCAAGGCCTGCCCCTGCCTGGAGAGCACGGGATCTGTCTTCTAAATGTGTCATTTGAATGCAATTGTCTCCACTGAATTTTGCACTTGGCTAAGTTTGGGGCATGGCCATGATACACCTCCACCATCAGGCTAGCACCTTCCCAGTTGCCCTGAAAGTACCTCCTGTTCCTGGCTGGCAGTGTGACCACTCCATCCCCCAGCCCCCGGGAGCCCAGGCTTTGCTTCCATACCACCTTGGGCTGGACTTCCCTGCCTGGTTGACAGACACAGATCCAGGACGTGTGAGTGCTATATATGTCTGGCCTTTTGAGATACATGCCTGTGGCTGTGTGTTAGGATGTATTTCTCTGTGTGAGAGGTCTGTTTACCTGCTGGTGGACATGTGGGTCTCTTCGGATCCTTGGCCGTCACAAATAAAATGAATCATGGCGTCACAAATGGCAGTGTAGATGTTTTTTGTTGCTTTGTGTCTTGGTCTCTCCAGGTGGCGGAGACACAACTACCATCAAACAAGCTGATTTATAAACAGGAAATTTATTCCTCATGGTTCTGGAGGTTGGGAAATCCAAGTGCAAAATGCTGGTGGATCAGCTTGGGGAGGGCTTGCTCCTTGGTCACAGTTGGCTGCCACCTCATCATGTGCTTCCTTGTGAAGGGACAACAGAATCCTCGGGGGTCTCTTATTTACTTGAAAGGCAGAATAACACAGAAGAGACATACAGATCTTCCATCTGCTGGTTGACTCCCCCAAATATGTGCAATAGCCAGGGCAGGGCCAGGATGAATCAGGAGTTTCTTCTAGGTCTCTCACCCAGAAGGTGGGAGGGTGCAGGGACCCAAGGATTTGGGCCATCCTCTGCTAAGTTTCCTAGGTATATTAGCAGGGAGCTGGATTAGAAGTGGAGCAGAATACAGAACTTCCAGCAGCCACCGGCTGCTGGGAACACCTGGGCCAGGCCGGAGTCCATGTTTGGGGCCCTGGCTCTAGCCACCATGACCACATGGTAAGCTGGGCCCGGGCCTGTCTGGGCACAAGAGGCTTCTGCTTTCCTGGTGAGTATGCTGGGAGGGGATCTCTTGGGAACAAGGCGGGCCTAGGCTCCACCCTCCACCAACATCATGTGGCAGGTGGGACCAGGGGAGTGCAATCTTGGGGTCTGGGTACACAGAACTTCCAGCAATCCAGGCCGGGTCGGACTCCATGCTTGGCACCCTGGCTCCAGCCACTACAACCATGCAGTAAGCTGGGCCCCAGTGGCCAGTGCACCATTTGGTGCCAGGCTCTGCCTGCTGGATGTCTGGCAGAAAGCTCTGGGGTCTCGGGGGTGTGGAATTGCTGCCTAGGTATGTCCATGTTGAGGCCACTATGCATGTAGGTGAGGAATCAATCCTGAGGGACTCCCAATGACAGGGTAACTTTTCCTTGAAGGCAAGTAAGGGTGCTGAGACCAGCTGGTTTGGGAGAGACCAGACGATCTGTATGGGTCAGACTGATATACCAGCCCACTTGTGAGTCCTGTGTAGAACTTATTATCACCGAACAATGCTGACCACCACACACCAGTCCATGTGAAAGCTAAGACTGAGGGCTTGTCTAGCAGAGCTAGATCCTAGTACCCAATGGAGATAGAAAGATGGATCAGAGAATGGGTTACATTAGGCAGGGCCATGACACTAACCAGCCCACAAGAGAACCATGCCCGGGGGTAGATTCTGTGGGGGATGTGAGGGCCAAACCCAGTGGAAATACTAGTCCCCCTGGTTAGCTTAAGAGTTGGGGTGGTGATGGGCTGAGCTAGGTGTGACCATGGAACCTGCCATCACTCATGGGTAAAGGAACCAATAACAGTCTGGGCAGGTCAAGGCAGCAGCACCCAATTGGCATCCTTAAACAGGGTGTGGGGTGGGCTGGGCTGTAACGTTAACCAGCTCATACAAGGCCAAAATGGAAAGGCAGATTATGACGGTCACTGGCCTAACAACCACTGGCATTATGAGATCTGGGTCTGGGAGTGGGTCAAGTGGGGGAGCTTGGGAAACTCCCCTAGTGGGTCACAACTCTCACTGATGATCACATGGCCCAGGCCTGGGGTTACGCAAGCTGGTCAAAGTAGCTCCAATACCTGGCTAATGTGTGGGTAGGTTATGGAAGAGGGCAAACCAGACAGGGCCGAGCAAACCTTAGCTCACAAGCAAGAACAGGAATCAGGCTGGAGCACAGGTCATGCAGGACTAGACTCTTATACCTACTGGTCTACTAGGTATAAGCCACAGATCTAAGAAAAACGCCAAGTCAGGTGAGGGGCTATGCTAAGCTGGGTCAGAGCAACCACTGGCATGCATGTGAACTATGGCTGGAAACATGCCTGACTGGGGAGCTAAGAGGACACCCGCTGGGTGGGGTTCCCACTGGTGAGTGTGGGGGCTGGAGTGGGGGCTGTGTTCTGGTCTGGATATGGCTGCAGTGTCCCTTGGCACAAGTGTGGACTGGGACTGGGCGCACCAAGCCAGGCTAGACTCCAGCACCATCTGGTGCTCTGGAGGTCCAGTATAGGTGTAGGACAGACTAAGTTAGGTCTCTGCCCCTACTGAGCCATGTGTGAGCCATGTCTTGGTATGGATGAGCCTTGGCTAGGCTGAAACATCCAACAGTAAGAACCAGAATGGGTTGAAGGTTAGTCAGGAAAGGCCACTGTTCCTGCCAGGACAGGAGGAAGACTAAGTAGGGCTGGCTCATGGACCCATTGGCATGCGCGAGATCTGGCATTGGGAGAGGTTCTGATGGAGGAGCCTGGGCAACTCCTCTGTCAGAACACAGTCCCAGCAGGTGAGTGCAAGAATCATGATAGGGGGCCCGGCGGCGTGGCCTAGTGGCTAACGTCCTCACCTTGAACACTCCAGGATCCCATATGGGCACCGCTTCTAATCCTGGCAGCTCCACTTCCCATCCAGCTCCCTGCTTGTGGCCTGGGAAAGCAGTCGAGGACGGCCCAAAGCTTTGGGATCCTGCACTCGTGTGGGAGACCCAAAAGAAGCTCTGGCTCCTGGCTTCAGATCAGCTCAGCTCCATTTAGAAGGTGAACCAGTGGGTGGAAAAAGTTATCTCTCCTTCTCTCCTTCTCTCCGTAAATCTGCCTTTCCACTAAGAATAAATTTAAAACAAGACAATTGTCCCACCCCTCCTCAGGGAGCCAGGCAGGCCTCAGGTAGCACCCAAGTCAGGGCTTCACCACATACACCGTGGTCCCCTGATCCCTAGTCCAGGCCAGCCCTCACATTTGTCAGGACTAGCCCTGGCCAGCTTCCCTTGGGAGTGAAGGGTGGGCTTGGTTGCAAGTCCTTACTGTCCAGGCAGCCCCCTGAAGGGAAGAAATGGGGGGTATGAGTTCAAGAGAGCTGGGCTGGTGGCTGAAGCATCATGCTGGGCCCATGTGTCTAAGTCAGAGCCTGCCATCCAGCACCACGCATCCAAGAAGATCCAAGGAGCGGTAGCCATGAGTCCACCTGCCCAGCCGCCAGACCTGAATGACTGCCCTAAAGCATTGGGCAGTGCTTCTCCAACCTGGATCCCTTCCTCCCTCCTCCCTCCAGGCCTATCAAGGATCCCAGGAAATTCGTACCTTTGCTGGTAGAAATGTGGGTCACTGTGGTTTGTCCAAGGTCATTGAAGTGAAAGAGCCAGGATCAGGCCTGGAGCGTACTGGACAAACTCAGCCTTGGGCTTTGCTGCTTAGCCCTGGATCACCCTGCATGCTGTCTCCAGACACTGGTGGTGGGCACGTGGGGTGCGATGGGCAGGAATCCAGAATGTGGTCAGGCCTTGTACTTTTGTGCTTCCCAGAGGCCACCCAAGGGGCTGGGCCAGTGTTCCAGGAAGGAGAGACTGGGAAGCCTTGTGGGGTCGCGCGCCACCCATTTTCTGGCTTTGTTCCTCAGACATAGGGGTTATTAAAGATCAAGGAGACCCAGATGCTCAGAGACAGGGACCCTGAGGGGCAGCCCAAAATTCCCTTCCAGTTGCCCTAGCAGTATAGACGCATTCAAGGGCCAGATGCCAACCTCTCACCCATTTAGCTCTGTGGCAAACCCACAGCATGTACATCCATATGTGCACACAGGGTATAGGCACTGAGGCATACACACAGAACGTGCATCACACATGCACATGTGCTCTTACAGTACATCCATATGTGCACACATAGCATATGTATTCACATACATCAACATACATCCACCCATGAATGCATCCATGGCTGTCTGCCAGTGCTGCATCCTGGGTGCTTGGCTGCAGCTGGTGCTATCCGGGGTGGGCAGGTGGCCTTCTGGAGGCCACAGGTGCTGCTGAGTGGAGCAGCCACTGAGGGAAGAGGCTGGAAGGAAGCTCAAGAGCCCAGTTGCCTCTGTGGCTAGTGGGAGGGCCCGAGGTCCAGGCTGAGGCCCCAGATTCCTCCACTTCTCTCTGATGCCCAGTGTCACTCATCCCAACTGTGTGCAGATGCTCCAACAGGGGCGGTTTGTGTGCTGCAGAACTCAGCATACTACGCTGCCTTCAAGTTAGGCAATGGCAGGTGGCTCAGGACTCTCCTGGTGCAGCCCCTGGAGCAGTCCCTCAGGCCAGGGGACAGTAGCTCAGGTGGGGAAATGCACTCTCGCTCTGCCTCAGTGTCCACCACCAGGGTCTTCATCCCACCATCTACTTCCTACTGTGGGCCACTTGACTGTCCCACAGTGGGGTTAGGTGGCATCGACTTGAGCCCAACTGTGTGCTGGCCCTTGGCACTTGTCCCATTTCATCTTCACACCTGTCTGTGGGAAAGAACCTGCTGCCTCTTGGGTAAAGGCACCATCTCGCTCCAAGAAGGTAAGTAACTCCGTGCAGGACACCCTGCTGGTTCTTCCCACTTGCAGCGTGCTGTAGGGGAGAAGCGAGTGTACCTGCAGGGTCTCCACGGGGTCTCTGCAGTGTGAGTACCTGGCGTACAGTTTTGCAGTCTTTATGTAGAGGGGGGCTGCTCCTAGCCACAGGTGGGGGCCATGCACTCCCCCAAGCCTCCTACCACAAGTACACATGCTGCAACTTTTGCCACACTCAAATGCCCTGGTCACCGACACGGGACCTGGGGACTGGATGTGGCTCTGGGTGCTGTGTGCCGTGGGAGGAAGCAAGCATGCTCTCACTCCTAGTCATTCTTGCTGCAACATGGGTTACTTAAAACCTGCTCACAACCAGAGAATTTCTGCCCTACCCCATGGGATCTGCTGGACACTTGTGGAGGCTTGTCCTCCTCCTGCCCATAGTACGTGATACCCAAGAACATCCCTGCCCCAGCCTCAAGTCGCACCTGGACCACACCTGAGAAACACTACCAAGGCCAGGCATTGGGACAGTGGTTAAGAAGCTGCTTAGGACACACCTGGATCCCTTAGCCGAGCAGCCAGGCACAAGTGCCGACTCCGCTGCCCAGTCCAGTTTCCTGCCGGTGTGCACCCTGGGAAGACAGCCAGGATGGCATCCCAGCCAAGAGGTCTCCACAGGCATGGCTGCTGGATGCCCAAGCCACCATCCTGCACCACGCTCCACCCACCCTCCATCTCCACACAGGCCACACCCCTGCCCTGGAGCCACACTTGGTCCCTGGTTCAGAGCAAACAGGCTCTGGCTGCTGTTGCCAAGGGTAGGGGCCACCTTAAGTGCCAACAGCCTGGGGTACGGGAGCCCCTGGTCACCATAGCATGTCTGAATGCCCAGACATGCCAGGTGCTCCTACAATAAATCCTCATAAATCAAGTGGCTTAAAACAACGCATTTATTGTCTCACAGCTTTCAGCATCCGACATGAAGCAATTTGATCCTCTGCTCCATGTGGTTCCCCCCAGGTGTGAGGGTCAGCTAAGCTGAAGGACTTGCTTTCAAGTTCATTCGGGTTGTCGGCAGAATTCAGTTTCTTGTGGCTCAACAGATTCTCTGGGCCCCTCTCCAGGCAGGGCACCCCAGCCCTCCTTCCCGCTTTAGCTGCTGCACCTGACTCCAGGCGGATAAAATTCTCATTTGTAAGGACGTCACCCGATCAGACAAGTCCACCCGGACACTCCACAGTAACCCAGTCAATAGTCTGCAAGCCTAAATACATCTGCTAAGTACCTTCCGCTAAGGTAGGGCTGTCTTTGGATGCCACTTGCTTCAGCACACAGCAACAGACAAAATGACTGTACCCAGCTTCTTGGCCCTCATTGCCTAGGCAGAAAGCATTAAAGTCCCAGGCAGAAATGAAGGCCAGGACAAGGTGCTAGGCACACGTTGGGAACTGGTTTAAGTTAGGGGCTCTCCTAAGCTTCCCAAGGCATAGGAGGTCCTGCTGTGTGGCCTGTACCAAACAGCTCAGAATGAGGCCTGAGCCTGGAGTTGGGAGCATGGCACTGAAGGACAGAGAACAAGGGTGGGTGAAGGGACAAGTCCCATGGGGCCATTGCAAGGGTACTGCCTTTCACAGCAGGGACTGCCACCAGCCTCTGGGCCACCGGTTCCCTATTCCTACCTCAAGGTAAGGTAGACACTGTTATAGAAGAGGTGGGGCAGGGAAGCCTCATCACCAGATCAGATCACCAGGTCATTCATTATAGGAAGAGGCAGGAGTGGGAGTCCGGCACTACAGCTTGCCACTTAGAACACTCACCCCAGAGTGCCTTGTTCTTGCCCAGGCTTCTCCATTTTTAATTCAACCTCCTGCTCATGCATGTCCCCTGGAAAGCAGTAGGTGATGGCTCAAGTACTTGAATTCCTGCTGCCTATGTGGGAGACTTAGATGGAGTCCCTGGCTCCTGGCTCCGGCCTGGACCATCTGGTAGGAGGTGGTACACCAAAAGACAGTAGATCTCTGCCTTTCAAACAAAAATGAAAGTTCAATAAAGAGATGAGGCTGACTGGGGAGTGCAGATGGGGATGGGGGGGGGAGATGCTGAGACGTGCCACTGAGGCTATCCTGCCAGAGCAGCACTGATAGTGATACGGTGGCTTCTAGGCCTGCCTAGTGTTGCTGTTGGGGCTCCCCTTGGCACCCACATCCACCATCAGAGAGGAGAAGCCACCAGGCACTGGCTCTTCCATCTTCTGCCTGTCCTCACTCCTAAGTCACTCTGCTTCCACGTCATTGGATGGTCCAAGTCAGTGGCTGGAGCTGCTGTCCTGGAAGCAGAAATTCCTTCCCCAAAGCTAAGTCCACCATGAGTCAATATGAAGGTCTAAGGCCAAACGAGAGGCCTGTTAGTGCACACACGACGGTGAGGACAGAGGGACAAGAGTGGAAGGAGGCACATTCCACTGACTGGCAGTCCACGAGGGGCCCTGCAAGGTCACGGCCAAGGCTTCCTAAGTGGATTGCACCTGCCACACACAGAGAGAATCTTCTCTGTGGCTTGAACACTTGGCCACAGGCACTCTGCCTTAAGGGGCCTGGGGAGGTGGGCTTGTAGAGATCAGCACCCTGGCCCTGAGCCTGACCTCAGAAAGCAGGAGGCGTGGACATTCTGCTGTTTGAGGGAAGGGCCTGTGGGCTCACCCATGCCCCATCGCCAGGGAAGCCCAGTCCGTAACCCCTGGCCCCCTCTCCCTGCTTGTGCCACAGCTATCTTTACTCACTCACTCACCTAGTCTTCAGTAATGGTCTCAGATAGCCATACGCCCTCCAGATTACCACGAGTGCAAGACACAGAAAACCCAGGGCTCCACACTAGGCAGCCCTGGTGGGCCTGACCAAGGCCGGGAGAGAACCCTGCGGAGCTGAAGTTGCCTGAGGCCTAGGGAAGCAGAGCTGGGCACCTTGGGCCCACAGAGATGTGTTACCCTTACCTTGTTCCTCCGGCCCCCCTCCCCCAGCCGCCATCAATCTTGAAAGCTGGGGGGCACAAGAAAGGCACTGGAAGGCGACAGGGCTGGGGCAAGCCCTTTCCACCCGCAGCGAGTGCATAGCCACCACCCCCCCACCCCCGCAAACTCTCCCCCTCCGTCTGACAGCCAAGCTCAAGTGTGCTGGGCTGAGGCCCTGGGAACTCGCGGGACCCACAAGAGCGGGGAGAGAACTGAGCAAAGCTTTAGCTATTCGCCGGGTAGCTCAGAGGGGGTCAGGGCCGCCCCACGCCCACTTCTGGCAAGGCGACTCCAAGGATGCATCAGTCTAAGTAAAAGGGCTCCTAAAGCAGGAGCTGATCGAAAGGTCGGGCAGGCGGGTTGCTGTCCTGTGGATCGGCTCTGACTCTGTGCGCACGGCCCGAGCCGCCTGGGACACCGGGAGGCGCCCGGCTCGCACCGCCCCGGACCGGCCTGCGCGGGGCGGAGCCTCGGCCGGCAGGCACGTAGACACGGGGGCGGGCCCGGGCGGAAGTCACGTAGCTCAGGTCCGCCACTCCTCTCGCGGCGCCTAGTGCTCTCAGTTCGTCGCTGCAGCCCCACAGTGCAAGAGCCAACATGCCGATGTTCGTCGTGAACACCAACGTGCCCCGCGCCTCCGTGCCGGACGGGCTCCTGTCCGAGCTCACCCAGCAGCTGGCGCAGGCCACGGGCAAGCCGGCGCAGGTTTGCCGGGAGAGGGACAGGAAGAGGGGGTGGCCGCCGAAGTGGTCCCAGGCTGGAGGGTGGAGCGGACGCGGGGCGATGGAGGGGCGGGCGTGGACCCGGGGGCGGTGGGCGCCCGGCGCGCAGGGCTCCAGGTCGCCGGGCTGAGCTGACCGCGCCCCTCCCCCGCAGTACATCGCCGTGCACGTGGTCCCGGACCAGCTCATGGCGTTCGGCGGCACCAGCGAGCCTTGCGCGCTCTGCAGCCTGCACAGCATCGGCAAAATAGGCGGCGCGCAGAACCGCACCTATAGCAAGCTGCTTTGCGGCCTGCTGGCCGAGCGCCTGCGGATCAGCCCAGACAGGTACGTGGGGCCGCCGCGAGGCGGGAGGGCGCCCTGGGGCCACGCAGTCTACTGAGCCCGCCTTTCACCCCGTGCAGGATCTACATCAACTACTACGACATGAGCGCGGCCAACGTGGGCTGGAACGGCTCTACCTTCGCCTGAGGGCCACCCTAGCTTTGCCGCTGCCCTGCACCCTTCATCAGCAGTGTTCCCTGCCCACTCTCCGCCCCCGCTCCCAAATCGGGAGAAATAAAACGGTTCAGAGACCACAGCTGCCTCGAGAAGCTTCCCTGACTTACACAGAGAAAGCTGAAGGGGTGGGATCAGGGCCAGGCGGGGTGGGGTGGAGGGAGGGTGTCCTCCGGCTCTTGTTCCCCCTCCCCAGGATGCAACAATCAAATACCCACCAGAGCCCCCCAGCCAGGCGCGCCCTATTGCTCTCTCAGTGTGGAGGCCCTGCTCTGCCACTAGTGCAGGTAAAAGCTGTGTGTGGGAGTGGGAGGGTGGTTGGGCTCAGGCTCTGACCGTGGAGGCCCCCAACCTAGGGCTGACTTCATTCCCACATTCTCCCCCTGCATTGCCCAAGGAGGGAAAAGTTCTACAAATGTATTCTGAAACTCGAGGACAGCTGCAGATACAGCAGTCTTCCACCTCCCCACCTCCTGCCCCCAGCACACACCTGGCCTGTGCTGCTGTCCCCACCCCCCAACCCACTACTTCAGTTCCCTGGGAGGACCCCAAGCCCCTGGGTTCCTTTAAGAAGTGTCCGGCCTGAGGCAGCCCAGTCAAGAACAAAGGGAGGGACACACACTCCATTTGGTGGGATGAAACATTGCCCGGTTTGAGACTGGCAAAATGAAGGCAGTCCCCATCTTTTAAAAAATAGAAATGGACAGACTTCCCAGTGTGACCTGGGCTCCCCCAGCCTCCTGCAGGGGGCGTTGAGCGGAGGGTGCAGAAGGCACCTGTTAGTTATTTAAAAAGAGTTAGAGTTCTAGTTCTAGGTCATACGATATTACGATACTTTACGTGCAGCTAATTCCCGCAACCTGGTTCTTTACCGTGAGCTGAAAATACCAGACGCAACGACATATCTTGGGAAGTTTATTCCAGTGGGGCAGGAAAAGGGGAGGGGAAAGGGAAGGGAGGGAGGGAGGCCAGAAGGAGAGAGAGAGGGGAAGAGCAAGGAAGAGGAGGCCAAGAAGGGGAGAGAGAGAACGGCACCTGGGGGCCTTTTTTGTCTGCCAGGTGTGGGGGGTTTTTGGAGGGATTGAGGGCAGGCCCCAGGGGATTGGTTCCTGTAGGTGAATGCCTGGGGATGATTGGTGAGTGGGCGGGTTTGGGGAAGGGGCTGGGAAATTGGGGGTGGGATTCTCAGGTGGAATGCCAGGTTACATCTGATTGGTGGATGGCTCGACTGGCGCAAATTCCGTGAGCTGTGAGGAAGAAGAAATGGCGCAGGGTCCAGGGTGGGATATTGGAATAAGTCCTTACAGCACCGACCTTGGCTCCCTGCAGGGGGCCTTGCCTTCCCCAGGTCTTTGGCTTCCACTCCACAGTGTGAGAGCCAGCAGCCTTTGGGCCCACACCAGCCACAGGTCTGGTCCGTAGTCAGGTGGGGGCTGGTGCTCCCAGGACCCTCTCTGCTCCCACCCTGTTCAGTCTGGGCACAGTCCCACTTTCTGTAGAGTGTGACTTGTTCTTTCACTAGAATGTAAGTGGGATTTTCAGGGACTAGGAGTGGAGGATTGGGGGCAGCTCCCAGCTGCCTGTGAGAAAGAACAAGAACGAGTCAGCCCTGTGCATGCAAAGAGACCCATTTGGGGACAATTACCTGGCAGGGCAGGTAGCCAGCTTGGGACATCCAGCTCAGGCTGGAAGCAGGGAACAAGGCAAGGGCAACCTCAGAACTCTCCAGACATCAGCAACCCCTTCCCATCCCAGCCAGGTCTTAGGGCCGCACCCTCCCTGCCACTGTTTTAGTCTCAGCAGTGTCAATCTTGAGAATTCCCCTCTCTCACACCCACCCAGTCTTGCACTTGCATCTCTAGGGTTTTTGTCCAGATGATCAGGTGGAGTTCAGGGAGTCTGGAAGGATCCGGAGCCAATGCTACTTTCACTTTGTGGAGGGAGGTTGCACTTATCCACTCTGGTGGTCTCTGGAGCAGATCTCTGGTGGTCTGTGCTCCCTAGCCCAGCACCTCTCTGCTGCTCCCCTTCTGTCATGAGGGCTGTGCATGGGCCCTGCGAGACTCACAAGTACTCCTCAGCTGTGAGGAGACTGGGGGGCCTCTGCTTTGGATCTGGCTATGCTCACCCCAAACTTCCATTCCCAGCTCAGATCCCTTAATTTTGCCTTCAGGTTTGGCCCTGTGTGGGCACCCAGCACTCTACCCCCGACAGAGAACAGTGCATAGAAGCCTCTAGTTTAACTGCCTCATTTCACTGATGAGGGGAAGAGGGCTCATGTGAGGGGTAAGCTTAGCAACTGGGAGAGGTGCCCCGCTCCCCCGCAATACACAGCCCTGAGTCCTTCCAGCCAGGTGGAGAACTGGCAAGAAGACCAACCACAAAAAAGGGGTCTTTTGTTTTATTCCTGGAACCCTGGCCCTGCCCAGCCATACCCTCCACCTTCCAGCCTCTGGACCTCTCGCCCCTCCACTAGCCCTTGCTCGTCCCCTCTGCAGATACCAATGACTTTGATACACACACACACCCCAGGCCTTCCCTACTCCCTCCGCCCCAGCAACCTTTGAAAGGGCAGCAGAAAACACTGCTAAGTAGTAGCTGGGATATGGAGCAGGATGCGGTGTGAACACAGAATGTCCTTATTGTCTCATTGCTTCCCTGGGGTGTCTCACCTGTCCACCTCCCCTCCCCCAGCTGTCCTCAAGCTGCGCCTTTGAGGACACCCACCTACTCAGTCCCACACAGTTATTCAGACCCAGGCACACCCATGCCTTCCTTGGGAATCTTCCCCAAGGCTGCCTGGCCCGTTTCACTGCTCCTGGGGACAGCCAGAAGTGGCAGCTCCAGCTCTGTGACTGTGGACTGGTGGCCCGGGGACCCCTTTGGTACCTGGTCCTTTCATTGGGAAAGCTAGCAGCAGCGTAGGCTCCTTGTGGGCACCCCATGGTCCGTTCCCCCAGCCCTTCGTCACTTGGTGGCCTGGATCCAGCCACGTGGAGCTCAAGTCCCCTCACTTGGCCTTCATGTGCTTCCAAATGTGAAGTGATGGGATGCATCACTGTCCAACGAGGGGATATTTCACATCCTGAGGCACTTAATCTGTGGTGTGCCTACTCGGGAGTCGCCTGCCCCCAGGAGGCACTGCTGGTCCTAACACAGCACACAGGCAGGACCAGGGCAGGTTGGGGGAAGGGAGAGGCACTTGGAGGCTGGGACTGTGCGCACAGGAGACCCCTCCAACCCAAATGCACACCCTGAGGAGCTGGCAAAGTCAAGTGATGGCAACACCCCATTGCCTCCAAAACAGTAGATAAAAATACTCAAGTGCCTGTCCTTCAGGCCCCTGGGGGGAGCAGGAGGCAGCAGTGACAAAATCCCTTCCCCAGCCCACAAGGATCCCTGGCCTAGTGGGACAGAAGGCAAGCCCAGCTGACATCTCGCACCCCATGCATGCCAAACAGGTCAGCAAACCAAAAAGTTACAAGAGACAGGTCAGTCACTGGCCTGGTGTCTCGGCCCTGGTGCTCGCTAGGAATCAGGGTGGGCCTTGATTCCGTATTGTTAGGATTCGTCCCATCCCCTCAACACTAAGGCTTTTTCCAGCCAGTTGAGCTGAATCCCACCTTGCGTGCTAAGTGGAAACTCCACCCCAGGGGGTTGGTTCCAAGGTCAAGGGTGACCTGTGCTGTTCCAATATAACCACTGGCAAGTCCTGGAGGAGGGCCTCTCTGAACCCAGGCTTGGCCTGGTTGGCATCTAACCTGGGATATACTTGTCTCTCAGCCAGAGGACTTGTGTATGTTCATTTGGACACCTTTTCGTAAGTGACTAAGCCAGATCCTTGGCCCGTTCCTCCGTTTCTGCTGGTTTGTGTTTGAGCACTCTTGTCAATCTGCAGATTGTTTCCTGCCCTTCCTTCTCCCGCCTGGCATGTCACAAGGGCTTGTGACTGTGTGTGCATGTCTGCATGGTGTCATACTCCAGGTTTGGCCATTCCACAGAGGTACGCCCTCTGCCCTGAGCCCCGCCCCCGCAAGACTTCAACAGGCTCATGAGGGCTTTTTGCTTTGGATCTGGGCTGAGTTCAGGCTCCCTCTGGGGGGCGGCAGGTGCAATCTGTGGAGTCATCTGTAAAGTATCGTATCTCCCCACTAAGGAGTCACCACGTCTGTCCCAAACCAAATCCCTCCTTGAACTTGGGTCAGCTTTGGAGCTCTGGCTTGTGCTCCACCATTATGCCTTCCTCCATGTCACTTGTGCCAGATGGAGCAACATGGCAAACAACGTCCCCCACCGACTCTGACCCTGGACCTGGACGTGGACCCATCCTTGATGTGGGAAGCTGGGGGAGGCATCCATTCATCACTTTGACAGTTTTCCTAATTCAGCTCATTCTGAAGGGTTGGAGTCCCTCAGCCCTTCCCTCCCACTACTCCCACCTTCCAGTCTCCCCACCTGCCCCTCTGTCCCCCAGCTCCTCCCACCCCATCCAGTTCTCCTCCAGGCCAACTAAGTTGACTAGGCTGTGAATCCAGGGGTCTCAGATGTCGCTCAGATGACACGCGCATCTTCCATGCCAAAGGGCTTGGCAAATTCCCAAGACGTCCCTGGCCCATGAGTCCACCCTACCCTTAGAGTAGGTGTGCATTTCAAGGCATTTTGCTCCATCCTGGAAGACCAAGCCAGACAGGGAAGGCCATCAAGAAACCAGGGCCCTCACTTAGAGCTTGGCTGCCACTCTGGCAAGGACTTCTGCTACTTCTCTGAGAGAAAACCTGACTCTTAGGGGTGAGGCTGACCTCTTCCGATCCCTGCTCATCAGTGGAATAGAAGATCTTCCTGATGGAAGGAAACACCCATTTCCTTCTTGTTTATAGCACAAGTACCTGGCTCTGGGATTACATCCTTTTGGTTCATTCTTAACGTTTTGCAAGAAACCATCCCATCCCACCCCACCCTCCCTTCAACCCCTAGCGCGGAAACCGGGAGGGAAAGAGAAGCCAAGCCCCCTGCCATATAACTCGAGGATATGGTTGAATCTGCCAGTGCAGGGGACGCGGGGCTGCCGCCTACGGGATGCCTTTTAGGCAGAGAGATCAGGTATGGGAGACAGACTCAACAGAGATGGCAAGAGGAAGTACCCATCCTGGGGCTGAAGATGCTCTCCCTGTGCCCTTTCCATGCTGATTGGGTGACAAAGAATTAGAATGCAAAATAACCTTGGTGGCTGAACCCATTCAGGAACCCACCCACCCATCTGAGGGGCTCCTCCACTAACTCTGAGCATGAATGAGAGCTGGGCACTAAGAAAGGGTGGGGAGACGCCCTGTTTCTAGGAATGAGTTGCTCACGACTATTTTACAGTCAGTCAAAACCAGAGACACCAAGGAGGAGAGGACATTCAAATGAGTGTCACGGAGCAGAGTATGTATGCATGGATGTGAACAATGCTGGCGGTCACAAGCTTTAGTTCAAAAAAAAAAAAAAAAAGCCAAAGGGAGACACAGGATGCGAATTTGTGTTGAGCTTCACATGTGATGTGCACCCAGAGGAACCAACAACCTAGATCTCAAACTAGCAAGATGGAATGAGTTTTAGAATGCACACATCATCAATGCAGAAACATTTCTGAGAATAAGAGAGAGCATGGATACTAAATGTGACTTTTTGTAAAGAGGCTGTATGTGGTAGGTTAGGAGGAGGAGAAAAGGAAACAGGTAATGGAAAGGTCGCCGTGTGCCTAGGAATAAAGCCCTCTACCAAGAGAATGAAATGCCCTGAAGAGACCAGGTGCACCAGGGGCTGGAGGTAGGGTTGGCTGGGTGGGGGGGTGGTCCTCCCCAGTTTGGCTGGTGAGTGCACCTCATCACAATTCCAACAGAGTTTTTGACAAAACTTGACGGCCCACTGCTAGAATCCCAAGAACCAAGAAGATCCCAAACATTTCCTTGAAGACCACCAATGTGAGGGCTTGCTTTCCCGATGTCCAGCTAGGTCAGCTACGTATCAGTGATCAACTGGAACCAATGTGTGATTGGCAATAGACCAAGAGAGTGAAAAGAAATCTCAGAAACAGAGCTCCCTGCACTTATGTATGCACACAGCTCACAGAAGGGGAAGTGCTGGAATGTGTGTGAATGCCGGCCTTATTCCCTAGTGGTGGGGTGGTGGTGGTGGTGGTGGTGGTAGGGTCCTGGCAGCTGGCAAGCACTTGGACAGAAAGGACAAACATGACTTCCAGCTCACGTTCACACAGAATTAAGTTCTTCCCAGATAACAAGCCATACAAAGCGCAATGATCTCACAAGACTGTATGTAGACTCTAGATCATCCTGATGCTTGTGTAGAGGAGCTACAGCCAGCATTTAGCACTTAAGGACTCACTGGCATCTTTGTCTGTTGTAAGACACCAGAAGAAAAGATATGCTACTTCGGGGACCCTGGGATGGTGGGAGGCTAGGTGGAGCTTCTCCCTTTATCTCCCCCCTTACCCCAGATACAGAAAAAAGAGAGAATGTAGAAAAAAATACATAAAAATCAAGATTGCCATTTCATGTTAAAAAAAAAATGACATACTACTCTTTCTGCAACTTGGGTTGTTGGCAAATAGCTCAAGTGCACAACATTTATTTTCCAGATGACAACTAGGCAAACAATGGCCCCCTTGACAAGCGAGCCAAGGGTTGTGGAAACCAAGGCACAAAATTGAATATCCAGATGGAAAAGGGATTCCAGCACAGAATTAAGCAAGGCAACACAACAGAAAGCACCACAGCACATCACGAGCATGATTCACCTTGGCTGTGATAGTCCTCAAGTCCACAATTCCACTCTAGCCATATAGACACCTTAGCCCTAGAGAGGACAATTCATCACCACCCAGCTGTCCATTACAAATAGAATGGATAAATAAGTTGTGGTGTATCCATTCACGGGACACTGCCACAGTGAAATGAACAAGCCATGGGTGAGCAAGGCACCATGGTGGGGAGAAGGGGAAGGCTGGGGGTAGCTCAGCAAAAACCACTTGCTGCAGATCGCTCCACTGGGCCCCAGTTCAAGTCCAAGGAACCTCAACTACTCCATTGTTCCTATGTGGCATTGATAAAATGGAGAAAGGCTGGTGGATGAGTCCCACCAGCAAGCAAGAAGGCAGTGGATAGGAGCAGGTATTAAACTGTTAAGACATTTTTCTGTGTGTGTGTTATACTTCATCATGTAAAACATAACACGTGAGAACAGAAGGACGACGACCACCACCGTGAGTGTGGGCACTGCTCCATGGCTGGGCCTCTGGCTCTTACAGATGGTTGTTCTCAATTTGCTACCTTTCTCCAAGCCCTGCTCCAGCTGCCCTGAGCTTCCTGACTCAGTGGTCCCAGCTGGAGAGGGGGTATAAAGGAGGCCCGTCTCCGTCTCATGCTTCTCCAAGTCCCACCCCCCACCACATACACCCCACTAGTTCTGCACCCCTAGACTGCATGGTTTCATTCTCTTGGGCATGTGCAAAACCTCACCCACCCCACCTCCTACCCGGTAACGGCAGAGGCCAGCTTCCAAGATTGGAATTGGAAAAAAGGAGGGCTCTACCTAAGGCCCCCTCCAATCTAACCTCTGGTGCCCTGACTTTGACTTGGCGACCACACAAGTAACCCTCTTGGAGTTTGAGGCTTCAGGGCTGCGTGGTATGTGCACGTGAAGGCTACATAGGGACCATACCAGCTCCTGACCTTGGTGGTTTTCCCTTTGTGTCTTCTATGATGATGCATGGCTAGCTTTGAAACATAGCCCTGGTGGGAGGCTCCATCCTCTTTGTGTAAGCAGGACCCACCTGGGGCTGTGACCCAAGCAGTAGCTTGGGACAATACCTTGGAGATGGCCAGCCATAAGTGCGTGGCTCTATAATAAGTGAAGCTTCAGCAAGTCTGGCTGTTCGGAGTGGGGGTAGGGGGTCTGGGGCGTAAGTGGGAAGCCTAACGAGGGCCTTGACCCCAAACCAGCAGCCCCTAGACAACCACTGATAACTGAGTTCTCTAACGTGCATAGGTGGGGTGGGCAGGCTCCAGCTGGGTATCCCTTTATTGGTTCTCAGCCAGATCCCACATCAGCCCTTTCAACTACATGGGCAGCAAAGTTGGGGTAGGGCTCCTCTGCCACCTCAGGGGAGGTGGTGTCCCTGTCACTTCCTGCCAGAACAAGTGTCTGGAGGGTCCCTCCTGAGCCTGCAAATTGTGTCCTCAGGCATTCAACCATTGTGCCCTGGGCATGACACAGAACACCTATGGATCTGTGTGCCACAGAAATTGGGATTTGGGGGACTCATCCCACAGAAGGGCCACATTATTACAAGAAATTGGACTTACCCCCAAGCCCCCCCAGTCCTCCCAGCTTCCCCCATTTCACCCCTGCTCCCCTGGCCCCTGCCCCCGCACCCCCACCCAAACCAACTTGTGCTGGGAGCCCGTTATGTCCCAGCAGGGCACTGAGTGTGCCTGGGAGATCCAGAAGGAACTGGAATGGTTTGAAAAATGTCTCACCATAGTCTTACTACTCTCAGCACAGGAGCAGTGGGAAATGAGACAAAGAATCCAGAGCTTGAGAGAGGTAGGCTGGATAAAGCCACAGGGGCTGCTTGCCGGGATGGCAGGGTGGACACCAGGCCAGGTAGACCAACTCAGGGAACAGGGAGGGCTCCCTGAGTGTGAGGGGTGGTCAGGAAGGGGTCTGGTCAAAGGGAGCCTGGTGACCCAGAACACTCTTGAGGGGCAACTGAGTCCTAGTCATGTCCAGGAGCTCTAATAGTCAGAAAATGTCATCTCTCAGGGGCTTCGGGGGGGCCAAGCAAATTCAAAGGTGAGATCAAAGAGCAGTGTCCAATGCTGAATACCGGGCTGGGGAGGGTGGGGACAGGGGAGTCACCAGGCGTGGGGTCCTGGGATTGCCTGCTTCCCAAGACATACATGTTTATTTTCTAATGAATGTGTCAGCAGGAGCAGCTGACCCCTCCAAGGAGCTGGCGGCAGGGAGAGTGGCCTAACACTGCTATCTTTTGGGTGGGACCATGGGATTGTATCAAGAGTTTGAGGGGAACTAGATTCGTTTGTTTTTACCCTCTCTCAGCGGGGTGACCTTAAGAGACAAAATCTAGAAGAAATAGGTCAGAAAAAAACCTTTATGCCCAAAAAAGGAGGACAGGCCCTGGAAAGCCAGTAAAATCCAACCAGGCCTCCACATGGTAAGGAAAAGGGATTAGACTAGATGTCTAGAACCAGCACAACCACTAGGGGCCGGGAAAGTCATTCCAGAGACCACAGCATGGGAAAGCACAGTATTAGATACGCAGCCCCAGCTGCTTTGGAAACCCAGGCATGGCCCAGACCAGGTAAATAACAAAACCTGCGCATGTGAGAATGTAAACTGGCAGGCAGTTTCCCCAAAAAAGAAGAGGATGGTATGTATGGGGTGGAGGTGGCTTCCCCTGTTAAGAGTCCTTAGGAACCTGGAAACCCCCCCATTCACTCCCCAGTCCTCTAAGCCTTCCACTGCTCAGATAGCAGCAGCCATGTGGTCGAACCACAGGTGTGGAAGGAAGAGGACAACTAGTGTCCCGAGGACCAAGGTCAGGGTTGGGGCCGGGAGAGGGGTGGAGGGAGTGGGGAACAAGAGCTGCTGCCCCCTTTCCTTCCCCTTGCCCCTGGGCCCTCAGCTCTGGAGCCTTCTTGGCTGGCTGGGACCCCATCAGGACCCTGGTCCTCTTGTGTAGACCCCTGCCTCATGCCAAGGGAGGTGGAAATAATAGGGTTTTGAACATAGCAGCAGGGAAAAGCTATGATCAAGACGACCCAAGGGTGGGGCGGGCGAGTGGGTAGAAGTGAAACAGATGCACCCAGAGGAAAAGGATAAGGCAGAAATGATTTCCTGTCCCAGCTCACCCACCCCAGTCCCAAGGGGTTGGAAGGGGAGGGGAAGGAGTCATGTGGGGGATAGGAGAGTGGGCGGAGCCCACCTGCCCCCTCCTCCCCTATCCTCGGGCCCTAACTCTCCACAGGACCACTGCGGTCTGGGTCAGCTAGGGGTGGGGGATGACCTTGCCCTGTCTACTGGTCCCTCCATCAGCTACCCAGGTCCCCTTTTGTTGGGGGTCTTACGGAAACAAATCTTACCCAGGACTGAGTGCTGGATTCTGGTACCCTCTAGGGTATACGAGGCTGCTAGGGAATGATTTTCTTGTAGTGGACAAACAGAATTGGGGTGGGGTGGGGAGGGCCCAGGCTGGCCTTCTGGTTTGCCCTGGTAACTCTGGATTTTTGGAGTTTAGGATGGAGAGGGTTCTTCTGCGTAACAGTTAAGATGCCTGCCAGGACAATCAGAACTCCTGTGGCCTCACATTAGCATGCTTGGCGCCGGTAGCTCACCTCCAGGTTCTGACTCCAGCTTCCTGCTAACATTAACCTAGCAGATCACTCAAGTACTTAGGTTCTGACTACCCGGGAAGTGCCTGACGCTGGAATAGATACCCGGCTCTTGGTGACCAACCTGGGCCTTTCTAAGCATTTGGGGAGAAAAACCAGTAGATGGGAGTCTGTCTCTCTCTGCCTATCAAGTGAGGATTTTTAAACAAATTGCAGCACAAAATATGCTGTAAAATAACAGTAGGTGTGTTATGGGGTACCTAGTTCAGGGTCAGGAACTTGGAAACCACACTCCCCACCACCACCACCTAGCTGTTCCTTTCTGCCCACCGGTCACCTGGAACCTGGGAGGGGGCGGTATTGCATTGCTGTGTAACCACTCCCGTCACAGGCCCCCCAAAAGGCCCATGATCAGGAGGGGCTCGCTCTCTAGGTCCCATGCTTGCTTCGCTCTGGCATTCCGACTCTTGGCCTCCCCAGTGCCTGCTTGCTGTCTGGCTTCCCGCGGACAGACTCTGAGGACAGGAAGCCCTTGAGCATGGCCCCTGTGTGTCTATATTCCTCACTCTGTTCATTACCTGGGCAGGAAGGAAAGACAGCAATGCTAAGATGCTTCGTATTTCTAATGTGTGTACTTTCAAGAGTCCCAGGAGAGGTGAGGCCTAGCAGTAATGGAATGTGGGCGGAGAAGCCAGGAAAAGGTGGATGTCTGCAGCTTTCTAAGTATGGCCAGGTTGTTGTTCACTGTGTCTCTTAGGATAACTTATATTGCGGGGGAAGCTGGGACATAGACCTTCAGCTTAATGGATGGACTTCAGGGTAAAGACCATTTGTTCCTCTTGGGGTTTTAAAAAATAAAACTGCAGCACAAAGCATGCTGGTTAAATGCTCCCCAGTAGGTGGGGAGGGGGATCCCACATTTCAGGGGTGACCCAGCCTTGCCCAGGCTCCGGCCGTGGAGAGGAAGTTACACAACTTTGGATGGGTTCTCTTTGCCTGCTTTGGGTTTTGCTTTGGACTTCAACCCTCAAGGGCAATGGAAATTTAACTGTTGGAATGCAACTGCACAGCAGGACATAAGGAGGATAGACATTTTGTCCATGTTGATTTTTTTTTTAAATGGGAAGGGGATGTCGCCATCATTTGATGTATTTGGCTCCAATGTCTCAATGTCTCGGAGCCAAATCTGACTGAGATGGGATCTCATTTCGAGTGAGGAACGGAGGAGGACAGGAGGAGGGTGAAGAGTCTTGGTGTGGGGTCCGAGACGCCCTGGGAGTCAGTCAACTTGAGCTTTTGCCTCATCTCAAAACCCAGGGTGGGGGTTGGTGAGGATGGAGATTTGTCCACAGGCTCTACAGAGGGGGTGCTACGGGGGGGGGGGGGCTGGCAGCTGCCCTTGTGGGACCTCTGAGAACAGTTCTGAGGCTGTCCTGGGACCCTTTCACTTCAACCCTCCTGCCCCCCACAAACTCCCCAACAAGTAGCAACTACGTGACTTACTCATGTGTTTGGCGAGAACAAAGCCAGATAGGTTCTGAGGGCCCTTTGTCTTGCACATGCCTTGTGGCACCCTCCCTAATTTGTGCATCAGAGCTTTCCTGGGACCAACTGAGGCCCGCTGCCTCCACCCCCTTGCTTCGGTCATGAGGCAGTGTTGTTCCCCAGGAGAGTGGTGGTTTGGGTGGGAGGTGGGAGTTAAACCCAACCAGAACCCCTTGCATTTCTTCTTCATAGTCATTTAAACCCTGCTGTCTTGGACGATGCCGACCACCCCTAACTTTTCCCAAGGCTTGTGTCTGGGATTTCTGACACCCATTTTTCCTTCTGGAAATTAACCCCAAACTATCAGCTCAAGTAATCTTACTTGGTGAGGGCTCGACTGTAAGAGACCAAATAGATTCTGAGCGTGGGGGCCATGGTTCGCCGGAGCTGATCCATGTGGCTCCCCGTGGCTCTTGCCTTGTGAGCTGGGCTTCCTCTCTCACGTCTGCATCTAGAGACTGAAGTAAACCCTTGGCTTGGCAGTCCCCCTGTGTCAGTCATGTCATGGCCTGACTAACTGTCCCCCTCGCTGGGGGTGAGGGGGTGGGGCTCCACTGCAGCCTCCTCTGAGTGCAGGCTCCTCCATCTAGGGTAGGGTTATGGTTCAGTAGAGTCAAGGCCAGGGCCATCTCTTTGCATAGGCCCTGGTGAGGGTGGGAGAGGGGCTGGCGGTGGCGGCGGTTGCAGGGGGCTTTGAGTGAACCTTCCCCACCCTTGCCCCTTCTCGGCCAAAGGGTCATAAGGAATGTAAACGTGACTGGCCTTTCCTACTTTCCCAAACAATTGCCTGAGACATCACCTCGTGTTATCCTCACAACAACCCTGGGAGGTAGGACTGGAAGCAGCGGGGCTTTCAAGGGCAAACTGGGACCCAGAGATGGGTTAAGTAGGAAGTTTCCCCCCAAAGGCCACAAAGCAAGTGAAGAGCAAGCTGGGAGGGGGGAAAGGGTGGTGGTTCCCTCATTCTAGCAAACCAAGTGCCCCGCCCCCGCACACGTCACAGGCTTTTTTTTTTGTCTTCCAATTCTTCTTCCACCGTTTCTCTCATTCACTTCCTCTGCTGTGTATGCCTCTGGCTTGTGGGCATTAGACACAGTTACCGTCTTCAATGGCTCCTCCCAACACCCCAACCAGATGGGGTGGGGTGAGAGTGGGGGATGGTAGAAGGGCAGGTGGGGAGCAAAGGGAATAAGACCCATGGACCCACTGCCTCCAAAATTTCCCAGGAGTGGCCAAAGGCCAAAGAATCCAAACCAGTGCCACTGGTGGCAACCCCCAGCTCCCATCAGTCCCCTTTTGAAGCGCACCTGTAGTTCCAGGTTGAGTTTTAATAAGTTCTGTGTGGAGCAAGAGGGCAGGTCTAGGCTTGGGCTGACAAACCCTGGGCAGGGTGGCTCACAGACCCACCTTCCCATCACAGGGTCTCTCTTCTCCCCAGCCCCCTGTCCTTTTCCAATGTTTAAGACACAACTTCCAAATCAGATGGCGGGTGGACAGCAAACTTGCATCTCTATAGTAAGAGAGCTATAGGAGAGAGAAGCCAAAAAGTCTTTAGGGCTCTCCAAAGGCCCTAAAGGAGGATGCTTGCCATCCTCCAACTTTCAGCAGCTAACTTGGAGCCCTGTGTCCACAGATAACCAGACCCAGAGCCAAGGTGAAGGTTGAAGCTCCAGGACGACCCCCATCTCGAGAGAGGGATTCTAGCTCATCCCCTTGGTGAGCTGAAAGTTATCAATTCCCCTGTTGCTTATGATGGAGTTGCTTAAGCGTATTTTTTTTTTTTTTGCGGGGGGATACTTGGGGCAGAGGAGATAAAATTGAGGGATCTTTTGTGTTTTAGGGAGATATCATAGTTGGACTTAACTGATCACCTTGATACTTCAATAGGGACATGCCTATTGCCAAAGGAAAAACAGACTTTTCTGTCACCAGGGGCTACTACAAAATCACTATCATACAGAAAGGTGGATGGAACAGTCTGTGGCCAAAAGTGACATGACGTATGTCCATGGCAAGGGGTGGCTTCCTCCTGGAGTTGTGTGTTTATTGTAGGGGGGCGCAGCTTTTCAAAAGTTTTTAATTTCTCCCATTTTTTTCTGGTACACACAAAAAAACCCAAAAAACCAAACAGTAAAACTTGCTTAAGCAATATGGTGGCAATGGCCTAGCTTTCGTCTTAGCCTTGTCCTTCCAATTGTCTTGATGCCACCCTCCCCACCCCCCACCCCAGTTATTGATGGGAACACACAGCGTCCTCATCACAGTTATTGATCCTTGGTGGTGCTGGTTCATTATCTATAAATGACACCTAAGGGACCTGAGGTCAAAGCCAGTGCAATGGCCATGCTTTATCCCCAGAAACTTGATAATGCCTTTGATTCCCAGTCACGGGCTCATCTATTATAGCAGCTTTATCTCTTCCTGGAAGCCAGAAATGTCTTTTAGTCACTTAAAAATGTCCCACCCACAATTTTCCTCCATATCTGACCCTCCCCACCCTAAACCAGAGGCCAACATGGGCATGCATCCCTTTCAACTATGTAAACAATATTAAAAATGTAAAAGTTTTCATTCACAGGTTCTCCCCCTCCCTCTGCCAGAAGAGGATCACTAAGAGTGAGAGACAGACCCAGGGTGACTGAACCCCTAGTCCCTAGACGCAAGCAGGGCTAACAGCCAAGTCAAGCCCACGCAGCCCTCCAGAATTAACAGCAGGCTGAGGACAGCAGCAAAATCCTGTTGCAATTTTTCCTCTGGTAGCTCCGGAGGCTGGGAGCTTTGGAGGGCGGGGAAGGGAGGAGTTTTAGCCTGTGCAGACCCCACTCACCCACCCCCTTAGTTTTTTTTTCCCCGTGTTTTCAGAGGAACACAAATCCCAGGCTGAGGGGGCTTGAGGGGGGGGGGACGCAGAGCAGCAACTGATTTCCAGATGACAAAGCAGCTTCAGACAACTGTGAGAGCCCAATAATTCCGCTTCAGGGATGCGGGATGCCTGATCCCCGCCCCCCCCCCCCCCCACGGTCACAGTAAGTTCTTGAGGAAGGGTGAGACCATCCAAAAGTCTTCCCTTGAGGTTTGAAATACCTCTCCCCCCCCCCCCCCCCCCCCCCCCCCCTTGCAAGGTGCTCCCGAGGTCAAAGATGAAAAAAATCATGAACATCCATTAAGTTGGAAGGCAAGTCTTCCAACAGACAAACGCAGGTATACTGGAGGGGGAGAGACGGACTTTCTGGATCCACTGGATTGTATTTAACATCAATGACTAGTTCTCTCCCTGCCCCGCACGAACCCGCCCCCCAACCCTTAGTCCCTCAGCACGGGTTCTATCCCCCAAGATAACAGCTCTTTCCACCTCCTCCAAGGTTTACAACCTAAACCTTCGCGAGGCTGAGAGAAACAGATCCATAGCCCGTTTCAGGCACCACAAGGAGAGGGCGGCTGGCCGCCACCCTTCCGGCCACTGTGAACCCCGCAGAGCTTGGGTTGCTTCCCGCTCCAAGGTGGGCTCCTCAGGTTGGCAGAGCTTTTGTTTCTTTTCCTCCTATCTACTACCTACCCTCCCCTCCCTCATTTGCACATTAAAAAAATAATATTTTTCCTAACTACTGGAGTTCACTATGACCCAATAGGGTTGGGGGGGGAAATCACCCAGCCCTGGCCTCCCTTTCTTTCCCCCTTTATTGTTCACTCCTTTCTCCCACCCGACAAGGCTAGCGTTCCCTCCAGACGCCCGCTAAAGGCCCCGGGGTCTCCTTCTCCCCCTCAGCGGGCACCTGGGGAGGCCAGTCTTTTCCATTCCACCATAGTCAGTAGGACCCCTCCCCGGCCCGGCCCTTCCCTTCCCTTCCCTTCCCGCCAGAGGCTCCAGGTTCTCAGCCACTTCTCCCCATCCCGCTCCTTCCCTCCAGCCCCGAGCGGCCGCTCCGCCAGCACGGAGCCGACGGCCGCCCTCGGCAGCTCCGGACTGAATGACCCCGCTCAGGTACCTCAACCGACTAATGCGGGACCGTTGGCGCGGCCTTTGCACGTGACGCCTGTTGCCCCGCAACCGGCCCTCGCGCTGCACCCAGCGTGCTCTGCGCGCGAGACGGAGCTGGGGGCAGGGGGAGGGACGGGGGCGTGGCCAGCAAGCCAGCGGTTCCCAGGACGCCCCGCCCTCTGGGCGGAGCTTCGCGGGAGTGGGGCGGGGCCAGGCCGAGGAGTTGGGCGAATGTCCTCCAGACAGCTTGTGTCCATTCGTTGGGCAAGGGGAAGATGGCTAGGAGCTTCTTCGGGGTCTCCCACACGGGTGCAGGGTCCCAAGGCTTTGGGCCGTCCTCCACTGCTTTCCCAGACCATCAGCAGGGAGCTGGATGGAAGCGGTGCTGCCTGGATTAGAACCGGCACCCATATGGGATCCTGGCGAATTCAAGACGAGGACTTTAGCCACTAGGCCACGCTGCCAGGCCCAAGAATATTTTCCTCTCTGTCTCTCCTCCTCTCTTTATATCTGACTTTGCAATAAAAATAAAATAAATCTTAAAAAAAAAGATTTATTTAAAAGGTAGAGTGAGATCTTCTATCTACCTCTTCATTCAACAAATAGCTGTAAGGACCAGTGCTGGATCACCCCGGAACTCCACCTGTGTCTCCCATGTGGGTGGCAGGGACCCACATACCTGAGCCACCACCTGCTGCCTCCCAGGGTGCTCATTAGCAGGGAGCTGGATGGGAAGTGGAGCAGCCTCACTCTTCCTAGGGGGAGGAAAGGCAGGTGCCCAGAAAGTCTTGTAAGTGGACATGGCTGCATTCTCATAAGTGCCAGTAGATGTCACTGTGCATCCACAAATATGAGCGTTACCAAGCTCTGAGCTTGGCTAGACTGACACTTGATAGTCCTAGGTGCCCAGCCTGGGGCCTCCTGAGTTAAGACCAGTAGGGAAAACCTGGCTTACTCTGGGGTACTGGGTGTGGGACTTCATCCTCGGGTGTCACTACCGCTGCCTTTTCTTTCTTTTTTTTTTTAAGATTTATTTATTTATTGGAAAGTCAGATATACAGAGAGGAGGAGAGACAGAGAGGAAGATCCTTTGTCCGATGATTCACTCCCCAAGTGAGCGCAATGGCCAATGCTATGCCGATCCGAAGCCAGGATCCAGGAACTTCTTCCGGGTCTCCCACACGCAGGTGCAGGGTCCCAAGGCTTTGGGCCTAAGGGGCACCTCCACTCGTGGCTCCACTCCTGGCAGAGCCTGGAGTAGGATGGTGGCTTGGTGACTGGCTAGCCAGTAGGGGCAGGGAGGTGAATGGCACAGAAATGGGGTGGGAGCCACTCCTGGACCTGCACATGCTCCCTGCCACATCTCCTCACATTCCTTTGGTGAGGAAGATGTCTCCCTAGCCTTTGAGGTGATCCGCTGGCTGGGCAGGGCCCCAGAGAAGGGTGTGTCCCGGTCTGGTGCTGCCAGGCTGCGGAGATGGCACAGGTCGCCCAGCCAGGCTTGCAATACCAGGAGCCGGCGAGGAGGGTCAGGCTCAGGCTAGAGGCTGACCTGTGCTTAAATGTGCCCCAAACATGTCCTTTCACAGTCTCGGGGGTCTAACTGCCTTTGAACTCCAGCTCTCCACTTCCTGTCTCTGAGACCTGTGCCCCCGATTCCTCCCATGGGAAATGAGGATAGAAGGTCCCCAGATGCCACAGCCTGGAAAACGAACATCCAAGTGGAGTGGAGAAAGGGGATGCCCTGAGCCGCTCCCCGCATCCCAGGACACAGGGCAGAGAGAAGATACTTCCCTCACTCCCCAAATGCTCGTTATACCCAGGGCTGGGCCAGGTTGAAGCCAGCTTGGAGCTCCATCCAGGTCTCTGGCCATCTTCCATTGTCTTTGCAGGTGTATTAGCAGGGAACTGATGGGAAGAGGAACAGCTAGCACTGCCTCATACTTGGACATAGAATGTTGACACTGCAAACAGCTTCCTGACCCTAACTACCCTGTCCACCCTGGCATGAGGCCCCATGGGCCCCTCCCCCACCAGGCGCTGGCACAACGGTTACAGGAGTGGCTCTGTGGCATGGGACACACAGCTCAGAGGGCATGGCCCTCTGGCCTCCCCATGGGTCAGCAGGTTCACTCTCTGGCCACCACAGCCATAGCCCCAGCCAGGAAGTTTCTGAGATCCCTGTCTGCCCAGTCATTCCCCTGTGCTCTTGTCCTCAGAGCTGCCTGCCCTTTTGTCTCTTTCCCTCCATCTTTTTCTGGCCACAGAAAAAGTTGAGGCTACACTTATCCCGTCTTCTAGAACCTTCCATAATTTTAACTCTCATGGCCTCATTTGCATTCCCCCTCCTTCCCCCTTTGTCCTACCCCCCTCCACTCCAATCCTGCAGGGATGGAGCCGGGAGGTAGGAAGAAAGTACAAGTGGGGTTGGGGGGATAGGGCTGTCCGATCAACCCTTCCACCAGCGTGTGCCCCCCTCCCCTACCTCAGAACCCTGCTGTGGTGAGAATTCTGAGCTTTCAGGCCTGGTGACAAACACCAAAGGGAGAATAGAAATTCCAGAATGTAGGGGGTACCCCAGGGTTCAGGTCCCGGAGGGTACAGAGCCAGGTGCTGAGGGTGGTGGACACAGGCTGCGGCGCCCAACAGGCCTCTCAGTATGGTGTTAGAGCTTTACCTGGACCTGCTGTCCCCGCCTTGTCGCGCTGTTTACATCTTTGCCAGGAAGAACGGCATCCCCTTCGACTTCCAGTTTGTGGACCTGCTCAAAGGTGAGCCGCCTTGGCCATTGGCCACTGTGGCTGCCTGGGTGGGTTGAGCCTGGCCCCGTGTAAGGAGCAGGACACATGGGGTGCCAGGGACCCCCCCGCCCCCAGCTACCTCCGACAAAGGCAGCAAAGCTGGGGAAGGCTCTGGGCCTGGCTGCCAGGGTGGGTGCCTTGGACGTACCCACTTGTCACTTTGGCTGGCCTGGGCTTGAGTCAACTTGAGTTCTTACTCTCCTCCCTGGTCTGGCTTTCTGCTCGGGCCGCCCCTAAGAGGCAGTGGCCATGTGCTGGATTCCCGCCCCTCACGTGAGAGACCTGGATGTGGTTCCCAGACCGCTGGCTTGGGTTTTGGCTTTTGTGGAGATTTGGGGGGGAGGGGGCGGAGATGAGGGTAGGGGGAAAATATAGGGGGAAGTGCATCAGTGGGCAAGAGAACTCTGTCTCTTTGTCTCTCTCCACTTGTCAAATTTTTTTGAAGATTTATTTTTATTGGTAAGTCAGAGCTATAATAAGGAGGGACAGAAAGATCTTCCATCTGCTAGGTCACTCCCTAGGTGGCCACAACAGCCAGAGCTGAGTCAATCTGAAGCCAGGAGCCAAGAACTTCTTCGAGGTTTCCCATGCTGGTGCAGGGTCCCAGGTCTTTGGGCTGTCCTTGACTGCTCTACCAGGCTACAAGCAGGGAGCTGGATGGGAAGTAGAGCAGCCAGGACATGAACTGGCGCCCCTATGAGATGCTGGTGCTTGCAGGCAGAGGATCAGCCAATTGAGCCCTTGTGCCAGCCCTGATTTTGTTGTTGTTTTTGTTGGTTTAAGAGAGAGCTCTACCTTATGTAATGATGGGTTACAAGGGAAGGAAGGGGCTCCTAGGGACCGCCCCCACCCCAGTTCTCAGTGTCTCCTTGTGGGAATAGGACACTGCTCAGGCCACGCCCTCCATGTTCTAGAGCTCACACTGCTGGCGTCCCACATGAGCACACAAGGGACTTTCAAAGCTCAGCTCGCAGGGAAGTTGCTGTTAAAAAATAGGGCAGTGAACACAGAGGCTGCAACGAAGAATTGGGTGGGCGGTGAGCACCCCTAGCCCAGAAACGTTTTCTGTTGGAGATAGCTGGTCCTGCCCCGGTGCGGCCTGCAGATGCCAGTTCAGGAAGCTGTTCCCTTTGGACTTCCTGCTGTGCACTGGCCCATGCAGGGACCCTGCTCCCCTTGCGGGAGGGGTGACAGGAGCAGGGAGGAATAGGACCTGGGCCCCCCTTTAGGCTTTGGGGGATTCACGGGTGGGTGGTGGCTCCAGGCCCAGCCATGCTGTGTGTGTAAGGGGGGTGGTCAGTGAGTCATCCTGGTCCATGCCATCACAGAGAGAGAGAGTGGTCAAGATGTACTGACCGCTAGGACCTAGGACCTGGTGTGAGCACTGTATTTCTGTTTCCTCTTCTTGACAAAACAAACAAACAAACAAAATCACGAGGAAGGCAATTCTGTCTTTGGTGGGTCCCTCCCCCGGGAGCACTCCCTCCGCCGGGAGCACTCCCTCCGCCGGGAGCACTCCCCCAAGCTTTCTCTCTTCTACCTGGGGGGTGTATAGACATCACACCTGCCCTGTCCTCCCCCCTTCGATCCCCAACTCAGGTCACCACCACAGCAAGGAATACATCAGCATCAACCCCCTGAGGAAGCTGCCCTGCCTCAGAGAAGGAAAGTTCATCTTATCTGAAAGGTAACAGGTTCTGCTCAGAGACCCTGCTGGCACTTAGTCCCTTCCTCTCCTTGCTGGGTGCTGGCCTGCTGGCACCTGCTGGTACTTGCTGGCACCTGGCTCTGTTCCCTCCTCTCCTCCTGGGAGACTCGCTGGGTGCTGGCCTGCTGGCATCTGCAGGCATCTTAGAAATTCTTGCTTGCATTGTCTCTGATACAGAATGAGCATGAATTCCTAAGGGGTACCTGGAACCCTGTGTCTCCACTGCTTGGCTCCAGCACCCGTGGCCTCAAGTGTTGGGGTGCTGTGGTCAGGATGTGGTGGTTACTCCTTCCACCGTGTGCATTCTCCTGCCCTCCACTAAACACAATCCCCCATGCTGGCCTCCTCCCTTCTTTCTCTGATTATTGGCATGTCAGTGCCCACCTGTGGTCCCAGGCCAGGCTGGGGTGACACATGTCTCAGTATTAGGAAGGTGAGAGCATTTCCCCCCCGCCCTCTCTGCAGCGTGGCCATCCTCTTCTACCTGTGCCGCAAGTACAGCGCCCCATCACACTGGTACCCGCCTGACCTGCACACGCGTGCCCGTGTGGATGAGTTCATGTCCTGGCAGCACACGGCCATTCAGCAGCCCATGAGCAAGATACTCTGGTTCAAGGTAAGTTGGGATGCAGCTGAGGCTCAGATGCAAAGGCCTGGGGAGTCAGGAAGCTGAGAACCCAGTCTCAGCTCTGGTGACTGCTCAGGAACTCCTGCCCTGAGCCTCATGTTCCCCCCAGTTTCCACTCCGCCCCTGCCAGACAGGGCTGCTGTGAATGGAGTTGGAACCCTGGGGGGAGAAGGAGTTCTGAACCAGAAAAAAAAAAAAAAAAAAAAAAAGCAGAATAGAAGGACTTCTAGAAACAAGCAGATACAGACAACAGATAACCAGTGCGCATGTCCCTAACCCTAGTCTGACACCTGTGACAGACATCACCAATCACAGGCTGCAGATCCCTCTGAACGTGGCATCAGGCAGCATCAACCGATCAGAGTGGGTCTGTAGCTATTAGGTAGTCGAGGATGTGGAGGCCTGGCGAGGCGGATGGCCCTGGGGTGCAGCTGCCTCCTCCTCCCCTCTCCCCGCTTTTTGATCAGCTGCTGATTCCGATGATCACAGGCGAGGAGGTTCCGGCCGAGAAGACGGAGGAGATGCTGGAAGAGGGCAGCAATAACCTGTCGCTGTTTGAGGAGAAGTTCCTGCAGAACAAGCTGTTCATCACGGGTGACCACATCTCGCTGGCTGACCTGGTGGCACTGGTGGAGATGATGCAGGTGCCGACTGGGGGCCGCGAGGAGGTGACCCGTTGGGCCATCCTTTGAGGATCAGCTGTGAGAGACAGAGAGCAAGAGAGACAAAGAGGAAGATCTTCCATCCATTGATTCACTCCCCGAGTGATCGCATCAGCTGGTGCTGCGCTGATCCAGAGCCAGGAGCCCGGAGCTTCTTCTGGGTCTCCCATGTGGGTGCAGGGTCCCAAGGCTTTGGGCCATCCTTGACTGCTTTCCCAGGCCACAAGCAGAGAGCTGGATGGGAAGTGGAGCTGCCGGGATTAGAACCGGTGCCCATATGGGATCCTGGCGCGTTCAAGGAGAGGACCTTAGCCACCAGGCCAAGCTGCTGGGCCCCCAAATCTTTTTTTAAGAAACAGTTTTTTTTTTTTTTATAGTAGCGATGATAGATAATAAATAGCTGATAGAAATGGAAGTGGTGGAAATGACTGGAGTGATGTAGGAAAAATATAACAGATAACAAACATATGATAGAAGGTGATGATGATAGATCAACAGATGTTACACAGAGGTGATAGATGACAGCCATGTATTTATTCATCTGTCCATTGACTTCCTCCTCATGCCCACCACAGTCCAAGCTGGGCCAGGATAAAGCTGGGAGCTGGTAACTCAGCCCAGGTCTTCCACATGTGTGTCAGGGACCCAAGTAACTGAGCCATTCCATGCTGCCCGCCAGCAGGAAGTCAGACGTGGGCCCTCCAGGAGAGAGAAACGACCTTCCCAAGCACAAGGCCGAAAGTCAGCCCTGGGTGCCTGTTCACTATGGACTGCTGGGCTGGGCAGGCTGCCTGTGGAGTCTCCTTGTAGCTCTGCGGACTGGAAGAGGGAAGTCTTAGATGGGAGGAGTGGACCCCAGCTTCAGGGGACCATGGAGCAAGAACCCTGGGCGATTCCAGGTGTCCTGTGTCCAGCCCACATCTATCCCACACCTGGCAGGGGACCTGAGGCAGGTGGGGGAAGCTTCGAGACTTGCCTACAGGAGAAGTTGCAGAAGGGGCTGGACCCCAGGCTCATCACGCCTTTTCTCTGTGTGCCCCCACAGCCCATGGGAGCCAGCCACAACGTCTTCCTCAGCAGCTCCAAGTTGGCCGAGTGGCGCATGCGCGTGGAGCTAAGCATCGGCTCGGGCCTCTTCTGGGAGGCGCATGACAGGCTGGTGAAGCTGGGCGAGTGGGATTGCTCGACGCTGGCTCCCTCCGTCAAGGAGAAGATCTGCGAGTTTCTACAGAAGTACAAGTGACCCTTATGGGCAGCTCCCCACCCAATCCACGCATCCAGGCCAGCTCCGCCCTTCCAGTCTCTGTTTTATTGAGGGGCAGGGTGCAGTTGGAGAGGAGACGCTCAAAACACAATGGTGTCTTTGCTTAATAAAAAAAAAAATGGAAACTACCAAGCTGGCTGATGGCTGAGTCTGGGTCAGTGGTGAAAGACAGGGTCAGGGGAGTGAGCCAAATCCTGGCAGGTTCCCCAAGGAATTGACAAACGAGAAGCAAGCTGGCTTTTCAGCAAAACTGTGGGTTGGGAGCCAATGTGTGGCATCCGAAGGCCTGGGTTCAAACCCTGGTTTTGCTTCCTACGGATGGTAATGGCAGTGATGATGCTTAAGTCACAGGGTCCCTGTCACCTACAGAGGAAACTTGGATGTTGAAGTCCTAGGGTTTTTTTTTTTTTTTAAGATTTATTTATTCTTATTGGAAAGTCAAATATACAGAGAGGAGGAGAGACAGAGAGGAAGATCTTCGGTCCACCAGTTCACTCCACAAGTGGCCACAATGGTTGGAGCTGAGTCAGTCTGAAGCCAAGAGCCAGGAACTTCTTCCAGGTCTCCCACATGGGTGCAGGGTTCCAAGGCTTTGAACTGTCCTCGACTGCTTTGCTGGGCCACAGGCAGGGAGCTGGGGAACTACCTAACAGGCCTAGGTTATAGTACCCACCAGTAAGTATTGAAACAGGGGACAGGAAAGCTGGGCCATGACACTAACCAGCACATGAAATAATCAGGTCTGGAGACAGATTCTGTGGGAGATGTGTGGGCTCACCCTTACGGAACTGCAATGTCTGCTGATTTACTCAAGGAGTAGGGGTGGTGACAGGTTGACCTAGACATGACCATGGGACCTCCCCAACACTCACGGGTACTGGGGTTGGGAACAGCCTGGGCTGGTCCGGGCTGCAGTATTCATAGGAACCCAAGAACAGAGTGTGGGGAGGGCCAGGCCACAACATCCACCAGCACACTCGAAGGTTGAGATAGGGAGCCGGCTATGCTGGGTAAAGGGGCTAGCGCCCAGTGGCACATGTGATATCTGGGTCTGGGAGTGGGCCTGGTGGGAGAACTTGGGAAACTCCCCTGGTGGGCTGTTGCTTGTGCTGGTGAACATGTCAGTCAGGGCTAGGGGTTGGTCAGACCAGGCAAGGCAGCTCCATTTGTCAGCAAGCAGGTGAACAGGTTTGGGAGGAGATGAACCAGGTAGGGCCGGGCCAAACCTTATCCCACTGGCATGTGCAGGGTCTAGGATGTACCTTTTATAAAATATCTCTGAACTGAGACACTCTGGGAAAATGACCAATTCCAGGATATGCGCTTGGAGAAAAAGACAACACGCACACACCCTGAGGTCTGGCACCAAGACTTCCTTAGGGTAGGTTGAACAAGTTGGACCCAGGAACCATGCCATGTGGGGCCACCAATCCCTCAGTGCCTCAGTTTGTTCATCTGTGAAACGGGCAAGCTAGCAACTTGGCCTTGAAAGAGACAGCGCCAGATAGTAAGGCCTGGCGGCGTGTGTGTGTGTGTGTGTGTGTGTGTGTGTGTGTGTGTGTGTGTGTGTGTGTGTGTGTGGTGAGGAGGGGGAGGCTCCCCGTGCACGTGCATCTCCAAACTGTCTTGTCGCCACTCCCCCTCGCTCCGGAGCGGCCAGCCATTGGATCGAAGAACCCCAGAGTGGTTCAATGAGCGCAGCGCCCTCGCTGGGGCGTGGCTGTGCCGAGCGCAGGGCCGGAGACCCCGCGCCCCGCGCGCCCCGCGATCCAGTCGCCACGGTACTTTGCCGAGTCCGCGTCCCTCGCAGCCGTGCGCCATGGGCTTGGAGCTCTACTTGGACCTGCTGTCCCAGCCCTGCCGAGCCATCTACATCTTCGCCAAGAAGAACTGCATCCCCTTCCAGCTGCACACCGTGGAGCTGCGCCAAGGTGGGCTTGGGTGAAGGATGAGGGGAGGGAGACGGAGAGTCCGGGAGGACCTGGGAGGCAAATCCAGCCTCGAGGAAGCCCTCCCAGTGCCCCCTCCTTCCCGGGCCCATCTCCAGGCTGATTGGAGCCTAGGTGGAGTAAGGGAAGTTTCAGGGAGAACCCCAAACTTTGCTGCTGGCCCCCTCCCCCTAATGGACAATGAAGGGCTCAGCTGGGGCTGGATAAAGGGAAGCGGTTGGGAAAGGGAGGGCAGAAGGGAAAGTTGGCTGGCTGGGGAGAGGGGGAAGGAGGGAACAGGAGAGAGATGGGGCTTTAGGGGAGGGTTCAGCTGTGCTGGGTGCAGAAATGGGGACTGAACCCTGGGCGCCTTGTTTTGCGGCAGACGAGGCATTGCCCTATGGACTGGCTTTGCACCCCATTCTCTGTATCCCCTGTCCCCTGAGTTGGCTACCCTTCCTTCTGTCCCTCTTTCTCCTATGCCTCTCTTCTTTTAATGCAAAAGTTCTATTTTGTTGATCTGAAAGGTAGTGTTACAAAAAGAAAGGGAGACAGACAGGAATCTTCCGTTCTCTCTGGTTCACTCCCCCAAGCGGCTGCAATAGCCAAGGCTGAAGCCCAGAGCCAGGAGCTTCAGCCAGGTCTCCCATCTGGGTGCAGGGGCCCAAGCATTTGGGCCATCTTCTGGTGCTTTCCCAGGTGTGTTAGCAGGGAGCTGGATGGGAAGCAGAGCAGCTGGGACCTGATGCTGCACTCTGATACAGGTGCCTGTGTCATAGCCTAACTCTCTCTGTATCCCAGTTCTGTGGCAGAAGGGGACAGGGGGCAGAACTTAAGGGAGTAGGCGAGTGGGGCGGCTCTTCCTGACCAAGCCGTCCAGCCAATATCCATCCTATCCGTGGATGGCCGGTCCATGCTGCCTTTGTTCCCTGGCACGGGTCCTGGTCCACTGCCAGCACTTTCATCTTCCCGGTCCTTCTGTGCCACATGGAGCAAGAGTTTGGGGTCAGGGAGATGGGGGACAAACAGCTGTTGATCCAGCTGTGAGATACAGGGGTGCAAAGTGTAGGTGCTTCACCTGGAGAGGACATGAGGGTTCCCTGGTGGTGGAACAGTCTGATGGGAGGGTAGGGGATATTGGCCAAGGTAACGGTGTCTGGCTTCCAGAAGATTCCACCCACTCTGGGGATGGCAGGTGGAGGAGGACGTTGGTACGGAAAGTAACAAGGTTTCAGGGGAAGGTCAGTTCTCTGGGTTCGGTGGCCTTCCATTTGGCTCCTCCCAGGGGACCTACCCTGTAGCCTGGGACACTCCATATGTAAGTTCGTGAAGCTTCCAGTGGTGGGGCAGAAGAGGTAGGTGAGAGGGGAGGGCCCAGCACCCACATCCACCCAACCTGCACACTGAGCTCCGTTGCTGAAGGCTGGGCTGTGGAGGGCAGCTGTGTCCATGGGACTTGGCAAGTCAGAGCGTGCATGTTGTAGGGGTCCATGTGTGTTTCCCGCCAACTTGCCGCCTGCCATAGTGGCTCCCAGCAGCCTCTGCTATTGCAGGCAGCTGGAAGTTGGGGCCGGGCACGGAGGGCTCAGCCTTCTGTTGTCACCATGCTCCCACACATGTAGCCACCACATGCTGGTCTCTTTACAGGCCAGCACCTCAGCGATGCCTTTGCCCGGGTGAACCCCCTGAAGAAGGTACCAGCCATGAAGGATGGGGACTTCACCTTGGTGGAGAGGTGAGTGGGCACCCTGGGGCAGCTGCCACAACCCCTGCTGAACGCATTCCTGTCCCAGCGTGCCTTGTTTCAGACAAAAAACCCAGAGGAGTCTTCAAAGGGAAGGGCCTCTTTGTCCCAGTCTCAAAGAGCCTTGGGGCTGGAACCCAGTCTAGGCACCTGGCTAGTCCCAAGTCCTTATGTGTCCCCTGACTGTTGAGCCCTCTCGGATGCCAGTGGGGGGCAAGGTGCTGCTTCTGTCTGCTCACTCTTCCTCTGTATACGTGCATCCTTCTCAGAGGTTTGAACCACTAGCTGGCAGCCCAAGAAGTGCTAAGACATCCTGCATAATCAATGGAGTCGCTAAGCTTGGGTATGACCACAGGCTTATTTTTTTTAAAAAGATTTATTTTTATTGGGCCTGGCGTGGTGGCCTAGTGGCTAAAGTCCTAACTGGATGCACCAGTATCCCATATGGGTGCTGGCTCTAATCCTAGCGGCCCCAGTTCCCATCCAGCTCCCCACTTGTGGCTTGGAAAAGCAGTCAGAGATGACCCAAAGCCTTGGGATCCTGCACCCACGTGGGAGACCGGGAGGAGGTTGCTGGCTCCTGGCTTCAGATCAGTTTAGCTATAGCTGTTGCCATCACTTGGGGAGTGAATCAGTGGGTGGAGGATCTTCCTCTCTGTCTATCCTCTTTCTGTACATCTGATTTTTCAATAAATATAAATACATATCCTTTTTTTTTAAAGATTTATTTTTATTATTTTTTCATTGGAAAGGCAGATATACAGAGAGGAGAGACAGAGAGGAAGATCTTCCGTCCGATGATTCACTCCCCAAGTGAGCGCAACGGGCCGATACTATGCCAATCCGAAGCCAGGAGCCTCTTCCGGGCAGGTTCCCAAAGATTTGGGCCGTCCTCGACTGCTTTCCCGGGCCACAAGCAGGGAGCTGGAAGGGAAGCAGGGCCACTGGGATTAGAACCGGCGCCCATATGGGATCCCAGGCGTGCAAGGCGAGGGCCTTTAACCACTTGCGCCACCGCGCCGGGCCCAATACATATCCTTTTAAAAAGATTTATTTTTATTTGAAAGTCAGAGTTGCAGAGAGAGGTTAGTACCTTGGTGGGTTGTCAGAAAGGTTGAAGCCGAAGGCTCTGTGTAGGAAGCCCCCAGCACTGGGCCCTCCCTCCTTCCATCACACATCCCTGTCCCCAACAGTGTGGCCATCCTGCTCTACCTGGCACGCAAGTACAAGGTCCCCGACCACTGGTACCCCCAGGACCTGCAGGTGCGGGCCCGAGTGGATGAGTACCTGGCGTGGCAGCACACCACCCTGCGGAGAAGCTGCCTCCGGGCCCTGTGGCACAAGGTGAGGCTGGGTAGGAGGGTGGCGGGGCAGTGAGGCTGTGGACTGCTGGGGGACCAGGTGCTGCCAGCTCTGCCTACTTTAACCCTAACCCTAACCCTAAACCTAATGCAATCCCTATCCCTAACTCTAACTCTTACCCTATCCCTAACCCTAACCCTATTGCTGGCCTGTCCCATGTCACGGATTCCTCGGCTGTGTGTGTGCTGCTGTGCCATCTAATGCCCTCTTCATTCATTTCTACAAATAATTTCTTAGAGTTTCTGGTTCTCCACTGAAGCTCCCCATTTATTTACACATTTTCCCATCTTTTCTTCTTGTTTTTATCTTTAAGGGTAAATTTATTCATATCTGGCTATGATATGCCTCATCTGAAATTCAAAAACCTAATATGACACACAAGAAAATGCTAGAATCATGAAAGAAACCCAAATGTTATCAAACCTTTTAAGACACACTTCTTTAACATTTTTTTGTTGTTGTTTCATTTGAAAGGCAGAATTACAAAAGGGGAGATAGAGAGAGAGTTCTTCTACCTTCTGGTTCACTCTGCAGATGGCTTCTTCCAGGTCTCCCATGTGGATGCAGGGTCCCAAGGCTTTGGACCGTCCTTGACTGCTTTCCCAGGACACAAGCAGGGAGTTGGATGGGAAGTAGAGCAGCAGGGATTCCAAGCAGGACCCATATGAAATGCTGGCCCTTTTGCCGGCTTACTTCAACCCTGGGGTTCTCTGTGGCTCTGTTCCTATGGACACTCCTCCCCCTCGCCCTGCTCGCCTACACACGC
The DNA here is from genome assembly GCF_017591425.1 of Ochotona curzoniae. Taxonomy (NCBI): domain Eukaryota; kingdom Metazoa; phylum Chordata; class Mammalia; order Lagomorpha; family Ochotonidae; genus Ochotona; species Ochotona curzoniae. The sequence continues at coordinate 6,207,506 of NW_024467101.1, read as the reverse complement.
ACTGGTGATTATGGGTCACATTTCCTGCCACTTTGCATATAAGTTAATTTTGTGGAGGGGACAGTGTGTAGAAGAGTGGAGCCTGATGCCTGTAAGACACACTTCCGGGAAGGATTCACACTTTAACGGGCATCCGGGATGGACGGCTCCGTTCTCAGCCATTGAGGAGGAAGGCTGGCTTGTGGCCCTCATTAGGCTGAGTACTTCATCCCCTGGCTTCCAGTGCAGCTGATCTCCGTTTCCCTGTTTATGGTGGTGCAAAACAAAGGCACATTCAGTAGGAGCTATCCCTGGATTTTGATTTCTGTTCTCCCTGGTTCACAGCAGGTGCTCTGATACTGTCTCATGATGCTGACCAGCCACACAAAGTCCCTTGAGCCCAAGAGTAAACAGTGGATTGCTTGCAGTGTCCTGGGTTGCTGTGATATTCAGACAGTGGCCTGGATGAAGTTATTCAACTTCTGTAACGGGTGTATTATGACCTCACTCCATTATGAGTTAGGGAGCGTCTGGATATGTCATTGATGTTATGCATTTGTTTATATGAGAGAAAGGAAGTCACAGAGAAAAAGAGACAGACGGGGACTGATTCACTCCATGCAAGACCACAACAACCACAGCCAGAGACCAGGAACTCAATCTTTGCATGTGGTGGCAGGAAGCCGTCTCTGCTGCCTCCCAGGGGTCTGCCTAGGTAGGAAGCTGGATTCAAGAGCCAGAGCTGAGACTTGAACACACTTGTGGGACAGGCACATTTTTTTAAAATTGGAAAAAATGGTAGAGTTAGAGAGAGAAGGAGAGATAGATCTTCTGCCCACACTGGTTCATTCCCCAAATGGCTGCAACAGTCAGAGCTGGGGCCGATCTGAAGTCAGGAACTTCTTCCAGGTCTTCCAAGTGGGTGCAGGGACACAAAGCCTTGGGCCATCCTCCGTTGTTATCCCAGGACATAAGCAGGGAACTGGATTGGAAATGAAGCAGCTGGAACTCAAATCAGTGCTCATGTAGAATTTCAGCTATGAGATGGTTCTGGCCCTGACCTGGGCATCTTAAAGGTGACTTAATCACTGTGCTGGACATCTGCCCTGAGCCAGTGGATCTTGAAGGTGGAAGCAAGCCATTCATGTTCTCCAGCAGGACTGCAAGCTCTCCATCGCAAAAGTAGAAGCGGGGGTGTACAGGTGTGGGATGGTGGAGGGGATGGGGAGCTATGGTCCAGTGGATCTGGTGTCAGTGTTCTGAGATGTTGAGAGTTCTGGAGACAAGTGACAGTGGTCCTCGCACAGCAACACAGATGTGTGCTAACCGGGCACACTTTGACATCTGTGCTGTGAAAGCTGCAGCACCAGCATGGAGCCATTTGTTTTGCTAAGCGGAAAGAGCTCCCACACATAAACGCCTGCAGACGACTTATGAGTCAAACCTTTGCATCAATGAACTGGACTTCTGACAGATCGCCTTCGAGATGGCAGTCTTCTGGATGAGCAGGTGCCCAAGGAAGGCAGGAAAGGAAAGAACCGCCCTAGGAGCTTAAACGAGAGGGCCTGAAGATCAGCATCTCTCTCTTTCTCTCTCTCTCTCTCTCTCTCTCTCTCTCGGCGCACACACACACCCTTCTTCTCCCCTTGGATGAGATGTCACTGACTGACTTTAATCAATTGCCTTTGAACTCAGGAGGCTTTGTAAAGAGAGAGTACAGAGGCAATGCCCACATCCCAAATGGGCACAGTTGGATTCAAATCCCATCTCCACTTTGACTCCAGTTTCTTGCTAATAGGCACCCTTGGAGGCAGCAGGTGATGGTTCAAGGACCTAGAATCTCTGCTAGCCATGTGGGAGACCCAGTGAGTTCCCTGCTCCCGGCTTCAAGTTAGACTTGGTTGCAGAAGGCCCAAGGCGGGAACTGGAAGATGAGTGTGTGTGTGTGTGTGTGTGTGTGTGTGTGTGTGTGTGTGTGTGTGTGTGTCTATATCTATATCTATAATATGTGGTTAGCCTACAAAATAGAAGAATGGGAAAATATTTCTTTTTTTAAAAAAATATTTATTGGGCCTGGCGCGGTGGCGCAAGTGGTTAAGTCCTCGCCTTGCACGCCCGGGATCCCATATGGGCGCCGGTTCTAATCCCGGCAGCCCCGCTTCCCTTCCAGCTCCCTGCCTGTGGCCTGGGAAAGCAGTTGAGGACGGCCCAAAGCTTTGGGACCCTGCACCCGCGTGGGAGACCCGGAAGAGGCTCCTGGCTTCGGATCGGCATAGTATCGGCCCGTTGCGGCTCACTTGGGGAGTGAATCATCGGATGGAAGATCTTCCTCTCTGTCTCTCCTCTCTGTATATCCGCCTTTCCAATAAAAAATAATAAAAATAAAAAAAAATATTTATTTATATATTATTTGAAAGTCAGGTATACAGAGAGGAGAGACAGAGAGGAAGATCTTCCGTCTGATGATTCACTCCTCAAGTGACTGCAACAGCTAGTGCTACACCGATCCGAAGCCAGGAGCTAGGAATTTCTTCCAGGTATCCCACATGGGTGCAGGGTCCCAAGGCTTTGGGTCATTCTCGACTGCTTTCCCAGGCCACAAGCAGGGAGCTGGATGGGAAGTGGAGCTGCCGGTTTTAGAACCAGCACCCCTATGGGATTCCGGCACAATCAAGGCGAGGACTTTAGCCACTAAGGCCACTGCACGGGGCCCAGAAAAATATTTCTTTTTCTGTCTGTCCTATCTGTAACTCTGCCCTTGAAATAAATATTTTTTAAAAAATCACCTTTGATAAACAATCCTGAGGCTGATAGAAGCGCCTATCTTCCTGCCCCACCTATCTTAAATCAATCCTAGAAAGCTAAAGTGAATGACTCTGGCCAATGCAGCTTCGCTCAAGGGCTGGGGTTCGCTAGATGGACTTTATCTGTTCCCCACCCGCACGGATAGATACTATGTCTCAGTCACGGCCTGTGTGTTCACCCATGGGGCTGATTCATCTCGTGGATAGGCTGCAGCACTGGGTAAATGTGCAATGAGATTGAGCGTGAAAACCTCCCGGAGACCAAAGCATTCCGAAGCAGCCACATGTACAAGGACGCTGGCTCAGCCATGGCTATTGCAGCCAATATCCAAACCCTGACTCCTCTGGGAAGCCTCCCCCGTGGCCTTGGGTTTTGTAACACTTGGTTTCAAAATGACTTCTCCTTAACAAATTCCTCCCTTTTCCCTACCCAGCCATGACCTTCCTCCTCCACCATACAGTTCTCTGCTAGTCCCAGAATAAACTTGTTTGTTCTGGAGCGCCTATCTTTGTTTTTTTTTTAGGCTAACCACACTCAATTGGGCATTTAAAAACAATGTTTTGCTACTGAAATGGTTGATTCGGTCAATTTTAGATCTGGCCACCATTCACAAATTATCATGCCAATCTATGAATGTATGAAGGGAGAAGGTTTTTTTTTTAAGATTTATTTATTTTTATTGGAAAGTTAGATATTCAGAGAAGAGGAGAGACAGAGAGGAAGATCTTCCATTCGATGATTCATTCCCCAGGTGACCGCAAAGGCCAGTGCTGTGCCAATCTGAAGCCAGGAACCAGGAGCTCTTCTGGGTCTCCCATGTGGGTGCAGGTTCCCAAGGCTTTGGGTCATCCTCCACTGCTTTCCCAGGCCACAAGCAGGTAGCTGGATGGGAACTGGGGCTGCCCATATGAGACCCCGGTGCATGCAAGCGAGGACTTGAGCCGCTAGGCTACCGCACTGGGCCCTCTTCCATCTTTCTGATTCATGCTACCCAAACCCAAATGACTGGGCCAGGCTGAAGCCAGGTCGCAGAACTCCATCCGGGTCTTTCTGACGCGTGTCCTGCGGGGACCCAAGCAGTAGAGTCATGCTCTGCTCTCTCCCAGTGTGCCCTAGCAAGAAGCTGGATCAGACGTGGAGAAGCTTCGACTCCAACTGGCACTGCGACATGGCAGGAAGCAGCCTAACTGCCTGTCCCAGTGGAAGAGCGGTTAATGCAGTGTCTTACATTCTGATTGTTTCCCTCGAGTGCTGAGCCCCCGATTCTGGAGTGTGTTCAGATGGATGAGCGCCTCTGGGCCAGAACCCCCAAACACTTCCTGAGCCCAGAACAGCACCCGTCTACACTTTTCTTTCCTTTTAATTTTTTTTTTTTTTATTGGAAAGGCAGCTTTACAGAGAGAAGGAGAGACAGACAGGTTTCCATCCTCTTAGGTACCATTCACTCTCGAGGACTTTAAGGTGAGGTTATTTTCTTTCCAAGTCGTTATCACAGTGGGTGTACTTCATTGTTTTTTTCCAACTGTTCCTGCCCTGCTACAAAGCACAACACTTTCTTTTTGCCAGCATATGACTCATTCTGCATTGCGAAACGTGTTTGTCCTCCTCATCCTTTTTATGTGAGAAATGTTTGAGGGAAAAAAAAAAATACTCAAATAGCCTTTCTTCTTCTGTTGTTCTGTTTGCTTCCCCCCTGCCGCCACCCCCCAGAAGCCATCATGCTCACCCCAGGATCTGGTGCCAAAGCCCTCCTAGTTTATGACTGTAAGCTTTATCGGGTTTGGATGCGGCCTTGAGCCAAAGAAAGTTCAATCTGAGAGCCACAGTTGTGTGTTGTGTGTGAGCGTAAACGAAGCAGGTGTTTGGTGCTGTTAGGGCAATGCTTGGGAAACCTGCATCCCATACAGGAGTGCCTAGGATCAACTTCTGGACCTGTTCCTGACTCCAGTCTCTTTTTATTTTATTTTGTTTTATTTAAGATGTAATTCATTTTTACTGGAAAGGCAGATTTATAGAGAGAAGGAGACGCAGAGAGAAAGATCTTCCGTCTGTTGATTCACTCCCTCAAATAGTGGCAACAGCCAGAGCTGAGCTGATCCAAAGCCAGGACCTAGGAGCTTCTTCTGGGTCTCTCACGTGGGTACAGGGTTCCAAGGAATGGGCCGTCTTCTGCTGCTTTCCCAGGCCACAAGCAGGAAGCTGGATGGGAGGTGGAGCAGCAGGGACATAAACTAGCTCTGATGCTGGTGATTGTAGGCTAGGCTTAGCCAGTTAAGCCATGGCACTGGTCTCTCCAGTATCATTCTTTCTTTCTTTTTTTTCTTTTTTAGACTTATTTTATTTTTATCACAAAGATATACAGAGAGGAGGAGAGACAGAGAGGAGGAGAGACAGAGAGGAAGATCTTCAGTACAATGATTCACTTCCCAAGTGACTGAAACAGCCGTTGCTGCGCCAATCCGAAGCCAGGAACCTCTTCCAGGTCTCCCATGCAGGTGCAGGGTCCCAAGGCTTTGGGCCGTCCTCAATTGCTTTCCCAGGCCACAAGCAGGGAGCTGGATAGGAAGTGGAGTTGCTGGGATTAGAACCAGCACCTATACGGGATCCTAGAGCATTCGAGGCAAGGACTTTAGCCCCTAGGCCACCGCGGTGGGCCCTCCAGTATCTTTCTGATTTGCACCCCATGACGTGCCAAGATGGTTCCATTATTTGATTCCCTGATACTCATGTGGGAAACTGGATTGAATTCTAGGTCCCTGGACTTCGCATGGCTCAGCCAAAGTTTTGTAGGCTCTCGGGGAATGAACCAGGGGGTTGGAAGACCTCTCTCTCTTGGAGTATGTGTGCGTCTCTCTGCCTTTCAAGTGCATAAAATGAAAAATTCAAAAGCTTTCATGAAAATTTTTATCATTTTAAATGTTGTCCTGCCAATCTGAAACTTGTACTCAGCAATGCATACTTTTGTTTTTTCCATATGATAATGGGCGAGTCAAAGGCATTCATTTTTGCTGCTCTATATTATTTTATCATAGGAATCAACCAGAATTTTTTTTATCAACTCATTACTGCAAAGTCATGCCTTGCTTAATAGCCGGTGTGTTCTGAAGCCAGCATCCTTTCACAATTTCTTCATTGCACAAGCATCAGAGTTTACTTACATAAGCTCAGGAGGGCAGAGGTCAGGCACAGGCCATACCCTCCTGATAGTGTTGGAACGGACAGCAAGATATTCAAGACAGTTGGCATGACCATGAGTTTTTGTTTAAGTTTAACAAAAAAGAAACAAACAAAAAAAAACCTTGAATAAGCTTGTTGAGAACAGCAAACAGGGACCAGGAAAAGGAAATTATTTTACAGTATGAGTTATTAGGCACATATTTTTGAAACTCTCATTTGTAATGTTTAATACCTGTTAAATAATGTCTTAGTACATTTTATATATATTTTTAAATTTTTTGTTGGAAAATCAGATATACACAGGGGAGGAGAGACATAAAGGATGATCTTCAGTCCATTGATTCACTCCCCAAGTGGCCACAACGGCCAGAGTTGCGCCAACCCAAAGCCCGGAGCTTCTTCCGGGTCTCCCACGTGGCTGCAGGGTCCCAAGGCTTTGCACCATCTTCTACTGCTTTCTCAGGGCATAAATAGGGAGCTGGATGGGAAGTGGGGCTGCCGGGATTAGAGCCAGCTCCAATATGGGATCCTGGGACATGCAAGGCGAGGACTTTAGCCGCTAGGCTACCGTGCCAGGCCCTCAATACATTTTCAAAGTCAACGGATTGGTGTTGGCTCAAGTGGTAAATTCTTTTTTGGTTTATTTGTTTCAAAGATTTTTTTTAACGTACCTATCTATTTGCTGCTTTATTCTCCAAATGCCTCCAACACCCAGGGCTGGGACATGCTGAAGTCAACAACTGGGAACTCTGCCTAGGTCTCCCATGTGGGCAGCAAGGGGCTCAGGCACTTGGGCTAGCCTCCACCACTTTTCCAGTAGAATAACAGAAAGTGCCAGCTCGAGGGCTGGCTGGCATGCTGACATGGGATATGGGTGTCCCAGTGAGTGACCTAACCTTGCTGTGCCACATTGTCCACCCAGCAAGTTGCCAATTCTGAATTTTATTTGCACCAATCATAAAACAAAACACCACTCTAGTTGAAAATTCTAGACTTTGGCTAGGGGCAGGACTGGAGTAGGATCTGAGTTACTGCTAACCAATGTTTCTTTCCCTGTTGCAATTTAACCAAGAGTTGAAGAGAAATTAAATGTACTTGAGCTTATGCAAATGAATTTATGATCATATTAAAAACTTTTTAAGACTTGCCGAATTTTAGGGCTTGACACAATAGCCTAGTGGCTAGATCCTCGTCTTGCATGCCCCCAGGGTTCCCATATGGGTGCCAGTTTGTATCCCGGCTGCTCCACTTCCCAATTGGCTCTCTGCTTGTGGCCTGGGAAAGCAGTTGAGGATGGCCCAAAGCCTTTGGACCCTGCACCCACGTGGGAGACCCGGGAGAGCTTCTGGCTTCGGCTTTGGATCAGCTCAGCTCCGTCCACTGTGGCCACTTGGGGAGCAAATCAACAGAGAAAATCTTCCTGTCTCTCCTTCTCTCTCTATGTCCGACTTTCCAATAAAAATCTTTTTAAAAAATTTAAAAATTATTTATTTGCATTGGGAAGTCACAGTTTCACAGAGTGTAGGAGACACAAAAAGAGAGCTTCCATCTGCTGGTTCACTCCCCCGATGGCTGCATTGGCTGGAGCTGGGCTGTTATGAAGCTCGGAGCCAGAAGCTTCTTCTGTGTCTCCCATGTGGATGCAAGAACCCAAGCACTTGGTCCTTCCTCCGCTACTTTCCCGATATTATCAGGGAACCAGATGTCTTCATGTTTGTTTATCTTCATCTACTTGAAAGGCTAAGAGATGAGTTGTTTTTTTTTTTTTTTTTCCCAGAGAAGAAGGGAGATGGATCTTTCATTAACTGATTCACTTCCCTCAAATACACACAGCAAATCAGAGCTGATCCGGGCTAAATCCAGGGGTCCTATGGTATTGGCAGGGACCCAAGTACTTGAGCACATACAGAGGGCACATACAGGAAGCTGAACCAGAAGTGCAAGAACCAGGTCTTGAGCCATACCCTCCGATACGGGATGCTGGCACGCCAAGCGGCAGCTTAAGTTGCTACGTCACAACTTCTACCCCTTACGCTGTAAAGGTTACTGGTTTTATAAAAAGTTAAACACTTCCCTCTGAAAGCGTTTAATTCATTGTTCATTCAGTCTGATGCTCTGAGGCTCAGCCAACCCTACAGCAGGGAGGAAGGAATATCTCTCGGAAATTTGCCTGGGTGAGAGGTGCATAAGCCCACTGGTCAGGGCTTGTGGAGTCAAGGTTGTGGCGTAGGACTTGCCTTCCTTCCTACCCCACCATGATGGGCATGCCCCCTGATTCGGCCACACTGCCGCTTATCCCCTAGGTGATGTTCCCTGTTTTCCTGGGTGAGCCGGTGTCTCCTGAGTTGCTGGCAGCCACCCTAGCCGACTTGGATGTAAACCTGCAGGTGCTGGAGGACAACTTCCTGCAGAACAAGGCCTTTCTTGCCGGGCCCCAAATCTCCCTGGCCGACCTGGTGGCCATCACGGAGCTGATGCACGTGAGTGTTGTGGGCTGGGGAGAAAGAAGTGGAGCGACAGGCCCGGCCAGTCCCTTTGGTTGTGCATGCATCTGGTTCTGGGACTGTGCTGATGTGGTCGCCAGGTCAGACAGATGCTGCTCGTCTTTGGCTTCGCGCATGCATCCTCATTCTGTCTACCCTTGTCCCTCCAGCCCGTGGGTGCCGGCTGCCAAGTGTTTGAAAGCCGGCCCAAGTTGGCTGCATGGCGCCGGCGTGTGGAGGCAGCAGTAGGCGAAGACCTCTTCCGTGAGGCCAACGAGGTCATTCTCAAGGCCAAGGATTCCACACCTGTGGACCCTACCATCAAGCAGAAGATGATGCCAGGGGTGCTGGCCATGATCCGATGAGCATCCCGTGCTGCCCTGGGCAGTTCACTCAAGCACCCTCCTTTCCAGGGTCCCAGGGGAGGTGGGCACAGCAAGAAGGGTCCTGCCTGAAACTTATCCTTAGCTCTTTAAGGCCAGGGCCCACCCCCACCCTTTCCTCCACAGCGGCTTGCAAGCCACCGTAACGATTAGCACACACTGTAGCTTGTTAATTGTTCTGTATCAAGCACAGATAATAAATTTAGATTCAGCCTTGGGTTCTGCTTCTAACTCTAATGTGTGACTTACTTGCCCTCATTCAAAATGTGACCTCCCACCCCTTCCTTTTTTTTTTTTTAAAGATTTATTTACTCTTATTTGAAAGGTAGTGTTGCAGATTCGGAGATCTTTCATTTGCTGGTTTATTCCCCAAATGGCTGCAACAAGCCAGAGCTGAACCAATCTGAAGCCAGGAGCCAGGAGCCAGGAGCTTCTTCCAAGTCTCCCACATGTTTACAGGTGCCCAAGGACTTGAGCCATCTTTCACTGCTTCCTCAGGCGATTAGCAGGGAGCTAGATTGGAAGTAGAGCTGCCAGGATTCGGATCGGCGATCATACAGGATGGTGACAGAGGCTTACCATGCTCTGCCCCAGTGTTGTCCCTTACCTCTTCCTTGAGGATGGAATTTGCAAATGTCATGTGACTTTCCAGTCCTCAGGGAAAAGCAGTTTGTCAGCTGGCACAAAATACCAGCAGCACCTGGCACGTGGGAGCTGCAGGCGTGGCAATGAATGTTCTCCTTGAGAACAAGTGTCTTCTGCACAGGGTACCATCAGTCCCTAGTCCTGCACCATGTAGGGAGTGCTCAGGGATTGGAGCGCCCCATGCAGGGGGCCTCCATGGCACTCCTGGGTACTCAGCCGAGCACAGATGTGGAGGGCTCTGCTTGCATTGTTGAACATTCTGGCTTGCTGCTTCTGCTGCTTAGTGGCTAGGCTGGAGAACAGCCAGGGAGGAAGCTGGGAGATGAGATGTTCAAGTGGGGCCAAAAGTGGCTTGTGGAGGGGAGGGGGACAGGCCCTCGAGGAGGGTGGGGAACAGTGGGAGTGAGTGACAGCTTTAGGCCGAGGAGGTGCCCCCTGGGGTGCTGTTGCAAGAGGATGGCACAGGATCAGCCCCCACACGGATATCCTCAGGTTCTCTCTGCTCATCTCGCCTTTCCACAGGGGGTTTCTGTACAATCGTGGGTTGGGGACAGGATCTCCACAGTCCAAGAGAAATGAGTAAGGGGGCCGGGGAGAGGGTGTCGTGGCTACAGGGTATCTGAGCTGTAGGGGGAGAAGCTTGACCCTGCAGACAAGATGAAGAAATTGCTGTTCTGTTCAATCTTAGCTGTACTCGAAGGCCGGAGGTTCTGCTCCAAGGGGCCTCTGGCTTTTGGAGTCTGCCTTTTTGGATCTGCTGGAGTGGGAGAAATAGCAGCCTAGGGCTTGGATGGCAGAGAGAGGGGAGGAAGGGGAGGGTGAGGGACCATTCCTCCCCCAGGGGTGAGTTACAGGAACAGGGCCAGTCACCCTCCCCTGGCCTCCTACCTGGGCCCAGGCACTAAATGTAGAAGCTGTCCTTCCTCCTCTTCTCCCTCCCATCTTAAAACAAAAACAAAAGACAAACAAACAAAATACACAGAGAGAGAGGGGCCCCCCAAACATTCTTTTCATTGCATTTGAAAGAGAAACAGAGATGGGCATGGAGAGACAAACAGACGAGATCCTCCATTGATTGGCTCACTCAGCGAATGTCTATGACTACCAGGGCTGGCCCAGGCTGAGACTAAGACGAGGGACAGGAATTTGAGATCCAAGTTCTTGGGCTATCGTCCAGTTGCCTTCCAGAATATCCAGGACACTCAAACCCAGACACTTCAAGGCACCCCAAGTTGTACCTTAAGCACTTCAGCCAATGCCTTGCCCACCCCTCTTTCTCTGCCTTGTCCCTGGGTGCTTGGACCATGGCAGCACCCCCAGGTAACAGAGATCTTCCCATATGAATTCCCTTGCCTGGTGTGTACTGGAAAGACACAGCACATCCGTTTGCCAGGACCAACACGCGCTCCGCCCCATTTATTCAGAGGGGTGCATTGAGGTCCAGGGAAGCGGAAACACCTGGCAGCGGAGACCCGCGGGTCAGAGTCTAGGTCCTCCCCATCTGCGGCAGACACCGGCTGCCAGGATGCCCCGGGAACGGGAACGCTGCTGATTGGCCCAAAGTTCTCGGGAGCCATCCAACGGGCGAGGAGGGCGTGAGCGTGCTCGGGTCCTCCCCTGGACGGTGCACCGACGCGGGCTCAGTGGCTCAGCCGCTCGCGCCCAGCCGCAGCCAGAGTGCACAGGCCCCGCGCCACGCTCGCCTCGCAGCCGTTCCTGCCCGGCGCTCCGCAACCATGGTTCTGGAGCTCTACCTGGATTTCATGTCCCAGCCCTGCCGCGCCGTCTACATCTTCGCTAAGAAGAACGGCATCCCCTTCGAGCTGCGCACGGTGAATCTGTTAAAAGGTGGGTCGAGCGCGCTCCGCAGCGGGCTGGGTTATACCGAGGCTGTGGATGGGCGCCAGTCTCTCAGGTGTGAGAAGAAGCCGTTGCATCAGTTAGTAGTCGAGTGTTTTTACTCGGGAGAGCAACAACACCCTACCCACGTGTAGGACAGGACGGGACAAAGCAGCTGGGAATTGAGACAGGGGCAGGGAGTGGAGCAAGGACCAGAACAGCCCCCCTAGTTCCTAGCTGGGGTCGTTGCCCTCACAGGTCTTGCGAGCATCATCCTGCAGGGCAGGGTTCCTCTTGTGGCTCCCACCCCTGTCTCCTTGCCTGCCTTCTATCTCTGTCACTTCTACTTGCAGGCCTTCCTTGCCCTGTCTCTGCCTTTTCTCTTTCTTGTGTCCTATTGCCCTTGCCAATGGGGTGTCTTCTACACCCCCAACTCCCAGCTGGAGGGGCCATGAGGGCAACCTGCCAGGGCTGGCTGATCTATCTGGCAGGCCTGGAAAGACATAGTTGGCTCAGAAGCTAGGCGATGATGTGGGGCCACAGCTGGCACCAGGACCAGAAACCCCTGGGGCAGGCCCAAGGACGGCCCTGTTGGCTGGACCCTTCCACCTGCTCCCAGCTTGGGCCACCTGCTATGGGACAGTGGCTGTGAAAGGCCACTGTCAGGTAGAGAGATTGAGAGAAAGAGAGATTTGCATCTGCTGGTTCACTCCGTATATTCCCACAACAGCCAGGGCTGGGCCAGGCTGGAGCCAGGAGCCAGAAACTCCATGTGAGTCTCCCACGTGGGTGGTAGGAACCATCCGCTGTCTCCCAGAAACATCATCAGGGAAGCTGGATGGGAAGCTTTGAATAGTATCAGGGATGCCACCTCTTGCTCCTTTAAGGGAACAGGCATCCTGAGTGACGACTTCATCCACAGCCCTGCCCCCAAAGGCAGCTGCCGCAGGAAGAACAGGTAGGGTTGGTTGTCCTCATTGTTAGAAGGACAAAAGAAGCCACAGCAGGTATGAGCCAGCTAACTCCACACTGGGAGTCGACTGGGTACCAAGTAGAGGCTCTAGCATGGGCCTGGGCTGTGAGGCCTAACACGGGGCATGTGAAAGTGTCAGATCTGGGGACCCTCACGGGCACGTTGGCTGTTGGGTCAGTGCAGGGAAGGAAGGAGAAAGCTGAGTTGCTGGGTTTGTGCAATAGGTGGGAACAGGTGTTCCTGGGAGCAGGCAGGGGTGGCCAGGGCACTGGGGCAGGGGTGAGGGCATTCAGGGCAGCCATCCTGGATAGAATGGCCCGAGACCTCACTTGGGATGAGACAATGGTCAAGGCAGAAGGAGGCTGGTGTATCTGGCACGTGGTTGGAACTGGCTCGGAGCGCAGGTGGGTTATACAGCCATCAGGGAGTCCTTCTGACCTTGACCTCAAGTTTAGCATCTGCTCCACCCAAGGGTCCAGGGGCCATGGACAAAGGCAAGATGGTCCTGAGCCGGGGACAGATATGTGGGTCAGTGTCCAGCAGGGTGATTATCTATTCTCCTGATACCCCAACCCCCCAGAGAGGGCCTGGAATTGGGTGGGGAGGGGGAAGGCACAGCCCTCACAGGGCTCAGCACTCTCCTGTCCTCTAACACAGGCCAGCATTTCACTGATGCCTTTGCCAAGGTTAACCCTCTGAGGAAGGTGCCAGCCCTGAAGGATGGAGACTTCACCTTGGCTGAGAGGTAAGGAGTCCCCACTCCTGGGACTGCTGTGGTGTCCCCAGGGACTGGTCAGCTGTCTGCAGCCACTGCTGTTAGCCTCTGTCCTGGCCTGTGTGCCCAGCCTGGAGTGGACCATCAGCTGGAGCAGGCAGAGGCGTCCAGGCTGTGGTGGGCTGTGGGAGTCACAGCCCCTCTGTTCTACACCTGTGTGGTGCAGATGAAGGAATGAAGGACAAGAGATAGGAGGGATTCACCCCGGGCAGTGGGCCCAGGCACCTTGCTGCCCAGTCCAGCATGCACAGACAGCCTGGATCTCAAGTTGCACAAACCACACTGAATGGGAAGGAAGTGAAGGCAGGAAACCATGGAGGGCTTTCAGGTAGAGGCCATTGGAGGGTTTGGGCAGGTAGCTGGGATGGGAAGCAACATCTGGATGTCACCTGGAAGCCTTCCCCCAGCCCCACCCTCACCGAGGAGACAGGAGAATCCTGTCCATGGTGTGGAGCGAATTCGAGGCGGTGCTTGTCCTTCAAGGCTCCCTGACCCTCCCCACTGGGTGTTACCACCTCCTCCAGGAAGCCCTCAGATCTTTCCTGAAACACAAGTACTTCTGTCTCACATTGGCACTCCAGCTGAGATAATGGGAGGGGCCTGGGCAGATCCAAGTGGGCCTAGGCAGTCACCTTCATTTCTTTTCTCAGAACTCTTTTATTCTGTTTATGCCCCCAAGGCCACTGTGAAAATGCAACACACACACACACATGGACAGATGTCCTGTATAAAATTGCTGAAAAGTGACTGGGGACTGTCCTTGTTCCTTCACCCCCAGTGTGGCCATCCTACTATATCTGAGTCGCAAATACAAGGCCCCTGACCACTGGTACCCCCAGGACCTGCAGGCCCGGGCCCGCGTGGATGAGTACCTGTCATGGCAACACACCACCTTGCGAAACTGCTGTACCCGGGCCTTGTGGCAAAAGGTGAGCACCCCTGGGGGGCGGAGAGGGGGGGTGGGGAGCTCAAAGGACAGTGCTTGCTGCCCTGAGACCTGAGACCCTGAGAACCACACATCCTGAAACAACTCACAGAGCCAAGGAAGGAATCCCTCCCATACAGACCATGCACCTTCAGTCCTGAGCTCCCAGCACACGTCAACGCCCAGCTGCCCCTGGGGTATTGCTGTTTGGGGTAGGCCCCAACAAACACAAGGGCATGTGTGGTAGCTCATTAGTTGAGGTCCTCGCTTTGCATGCTCTCGGATCCCATAGATTTCTATTCATGTTCTGGCTGTTTTATTTCCTGTCCAGCTCCCTACTTGTGGTCTGGGAGAGGAGTTGGGGATGGCCCAAGGTCTTGGGACTCTGCATCCATGTGGGAGACCCAGAGGAAGCTTCTGGCTCCTGGCTTCAGATTGGCTCAGCTCTGGCCGTTATGGCCGCTTGGGAAGTGGATCAGCAGACAGAGGATTTTTGTCTCTTCTTCTCTCTGTGTATCTGGCTCTCCAATGGAGATCAATATACATCTTTAGAAAAACAACAACAAAAAGACAAAAATATTCACCTTGCTACACACCTACTCCCTGGATGAAAAATAGTCTGATACTATAATGAAACGAGGAGTCCTTGCAGTTGGCATGTGCCTGTTGTCTGGGCGTTGAAGACAGTCTAAAAGTAGACATAATGGGAGAACTCAACAGAGAAAACATCAACGTATTTTTACACCTACAATGAACTTTACTTTGGGATGCAGAAGGATTACACTCAAAACAAATAAGATGCTGGGAACTGGTAAAGATATGTCAGAAAAAATAAGACGTCAGAAATAAGTGAATTTTAAAAAGACATATTTTATTTGAAAAACAGAGTTACAGAGAAAGAGAGACATCTTTCAGCCACTGCTTCACTCCCCAGATGGCTAGAGGACTATGCCAGGACTATGCCGGGCTTGAGCCAGCAGCCTGGAATTCCATCTAGGTCTCCCAGCTAGGTGGCAGGGGCCCAAGCATTTTTAAAAAAAGATTTGTTGTTGTTGTTGTTGGAAAGTCAGATACACAGAGAGGAGGAGAGAGGAAGATATTCCATCCAATGATTCACGCCCCCTCAAGTGGCCACAATGCCCAGAGCTGTGTTGATCCAAAGCCAGAAGCTGGGAGCCTCTTCCAGGACTCCCACGCGGGTGCAGGGTCCCAAGGCTTTGGGCCGTCCTCCACTGCTCTCCCAGGCCACAAGCAAGGAGCTGGATGGGAAGTGGGGTTGCTGGGATTAGAACCAGGGCCCATATGGGATCCTGGCACGTTCAAGGAGAAGACGTTAGCTGCTAGGCCACTGTACGGGACCCAAGAAATGACATTTTTAAAGGTACTTTAGGAAACTCATCCAGTAGGCATTTTTCACCTGAAAAAGGAAAATGGGCCAAGGAACCCAGCAGGGGTTTAGTGGAAGGCCAAAGACACATGGCCAATAAGTGTCGAAATTCTATTTAATTTCAACACCCATCAAGTGTGAGCCAGGCAACACACACACACACACACACACACACACACACACACACACACACACACACCCCTGCTGTCTTTCTTCTCCAGCATTCATGTGTTTGAGCTGTGCCCCTGGGATTCTTGTTTGCATAGCACTCACGTAGCACCTGGCACACAGTGTGTGTATGTGGGTGAGAGAGCAAAGTGGGTCTGCTCACACCTGGTGCAGGCAGTCTATTCTGGCAATAAGTGGGTTTTCCAGGGTCAAGAGACACTTGAATGCCCGTGTTTCTACCTTGAGCCTCTAGGAATGGGGAAACAGAACTCCCTGAAGCTGGCGGGAGTGGAAGCCTGGGGCCACTTGAGGGCAGAGTAAGAAAAGATGAGGAGAGCGAGGAAGGAGGAGCCAGGAGCGACAGTGAGCATCAAGGAGTTGTTGGAAGTGCAGAGTGCCAGGCCCCATCCAGATTACTGCTGATTGGGAACATGTACCTTAACTGGATCCTTGGGGTGGTGTGGGCTGCCATGGCGGTAAGGGGTGGTGGGGACTGGACTGTGCCTGCACTGGGGAGGGTTTAATGTTAGGGCAGTGGGGAGCCATGGAAGGCTTCCTGTAGGAGGAGGATGAGCAGGCTGAGGAGGCATTAAGAGCTTCCCCAGCTGCCCTATGGGAGGAGGGCCCAGGGAAAGGTGGAGGCAGATCCTGTTTGAGTAGGAGACCAGGGTTGCTGGGTGCCAGGGATGGGCAGGCTCAGGAATATATCAGAGCCTGGTAATGGATGGGAAGAGGGCAGGGCCCGCATGGGCTATGATGTGACTCTGGCCCACCAGGTGTTTGGCCCGGTGTTCCTGGGCCAATCAGTGCCCCCTGAGACGTTGGCAGCCACTTTGGCGGAGCTGGACAGATGCCTGCAGCTACTCGAGGACAAGTTCCTGCGGGACCAAGCCTTTCTTACCGGTCCCCAAATCTCAGTGGCTGACTTGGTGGCCATCACGGAGCTGATGCATGTGAGTGCCATGGTGGGGGCAGGGCGGAACCAGGTGACCCCCTGGCTGTGACAGCCTGGAATTCTCAGTCTCTGTATCCACCAAATGAATCCAAATGAACACTGGTGATGTTGGTGCTGCTGGTGGTGGGCGAGGGACGCTTCTAAGCAGGAATCCCTGGAGGAGTTTACGAAGCTGGTGCTCACCTGAACCCAACCCTTCCCTCTTGGCTCCCTCTATCCACAGCCCGTCAGTGCCGGTTGCCACATCTTTGAAGGCCGTCCCAAACTGAACGCATGGCGCCAGCGCGTGGAGGCTGCCGTGGGAGAGGACCTTTTCCGGGAAGCCCACGAAGTGGTCATGAAGGCCAAGGACATGCCTCCGGCAGAACCTGCCGTCAAAGAGAGTCTGGCGCCTGTAGCGCAGGTGCTGCTGCGGTGAGCGGATGGCAGGCACCCTGGCCTGCAGAGCTGTGACATCAGAGGACGTCGCCGGCTGGACATAGCTCGCCACCCGCCCTGCAGGCTGTGCTCCATATTCAGGGGGATCACAGCTGTGTGCCTTTTGTCACCCACCCCATTCTCACCCTTCCCTCTGACCTCCTGGAAAACCCCTCTGGAAAGAGTCTGAATAAACACTGATTTTGCTTAGTATCGTATCACCTTGTTTGCATCTTGTCCTGCTTATCTTGCTTCTCCGGAGGTTGAAGTACAAAGGTGCTGAACTTGACACTGAGGCCTTGCACATTCCTATCCTGCCAGACCTCACAAGTTTCAGACCTCTGTCCTGGAGGGCCCCCACCCCTTGGCTCCTTGCCTCGGTTCACCTCGTCCCTTCTTCATCACTTTGGTCTGGTGCCTATGCTGGTCTTTTGGCATCTGGCACCTTCTCCAGGAAGTCCTCCAAGCCTGCATGGGCCCTGGGTCAGGTGAGGTGACTCCTCTGGGCATGAGTTTCTCAGTTGCTTGGGAACAGTCTCCAGGCATCCATTGCCCTACCCTACTCTCCCCTGCCCCAGGGTTGCACACAGGCACCAATGGAGGCTGATCCTGAGGTGTCTGAAGCAGGAGTGGCATGGGTCGTCTGGGTCTCCTCCCAAGGTGAGTGGGGGTCCCTGGCCCTCCCAGGTCCACTCCTCACCTTCTCCAGACTTGCCACCTTCAGGGTTATCACAATTTATCCATCAGCCCATGGGTCTCAGACCCTCTGATACTTGAATTATGCACTAAGCAAACTAGCGGAACAGTGACAAGAAGCCCCCTGTATCATGCACACCTGCAGGGAATCTTACACGTGAACTTGTCACTGCACACAGGCACCCCACTGACACACTTAACTGATGTTTGGACAGTCAGAAGGCACAGGCTCTACAAGGCTGTGGTGACTCCCCAGTGGCCAGCAGGCTCACAGGGTTCAGAAGTTAGAAGGGATCGGGTACAGAGGCAGTTCCCCCAAGTGACATGCCCAGCTCCAGCTGCATTTGCAAGGGTTACCAGGTCTCCTGGTTGTCCCAGAGAAGCACTGCTGGCTGATTCCCCTCTGGTACTTGAAGTTGGCCTGACTTTACAACATAGCAAACTGTTGAATACAGTTTGAGCCATTATGGTGGTGGTTACTGGGGGGAAGGGATCAACCGTGGGGAGAGCCCCCTGAGGTGTGTGTGTGTGTGTTTTGCAGAAGTTTTGCACACCTCCAACATAAGCTAGAAAAGAGAAAATCACCTCCCCCCCCCTCCCATCCTGCCCAGCCCTCCGCCCCGGAGCAGGGTGGGCGGAGCGTCCTGGTTGGGAGTGGGGTTACACTTAGCTGGCTCGGGTGAGAGAGAGAAGCCGAGCAAGCAACTGGGGCCACTTTCTGAAGAGGTGCAAGTTGTGTAACTTGGGCAGCCAATCGCGCAGAGCCGGGACCCTCCCGGCCCAATGAGGAGCCCGGTGGCCTGGTGCCCTTCCCCGGTTTCCTAATCTGAGACCTTTGCCCGCGTCCAGCAGGAGGATTCTGCACCTGCCTTGCTGAGTGGCTGCTGCTGGCCAACTCCCGGCCCGGCAATGCCGTTTGTAGAAGTGGACACCAACCTGCCCGCTACCCGCTTGCCCCCGGGGCTGGAAAAGCGACTGAGCTCGGCCGCTGCCTGTATCCTGGGCAAACCAGAGGACGTGAGTGTAGCCCAGGGAGCCGCGGGTGCGTGGGACACTGAGGTCCTAAGCTTCCAGTCCTGTCCACGCCGCGACTCCTACGGTGGTCCTGATTGTTCTACTCAAAGAACCGCGCCGCATCCCACCTTAGCTCTCCAGCCGTGACCGTGTGATGGCCCTTCAAGCTCACCTCTCCAGCCCTCTACGACGCCACATGGGCTGAGCTCTGACTCCCCGGGGTCGCCCCTCCCCTGGGTCAGCTCCAGTCCCGGCTGACCCTGCTGCCGGTAAAAATTGGTTGTTCCCTACAGCGCGTCAGCGTGACCGTGAGGCCGGGACTGACCATCCTGATGGGCGGCTCCACGGAACCTTATGTGCACTTGCGGGTCTCCTCCATCGGCGTGGTGGGCAGCGCCGAGCAGAACTGCGCCCACAGCGCCCGCTTCTTTGAATTCCTTACCAACGAACTGGCCCTGGGCCAGGAAAGGTGTGTAAAGACCAAGGGGAGGACCCACTGGGGAGGAGACTGCACCCTCAGCCCCCAATCCTCAACCCCCGCATTCCTCACCCAACTCAGGAAGGGCAGACTCATCCCAGTTCCCAGGCCTCTAGTGTTCCTATGAATGAATGAATGAATGAATGAATGAATGAATGAATGACCAGCTCTGCAGTGGTTCCCCGTGACACCTGTACCAAGTGTGGCTTGTGGATCTCCAATGTGCTGGCGTGTGAACCTAGAAGACAACCTGAGCACCATTTCCCCTGGAGCATTTCAAGGGTCACATGGCCTGACAAGTGTCACCTGGCCAAGTAGAGAGATATTACTGCCTGAAAAAAAAAAAGCCAGAATTTCATGCCTAGGGAGAGCTTTTCCAAGCTGCTTGGGAGAAATAGTGGAGAGGTGCCCAGAGGCCCTAGGAGAAACTCAGGGACAGAGCCACAGAGTAGAGAGAGAGAGCCCTGGCATGGAGGGTGGGGTGGGGACTTCGGGACATGTGGGGTCTGGGGTCAGCTCTGATGAGTATCTGGAGATGAGCCATACCCCGCTGGGAGCCCCCTCTTTGAACAACAGACATCAGGGGCAGAGTTCAAGGGCTCCATTCTCCAGTGAGATGCTACCACCCAGGCGTGGCATCGACGTCAAGGGTGACACTGCCCACTGGGTACAGTTCAAGTGCCACTGAGGGCCCCAGGGCCTGCAGTAGACCTTCCAGACTCATTGTGTACCCAAGGAAGGCTGGCAAGAACTGGCTGCTTCTGGCAGGTGCTCTGACCTGGCCCAAGCTGGGGAGACGCAGTCATAAGGAATGGAGCGACGCTCCTAGCTGGGAACTCTGCAGGTTTCTCATATGTGTGAACTTGACCACTCCTGCATGCCCTCTTGTGCAAACATATGGCCCCCACAGGGTAGATGCCGCCATTATGCCAGTTTTACAGATGGGAAAAGTAAGATCATCACACACTCAGATAACCCCCTCATGCAGATGCACAGAACAGCCCTGCACCCCACCCTTCTGCTCGGGTATGCTGTCTGCTTTTCGTCACCATAACCTTCATGTCATTTTGGCAAGAGAGACCTGAGGATTCACACGGTGGGTGTGAGCTGGGGGAATCATCCCAGCTTCACCTTGAGCCAGACGTTGAGACATAGGTTGACTGAGATGGGGTACAGGTCCCTGGGGACCCTACAGTTAGGAGGAGGGGGGACTGCATAGACTTTGCCAAGCACACAGCACCCACACGAAGGCTCCCTCCCGTGAGGTGCATGTCTTGAGGGGGCACTGCCTGTCACCTGCTTCTCCACCAAGGTCATGGGAAAGGTCAGAGCAGGGGGTGAGCGGGACTTCAAACTGCAAGGTGGGCTAATGGGCTGACCTGGTGTGGGAGGGGCGTGCCAGATGCGGTGTGAAGCCAAGGAGCTGATCACATTATTTTTCTCTCTTCTGAAGGATACTTATCCAGTTTAACCCCCTGGAGCCATGGCAAGTTGGCAAGCAAGGGACAGTTCTGACATTTCTGTGATTGTCACTTCCCCAGGTGTGTCTGTGAGTCAGCACTCCTGATCCAGTGGAGTTCTGGGAGGGGTACCAGCTTTGAGCACCCCTCCTAAGCTTACCTCCCAATCCAGCTCCCTGCTAATGTACCTGTAAAAGCAGCTGCTTGGGCCTCACTAACCACCTGCAGACCCAGCTAGACTTCCTGTTCTGATCTTAGCCTGGCTTAGCTCTGGCCATGCCAACAATCTGGGAAGTGAACCAGCAGGTGGAAGACCTGTCTCTCCCTCTCTGTAATTCTGCCTTACTAATAAAAAATCTTATAAAACAAAGAGGGAAAAAAAAGAGGTTTATTTCGATTGATGGTCTTGGAGACCAAGGTCGAGGGTACTTATTGCACTCAGCGGAGGCCAGTGGAGCTCCAGGCTCCAGGTTTTAACTGATGTAGGTATTGGGGGAGTGAGACAGCAGAGGGAAGATCCCTTTCATCTCTATGTAAAACTACCTTTCAAATCTTAAAAGCGAAAAGCCAGCCATGATCTCCTGGTTCAGTTGCCTCCCATGGGAGTATTTGGGGCAAGGATGCTGGCCCCTCCCACACCCTCCAGCCCCCTCACCACCACCACCACAGCCTTCTCTAATTAGGCCCCACTGTAGCTCCTAGTCTTGCCACCTGCAGGGAACCACCAGCCACCTGTCTTGTGCCCCAGACTCCACGGAGATCTCCTGAATCATGGTGACAAGGCACGATGACAAAGTCTCCTGGCTGGCCTGCCTCCACCCATCCCTCCCGCCCAAGGAGGCTGCAATCCGTAATTTGCACACTCATGCAGAAAATCGTGTGTTGACTGAAGTTACACCCATGAACTCAGCAATAACAACTGTTGTCCCTAACATCTCTTCCCCCTGCCCAACGACACCCTTGTGGCTCCTAGACCCTATAAGGGACTGAAAGTCAGGGTCAATTCCAGGCCCACCTGTGCTTCAATGTCACTTCATGTCCACAATATGGTGCTTAAAATCTGGTTGTGAAATGGTTGACAGATCATTGGAAAAAAAAAAAAAAGAAAGAAAGAAAGAAAAAAAGGGATTGTAAGTCCTAGAGAGGGTTGTTGTCAAGAAGAGGGGGCGGGGTGGGGGGAGCCTGGAAACACTTCCAAAGGTGTGGGTGTTGGTGGGTGGGTTTCTCATCCAGACAGAAGCAGAGGTCCAAGGACCTCAGCACCCCAGGGACTGCAGAGGTCATAAATCGCTCACTGGGACCTCATGGGTACCCAGAGATCAGACTTCCGCAAATCAGAGCCAGAACACTGCCCTGCCCAGTCCTTTGGCAGGCAGCCATGGGTGGGACCACTGAGTCCCAGCAGCCAATGAGAAGCACGACTGCCTAGCCCAGCATTGTCCCAGCTGCCTGTTCAAATACACCTGCCAGTCCAAGCAGCCAGACCTGTCCTGTCTTCTCTGTCCCTGCCGCTCTCGCCAACATGCCGATCATTGAACTTGACACCAACCTGTCTGCGGACCGCTTACCTGCGGGGCTGGAGAAGCGGCTGAGCCAAGCAGCTGCTGCCATCCTGAAAAAACCCGAGAACGTACGTGAGCTTGGGCGGTTCAAAGATTGGGGTTCTGCCCGGGTTGCAGGCTCAGATTGCCCTAACCCCTGCCCTTCTCCCCAAGGCTCCTTCACTCAGCCTCTGGCACCTCTCACCCCTGCCCAGTATATCCAGTGTCTTACCTTGTCGCTTTCTTCAGCAGTGACATTGACTACTCAGAATGGCACCTCTCAGAGGACCGAGGGTTTGGCTGTGGCCCAACTGCAGGTGACACTTGTGTTTGTTCCTTACCATGCCCGCAGATCATGCACGTGTTGGTGCGGCCAGGCCTGACCATTGTGCAGGGTGGCTCCACTGAGCCCGGTGCGCACCTAAGCGTTACGGCTTTCGAAGGATTGGGCACTGCAGAGCAGAACCGTGAATACAGCGCCCGCTTCTTTGAATTCCTCACCAAGGAGCTGGGTGTTGCCAAGGACAGGTGCGTAAGGCCTCAGGGGACACCCATTGCAGGACACTGCTCAGGGCCACATTCCTGTGCAGTCCCCAAAGACACACTCATCCGCATCTGGTGTCCCAGATGAAGGTGGGTTGGCCTTTGGGTCAGTGCCACTGTCCAACAAGAATGTCATCATGGCTTCTTCTAATCCTCAGCGCTTATAAGTGGGCACAGAGTAGGCTCTCTTCATCAACCCTCTCGCCAGGTGCACTGCAAGGGTCTCATGGGCTGGCAGGTGTTCTGTACCTAACTTGGCACCTGGGCAAATGGGGAGATGCTATTGTTGGGAAGTAATCAGAGTCTCATTCCCAAGCAGAGCTTTTCCAAGCTGCTTGGGAGAAATCCTGGAGAAGTGTGGAGGCCCAGGAGAACTCAGGCTCAGGATCACAGAACAGTAGAAGAGTCCTGGCCAGGGGAAGTGGCAGATTCGGGACATGTGGAGTCTGGGGCCAGCACTGACCAGTAGCTGGTGATGGGCCATCCTCCGTTGGGTGGCCTTCATTGCTGAACAAAGCAGGGAGGCGTGGTGGCCTCCCTCTGCCACCATGAGATGCTGCCACCCAGATGTGGCATTGGCTTCAAGGGTGATGCTGCCCACTGGGTGCAGTTACAGTCAGTGAGGAGCTGAGGCCAGCAGGGCCTGCAGAGGACCTTCCAGGGTGGAGCCTTTGTGTACACAACACTGGTGACTCCTGGCAGGTGCTCCGATGTGGGTGGAGCCAGGGAGAGAGGATGATTCCCATAGGTGCAGCTAATGCGCATGTGCAGGGAATCCTATAGGTTCTTTTCAGGCCTGCCCCCAGTCTGGCCTTTCCCTTGAAGATGAGGTGTCATCTGCATTTTTGAAGGCTCCACAGAGAGGAGAAGGGAAGCTTGCCACTCAACTCTCCCTGCTGTGCTCATCAGCTGCCACTTGCTGTCGCCAGCAGGAGGGGGGGCACCAGGGGCTTGATCATTCCTCACTTGGATATGACCTGGGAATTGTCCCACACTGGTTGGGAATGTGGCTTTGAGGAGACAAAGGTCTCCTTTGGAGGTCTCCAGGGACCCTCCAGTTAGGAAGAGGGTGACTGTCGCTCTGAGCCCACACACTGGTGGACTTGGGTGCACGCTGCACCTGCTGGGAGGCCCCCAGGTCAACTCTGTCCTTGTTGGGTGGGCAGTGCCTGTCTGCAAGTGGCATGTGCTGTCCTGCCCAGGTCATGGGAGATCATTACTGGGACATAGATGCCTTCAGACTGCAGGGCAGGCTGAGCCGGGATGTGCTGGGAGCCTCAGTGGGCACCCCAGGGAGGGGTGTACAGGATGAGCCCTTAGCCACAGAGCTGAGAACTTCTTCTTTGTGTCTTGTAGAATACTTATCCGCTTCTACCCAGTGGAACGCTGGCAGATCGGCATAAATGGGACAGTTGCAACATTTTTATGATTGTCGCCAAGGGATCCGGGGTGTCTGATGTCTACCACATCCTGGTTGAGTGGGGATCTGGGGGATGCCAAGTTTGAGCTGAGCTGCACATGACCTCCCAGGTCTCCATGGTCCTGACCAATAAATGAAGAGAGCCTCACAGTGCAGACATGACTTGTGCAGCTTCTTGTCCCTCGACCTGGCCTCCTGGGCCAACATGGGCAGTGTGTTTGGCATGTGTGGCAGGCATTTCCTGTGCTGGGTTCCCCTGGCAGCGACATTGTCAGAGTACACACGAGTGGGTGGAGGGACCGTCCTGCTGGCTCTGATCTCACAGTCTGGTGGTGAAACCAGGCCTGGGGCTTCCTGAAGACTGTGCTGTCCCCAGCTGGTGTGGCCTGATCCTTTCCACCTCTGTGGACTACTTCCCACAGGCACCTGCCCTGGGCAATGCTGTGTTTCTCCTTCTCCCTGAGTGTTTATCGAGTCCTCCCCTAAACTGTGCAGCTCCTTGCTAGGAATACCAACAGCAATGACCCCAGCTCTTTATGTGCATTTTCAAAAGCATTAGTTTCTTTTTGTGTTGACAATAACACAATGCCATAGATTGGGTGAGTTATAATGAAAAGAGATATACAAACCAGCCTGTGTCCAGGAGGGTTAAGCTGCCACCTGCAACACTGACATCCCATATGATGCCTGCTCAGTTCCTGGCTGCTCAGCTTTCCATCCAGCTCCCTGCCAATGGAACCTGTTAAAGCAGCAGTGGATGCTCTAAGTCCTTGGGCTTTTGCTACCCAACTGTTGACCTGGTGAGAGTTCCAGGCTGGCTTTGGCCAATCCCAGACTGGAATACTGTAGACATTGAGGGGTGACCAGCAGGTGGAAGACCTGTCTGTCCCTCTCTGCAATTCTGTGTTACTCATTCATTTAAAATGCATGCTTTAATTGGAATGAGGAAGTGAGACAGAGAGAAAGATCTTCCATCTGCTGGTTCATTCCTCAAGTGACTCCCAAAGGTTGGCCTCAGCCAATCTGAAGCCAGGAGTTGCTTTCAGGTCTTCCATGTGGATGCAGGGTCTCAAAACTTCGAGCCATCCTCTCCTGCTTTCCCAGGCTATAGGCATGAGTATATGGGTAAGTAGTGGAGCAGCCAGAATACAAACCTGCACCCATATGGGATGCAGGTGTGTGCAAGACTAGGAATGTGGCCACTAAGCTACCCTGTAGGGCACCCTTTTTTTTTTTTTTTAAGAAGAGGTTTATTTGGCTTATGGTCCTGGATTCCAAGGTCCTTTCTTGCTGCGTCTGGTTGTGAGCGAGAGTGGCACCTACTAGAAGCAGAGTGTGCATGTGTCCCTTGTAGTCATTCTAAACCTTTTATAATACCTCCAGGAACAAATGATAAGTGTTTCGAGACCAACATTGTGTGCAAGGGTTTAAGCTGGTGCCATGTGCTGCAAGGTCAGCATCCCACGTTGATGCTAACTGGATCCCAATTGATCCATTTCCTGCAACAGCATTAAAGGCAGTCCTAGTACTTGACCTAAACCACTCGCAGGGGGAGACCCAGATGGAGTGAAGGCTCTTGGTTTCAATCACTGTGAGCATTTTGGGAGAGAGCCAGCACAAGCAAGAATCCCTTTGATCTCTTTACAAAAGTGACTTTCAAATCTTTAAAAGAGGAAGATTTCCTGGTTTAGTCTCTTCCCGTGGGAGTTTTGGGGGCAGCTGGGTGACCCCTGTCATATCACTCTCATCACCACCACAGCCTTCTCTTGGCCCCATCGTGGCTCCTGGTCTGGCCACCTGCAGGGAGCCACCAAGCCACCTGCCTTGTATCTCAGACTCCACGGAGATCTCCTGAATCATGGCGACAGGGCATGATGACAAAGTCTCCTGGCTGGCCTGCCTCCACCTCTCCCTCCCACCCAAGGAGGCAGCTCTATGTAATATGCACACATATACACAATGACATGTGTGTTGGACTGAATGGAGCTATACTCATGGGCCCACACATGATGATCTTTGTTCCTACTCTATCTCTTCCCCTTGCCCCAGTGGCTGCTCTCCCCTACAAGAGGGTGAAAGCCACGATCACACCCAGCCCCACCTGCACACCACGTGTTACTTTATGTGCAGAGAGCAGCACCCAGGTTCCCCTTTGGAACTTGAAATCTGATTGTGAAATGGTTGACAGTTCATTGAAAAAAAAAAAGTGTTGCAAACCACATGGAGAGGGTTATTGTGGGAGATCAGGAGAAGGGTCCCACAGGGTTATGCAGTTCATGTAATTCAAACTTCATCTAGATAGCAGCTATATCCAAAGTCCCCTAGCATCCCAGGGATTGCTGATGTCAGAGCCCTACCCACTGGGACCTTAGGTGCTCCAAGAGATCTGACTCCTGAACTCAGAGCCAGCACAGTGGCCCTTCCCAGTGCTTTGGCAGGCAGCCATGGGCGGGACCTCTGAGTCTCAGCAGCCAATGAGGAGCGTGACTGCCTAGCCCAGCATTGTCCCAGCTGCCTGTTCAAATACACCTACCGGTCCAGGCAGCCAGACTTGTCTTCTCTGTCCCTGCCGCTCTCGCCAACATGCCGATCGTTGAACTTGACACCAACCTGTCTGCGGACCGCTTACCTGCGGGGCTGGAGAAGCGGCTTCGTCAGGCCTCTGCGGCCACTCTGAACAAACCTGAGAACGTACGTGAGCGTGGGGAGGTTCAAAGACTGGGGTTCTGCCACGGTTGCAGGCTCAGATCACCCTAACCTGACCACCAATTTTCTTCCTGAGGCTTGATCCCTCTGTCTCCCAGAGTCCCTCTCCTTTGCAACCCAGGATCCAGCATCCTCAGGTTTCACCTCTCCCCAGCAGTGAACTATATTACAAGAGTGGGACTGTCAGAGGTCCTGTGGCCTCGGGTGGGTCACTTGTGTTTGTACTTTTTTATGCCGGCAGCTGATAAGCATCGTGGTACGGCCAGGCCTGACCATGATGCTGGGGGGTTCCACTGAGCCCGGTGCACACCT
The DNA here is from genome assembly GCF_017591425.1 of Ochotona curzoniae. Classification (NCBI taxonomy): domain Eukaryota; kingdom Metazoa; phylum Chordata; class Mammalia; order Lagomorpha; family Ochotonidae; genus Ochotona; species Ochotona curzoniae. Next base: position 6,180,425 of record NW_024467101.1, on the reverse strand, counting down.
GAGCGTCATCGCTTTGGAAGGAGTTGGCACTGCAGAGCAGAACCGTGAACACAGCGCCCGCTTCTTTGAATTCCTCACCAAGGAGCTGGGTGTTGCCAAGGACAGGTGCGTAAGGCCTCAGGGGACACCCATTGCAGGACACTGCTCAGGGCCACATTCCTGTGCAGTCCCCAAAGACACACTCATCCGCATCTGGTGTCCCAGACTCCTCCCCCAGATGAAGGTGGGTTGGCCTTTGGGTCAGTGCCACTGTCCAACAAGAATGTCATCATGGCTTCTTCTAATCCTCAGCGCTTATAAGTGGGCACAACCCTCTCGCCAGGTGCACTGCAAGGGTCTCATGGGCTGGCAGGTGTTCTGTACCTAACTTGGCACCTGGGCAAATGGGGAGATGCTATTGTTGGGAAGTAATCAGAGTCTCATTCCCAAGCAGAGCTTTTCCAAGCTGCTTGGGAGAAATCCTGGAGAAGTGTGGAGGCCCAGGAGAACTCAGGCTCAGGATCACAGAACAGTAGAAGAGTCCTGGCCAGGGGAAGTGGCAGATTCGGGACATGTGGAGTCTGGGGCCAGCACTGACCAGTAGCTGGTGATGGGCCATCCTCCGTTGGGTGGCCTTCATTGCTGAACAAAGCAGGGAGGCGTGGTGGCTTCCCTCTGCCACCGTGAGATGCTGCCACCCAGATGTGGCATTGGTGTCAAGGGTGATGCTGCCCACTGGGTGCAGTTTCTGGTGCTCCGATGTGGGTGGAGCCAGGAAGAGAGGATGATTCCCATAGGTGCAGCTAATGCGTATGTGCAGGGAATCCTATAGGTTCTTTTCAGGCCTGCCCCCAGTCTGGCCTTTCCCTTGAAGATGAGGTGTCATCTGCATTTTGGAAGGCTCCACAGAGAGGAGAAGGGAAGCTTGCCACTCAACTCTCCCTGCTGTGCTCATCAGCTGCCACTTGCTGTCGCCAGCAGGAGGGGGGCACCAGGGGCTTGATAATTCCTCACTTGGATGTGACCTGGGAATTGTCCCACACTGGTTGGGAATGTGGCTTTGAGGAGACAAAGGTTGACTGAAGTCATGTGCAGGTCTCCAGGGACCCTCCAGTTAGGAAGAGGGTGACTGTCGCTCTGAGCCCACACACTGGTGGACTTGGGTGCACGCTGCACCTGCTGGGAGGCCCCCAGGTCAACTCTGTCCTTGTTGGGTGGGCAGTGCCTGTCTGCAAGTGGCATGTGCTGTCCTGCCCAGGTCATGGGAGATCATTACTGGGACATAGATGCCTTCAGACTGCAGGGCAGGCTGAGCTGGGATGTGCTGGGAGCCTCAGTGGGCACCCCAGGGAGGGGTGTACAGGATGAGCCCTTAGCCACGGAGCTGATAACTTCTTCTTTGTGTCTTGTAGAATACTTATCCGCTTCTACCCAGTGGAACGCTGGCAGATCGGCATAAATGGGACAGTTGCAACATTTTTATGATTGTCGCCAAGGGATCCGGGGTGTCTGATGTCTACCACATCCTGGTTGAGTGGGGACCTGGGGGATGCCAAGTTTGAGCTGAGCTGCACATGACCTCCCAGGTCTCCATGGTCCTGACCAATAAATGAAGAGAGCCTCACAGTGCAGACATGACTTGTGCAGCTTCTTGTCCCTCGACCTGGCCTCCTGGGCCAACATGGGCAGTGTGTTTGGCATGTGTGGCAGGCATTTCCTGTGCTGGGTTCCCCTGGCAGCGACATTGTCAGAGTACACACGAGTGGGTGGAGGGACCGTCCTGCTGGCCCTGATCTCACAGTCTGGTGGTGAAACCAGGCCTGGGGCTTTCTGCACACTGCTGTCCTCCTCAGATCCCTGTCCACACCTGGGATGGTTTGACCAGTTCCATCTCTGTTGACTGCTGCATCCTACACAATCCAGGTCGGGTAGGGTTGCATGCAGCTGCCATGGGTGTTTCTATGTTTCTCCTTCTCCTTGAGCTCTCATCGAGTTCTCGCCTGACCTGTCAACTCCCTCTTGGGTACTCTAACAACACTGATTCCTCTGTTGTACCTTTTTTTTTCAACATCAGTTTTTTTTGCATGTATTGACAGTAACAAAATGCAAAGGCTGGTTGTTATAAAAACTAGTTTTACAATAGTGGCAGCTTATATAATGTCTGTTTTATTTCTGGCTGCTCTGCTTTCCATGCAGCTCCCTTCTAACATTCCTGATAAACCTATAAAGGATGCTCAAAGTCCTTGGGTTTCTGCTACCCACCTGGAGAGGCTTCAGTCTGGCATTGCCCTGGCCCAGCCTGGGGCATTGCTAACACTGGGTGTCTGAGATTGCAGCACATAGAGGTTCTGTCTCTACCTCTTATCCTGCAACTCTGATTGATTCAGTTTAAATAAGTGTTTTTTAAAGAAGAGTTTTATTTTGTTGATGGTCCATGAGTTCAAGGTCAGTTGTTCCTGCCACTGATCTTAGAGGTGGCCCAGGATAGAACATACTAGAAGCAGAGTGTGCATGTATCCCTTGTAGTCATTCTTCACCTTTTATAATACCTCCAGCAATTGTTTTGTGGGTACTGCTGCTGTGTTGCAGAAGACTAAGGTGGTGCTGCCCTTCTGCAAGGTCAGGATCTCACGTTGATGCTAACTGGATCCCAATTGATCCATTTCCTGCAACAGCAGTAAAGGCAGTCCTAGTACTTGACCTAAACCACTCGCAGGGGGAGACCCAGATGGAGTGAAGGCTCCTGGTTTCAATCACTGTGAGCATTTTGGGAGAGAGACAGCACAAGCAAGAATCCCTTTGATCTCTTTACAAACCTGCCAGTCCAATCTTTTAAAAAAATATTTATTTGTTTTTATTGGAATGCCAGACATATAGCAGGAAGAGAGACAGAGAGTAAGGTCTTTCGTTCAATGATTCACTCCCCAAGTGGCCGCAATTGCTGGAGCTGGGCCAATCTGAAGACTGGAGGCTGGAGCCGCTTTAAGGTCTCCCAGGGTCTCAAGACTTTGGGCCATCCTTGACTGGTTTTCCAGGCCACAAGCATGGTTCTGGATGGGAAGTGTGCTTGCCAGGATTAGAACCGCCGCCCATATGGGATCCCCATGCGTGGTAGCTGAGATCTTTAGCTGCTAGGCTACTGCACCGAGCCCTGTCTTTCAATTCTTAAAAAACAAAAACAAAAAACAAATAACAACAGCAAAAGAAGATAAAAGAGAAATGATTTCCTGGTTTAGTCTCTTCCCGTGGGAGTTTTGGGGGCAGCTGGGTGACCCCTGTCATATCACTCTCATCACCACCACAGCCTTCTCTTGGCCCCATCGTGGCTCCTGGTCTGGCCACCTGCAGGGAGCCACCAAGCCACCTGCCTTGTATCTCAGACTCCACGGAGATCTCCTGAATCATGGCGACAGGGCATGATGACAAAGTCTCCTGGCTGGCCTGCCTCCACCTCTCCCTCCCACCCAAGGAGGCAGCTCTATGTAATATGCACACATATACACAATGACATGTGTGTTGGACTGAATGGAGCTATACTCATGGGCCCACACATGATGATCTTTGTTCCTACTCTATCTCTTCCCCTTGCCCCAGTGGCTGCTCTCCCCTACAAGAGGGTGAAAGCCACAATCACACCCAGCTCCACCTGCACACCACGTGTTACTTTATGTGCAGAGAGCAGCACCCAGGTTCCCCTTTGGAACTTGAAATCTGATTGTGAAATGGTTGACAGTTCATTGAAAAAAAAAAAAGTGTTGCAAACCACATGGAGAGGGTTATTGTGGGAAATCAGGAGAAGGGTCCCACAGGGTCATGTGGGGAATGGTTCAGACTTCATCTAGATAGAAGCTATATCCAAAGTCCCCTAGCATCCCAGGGATTGCTGATGTCAGAGCCCTACCCACTGGGACCTTAGGTGCTCCAAGAGATCTGACTCCTGAAATCAGAGCCAGCACAGTGGCCCTTCCCAGTGTTTTGGCAGGCAGCCATGGGCGGGACCTCTGAGTCTCAGCAGCCAATGCGGAGCGTGACTGTCATGCAAAATCCAACCCTCTGCCCCTGCTCCCTGTTCTAATACACCTGCAAATCCCTGTAGCAATAGTTACCCTGTCCTCACTTCCCAACATGCCAACCATTGAACTGGATACCAACCTGCCCGCCGACCGCCTGCCTGTCGGGCTGGAGAAGCGTCTATGCCAGGCAGCTGCCACCATCCTGAACAAACCCGAGAATGTACGTGAGCTTGGGGCGGTTGCAAGAACCGGGATATTGCCTTGGGTGCAAGTTCAGATTACCCTAGCCTGATCCCCACCTCCCACAAACTCCTCCTGTGCGTCCTCCCTTGTCGCCCTCCCAAGCCGTGATCTTTGGAACTTCCATGCTTGGGGCACCAGCGGTGATTTTCACAGCTCCCATGGTTGGGGCCTCAGCTTCAGGCGACACTTTGGTTGTGTCTCCCCCTAACCTCTGCCCAACTTTGGCCCACAGTACATAAACGTGATCGTGAGGCCAGGCCTGACCATGCTGCATCTCAGCTCTGAGGAGCCCTGTGTCCAGCTGCGCATCAATGCCTTTGGTGTGGTGGGTACTGCCGAGCAGAACCGCAGCCACAGCGCCCGATTCTTTGAGTTTCTCTGCAAGGAGTTGGCCCTGGGTCAGGACAGGTACACAAAGCCACTGGCCACACCCACCAGAGTTGCAGGGGCGTGTGGGGGCGGGGTGGGGGTGACTGCAGATCCTTGGGATTGTGGTGTTGATCTCCTGAGACTGTGAATCCTACAATTAGGAAGACTGGTGGGCTTGGTTAAGCACACAGCACCCACATGGAGGCCCTGTGCCATCTGTCCTAGGTAGGCGGGGCATGTCTGCAGCTGTTATCAACTATTCTGCCGAGGTCATGGAGAAATCATGACTGGTGGGAATGCTGAGCGAGGTTGGCCTGGAAGCCTTGTGTGAGCTCCTGGGGGAGGGTTGCAAAATGACCCCTTAGCCACGGAGCTGATAGCTTTTTCTTTGTCTTCTAGGATAGTCATCCGCTTTTATCCTGTGGAACTCTGGCAGGTTGGCATAAATGGGACGGTTGCAACATTTTATGATTTCACCAAGTGATCTGGGGTATCTGTGAGCCAGCGCCCCTTGACCCAGTAGGGGCCTGGGGGATAGCAGCTTTGGGCACCCCCTTGGGCTAATCAGCCTGTGATTTCCCTAGTCCCTCGTGGTCCTGACCAATAAATAGAGAGCCTCACTGCACAGATACGACTTGGGCACCTTCTTGTCCCTCAACCCGGCGTCCTGGGCCAACATGGGCAGTGTGTTTGGTGTGTGTAGCAGACACTTCCTGTGCCTGGGATCCTAGGCAGCTGCACTGGCAGAGCGTACATCTGGGGTTTAGGGTCCAGCCAGCTCCCACACTCCGTTCTCACAGTCTGGGGGTGAGGCCTGGCCTGGGGCTTCCTGAAGACTCTGCTGGCCTCCTGAGGTCACTGTCCTCAACCAGGGGTCGCCTAGGCCGTTCCTTCTCCATGGACTGCCGCGACCTGCAGGAGTCCAGGGTGGGGCAAGCTGTAGGCACCTTCCCTGGGTGTTGCTGTGTTTCTTTGTTCTGGCCTCTCACCGAGTTCCCCCTTGAGCGTGCACTCTGCAAATCCTCATGTTCCAAAAGAGCCTGGCCTGGAAATACAGTGTCTGCTAGGAGAAAGTGAATGAAAGCAGTCTCTGCCCCTCCACTGAAAATATATTTATTTTATTTTATTTTGGAGATGTCTTTATTTTTATTGGGAAGGTAGATTTACAGAGAGAAAGAAAGACAGAAAGATCTTCCATCCACTGGTTCACTCCCCAGATGGCTGCAACAGCCGGAGTTGAGCTGATCCAAAGCCAGTATCTACGAGTTTCTTCTGGGTTTCCCACGATGGATGTAGGTTCCCAAAGTTTTGTGCTATTATCCCACTGCTTTCCCAGGCCACAGACAGGGAGCTGGATTGAAGTGGAGCAGCTCAGATGTAAACTGGTGCCCATATGGGATCCTTGCGTGTGTAAAGTGAGGATTTAGCCATTGAACCATCTCCAAAAATGTATTTATTTTGAAGGTAGAATAACAGAAAATGAGATGTTCCATCCACTGGTTCCCTCCCCAAAATGGCCACAATGATGTGGGCTGGGCCAGGCAGAAGCCAGGGTGGCAGGGACCCAAGTACTTGGATCATCTTCTGTTGCTTTTCCAGGTGCATTAGCAGGAAGCTGAATGAAAAACAGGACAGTGGGGACTTGAACCTGCACTCTGATGAGGGATGCTGATGTCACAGGTGGCTGCTTAACTTGCGTTGCCACTTTCCTATTTCAGAGCATAGATAAGTAGAATGGGGAACCACCAAGGAAGCACCCATTTCAGCAGTGTTCCAGCTGTCCCCTTAGGGTGCTGTGTCACGTTGCTCTGCCCTATCAAATACCTGAGAATCTATGCTCCAGGAGAAGACCAAATTAATACCAGCCTGTGTGGTTGACAAAGTTTAATAAAAACAGCTTGGGCCCGGCGGCGTGGCCTAGCGGCTAAAGTCCTTACCTTGAATGCATCGGGATCCCATATGGACGCCGGTTCTAATCCCAGCAGCTCCACTTCCTTCCAGCTTCCTGCTTGTGGCCTGGGAAGGCAGTTGAGGACGGCCCAAGGCTTTGGGACCCTGCACCCGTGTGGGATACCCAGAAGTTCCTGGATCCTGGCTTCGGATCAGCATAGCATCAGCCATTGTGCTCACTTGGGGAGTGAATCATCGGATGGAAGATCTTCCTCTCTGTCTCTCCTCCTCTCTGTATATCTGACTTACCAATAAATAAATAAATCTTTTTTTAAAAAAAATAAAAACAGCTTACAGAGGAATATGCTGCACCTGCTGTCTTTGCACCTGTCCCTGGCTGAGCATCCTTGGGTTTCTTCCTCTGCATCCATTCTAACTTGCTCTGTGCCTTTTCCTTCCACAAGCCCATTTCATTGGCTGGACTTTTGGGGTACGGGTAGGTCCCCTAGCCTGCTCAAAAGCCAGAGGTTCCACCCCCCCACATACCTCCCTCTGGAATAAGATGATGGATTAGAGGGGAGGTCATTCTAGGTCTCAGGGAGGGGGCTGTGGTAGAATTGGCCTGGCCCGGGGATGGATCACACCAGAAGGGAATTTTGCCAAGCCCAGGCACCCATATCAGCATCGTTTGGTTCAGCCCCAAGACTGTGGACATGAGACTGGTGGACCTTGAATGGGGCCAGGATCTGGGATCCAGCCACCCAGATCCAGCCTGGATTCTTGGGAAGTGTCTCTGCCTCTCTGGGGGATCTTAGGAGCCTGGTACATGCAGGAGTGGGGGCAGGGACAGGCAGAGATTTGAGTGTGCTGTGGGTTCTCCCAACGCATGCAGCTAACTTCCCCTACAGGCCAGCAGTGCCTCAGAGCCAACGTGCTGGGTTCTGGAGCTCAGGTAGCACAGAGGAGACCTGAAGAGGGAGAGGGGCAGGGGAGAGGTCAGCGAGGACTTCCTGGGAGAGCAGACTGAGACAGGTGGTGCATCCCAGCATCCCATAAAAGTGTGGGAGTCCTGGCTGCTCCACTTCCAATCCAGCTCGCTGCTAATGACCCTGGAGAAGCAGCAGAATATGGTCTAATGTCTTGGGCACCTGCCACTCATGTGGGGGGGGCCCAGGTGGAGTGCTAAGCGCCAGGGTTCAGCCTGACCCAGCCCTGGCCACCGGGACCACTAATGAAGTACTAGATGGGAGATCTCTCTTCCCCCATCTCTTCCTTTCTCTTTGTAACTCTGCATATCCAATCAACATAGAAAATGAAATACAACAGAGAGAAGTCTGGGGTTCAGTGAGAGGTGGAGAGGGCTCCGTGTTAGGGCAGTGGGGAGCCAAGGAAGGCTTCCTGCAGGAGGAGGATGGGCAAAATAAGGAGGCAGAAGGATCTTCCCCCACCCCACCTGGCTGCCTCCAAGTCTACCATGTGGTTTGCACTTGAGTCACCATTGCTGCCTTCAGGGCTGAACATTAGCAAGAGACTAGATCCAAAGCAGACGAGGCATTCGGGCCCAGGTACTATGATGTGGAATGTGGGCATCCAAAGCAGTGGCTTCACCTGCTACATTCCAACAACATTCCAACAAATGCAGATATGAAATTTGACCTGTGTGATGTAGTTGCATTTACCACTCCAAGATTGTTGTTGTTGCCGCTGTTTTTGCAAGAATGACTGGAAGCATGGTCCGCCAACTCTTAGGGTTTGAAAAGGATTTAGTTCCCCAAGTTCACACAGATACGTTCATTCTTACGTCTTCTGGAAAAAAGATGGTTTGGGACTGGTGCCATGGTATAGCAAGTTAAGCCTCTGCCTGTGGCACCGGCATTCCATATGTGCCCTGGTTTGAGTCGCAGCTGTTCCAGTTCCGATTCAGCACCCTGCTAGTGGCCTGGAAAAGCAGCAGAGGATGGCCCAGGTCTTTGGACTCCTGCACTCACGTGGGAGACCTGAAGGAAGTTTCTGGCTCCTGGCTCCTGACTTTGGACTAGCCAGACCATCTGGGGAGTGAACCAGCCCATGGAAGCCCCATCTTCAACCGTGAGTCTTCAAAACTATCATTGGAAATAGGCATTTCTTCCTCAAGGGCCACCTCATTTACCCAGCAACAGCTTTCCAAGCCGAATCAACACCCTTTGCCACCCCCTAGTGGACAGCGACGACATCAACGCCACGAGAGGCTGTGGGGTCAGAGAACAGATGCTGTTACTTGCAGCTGGCACGCAGTCCCCACTGGAGTCATGAGATCTCCATCAAGGACTAGAAGTTCCAGACCTTGAAAAGGTGACAACTTCATTCTTGGTCCCCATAACGGTGGCTGTTAGGGTCTTTCCTGTGTGCTTTTGGATGGATGTTCCTCAACAGGAAGCCAGCGGTCCGCAACACCAATGATGAGCGGACAAGGGACCTCCCCTCACCCTTCCCGGACGCCATCGGCCACGCAGGATGGCGGCCGGGAAGCGCCGGGATGTGTCGGGGCGGAAGTCTGGCTGCCCCTTTCCTGCAAAGCACGGGTAGGGGGCGTGTAGCCTCGGCAGCCAATCATGAGGCGCTGAGTCTCTGCCAGCCAATGAGGAGCCTGGTCGCGCGGACAGCCCCGCCTGTCTCCCCTCCCCCCGGGAGTCTTAAGTTCTGTGGTTCAGCTCGTCCTTCCCCACTTTGGTCTCCGTCCGTCTCCCGGCCCCGACATGCCCTTCGTAGAGCTGGACACGAACCTGCCCGCCGACCGCGTCCCCGCAGGCCTGGAGAAGCGGCTGTGCGCGGCCACTGCCGCCATCCTGGGCAAACCTGAGGAAGTAAGCGTGACTGGGAAGCAGCGGCCGCGAGGAGGTTGGGATTGGGGGATCCGGCTCGGTCCACGTCCAGAGTCCCCCAAACACCGACCTCACCTTTGTCCCCAGGAATCCGTCCTCCCCACTCCGTATCCCGAAGCTCTGGCCTCCCGAACCCCATGATCCCGCCTAACCCCTTCCCCACTGCCCCTCGTGCTGCCCTCCTCAGCCATGACCCGGCAGGTGCCCTCCAGCCCCCGAACCTCCGAGGTCGCCTGGCCCTCTTGCTGCCTTCCTCTGCCATGACCCAGCAGCCTCCTAGCCCCCAATGTCCCCCAGCCCCCCAGCCCCCAAGCTCGCCTGCCCGCCTTCGGATCTCAACACTATCCAGGTACCTGTCCCCACCCCGCGCCATCACAGCCTCAGGCCAAACGTCCTCGTATCACCCTTTAGCGCGTCAGCGTGACCGTGCGGCCGGGCCTGGCCATGGTGCTGGGCGGCTCCTCCGAGCCCTGCGCGCAGCTGTGTGTGTCCTCCATCGGCGTGGTGGGCAGCGCGGAGCAGAACCGGGGCCACAGCGCCCGCTTCTTTGAGATCCTCACCAAGGAGCTGGCCCTGGGCCAGGACAGGTGTGTAAGGCTGTGTAGGGGGAGTGGGAGAGAGAAGGGGAGGGGAAGATATCCACTGGGGGTGACTGCACTCCAGGAAGGTACTGATCCTGGCTCCGGACCTCTCAGTGAGGCTGGGGAAGAGACATGTTCCCGTTCAGAACACCCCCCCACACACACACACAAACACACACACACACCCTCCAGGACAGACCCATCTGGACCAGGTTCCCTGGTGGTAGGTCTGTCATGAGCAGCTGCAGGAGGGAATGAATGAATTCAGTGTTTCCAGCAGGGAGTCCAGGCTCCTGGCTGGGGTATCAGACCTGGTCCCAGCTGGAGAGAGAATAAGTCCTACAGCTGTAATGCTGGACACATGTCTGTCAGCTGTCAGAAACCCCACAGGTTCTCGCATTGGCTCTTTAAAGGCCCATGCCCTGACCCATTAAACAGACCCATCGCTCTCATGTCTCGTGTCATCATGGACATCTGCATTATGACAACTTCACAGAGAGGACAGGTGGAAGTGGTGCTGTCGCTCACCCCACCAAGCTGCTCATTCATTTTTAAGAAAAGATTTATCTGTTTATTTGAATTATGGGGGGAGACAGAAGAAGAAACACACACACATTCTCTTCCATTTACTCCCTGGACAGCCACAATGGCCAGGGCTGGACCAGGCTGGAGCCAGGAGCCAGGAGGAACTCCGTCTGCGTCTCCCACATGGATGCAGGGGCCCAAGTACTTGGGTCATCCTCTATTATTTTCCCAAGCCACTAACAAAGTGGAACTGCCAGGATTTGAACCGACGCCCATTCATTCCATAGTTGGGATTAACCCTGTGCCTGGTGGTTGAGACAGGCTGACACAGGTCCCCAGGAACCTGCAGGGGCTGGGGGGCAGGGAGGGATCTGGGCGCATGACTCTGCGTTCGCAGACTCATGGACACAGCTGAGCACCCAGCAGCCACCCAGAGGGTTGTGTTTTGTTCATGCTGGGTGGGCCACTCCTAGCTGCTGCAGCCTTCAACTACATGGTCTGTTAGGTCAGGAAAAGGTCATTGTTGGGCTTTAAAAATGGCTGGTGGGTCAAGGTGGGCTGGAGTGGGCGCATCACCTGGGAGGGGGCTGATATTAGCTAAAAAGTTGATATCTATTTTTTTTTCCTGTTTTGAAGGATACTTATCCGCTTTTGTCCTCTGGAGCCCTGGCAAGTTGGCAAGCAAGGGACAGTCATGACGTTTTTGTGATTGTCATGGAGAGACACAAGGACGTACTGAGTTGGCTGCCTTTTCTGGAAAGTTGGATCACCTTCCCCTCCCACCCCCGAGGCAGACAGACCTGTGATGCCCTACCCTCCCATACTAAATAAATTAAGAGACTTCCATCATTCCAATCATCCTGGGCCTCCATGGGCAGTGAGTGACATTTCTTAGGAGGGAAACTGGGAGAGCCTGGAGTTCTGGTATTCACATCTGGGTATGAAGGGTACCTCCTGGAAGCTTTGTTCATAACAGAGGCTACAGGTGAGGTATAGACAGCTGGCCTGGCCTGGGGCTTCCTGCAGGCTCTGCTGGCCCCGAGCTCCTGTCCTTATCTTGTGGTGGCCTAGGCCATTCTTTCTCTTTAAACTGCTCTGCTCTGTACAAGACAGGGGCAAGCTGGGCTGTAGGCACCTGCCCTGGGGGTTGCTGTGCGTCACCTTCTCCCTCGACTCTGCTGAGAATCCTCAGGTGCTTGCCACTTGTAAAACCCATGCCTCTTGCAACCAGCACTGTGGCGTCACAGGCTAAGCTTTCACCTGTAGTGCCAGCATCCCGTATAGGTGCTGATTCGTGTCCCAGCTGCTCCACTTCCCACCCAGCTTCCTGCTTGTGGCCTGGGGAAGCAGCAGAGGATGGCCCAAAGCCTTGGGATCCTGCACTCGTGTGGGAGACCTGGAAGACCTCGCTTCTGGCTTCGGATGGATTCAGCTCTGGCCTTTGTGGCCATTTGGAGAGTGAATCGTTGGATGGAAGATCTTCCTCTCTGTCTCTCCTCCTCTCTGTTTATCTGCCTTTCCAAGAAAATAAATAAAATTTTAAAAACATGTATCAGAGTGCCTAGTCTGGAAATGCAATGTCTGCCAGGAGAAAGTGATTAAATGTAGTTTCCCTGCCTTTTCATTTCAGAGCTGAGGTGGGTGGAATGGGGGATCTCAAAGTCAGTGTGCTATTCAGTAGCTTTGCACATGTTCCATCTCATGACACTTCCAGTCATGATCACAGGCGCTGTGTGGCCCGCACCGTGAAACACTAGATGATTGTTGTCTTTGGTGGACTTAAAGACCAACTTGAGAGGCTGACGTGGTGGTATAGCAAGCTAATCCTTCACCTGTGGCGATGGCATCTCATATGGGTGCCTGATCATGTCCCGACTGCTCCACTTCTGCTCCAACTTTCTGCTAATGCACCTGGGAAGACAGTGGAGTAAGGTCCAATTCCTCAAACCTCTACACCCACGTGGGAGACTTGGAAGAAGCTCCTGGTTCCTGGCTTTGGATTGGCTCAACTCCAGACATGGCAGCCATTTGGAGAAAAAAACTAGCAGATGGAAGACCTCTCTTTCCTTTTCTCTGTTAGCTGCCTTTCCAATAGAAATAAAAGCTAAAAAAAAAGAAAAAACAATGCCAACCTGAGATTTTGCAATCTGTGCATCTTAGGTGATTAACAAAGCAAGTCCATCATGGACTGTGCTAGTGGCTGATGGGTTTGAACCTGACACCCTCAGAAAGCTGGGTCTTGGATGTGTCCCTCCCCCTTGTTCTGGCTTCCTGTTTCAGCTGCTTCTGTACTCATTCCTCCCACCATCCTTGTCTGGTGAGTGTCTGACTTCCCAGCAGGACATAGGGTATACTTGTGGGTTGGGTGGCAGTTGGCCAGGACCTAACATGGGATTCTGGCTCTACTCTCCCCAGCAACAAGTCCCTCTGAATTAAGTTGTTGCTTCACCTGCACTGAGAGGGACGGGATGGCTGCTTCCTCCCGCAGCCCAGCTCCTCACTGCCTGCACTGCAGGGCTCTGTGGAGCCTTCTGGCTCCTGCCTGCACAATCTGTAACTTTCTCACCTTTGACTGATGAGTCACACCTTCTTCCTGCTCTTTTCATTTATTTTTAAAGATGTATTCATCCACTGGTTCACTCCCCAAGTGGCCACAATGGCTGGAGCTGATCTGACCTGAAACCAGGAGTCAGGAGCTTCTTCCAGGTCTCCCATGTGGGTGCAGGGTCCCAAGGTTTTGGGTCATTTTCTACTGCTTTCCTAGGCTACACGCAGGGAGCTGGATGGAAAGTGGAGGAGCTGGGACACAAACTGACGCCTACATGGAATCCCAGCATGTGCAAGGCAGGGATTTAGCTACTGAGCCATCGTGCCCTTCCCACCTTTATTTTGATATGTCTCCTGCCAGTGCATCTTCCATGATAAAACCCAGGGCTGGGATTGGGTTCAGGGCAGCCTGTTAACCACGTGATGTTTTGTTTCTGCAAACCTCCACCCACCCCATCCCACCTCTAATCTTGCAACCTTGTGTGTTCTAGTCAGAGTCAAGTTTGCTGACTCAATTTTTTTGTTGTTCTTCCTGACATATCACTAAAGCTGCATTGCACTGAGCTGACTTTTTGATATCACGATTTGACTCTTTTAAAGAAGATCCCCATGTGGGGCCCGGCGCAGTGGCGCAGATCCTCGCCTTGCACGCCCAGGATCCCATATGGGCGCCGGTTCTAATCCAGGCAGCCCTGCTTCCCATCCAGCTCCCTGCCTGTGGCCTGGGAAAGCAGTCGAGGACGGCCCAAAGCTTTGGGACCCTGCACCTGCGTGGGAGACCCGGAAGAGGCTCCTGGCTTCGGATTGGCTCAGCTCCAGCTGTTGCAGCCGCCTGGGGAGTGAATCATTGCACGGAAGATCTTCCTCTCTCCTCCTCTCTGTATATCGGCCTTTCCAATAAAAATAAATCTTAAAAAAGTAAAAGAAGATCCCATGTGGGGGTCAGCACAGTGGCATAATGGGTACAGACACAGCCTGCAACTCCAGCATCCCATATGGGTCCTGGCTGCTCCTCTTCTGATCTAGCTCTTTGCTAATGCACCTGGGAAAGCCACGAAGGATGGCCCGAATGCTTAGACTCCTCCACCCACGTGGGAGACCTGCAAGAAGCTCCTGGCTCAGACCAGCCCAACTCTGGACATTGCAGCCATTTGAGGTGTCAAACAGTGGATGGAAGACTTTCTTTCTATCATTCCTTCTCTCTCTGTAAATCTGCCTTTGAAATTAAACAGACAAAAAACAGGGGTATGTGAATTTGGTTTAATAATTATGATGAACATAATGAGATAATAATAATAAGGGAAATGGGGCAAAGGCTAATGGGAATTATATATTACTACTACAGAATTTTTGTTTTGTAAATTTAGAACAATTCTGAAAAAAACGCAAAAAAAGGAAAGAAATCATTTCTTATTTAAATCCTCTGCTGGGATTACAGCAACTAGATATTCCAACAGGTTGGGAAACGCTTCTCTAAATCACTTTGTAATTAGTTTCTAAGACTTCTGCAGGCCCTGGTGGAAAGCAAATTTATTATTATTATTATTAGTTTAATAGTTCGATACCTGTGCCTTTGAGGTTGTGATTCTTTTCGGAAAGAAGTGATGCATAGACCGCACAGCCCCCATCCCACCTGTCCCAGGACACACAGCGGCAAACAATGCCGAACTGGGAGCCGGAAGTCCTACCGCGAGCCGGTTCCGCCAACAGAGATCCGGAACCAATCCCCGATGGAGCTGGTTTCCAGAAGCACTCCGAGGGGCACCCTGGGCCAGACGGCCGCTAGGGCGCGCGCGACGCGCCGAGGAGCACGCCGATTGGTCGACAGACAGACGTCGCAGCCAATGAGAACGCGTCTTGTTGTGAGGCGCGCCGTCGACCGGCGCGGGGCTTCGGAGTGGATATCCGTTGCCGTGGAGACGCCGGGGTGAGTTCCGGTGCTGCCGGTTTTTGGGGGCGTCTGCGGGGTTAGGGGCTCGGGAGAGGCCGCGACTGGGCCGAGCAGAAGGGCGCGGGCAGGAGCGGCGGCCGGCGCGAGAAGCGAGTTCCCGGAGCGAGCGGTCGGCGCGTGCGGGCAGCCCTCCGGGACGCGAGGCTCGGCTTCCTGGGGGCTCGGCGGGCCTCGTCCCGGCCTCCCGGGCAGCTGTCGAGCTCCTTGGCCAGCTTTGCCTCACCCTCCTGGCAGCCCTGAGCGGTGAGTGCTGCGACTTCCAGGGCGTTTAATGGGGAGGAGGCGGAAAGCCGAGGCCGCGCGGGAGGCACACGCCCGGGTGTCTTGCACAGGTGTCCTCCGGCCCTGGGTCATGACAGGTGTCAAGTGTGGCAGGACAGGTGGATTCCTGGCTGCTCGGGGCTCCCGCGATGTCATACATTCTTTCCTGGACTTAGAATAGACGTAAGCAGTGATCTTCGGGGGTTTGCCAAGCTTTCATATAACACCGCGTGGCGAATGTTGCAGTACTACTTCGAAAAGTTTGTGAAACATGGAATTAGAAGTTTATTTTACTGCAAAAGTTTTTGCAGTCCATGCATTTTTAATAATAGGCATTTGGAATAGACTTCAATTCTTTTTTGCATGGACTTCAGAAACATTTTGCATCCTGGCAAGCTTACTTTTGGATGCCATTTTCCACGAACTCCATACAATAGGTGTGTTCCTGTTTATGGTAATACTGTAGATCTTGGAGACCATACTTTGTCTTTTCTTTCACTCTTTTTTATTTATTTATTTTTAAAATTTACTTATTTATGTTTGAAAGGCAGAATTAGAGAAGGAGAGAGACAGAGAAAGAGAGAGACCTTCCATCCATTGGTTCACTCCCCCAAATGGCCACACCAGCCAGAGTTAAACTGATCTGAGACTGGGAGCCAGGCACTTCTTCCAAGTCTCCCACGTGGTGCAGGGGTCCACGTTCAACTTTTGTCGCTTTCCCAGGTGCATTAACGGAGGGCTGGATTGGAAGCGGAGCAGCTGGGACTTGAACTGGCGCCCATATGGGACACTGTTGCTGCAGGCTGAGGCTTAGCCTACGTGCCCCTACACCTGCTCTGACTCTGGGTTTTTAGTTCTGGTAGCGTTGTAGTGTGGATACACCACAGGATGTAAGAGAGTGGCCACGTTCCTACGGAATTTTACTTCAGTTGGAATTTTGTGTAATTTTCACACATCACCAACTTTTTGCTCAATCATTTAAAAGTGTGAAAACTCATTCCTGAGCTGCACAAACCCAGTGGGCTGGTTAGCTTGTGGACCCCTTGTCTGCCTCAAAGCCATGGTGATGCGCGAGGTAGCCGAGTCCATCTTAGTGCATCTTCAGACCCAGGAACACTCTGATCCAAAGCCAGGAGCCAGGAACTTCCTCCAGGTCTCCCACGCAGGTGCAGGGCCCCAAAGATTTGGGCCATCCTTGACTGCTTTCCCAGGACACAGGCAGGGAGCTGGATGGGAAGTTGAGCTGCCGGGATTAGATCCGTCATCCATATGGGATCCTGGCCTGTTTAAGGCAAGGACTTTAGCTGTTAGGCTACCGCACCCGGTCCCCCAACCTGGCTCTTGTTGATGTCTGTGTGTGCTGTGGACTTGTCCAGCCCAGCCTGCACCCAGACCCAGCCCACACATATGCCAATGGTTGGACAAGACTGGCTCCCAGTCCTGGCACTCACTAGCACAATAGGCCCACACTCATTCCTACTCTCATCAGTGAGTGCTACAGTCTAGCCCAGCCTGGGCCACCCCTCCAGACCTGGCTTTCATGTGACCCAGTGGGTGCCACAGTCTGGTCCAGCCTGTCCCATATCCACTGTTGCTCTTGCGGGGGCAGGTGGGTGTTATATCCCAGCTCAGTCTGACCCATGCCCACAGCCAGCCCACATGCATGCTTATGGGCGCTGCAGCTTTGCCCAGACTGATTGGCTCACAGCCCTAGTTCTCGCACTCATCAGTAGTGGGTGCTACAACCCAGCAGGGCAGTCCCCAAAGTTTCCCTACCAAGCCTGTTCCCAGCCCTGGGTCTTGCATGTGCTGGTTGCTGCTTCCACCCAGCCTGGCATGGCCTGCTCCAGTTTCAGTTCTCACTGGTGGCTGCTGCAGCCTAGCCGAGCTGTACACAGCCTGCACGTTGTTCTGGCTTTTGCGTGTGTTAGCAGGTGTTGCGGCCTGGTCCAGCCCATCTTGTCCCCAGCCCTGGCTCACACAAATGCTGATGAGTGCTGCAGCCCTGTCCAGCCTGGCCCACCCCTAACCCTGGCCTTTGTCTTCCTAAGTGGGGGTTATGTCCTAGCAGGAGAATTCCCCAAGTTCTCCTACCAACCCTGCTTCCAGGCCCAGATCTCACACATATTGGTGAATGCTGCAACCCTGCTTAGCAGGGTCTGTCCTCAGTCCTGGCCTTTGTATGTGCTGGTGGGCACTGCAGCCTGGCCCAGCCCAGCCTCCTCCCAGCCCTGGCTCCTGCGAGTGCCAGGTGAGTTTCCATGGTCTAGCCTGGCATGGACCATCCCCACCTCCAGCTCTCATGTAAACTGGTGGGTGCTGCAGTCCCACAGAAGCGAGCCCACAAATTCCTTAGAGACTCTGTTCCCTGTATCTGGGTCTCTTGCATTCTGGTGGCTGCTCTGGCCCACCCTCTGCCCTGACACTCCTGGCGGGTACTGCAGTCTAGCCCAGGTAGACATGCCCTCCTGCCTTAGCATTCATGTGTCCCAGCGAGTGACAGGCGATGCTGCTTAGCCCAGCCCAGGGATCCCACGTAGGTGGGTACCTTGTCCTGATCCAGATGTGCCCTCTGGTCTGTGGAAGACCCTAAAGTCCTTCCTCCCATGTCAAACATGCCCTTAGCTGTTTCCAGTCCAACATGTCCACAGACCCCCCCTTCCCCAGGTAATCATGCAGGTCCCCCCGCCCGGGGGCCCAGATGGCACATCCCCAGATGAGGCGCCAATCCGTCAGCAGTTCATGTCCCATTGCGTCCTTCTCCCGTCCTGGACAACCAGGAGTTTCTCCCTATAGATTTCCTGTTTTTGGATACTTCATATAAATGGGATCATATAACGTGGGTTCGTTTTTTGTGCTTGATTTCTTTGGAGCGTGATGTTTTCATGGTTCATCCATATCGTCAGTACTTGCTCATTTTCTGTGGCTGAATACTATTCCATTTTATGAGGTGAAATATATTTTATTGATACGTTTATTGCCAGAAGCCAGCCCCAGCCGAGTTCAGAACTTGAGAAGGGTGCGTGAAATAAGTATAGAGAGAAAAGAGACAGACCACTAAATTTCTGGATTGTAACGGACGATGCAAGGGAGCTGTCCGCTTTATTTATACAGAAGCAGTCACAAGCTCTGGCACAGACTTTTTACGTCATGGTGTTGCATCCACTGGACCGCAGAGTGCAGCTCCGAGCAGTACAATCACAAAGTTTTCTTTAGGGGCAGTTTGACATAGTTTCAAGGGGGGGGGCACAATTTGCAACAGGTGGGTGAGGAAGGATCACGCATTCCTTGCTTATCTCGGCTTGCCAGCCCCTGCCTGTTCTCCTCAGGTCTGGGCTCCAACCCTGATCTTGAATTATCTATGGGTTAATAAGTCTGGGGCCTTGGTATATGGGGATTGGGGCCATCGGCACTAGTTGGCCATTAGGCCTGCAAGCTCACACAGCTTGTTAGCTAAGCAAGTAAAGCAGGAGTAATGAAGGCGAAAAGAATTGCAGTTAGCAATGAACCGTGTTTACTCCATTTTGGTTTCAACTCTACCATGGACAAGTGAGTGCTTCCAAAGATAATTCTGCAAATTGTTTCACCTTAAGGCAGGGCATCATCCATTCTGACGTTGCAGCCAGAAATTCCTCAGTAGACAATACATGTTAACCAGTAATACACTCCTACTACCATTCTCATTCTAGAATTTATCAGAGGAGAAAATATATCACAGAGGGGGAAACTTTAAGATCAGAAATAGAAAAACGACAAACATAAATTCCCGTTACAACCATGGACTCAATCACCCTTAGTTTGAAAGCATGTATGTGATGTCAGTACGGACCTTCTTGAGCCCTTCCAGCCAAAGGGCCATAGGAACCACTGACAGGGTGCACTGTTAAAGATCGGGACGTTAACAGCAGTGTTAACTCCCAAGCTCACACTGGATGTAAAAGCCATCACGCAGGGACAAACAGCAGTATCTCAAAAGATTACAGAATTCTTAGCGGGGTGGCCGGGTGTCCTTGCAAAGGGAGTGGACCTGTGTTCGGGTGGTTGTAGAGACCTCCACCTGGCCCTGCCAAACAGGGGAGCTGTCCTCTCCACACCCTGGTGTCGTTCACACCCACTGCATGGACCCCTAAGTGTGTACACCCCAGCGGTGTGTCAGTTGATACACCTGATTGCCTCCACGTTCTAGTGGTTATGAATAATGCTGCTGGAGCATTCCCTCGTTAATTTTTACCACTGTGTGGCTATGCCACACTACTCATCCATTCTAAACTTGGTCATTGAAGTTGCTTTGCAGCCACTTGGATTTACAGCCGGTGGCACCCAGTTACTCACCCAGTGAGTAACTCCCTGCACGTACAGTTTCGTACTCTTTGGAGGAGATTCTTAGAAGCAGAATTGCTGAGTTGAAAGGGAGGTGGCTGTGTGATTTTCTTTAGGTGTCATCAAGTTCCCTGCCGCCGCCTGAGTTTACTGAGAATAATACCTGTGTCTCCACACCGTCGCCACTAGAGGGTGCCATTGCATGTCAATTTTTGCCCAGCGTGCCAGTGAAAAATGGTGTCTGCTGTTTTAATACACACTTCTGTAAGTGTAAGTTTGAGCATTTTTCATATATGTGAGAGCTAGTTATGCATCTTTGGGAATCATCTCAGGCATATTTTTCTTCATGTTTTATCAGTTTTTTGCCTTTTCCTTACCTTTTTAAATGTTTTATTTATTTGAAAGGCAGAGATAGAGTTCTTCCCCGTGTGGGTTTGTCCCTCAGATGCTTGCAGCAGCTGCGGCTGGGTCAGGCAGGCGGCAGGAACTTTCCATTGTCCACTTTTTCGTTTGTCCCTGCACCCCACGTTGGAGTGCCTGGGTTTAACACCCAGCTCTGACTGCAGCTTCCTGTTCATGCAGATCTCGTGGGGGCAGCAATGAGGGCTGGAGTAGTTGGGTTCTTGACACCCCTGTGGGAGACCTGGGAGAGTTCCTGGCTCCAGGCTTCAGAAACATGGGGTTGCAGCTGGCCTCTGGAATGCCCGAGTCCCCTGGTGTGTGCCTCAGATCAAGTCCCATGTCGGCTTCCAAGCCGGCTTCTGCGGGAGGCAGCAGGCGATGGCTCAGGTGCTTCCAAGAGCTTGAGGAGTTCCTGGCATGTGGGCCGGGCTGCGTCCCTCAGCTGCTGACCTGGTGAGCAGTTGTACCAGTCTCCCGTCGGTGGTATCTGTGTGCTGCAAGTCCTTTCTCCCATGGTGTCGGGTGTCTTGACTCTTTTCTGATTTTTCTTGGTTTACAGTCCAGAGGTTTTATAGATTTTTCCTTGTGTGCCTATTCTGAGTTTACAGGGAGTAGGTTCCAGCAGCTTCGAGGCCTTTCCACGGGCTCTCCCAGAGGGGGCGTCTCTGGTGCGCAGGCTGGCGCTGTGACTGAATCCGGTTTGGCCTCCTGCTTTTTCTGATCACGTTCCTTCGCAGGTTCAGGAAGCTCCCTTGGCTCTGTGGAGTGTGTACCGTGCTCAGTGCGCGCAGTGATTCTCTTGGAGGAATCTCCTTTGACCTTGGTGGCGGGGTTGCCAGCGGCATGCTAGGCAGCCTCGTAGTCTCCTCCTGCTTGACCAGGGTGGCAGCCAGCCTGCTGGAACGGCATCCATCCCTTGATGGCTGCAGTGTCACTTCTTTATAGATGTAGGTATATGTGACCAAAGCAGCTCTTTTTTTTTTTTTTTAAGATTTATTTTATTATTTTACTTGAAATCCAGTGTTACAGTGGTGGGGGAGGGGCCCCAGCTTGTGCATTGAGACTTTGAACAGAGTTCTCTAAGCTGACAGCCCACTGTCTTCTTATACAGCTTAGGAACAAAGAATGTTTAAAATTTACTTTTTTGTATAAAAGGCAGAATTAACAGCGAGGAGAGACAAAGACATCTTCCTCCGTCCTCCGGCTCACTCTCCAAATGGCCGCAATGGCCAGAGCCGGGCTGTTCTGAAACAGGAGCCAGGAGCTCCTTCCGGGTCTCCCGCACGGGTGCAGGGTCCCAAGGCTTTGGGCTGTCCTCGACTGCTTTCCCAGGCCTCAAGCAGGGAGCTGGATGGGAAGTGGGGCAGCTGGGATACAAACCGGTGCCCATATGGGATTCCGGTGTGTGCAAGATGATAACTTTAGCTGTACTCTGGGCCCAGCATTTAAACATTTTTGTGTGACTAAACTGATTGGTTTTTATTACTGTTTCTGGATTTTCACTTGTAGTTAAAAATTTTTTGTTTCACACTAACAGTAGAAAGGAGTGGTGATTGTGTGATTTCATTTTCCCCACTGAGATGCATATCTCTTTGGAATTTATTTTTATTTATGATATGACGTATGGCTGCAGTGTTATCTTTTTTCAAGTGCTTATCAGCTTGTTCCCGGACAACAGAGTCCATCTTGATTCGAGCTGCCACCTTTGCACAGTCGTCTTTCCCCTTTGTATGGGACCTGGGCTCTTGTCTCGGCACGTGGACACTGCTAAATATGAATGCGTTCCTAGCTGCTCCTACAGTTTTTCTGTGTGTCTGTTAATTAAGATTGCAGCTGGATTTATAAAACTAGCCTGGGGAGTGCGGACATCTTGGTAATTTTGTGTCCTATCCAAATGGAGGATGTTGTTCACCTCGTGAAGTTCATGGTAATGAACTTTGGCAGTGGCTTCAACCTTTCCTTGTTTGGGTTTTATTAAGAAGATAGAACAGCAGATAGAGCCTGCGTAAGCACGTAAGCAGCAAGCTCTTGGCAGAGGAGCAGCCGCGGACGCAAACCGTTGCCCCAGTGTGCGATGCAGGCGTGGCAGTCGACATTCTGACCCTCTGCTGGCCCCTCATGACCTTCAAGTATTACTCATCTTGTTGCTTTTGCAAATGGACTTCTTCTCTACCATGTCTTCTCTGTGTGATGTGTGTATAGTGTATGAAGGCTGTTGCTTTTATATATTCATCTCACTTTGTGCTACTTCACTGAGTTGTTTATATTGCAAATATTTGATCCTGTCACTAGGCCTCAAGTCTCCCCGCCCTTGACCTTCCGCCTGGTGGCCGTGGAGCTTACGCTGTGATCCAAGTATTGTTGTGGGTAGTTGTACTTTATGGAAGGTAGTTTCTTTTTCTTTTCTTTTCCTTTTTTTTTTTTAAGATTTATTTATTTTTATTACAAAGACAGGTTTGCAGAGAGGAGGAGAGACAGGGAGGAAGGTCTTCCATCTACTGATTCACTCCCCAAGTGAGCGCAACGGCCAGTGCTGCACTGATCCGAAGCCAGGAGCCAGGAACTTCTTCCAGGTCTCCCAAGCGGGTGCAGGGTCCCAAGGTTGGGCCGTCCTCGACTGCTTTTCCAGGACACAGGCAGGGAGCTGGAAGGGAAGCGGGGCTGCCGGGATTAGAACTGGCATCCATATGGGATCCCAGCACATTTGAGGCGAGGACTTTAGCCGCTAGGCCACCGTGGCGGGCCTGAAGGTAGTTTCTTTATGAGCTAATAAATGATTGCTTTGTTTATGAATGTCCTGTGAACACTGGGAAAGAGTATGCTATCTCTCTTATCGAGCTGTGCAGTCTGATATGCACGTGTCGGAGCTCACCTGTGAAGTTGAGTAGGTCTGCCTCTCGCCATCCTCCCCGGCGTTCCCACACCAAGGGTTGGTTGAAATTCTCTTTGTTAGTGCATTTCTGGGAGTCCCTGGGCACCTGCTGTGTGCTTTGCTTCAAATGTTAGCTTTTTGGGCCTGGCTCAGTGGCGCAGTGGTTAAGGTCCTTGCCTTGCATGCCCAGGATCCCATATGGGCGCCGGTTCTAATCCCAGCAGCCCCGCTTCCCATCCAGCTTCCTGCCTGTGGCCTGGGAAAGCAGTCGAGGACAGCCCAAAGCCTTGGGACCCTGCACCCGCGTGGGAGACCCGGAAGAGGCTCCTGGCTCCCTGTTGTGATTGGCTCGGCTCCAGCCATTGCGGCTGCTTGGAGAGTGAATCATTGGATGAAAGATCTTCCTCTCTGTCTCTCATCCTCTCTATATCTGACTATACAATAAAATTAAATAAATGAAATTTTTTTAAAAGAGTATTGGAAATTGTATTCTCTGCTTTCCTAGAATGATCTTGATGTCGCAGGATCGAGAGCCCGGCCTCCTGGATGAGAACAGCTTATTCCATGGTCACCCGCAGACCTGCTGTTGGTCCCTGTGAGGCATCAGACGGAGCTCTCTGGAGGGGCTCTCAGCTGTGTGTGCATGGCATCCACAGGGCTGGGAAGGCAGGGGACTCCGGCTGGGCGGCTCACTCTGCACCGTGCTGCAAGGAGCATGCCGGGCCTGGAGTCCTGTTTCCGTCTTTCTGTCATCACGACTTTGGTCAGGTTAGCCAGGCATGCTAAGCCTCAGTTTCATAATCCGGAAAACGGGGATGAGGATGCGCATCCTGTCAGGCTGCTTTAAATTCAAGCGCGAGGCGTGAAGACGCTTGTGAACATCTGGGCTAGGATGGAGAGGTGCAAGATGCTGCTGTTTTTAGATTGTGTTAAAGTGAACGCAGTGCTCTTGCCATGGGGAGAGTTGGCACGAGTTTAAAGGGGAAAAGTTTTGAAAGTATTTCGGAAGCCTGGGAGTTACCTTTTCTCTCCTACGTGGTGGGCATCTTGAGGGTCCCCAGCCCCTGCTGATTGTAGTGCCCGGGGAGTTGTTTCAAGCAGTCCTAACACTTTCCTTTGGGGTGTGGGTGGGAAGATGGGGTGGCACGGGGCCTCCAGCAACGTGTGGGGCTAGAGACTTCTCTCCCAACTTGAGTTTCCCTGGCCGTTCAGTCACTCCCTCCCTCTGTCCCAAGGGGCTGTCTTTCACCATCGTAGAAACATGTCACGGGGCCAGGCCCAAACCTTCCTAGCAGAATCCTGGGGGTTACTGGGAGTTTTTATGCCATGTGCTATTATGGCAAAAAGCAGGCGGCCCTCTGCCTTCAGGAGGCGATGCTGGCTGTGTTCTGTCGATATCCTGCTTGCCACCTCCGCGCGCCAGCCTGCGTCCTGGGCTGCGTGTGGGCATCCTCTTGCTTCTCCCGACAGCGAGGCAGTCCCCGAGCTAGCGCCTGCCCTGTGCAGAGCAGGTTGAGTTGCCCGGAGTGAGGGATGAGTGCCACCCAACCCTTGTTTCTTGTCTTTGTGGGGTGGCTGGAGTAGGGGTGGGGTTAGGGATGTGGCGTCTTTGATCCACAGCATGTTGAGAGCTCCCAAGTGTCTGTCCTTGGGGGGTGGGGTGTTGATATGAGGCATTCCCTCTGAGTCTCCAAGTCTCTGGCCAAGGTGGGTTCCCAGTCTAGTCACACCGTGTACCCCTTGCATAACCCGGGACATCAAGGTTGGTAAAGGGTCAAGGGCTTCGATATCTCATGACCAAGCCTGGCCACACTCTGAAATCTTCCCATTCCAAATCCAATGTCTTTTCCATTTTCCCTTCTTATAGCTTCAAGTCTAGATAGGACAGCACAGTTCTGCAATAAAGTAGGCAACAGCCGGTAATTATGGAGGGCCACCTGTCAGTGAAGGCAGCAGTCTGGGTGGAGGCTGTGATGCCCCGTGACATTACATACGTTCACATTGTTGACCAACCATCCCCAGTGTGCTTTCAGAATTATTTTCCTGAGACACTGAACCCATTCAACAGCCCTTCTTCCTTGCCCTCTCCCTCAGCCCCTGACAGCCACTGTTTCTGCTTTTCTGTTTCTGCGAATTCACCTGCTTCGGGTTTCTCCTCTCATGGGATCGTTGCTGCCTCCTGTGTCTGGCATGGTCGTTGGGAGGGTCAGCCGCATTGTGCACGGTGTGCCAGGCTTTCCTTTCTAAGGTTGGATAGTATTCCGTGGTGGGTGTGGCCCACATTGGGTGTGTGCGTTCATCTGTTGAAGGAGCCACCTTTTAACTAATGCTGCTCTGAAGGTGGATGTGTGAATGAGTGTGTGGGTCCGATTGGAGGTTATTCCGGGTGTCCACCAAGAAGTGGAACTGCTGGGCCCCATGGTAATCTTAGGTTTAACTTTTTGAGCAGCTGCCATGCCGCCAGTGCACAAGGGTTCCAATTTCTCTATTTCCTTATGATACTTGCGGTTTTCTGGTTTGGTTTTGGTCACAGCTTAGATGCAGCATGCTTTTGGTTTCTTTTTTTTTTTTTTTTTTGCCTCTGTTATAGTTTTCATCCTGGCATGATTTAGTGTGAGCAGCATTTTTTTTTTTTTGTGAGTGTAGAATCCGGAAGATAAAACAGCTGTCAGTCTAGTAATGTTTGAGTCTTCCTTGCTAAAGAAAATGATCTGTGAGTCTCGTTCCTTGCAGTAGGAATCTTTCCTGTACAAAGTGACAAGAAAAATGCAGCTCACTCGCAAGAGCTCTTGATGCTGATGGATGACGCTGTCTTATGCTCGTCTGTTACTCCGTGCCCTGCGCAAGGATGGAGCCTGCTGGCAGGGGGGGTGGGCAGAGGCCAGTAATTATGCAAGACTAATCTTTGCCATCAAGGGAAGGTAATTAGCATCCTGGCTAAGATGTGCACTTCCCATATCAGGGTACTTGGGTACCTGGGGGCTCAGCACCTAGTTCGAGCTTTCTCCCGACATGGATCCTGGGCGGCAGCAGTGGGAGCTGCCAGCTCTGATGTTCTGAAGAACTGCCAGATTGTGTCCCATGTGGGCTGCACCTTCTTCCATTTGCAGCAATAATCTATGAGACAGATTTCCTCACACCTATGCCAATCCTTCAAACTGGCCTGAATTTTTTCTCTTTTTAAGATTTATTTGCCTTTTTTTTTTTTAATTAGAACGTTAGATATACAGAGAGGAAGAGAGACAGAGAGGAAGATCTTCTGTCCAGTGGTTCACTCCCCAAGTGAGCACAACGGCTGGAGCTGAGCCAATCCGAAGCCAGGAGCCTGGAGCCTCTCCTGGGTCTCCCATGTGGGTGCAGGGACCCAAGGCTTTGGGCCATCCTTGACTGCTTTCCCAGGCCACAGGCAGGGAGCTGGATGGGAAGCGGGGCTGCCGAGATTAGAACTGGTACCCATGTGGAATTCTGGCGTGTTCGAGGCAAGAACTTTAGCAGCTCGGCTATCACGCTGGGCCCTAAACTGGCCTGAATTTATTCTCATTGTATTTTTTAAATGTACTTGAAACAGTTTGATTTTCCCCCAACCC
The DNA here is from genome assembly GCF_017591425.1 of Ochotona curzoniae. NCBI lineage: Eukaryota > Metazoa > Chordata > Mammalia > Lagomorpha > Ochotonidae > Ochotona > Ochotona curzoniae. The sequence continues at coordinate 6,154,024 of NW_024467101.1, read as the reverse complement.
TCCATGTTTCCTTGTTGCCTGCTGCTGAAGGACTCAGGACCCAGGTGTTGGGCCCTCAGCCGTTTCTCCAGCCTCTGCGCGGCTCCCCACTCCCAGCTCTAGGCACTACCCTCTCCCAACCTTCTCTTTGTGTGTTCCACTCCTGCAGAATTTAATATGGGGCTTATTTGCTGTTCTCACATTCCTTTGAATTTTTTTTCCCCTGCCTTTAGGGTTTGCCAGTGTTTCTTTGTATGTCAGTCATAAACAGCCATTGTTTTACAGGTGTGTTGCTTCTCGGTGATGGGAGTCGGGATCACACAGCTGGCCCGAGGGGGCCTCTGCTGGGGACTGCAAGCACCAGGTCCCCGTGCTCCCCGGCTCTCACTGAGCCCTCTGTCAGCCTGCCGCATTTCTTCTCTAGGAACCCTGGAGACGAGCACGGCCTCTGCCAGTGATGGGAAGGGATGCTCCAGCGCGGTACTGACTCTCCTGGAATATGGTAAGGTCTGACGCCCGCCTTTATGAAGCGTGCCGCTCTTCTGTCACTTTACTCCCGGAAGTGAGGGGCGTTCTCCCGGCCTGTCACCTCACTGTGACCATGTTCCCTGCAGAGCAGTGGGCACATGTGAGTGAGCAGCCAGGAAGTGGCTTGCAGGCCTTGTCACGGTCATGCGAAGGTCACAGAGCCCACCTATTTTTCTCCAAGATGCCTGTTCGTGGTTCATTCTCCACGTTCTGGAAAGGCTGTGGCTTGCCAGGGTGGGGTGGGTTGTCTGCTAGAGCAGGAGTGCACGCCTCTGTGGTTCCACAGATGAGTGACGTTGCTGCTGAAAGCAAGTCTTCCCCCAACCTCTGGTTTCTAGATTCGAATTGCAGCCTTGAATGCCAGCTCCACGGTTGAAGATGAGCATGAAGGAAGCTTTAAGAGTCACAAAACCCAGACGAAGGAGGCTCAGGTATGTAATCCCAGGCCCGCCCCTGTGGGTGGGCCTCGCTGCTCCCAGCTGCAAACGGAATCCCACTCGAAATGCCTTCAGATAGCTGCTTAGTAGGATTTCAGGAAGAAATTCCATTTTGAAAGGGCGCTGGCCTTCCGTTTCATGTATCCTGTTTCACCTAGGAGATGATTGCACCATAAATAAATTATGCGTGTTCCAGGAATGGATGTCACGAGGGCAGGTGCAGCCCCAGGGCCACTGCTGCTGCTGGCCGAGCTGCCCGGGCAGGCCTCGCGAGTTGGCATTCCTTGGAAATAGAATACTCAGGGCCCATGTGTTAGGCTTGCCCAGTGCTTTTCTGTCTTCGCAGTGCTCTGGGGGCCTTGGCCCGAGTTCCTAGCCCTGGCAGCTCACTCCAGGTCAGCTGGGAAGCCAGGCCCACCTGCACTCTCAGGATTGCTGGCCATTGCTGTCCAGTGGGAGGCCTGGCCTCTCTTGCCTTTATCAACCTTCCTCCTCCCTTGCATCTGCCCCACTTTTTACCCATCCTCTACCTGGGGGCAGCAAGGGTTTGCTCCTGGCCTGTTGCCCCTGGCTTGAATACATGCCTCCCAACCTCCTGCCTGAGAGCAGCCTGGACATTTCCAGAGCCCTCCCGGGAGTCCAGTAGCCAGCTCACCCTGGGCCACAAGAAATGCCAGTGAGACTCGACCTTCCTGATGCCCGCTCCCTTTTCTGGAGGAACTTGTTGTCTTCCCCAGGCAGGGCCCAGTGATAAACTGTTTCCACCAAATGGTTTTGTTATGTTTTTAAAGAATTCTTTATTTTTATTTGAAAGCTGTTTCACTCCCCATGTGGCTTCCACTACTATAGCTGAGCCAATTCATCCAAGGGCCAGGAACTTCTTGTGGTTCTCACATATGGGTGCAGGGTCCCAAGGCTCTGGGTCAACCTCTAGTTTTTTCCCAAGCCACAGCCAGGGAGCTGGATGGGAAGTGGAGCAGTCAGAACATGAACCGGCACCCATATGAGATTCTGGCATATGCAAGACGAGAATTTAGCCACTAGGCTATTGTGCCAGGCCCACCAAATTATTTTTATTTATAACACTTCTGACATCAAACAGGTGGGGTACATTTTCCTCATCCCAGCCCATTCTCCAGCATCCCCGGGTGACCCGCAGGTCAGACCTTGTGACTTTAATGGCCCTGAACAGGGTGTCAGGTGCCAAAGAGGTAATGACTCTGTCCTGTGAGGCTGCTCATGAACTGAGTGCCACAGTACCCACTGGCTTGGGTACAAAACCCTGGATTCTCACCCCCTGCCCATTTTAGATTTACTAGTGTGCTTGTATGACTCACAGAACTCAGGAAAATACTTTGTGTTTACCAATTTCTTAGAAAGGAGACAACTCAGGAGCAACCAGATGGAAGAGACATGCAAGGCGTGAGCAGGGAGCAGTATGTGCACAGAGCAGGGGTGGGGGGAGGGCAGTGTGTGCACAGGGCAAGGGGAGGGCAGTGTGTGCACACGGTGAAGGGGGCAGGTATGCACAGGGTGGGGGCAAGGGGAGGGCAGTGTGTGCACAGGGTGGAGGGGGCAGTGTGTGCACAGGGCAGGGGTGGGGGGAGGGCAGTGTGTGTACAGGGTAAAGGGGGCAGAGTGGGGCGAGGGGAGGGCAATGTGTGCACACAGTGAAGGGGGCAGATATGTACAGAGCGGAGGCGGGGGGAGGGCAGTGTTGTGCACAGGGTAGAGGGGTCAGTGTGTGCACAGGGCAGGGGCAGGGAAGAGCAGTGTGCACAGGATGGCAGGGGTGAGGGGAGGGCAATGTGCACAGGGCAGGGGCCAGTGTGCATAGGGTGGGGGCAGTATGCACAGGGTAGGGATCATGTGTGCACAGGATGGTGGGGGCAGTGTATACACAGGGTACAGTTCATGTGTGCACAGGGTGGGGTGGAATGTGTGCACAGGATGGTGGGGGTAGGTCATTTGTGCACAGGGAGTGGTGGAGTGTGTGCACAGAATGGTGGGGGTAGGTCATGTGTGCACAGGGAGTGGTGGAGTGTGTGCACAGGATGGTGGGGGTAGGTCATGTGTGCACAGGGAGTGGTGGAGTGTGTGCATAGGGTGAAGGGGACAGTGTGTGCAGAGGGCTTTGTGTCCTCTCCTGGCTGCCAGCGCTCTGTGCCGTTCACCATTGCAAGCTCTCCAAGCTTTGCTGTATGCACGTGCGTGTGTATGTGTGTGTGTATGTGTGTGTTTATAAGTGGCTTCCGTACATTACATGAGTACAGCAGATGCAATCATTGGTGATTGACTCATTAACTTGGTCTCCAACACTCTTCCCATCCTTAAGTGAAGGGAGACAGGTGGATGAAAGCACCAACCCTTTGATGAGCTTGTTTGTCCCTGTAGCCACTAGCCCCTCACCCCCAAGCTGTCATCTCATTAACATAAATTCAGGTCTGGTCACCAGGGGTCTGTTAGGAGTAGCCAAAGATGTTCCTGTCACTCTACTTGTGTCCCTTAGGAAAGTCCTAGGATTGGTTATAGAAGTTCTGAGTCGGGACCCAGAGGCAAGGACCAAGCATACACTTCCTGTACTACCCCACACACTCATGGATTCCCACAGCTGCTCTGGCCAGGGTGCCCACTCTCTCAGCTTCACCCTGGGTGTCACTGGCTCTGTGGCCTAGCTCTCTGTGTTTCCCTTGTTGTTACTTGGCCCCAGCGGCCCCCGTATCCCTCAGGTCTCCTTGGGACAGGCATGAGCTGCTGTGAAGTTCCAGTATGAAGGTTTGCTCTGCCACAGAGGGTGGCGCCGACAGTGAATGCGTGCTGCCTCAGCCTTCTTCACAGGCAGTTTTGGCTTAAAAAGGATAAACCCTTGCGCTGGGTGATGATGTCTCTTGTCTCACTTTGCAGGAAGCAGAGGCCTTTGCCTTATACCACAGGGCCCTGGATCTGCAGAAACATGACCGCTTTGAGGAGTCTGCCAAGGCCTACCATGAGCTCCTGGAGGCGCGCCTGCTGCGGGAGGTGAGGGGCTGGCAGGCCAGTTCGGGTGCCATGCTGTTGACCCCTCTGAGAGCCACCCCGGTGCTGTGTGTCGGTGGTGAGCAGTGGGGTCGGTAAGGTGTGCACAGCTCGCCGATGGGATGCTCGTCCCCAGGCAGGCTCACCGAGCTGCTGTAGACTGACTCACACTGGTTTTTCAGGCGTTCCCTACCTAGAAGGGCAAAGGCACTGGGATCCAGCCCTGGTCCACTGGTTCCTGGGAGGCATGCAGAGAACAAGATAGGGCTTGATGGATGGAGTGTGTCAGTCTTCTTGACACCCTCAGCCCTCCAGGCGCATACCTTGGGTTTGTGAGGGTGCCCACTGAGCCTGGCCCTGGCTTGGCTTCCGCCTGGAAGGACAGTACCCTGAGACTGCTGCCCTGGGACAAGGCCGGGACTGGACTCGCCCCCGAGAGCGCTCCTTTGTGCCAGGGAGTTTTTCTGTTAGAAAATGTTCTACTCTTCGTTCTGTGGTTGGAGCAGTAGTTTTCTACTCAGTAATTTTTTCAGAAGATAAAAGATTTTCCGAGAGTTGCCCTGAAAGCTGTAGCGGGAGCAGTTTGCTGTGAAGCTCGGCTGTCCTGAAGCTCCTCCGGCTCCTTTTCCCTTGTGACTCTGGGGGTAGGAATCATCGTCCTTCCGTCCCAGGGCTTATGCCCACGTGAACTTTTCAGTTACTGGAACTGTCTTCTGTCGCGTGGCAGCTCGCAGACCTGGGAACTCAGCCTCCTCCGACTCCTGATCCTTCAGTTCCTGGGGCAAGGCTTTCAGCCCTGGGGTGCTGCTGGCTGGCTCACTGCACTGTAACCATTGCCTGCCTGGCCTGAGCCCTCCGACGTGGCAGTAGTGACAGGGATGGGATGTCGATGCCCACAAATTACCTCCTGGGAGTCTGGCTTTTCCCCTCTGGGGGACTGGCACTGGAGGATCTTCCCAGATGCTACGATGCCATACCTTTGTTCTAGCAGATGGTGGCACTGCCCTGGCGCAAGGGTCCGTTGCCGGGGCCAGTCTGGAGGCCAGATGTCCTCTGACCACTCGCTGAGTGTCCCTTCTGCTCCTGTTTGTTCTGTTCACAGGCAGTTTCATCCGGTGACGAGAAAGAGGGTTTGAAACACCCTGGGCTGATACTGAAGTATTCCACATACAAGAACCTGGCCCAGCTGGCAGCCCAACGTGAGGACCTGGAGACAGCCATGGAATTCTACTTGGAGGTGTGGTTTTGTCTTCAGTGTTTCAAAAGCTCTTGGTGGAGATGCTGAAGATTGGGTATTTTTCAGCCAGAGGAGTTCACAGTGGCAGGTCCCCCAGTCATAGTGCCTGGTCAGAGGGTGGCAGCAGTGAGTGCAGCCACTGGTGGGCCGGCCAGGGCGTGGGGAGTATGCTTGGAGCAGAAAAGTATTCTTCTGCCACCCAGTGCTCATAGGACTGAACCAGGTCCACCTCAGTGAATGTGGGATTGGTAATAGCAGGTAGCTGAAAATTAAATGACGTGTTCTGCACCGTAGTGGCATTGCCTTCATTTCTGTGTGACTGGATGCCAGTCACTGTACTCATTGACCCCTTGCATACTCGGATTCTCATACCATCTTACGAAGAAGCTTCGTCCTCACCAGAGTGCCGAGCAAGTAAAAGCTCCGGGTTCTGCTGCTAACGCATGCTGGAGCCACAGTGTGACTTGGGCTCTCCCTCCAGAGCACATTGTAGTTCTAGAATCCCAGATAGTTCCTTTCAGCTCTCTTATGTGTGTAAGGACTGCTGGTCAGTTTTACAGGTTATATTAAGAAAATGGTCCATGTAACTGTATATACCATTTCTCTAGGCCTTGGAAATGTGTGCTCCTGGGAGGATGAGTCATCCCTAGGACAGTCATGCCTCTTTTGCTTCTCCCTGGGGGTTTGAGTGGTTGCAGCAGTACTGCACCCTTCTCATCCTCACGGGCACCTGCTTGGCAAGAGATCTGAGTGTGTGTGCCTCTGCTTGTGTGGCTTGCAGGCGGTGATGCTGGACTCCACGGACGTCAACCTCTGGTACAAAATTGGACACGTGGCCCTGAGACTCATCCGCCTGCCCCTGGCTCGCCACGCCTTCGAGGAAGGGCTGCGGTGCAATCCTGACCATTGGCCCTGCCTGGACAACCTCATCACTGTCCTGTACACCCTCGGTGATTACACAAGTGAGTCAGGCTGTGATCCCTTCTCCCATGTGGCTGTGTTCTTTGCGACCAGGGGTTAGTCTGGCCTGGGTAAGCTGGAAGCCAAAGTTTATGCTAAAGGATTTTTTGCCAGGTCATCAGAGGAGACATTTTTATGACCCTGCTTTATTCTGCTTGTTTGTTTTTGGTTTTGTTTTTATAGTTTGATGCCATAATTTTTTTTGCTTTTTTTTTTTTTATCAGTTACTCTGTAGTAATAAGTAGCATGTTCTCTGACTTCTTTTCCTGGCTTCTAGACCTTAGTTTGGGCTGATTTAATATCCTGGGCTGCATGGCTTAAACGTAAATGTTTATATGACTTGGGAGATTCCATCTCTGATCTCAGCTTTTTCGCTGGCTTGCAGGTAGCCATCTTTATGTTCTCATAGGATATAACGGGGTGGGGAGGGAAGAGAGAGCAAAAGGGGGATAAAGGGAGAGAGAGATTGAGAGATTTGTCTCTTCCTTTGAAAAGCCACCAGTCCCTTTTTGAGGACATTCATCCTCGGGATCTCATAGAAACCTCCTTGCTTCTCAGAGACTGCACCCTCAGGTGCCACCATCAGTTGGAGGTTAGAGCTCAGTTCATAGCGTTTCACTCTTGGCTCTCAAAATGTATTTCTTCTTACTTGCAAAGTGTAGTTACTCCATTTTCACGCCGCCAAAAGTCTTGGCTTGTCCCAGCGTCAACTCCGAAATCTTAAGTCTAGACTGTCATCTCAGTCTCGTATGGATGAGACGTGATATATCAGTCACCCTGGCATGTACTAGCGGAGTCCATGAAGAAAATACCCCTGAGGGGCCAGGCAGGCGTCTGAACAAACGACACAGTCCAGTTTGCATTCAGATCTGGGCCTACCGTTTCTCTTCTCCCCTGCTTTTTCTCCTGGGATGTTACAGGGCGGAGGGCTTTCAGGGCATGGAGTCCATGCACTTCCTGGGGGAGCGGGAAGCTTTATCAGTGCAGTGTTGTTGAGTATAAGATTTCTCTAGGTGTTCCCAGGGGAAGGTCCCCACTTGCGACATTCTGGGACATGGGCAGGACTTTCTATGTGAAAATGCTGTGCTGCTTCCAAGGCATGTTTCCATGTGTCTTCCCCCACTCAGCCTCACTTCCTGTGTCTTTGGTCCTTCTTGCACACTTAGGCTGATGCCTGCCTGCCTGCCCAACATTGGAGCTAGCCGTTTCTTCTCGCAGAGGTTCTTTTTCTCAGTGCTCCTCCCGTAGCTCAGGGACCAACTTCTGTGTTTCAGGCCGCCTTTCCTAGCCTGCTAGTATACTTCTTTGCACCCCTCTCTAGTGGTGGAAGTTTTGCTTAAGAAAATGTAAGTTCAAGGAGCTGTACCGGGCCTCTCCAAAGAAGCAAAACCATTAGGTTGTGTATTTAGAAAGCTGATTTGTAACATCAACTCATGCAGTTATGGAGGCTGATAAATTCCAGAATCCACAAGCTGGGCAAGCTGGAGGCCTCACAGAACGGTGATGTGGGCTGAGCCAAGGAGATAGGTAGTGTGCTCCCAGTCGGAAGCCCGGCAGGAAGAGCCGATGTTTGGCTTCTTGTGAGAAGGTAGGAAGAAGCCGGAGTCCCAGTTTGGAGGTATTTGGGCCAGAAGAATCTTAACCCTGGCAGGGGTCAGCCTGTTATGTTCAGACCTACCGCTGATTGGAGCAGGCCCACGCAAACCAGGGAGGGCACCTGGCTTCACCCAGTCTGCCCACTGAAGTGTTAATCTCATCCCACAATGGAGGTAGTGTTTAGCCAAAAATCAGGACGCCTGGTGGCCCAAACGGACATAAAAGTAACCATGGCAGTGACTGAGCTGATCCGTGCATCTGCCACAGTCCCTTGAGAGCCCTGGGAGATTGTCTGTTCATTTGATCTAAAAAACAGAAGCAGCTTGTCAGATTGCCTGTCAGTGGTGCCTTGCATCTTTTGAGATGAGCAGGGCAGGGTGCTGCAGCGCTAGGCCCACTGCCTGCCCCTGTTCCCCTGGGCTCTCACGGAGGGCTTCCCTGTGCAGCTGTACCCACCAGCCAGGTGGGCCACACTGGGAAGCAGGTGCGGCACACTGCAGCTCAGGTGCCTCCTGGGGTTAATATATCTAGCTGCTCAGCACCTGCCTGCTTTCCTCTGCCGCCCACCCTTCAGGCCTCACTGCCGGCCCCATCAACTGTGTTCCTTGTCTGTCCGAGGCAGACCCCTTTGGGCCATCTGTCAAGCAGCTTGGTCCTCAGGGTTCTGGGCCTTGCTGGAACTGCGCAGACCTCTCCCTGTCCCAGGACGCATAGCCTTGGCGTGCCTCAGGCACTGTGGCCCTGCTGAACTTGGGGACCGGGCTCCAACCTGTCGGACCATGGCACACGGAGAACCCCTCGCTACCTTCTCCTCTCCCAAGGTCACCGTCCTTGGAGCTCTGCTTCTGCTCCGGCTTTCTTCCCATTTCCTTCTCCTGGTTATTCTGTTAGGAAGAGCTCACAGTGCTCCCACACTCCCACTAAGAGCTGAGCAGGGAACGGTGGTAGTCCCAGTGCCTGGGCAGAGGGGAGCTAGCACTCTGCTGCAGCGTGCCATTTCCTTGTGTGTTCCCAGGTGGGACCTTCCAGCACAGAGGCTGCTGGCTCGGCCTTGGGTAGTCATCAGGGGCTGTTCCCACTGTCCAGGGCTAATGGCTTTCATAATTCCCACTGGAGTTCCGCTTTGTGAATCCAGACCACCCCGTTTTGCTCCGTGAGTTGGTTACCTGTTGCTGGAGGAGCTGGGGCTGGCACAGTCCCCGTGCCAGCACTTTTTCATCATTACCCTGAGGTGAATAGTGGACACGTCTTAAATTGTAGGCAGTAGCTTTAAGAACTGCTTCCAAAAATTGAAAAACACGGGTAAGCAGAAATAAAAGGTGAGTTTTATATGGACAAATGGAGTTCTGTGGTACGCCTGGGTGCTCCCTGCCTCTTCACACTGCTGCTTCTCCTCGTAGTCCTTCTGGTCAGTAAGCACACGCCTCAGCCATCTGTGCCGTGGCTGATTGTCACCCCCGCATGTGTTGGCCCAACTGTCACCTTGCCAGGTCCCTATGATGGCACAGGGAGGCCCTCAGGGCTGTTGAGGGCCACTTCCCAGCGAGCCAGAGGTCAAGTGCTGTGAGCACCATTCGCTTTCTGTAGCAGTTTCTCTAGGTGGGAGTGCAGAGCTTGCCTGAGGCCCAGAGCCTCTAGAAGGGTCAGGCGGCTCCTCTCTTCAGCTGGCGGTGTGGGTCTGCCTCCCTTGCGGTGCCCTGTCTGTCCTGTTTTTTTTTTTTTTTTTTGTCAGAAGTGTTCCCTCACTGAGCCGGTTAAGGTGGTGTCTTGTCCTTTGTTGTTCACCCTGCCTTTCCTGGCCACCAGAGCGGGACATTTTCCTGCTGTGACCCGGCCTGGCCAGAGTTTCTGGGTGCAGTCTCAGTAGCCATAGCTGTCTGTCTCCCCACCAGCATGTCTGTACTTCATCTGCAAAGCCTTGGAGAAGGACTGCCGTTACAGCAAGGGGCTAGTGCTGAAGGAGAAGATCTTCGAGGAGCAGCCTTGCCTCCGGAAGGACTCACTCCGGATGTTCCTGCAATGGTCAGTCCCCCCCACCAATGCTCCCGCTCTTAGTGTGTTTGGGGATCATTGCAGATCTGGGTGAGCTGTAAGCATCTCATGGCTTTTTGCTGGCCTGGGTAGTAGGAAGTAGTTACATTTTTTTTTTAACCTTTTCTATAGAAAATTGAAAGGTTTTATCTAAAGATTGTATTTTCTGTGGCATTTCAGATACCACAATGATACTGTTGTCTGCTCTGTTTTGAGCTGTTGAAGGACGAGTAGTATTAGTTATTTCCAGTCCGTGTGGATGTTAGCAGTGCTCATTACTGCCCTTGTGAGGCCGGGCTCAAGTGGGTATTTTGTTGGAGGGAAGAACCAGTACAGATGAAAGGGAGTTGACTGAGCTGTGTCCCTGTTTCCAGCCTGGTTTTAGTTTGCAACTGTGTAACTCTCCCTTCTGTGCTGTAGTGACATGTCCATCCATGAGGTGTCTGTGAGTCCAGCTGAGGCGCAGGCCATTGTGGATGAAGCTCTGGGGCTGCGGAAGAAGAGGCAGGCGCTGATCGTGCGGGAGAAGGAGCCGGACCTGAAGCTGGTGCAGCCCATCCCCTTTTTGACGTAGGTCATCCAGCATCCCTGGGAACTACAGTACCCGGCATAGCACACCACCACATACAGCATTCACACACTCCATACTACAGCACACACTACTTTATGCATAACACACCACACTGCAACAGAACCCAGTCTCATTTGGCTGTCCAGCAAGCTTCAGGACGTTTGGGAAACCCCAGAACTGCTGTTCCCAGCCGGCCCTACCTGTGAGCTGGCTTAGCCCTTGCAGAGCACCCAGTCCTGTTAGTGGTTCCTCCCCCAGGACCCAGGGTATGTGGGGCTTCTGCCTCACGGACCAGAAACTCAGGGAGCCAGTCTGCCTGGGTGAGTCAGTGTGCCTTAGGCCGACTAATTACAGGGGCTTCTGCTAGGGTGCAGGCTGGGAGAGACGGGGCTCTGCTGCTATTCCAGCTCAGACTGTCAGGCTGCTACACCCTCAGTGATGTTAGACTTGGAATTTTGTCAGTTTCAGCCAAGGGCAAACCTGGGCTTCCCTGACACACTGTGGAGGTAGGTAGCAGCTGTGGGAGCCCCTCTGGTCCATGAGCCTTGTGCTGGGGGGCGCCCCAAGGGGGCTGCTGATGTGCAGTGGCCCTTTCCTTGCAGCTGGAAGTGCCTTGGCGAGAGCCTGCTGGCCATGTACAACCACCTCACCACCTGCGAGCCACCACGGCCCAGCCTCGGCAAGAGGATCGACCTGTCTGACTACCAAGACCCCAGCCGGCCGCCAGCCTCTTCCGTGGTGATGACACCCGTCAGTATGATGCAGCCCAGTCCCATCAGTGCCAACCCTGCCGTGTCTGTGGCTGAGCCTGTGCTCTCCTATGCCTCTGTGGCCACAGCCAGCTTCCCACTGCACAGCTCTGGCCTGCTGGAGACAGGCGCTCCTGTGGGTAAGCAGGCCGTGTTCACAACTCCAATGAAAGTGGGAGCCCCAGCCCCCCAGAGGAGGCTCCAGTCTGCTCAGAGGGCCATGCCTCATTCTGGGGTACTTCAGCTCTGAGCCTGGACAGAGAGGGCATGGGGCTCGGGTGCAGTGCCTGCTCACAGACAGGTTCCCGGGCCATCACCACAGAGCCACTCTCACCACTTTTGTGCCTGATAGTACATCCCATTCCTCTGTTCTCTATGTAATCCATCCTTGATCTTATTCTACGATCGGGTGCTCATAGGTCCTGGGTAGGGTCAGCATCCTTCCCTCCATCGATGCAGGTCCATCACCTGAACCTCCATCCCGCCGCTCTGAAGGGTGGGAGGTCTTCTGAGAACGTGTTATTCCATGGCCGTGAGAAGGAACCCTGGGATCTGGCTTGCAAATCTTGTGAGTTTTAGAAAGGGATGAGAGTTACAGGGTTTCAAGTTAATTTTACTCAGGACTCTCATTGTTAAAGAAGAGATGGGAGACAGGAACATCCCACAGAAGCATAACGCTAGTAGAACTAGGAAAGTGAGGGGCTGATACACCTGTGGGGTACAGTTTTTCTCCCCTCCACCTTGTAAATTTAATTTGCTATCTTTGTGAAGGCGACGTTTCTGGAGGAGACAAGTCCAAGAAAGGAGTGAAGCGGAAAAAAATCGCAGAAGAGAGCGGAGAGACAGCAAAGCGGAGGTCTGCCCGGGTCCGGAATACCAAGTGTAAAAAGGAGGAGAAAGTGGACTTCCAGGAGCTTCTGGTGAAGTTCTTGCCTTCCAGGTACTGTTGTTGGTGAAAATGGGCAAGGGCACACAGCGCCAACCTACACCCCTGGAGTGATGTTGCCATTGCATCTCCACCCTCTGCTCCAGGTGCCTCCCTTGCAAACGCCCAAAGCACCGATCCCACTGGATTGGTGGCTTAAAATTTTTTGTCACCTCCTTCTGCCTCTCAACTTCATGAAGGCAGGAGCTGTGACTTAGTCATCCTCTGGAGACTAGGTACAAATCAGGGAGCTGCTAGAGGCACCACAGCACGGCCCCTTCCATATGCAGCTACAGGTGCCCCCCTTGTTGCTGGGGGTGTAGGGCCACTGGGCATCAGACAGAGATGCCCGTGAGAGGCCCCATAGAAGGGCACTTTCTGTCAGCCCAGGGGTGAGTGTGTGTTCCCAGGAATCCCAGCAGGACTTTCTCCCCACTCAGTGGACTCCTTGTATCCTGAAAAAGGCAGAGGGGGAGTATTCCCTGGGTGCCTGGGTCTTACTGTTCCTCAGAGGGCTCTAAGAGAGGGGCAGGTACCAGGCTCCTTGTAGACCCTCGCCCTTTGCTCCTGCTCTGCTCCCCACCTTCTCCCCTCCTTCGGGGCCCCTGGACCTTCCCTTCTCAGTGTCAGGGTTTGTGGAGCTGAAGCTGAGGGGAGAAGGCAGTTAGTTCACAGTTCACTCACTCTCACTCTGCCGTCATGTTTTGCCTGCTGTGCCTTTGTTTGTTTGTTTGTTTGTTTTGCCTCTGGACTTCCTCCCCTGTCTTTTGTGTCTGATTTTTTCCTTTTTTATTATTTTTTTTAATGCCTTCTTGGTTACTGGAGTGGAGTTTGGGAGGTTTCTGTGGGTTACCATCAACATGCCATCTTTAACAAAGGAGGCCTGGGCTCTGAACTCTGCCACCTACTTTGGTCATCCTTTCTGGCTCATATTTAATTTCTGTAACAGGAAGAATTCAAATATTTGTGTCAGAAGGTATGGTGTGGTTTTTGTGAGTTTCTAAAATAGATTTATTTATGTTTTTATCTGAAAGAGAATTTATCTATCCCTGCTTTACTCCCCACATGCCCACAGCAGTCAGGGCTGGGTCAGGTTGAAGCCAGGATTCAGAGGAACCCTGTTTGATTCTCCTACAAGGTGGCAGAACCCAAGTACTTAGGCCATCCTCTGCTGCCTTTCACGTGCATTTGGTAGGCAGCTAGATCAGAAGCGCGGAATAGGCAGGATGTGAACCAGGCGCTGCAGTGTGGAATACAGGCATTCCAAGAGGGAGCTTAACATGCTGCACAATCACCCTACCCATCACACACAAACCCCTCCCCACTTTTGTCATTTTTGCTGTATTATTCCATGCAGGTTAAGAAAGCTGGACCCTGAGGAGGAAGATGATCCCTTTAACAACTATGAAGTCCAATCAGAAGCCAAACTGGAAAGCTTCCCGAGCGTGGGGCCTCATAGAATGTCCTTTGACTCTACCACATTTATGGAGTCCGGTAGGAATCAAGCCGTCAGTGGTTATTCTGCCTCCCATTGTCCTGTAACTTGCTTACATTTTATTCTGGAAGGAATGGCTCTTGGCTATTTTCAGAAGTGTGGTTGGGGTGCTTAGGGTGCTTAGGTCTGTCTGGGGCCCATGTCCTGTGACCAGCCTGGAATCTACTGTACTGCTCGGCCCTTAGTTGCTGTGTGTTGTCAGCTGAGTTGAGAGGCTTGGCTTTGTCAGTTGACTGTGTGTCCACAGCTGTGCACTGTGCTCTGCATTTTATGTGCATGAGCTCAATCCATACACAAGGCAGCCCTGGGCAAGGGTCCTTTGGAGACTCAGCGAAACCTACACATGTTGTGCCCTGTCCTGCAGTGCTGATCGTGTCTGACGAGCTGGTGCTGGAGGGAGGATGCAGGGTCTCCTCTCAGCTCTTCCTTCAGCTCAAGCTGTTCCCCTTGCTTGGGCAGAGAAGCAAGATGTGCATGAGTTCCTGTTGGAGAACCTGACCAACGGCGGCATCCTGGAGCTGATGATGCGCTACCTGAAGGGCATGGGCCACAAGTTCCTGTTGAGGTGGCCACCAGGCCTGGCGGAAGTCGTGCTCAGCGTCTACCACAGCTGGAGGAGGCACAGCACCAGTCTGCCCAACCCACTGCTGAGGGACTGCAGCAACAAGCACATCAAGGTGGGACCTCTTAGTGGTCTGGGAACCAGAGACCAGGCCAGGACGCTCCGTGGGTGTGAGGCTGCTGCTGCATTGAGTTGATCGGCTGTGTCTACTGTTGGGCCTGGAATGGGTTTGGGTGCGCAGGGGGCCAGCTGGCAGGAGGCTCTGCCTGGTGAACCCGTGCTGGTGTCAGCGACAGGAGGCAGGATTCTGAAGGCAGAACTGGTAGGATGACCAGAACGTGGATGGAAGGGAATGGTGTCAGAGGGAAGGGTCTGGAGAGGGGCTGGGAAAGGGAAGCGTCCTGCTGTGCTGTGGAGGCCAGTGACTGTTAATGAGGGCGTGCATTTAGTTCCAAGGTTTGCAGGGTGCTTCGAGATGTGGGCCTGAGCCTCAACCTGTCTCATCTTCCTGCTTCACTCTGTTCTCAGTGCCTGCTGGAGCCCAGAGGAGCTCAGGATGTTGCTGCCAATGCCAGGCAGAGTGTGGGCAGCTCTTAGGATCTGCATGAGAGAGTGGAATGTCTAGGAGCTTGGGGTTGGCAGAGCTTCTTGTCCTTTGGGGCATGTGGGTCAGTGCTGCAGCCTGCCCCTACTGTCTGCCCCCTGGGCCTTACTCCCTAGACGAGTCAAGGCTTTGGTGTCAGGTAGACCAGGTTGATCCTTTCCTGGCAGTGCCTGCTGGGCGGGTACCTCATTGTCAAAGCCTCAGCTTCCTCAAGGGTCCTGAGAATGACACACTGAGTTCTGGGCACATTGAAGGGATGACAGCTATAGTGTGGGTGCAACATCCTGTCTGGCATGTAGTAGAAGGCAGGGCTGCCTCTTGCACAGTTAATCCCTTAGGACTGCAGTTGGGTCTGCCGCTCACAGGGGTGGTCCCGACATAGGTTCCTGTGCTTCCTTTTATGTCCTGTGAAGTGGCCATTGATTATAAGTTGGGAAAAGGAAAGCAGGTCACAGGAAGAATTGTGCTTGGGTTTAACTTTGTTCCCTTCCTTCCTGTGCCCGTCTTGCAGGACATGATGCTGATGTCTTTGTCCTGCATGGAGTTGCAGCTGGACCAGTGGCTGCTGACCAAAGGCAGGAGCTCTGCAGGTAGAAGGTCCAGCATGTCAGGGCGGTGTTCTGAGTCTGCAGGAACTGGGGGAAGCAGGAGTCCTGGAACGCACACTTAGATCTATCGTGGGCATGTTTTCTGGGTTTGTTTGTCAAGGTTCCAGGCAAGGTCTGGGGTCCAGAGGGAGCCACCTGTCTACTCCTGCCATTACTCAGGATTAAAGAAAACAGGGTCATGGGTATACAGTGGCCACTTGATTTTTTTGTGGGTCTCTAGTAGCTTCCCAAATGACATAGGTCACTCTGAAGCTGTGTTGGATGCTCCATCTAGGAAACCATCCATTTTCACTCCCTGGCTGTTGGACCCTCTCCATCTCTGACTAGTCCAACTCTGCCAATAGCTGCCATTCAGGGGTCCATGAGGCTCCCTAGGGCCAGGGTGCCCATACAGGTTGAGGGTGACCTCTGGGGGCAGAAGGGCATTGGCTACTGCAAATGCAGTTGATTTGCTGGCTTGATGCTTTGCAGTGTCTCCTCGGAACTGCCCTGCCGGTGTGGTAAACGGCAGATTTGGACCTGACTTCCCAGGAACCCACTGCCTGGGGGACCTCCTGCAGCTGTCCTTTGCCTCATCTCAGCGTGATCTGTTTGAGGATGGCTGGTTGGAGTTTGTGGTTCGCGTTTACTGGCTCAAGGCTCGCTTTTTGGCACTGCAGGTTGGTTGCTTCCTTCTCCTTCCCTCCGTCTTTCCCTTTCCTCCCCCTGCCTTTCAAATAAATGTTTTAAAATGTAGGACAAATTTCCCATGAGATTTTTGAGTCCCCCTCTTGACAGTAATTGGCTAAAGCCCCCACGCTTGCAGCACCTGCAGTGTATGGAGAGCAGACACATAAAGAACCTGGCATAGCATGGTTAGTTCCCTGCCTTCTGCTCTGGCCCCTGACCTGGCTTTCCTTCTGACCAGGGGGACATGGAGCAGGCCCTGGAGAACTACGACATCTGCACAGAGATGCTCCAGAGTGCCACAGCCATGCAGGCTGCGGCAGGGGCTGAGCAGACGGACATTGTCATCCGGCTGCCCAACCTCCACAACGACTCCGTGGTTTCCCTGGAAGAGGTGAGTAGGGTTTCTAAATGGTACTTTCTTGGGCAGCTATTTATTTGAAATTGTCCCAGTCAGCCCTGACGCCTGACCTATCCCTGAGGAAAAAGAGAACTGCCTGCCTACCTGCTGAGCAGGGTCCCAGGTGGGAGGGCAGGCAGGCAGGCCTGGAAGAGCCGCATGGGTATGTGAGCGTCCCGAGGCTCCCCTCGTGGCACCCTGCCCTGAGAGAGAACTCGCTTGTTCAAGCTCCCCCATGGCAGCTCTCGCCTGCAGGGTTAAAAGTGGTTATCATTCGCCTCTCCTGGCTGTGACAGCAGCTCAAGTGAAACTAAGGGAAATGTTAGCTAACACAAGCTGTGCTGATCTGGCCGTGCATCTGGGTCTGCTGTACCTGGGACGTAAACTAGGCTCCATTCGAGTGACCTACTTTTCCCCCCCACATAGCTTCACCCCCAACCACAGCTCCCCTGCTGCGATGTGTCCCAGGTGGCTGGAAGTGGCCCTCAGCTCCTTTGGAGTTGCTTGATACCATGTCTTGGTGCAGCTTCCTGCTGCCTGTGTGTTGGGGCCACATCAGGCCCACACGAGGAGAGGGTTCCATGATCAGTGCTTTGCTGACCTCCTGCCCAGGCTCACCAAGTCCCTGACCGCCTGGGACTCCGTGGTTCTGCATCGATTCACTGAATGTTAGCGGTTAGGCTGTGCGACTGTTTTGGTGGATCCCTTCCTGGAACCCCTCTTTCTTCTAGGGTAGTTTTTTTGGATTTAGATATGTTTAGTTTTTTTAAAGAGTTGCATGCCTTGGCCTTAATGGGAAAACTTTCAAAAACGTGTACTTTGGGCATTAGCACTGGTATATATTGAGGGGGAAAATATAATTTCTTCAGGTATTAGGATTGGGTTGAATTTTTATTCAGTTTGGGTCTGATGAATGCAAATGCTCTCCAGATTCCCGGAGGGTGTGAGGGCTTTGCCTCAAGCCATGTCCATGGGCCTTTTTCAGATCGATAAGAACCTGAAGTCGTTGGAGCGGTGCCAGTCCCTGGAGGAGATCCAGCGGCTGTATGAGGCCGGTGACTATAAGGCGGTCGTGCATCTGCTGCGCCCTACTTTGTGCACCAGTGGGTTTGATCGGGCCAAGCACCTGGAGTTCATGACTTCCATTCCTGAGAGGCCAGCCCAGCTGCTACTGTTGCAGGTGCGTGCCACCATGTCCTTCACACCCACTGCTCCCTTCCTTGCTTGCTCGTTTCTCGTGGCAGGCACTGAGGTAGCCCTCAAGGACATAGAGGAGAAAAATTAGAGTCAGAATCACTAAATTTACCGCCAGGAGGATATTAGCCAAACTAGGCAGTTCAGACTTGGAAACTTCAGAACCTAGGAGAACAGTTTCAGGGTTCTGTGAGGCCCAAAGTGAGCCCTGCACTTGACCCTGAACTTCTGCATGGCAGAGGAGAAAGAATGGTCAGGATACTGTCTGTCCTCCTGTGTTTGTTCCTCTCGTTTAACTGCTTATTAAATTAACCATTGAGGAAATAGGAAAGTGGGTTAAATGTCTGATCAGCGTAAGAATCAAGATAAAGCAAAAACCTTGCACTATTGTGTCATTGAAGAAAAAGAACAGCTGGGGAGCTGGCAGCTGCTAAGTGCTGTGCAGGTTCCCAGCTTCCCTGAGCCTTGGTTGCTGTTGCCTAGGATGGGGGTGATGGATGACCATACAGAGACCTCGTGTGAGAACCATACCAGCTAGCATGTGTTTTACTGTGCCAGGCACGTAGTAGCACCCTGGGGTGCCCTATCATCATTACTGTCACCCTCGGGAGGATGTTGTCCACAGACAAATTTGAAGATAATGAATGTAATGTGCGTAGCAGAACGCAGGCTAGCCTACCGCCCCAGTCCCTCAGGGTTCGTGCATTTACGTTACCGGGCTCTCCCTGCAATGCAGAAGGAACTCAGACTTCTTGTTCAAGTGATACGGAAGCTTTTTGGGCAGACAGAGTTACAGAGTGAGGGGAAGAGACAGAAAGAGGAAGAGAACTTCGATTTGCTAGTTTACTCCCAAATGACCGGGGTTTGGTCATACAGGAGCCAGGAGCTTCATTGAGGTCTCCCATGTGGTGGCAGGGACCCAACCTCTTAAGCCATCTTCTACTGCTCTCCCGGGTGCGTTAGCAGGGAGCTGGATCAGAAGTGCAGCAGGGGCTAGTGTTGTGACATAGTGGGTAAAACTAACACCGCCTGCACTGCTAGCATCCCACATGGGCACCAGTTGTGGTCCCGGCTGCTCCATTTCTGATCCACAACCCTGCTGATGGGCCTGGGAAAGCAGCAGAGGATGGCCCAAGTCTTTGGGTCTCTGGACCCACATGAGAAACCTGGAAGAGGCTCCTAGCTTTGACCTGGCCCAGCCCTGATTGTTGTGGCCATTTGGGGAGTGAACCAACAGATGGAAGGTCGATCTGTCTGACGGCCTCTCTCTCATTCTTCCTTTCAAGTAAATGAATAAATCATTAAAAAAAAAAAAAAGCAAGAATGAAATAGAGAGAAGGGAAGGGGATATAGGGATATAGGATACAAGAGTCAAGTTGTGGCTTAGCCTTGCTGGTCCCAGACATGAAACATTTAATCATTAACTCTTGAGCTGAGAAACAGTTAAGAGGTGCCACTGTGGAAACCAATGGAGACCTGAAAGGGAGGAAGGGCCGAGCAAAGAGGCCCCAGCTCCTGGCAGAAGCAGTCAGGCCTAGGCTGAGCTGGGGGTAAGGTGGGGGGTTGACACAGGTTTGACCTCTGTCACCACCACTGCAGGCTGTGGGGTGGCCCCACATGGCTGTGTTTGGAAGGGACATCCAGGTGCAGCCTGGAGGGCCTTGGCTACAGAGAGAGCAGCACCTTCTGCCTCAGTGCTCATTTTGCTCCTGCCATCCCGTAGACTTCTGGGTGTGGCAGGACACAAGGTGGATGGGGAGAAAGTGAGAGTGACCCTGTGCCTGAAGCCTGCACCACTGCTGCGGTTCCTCCTGCTTGCTGGGAGTGAGCCATGGCCACTTACTTTGCTGCTTGGAGAATTTCCTTAGTGCTCTGCAGAGCTGTTGAAATTTTAAAATTGTTAGACATTTTATAATGAAGTCCTGCAGGTTGAAAGTGTGTGGTCAGCTCTTATGTTGCAGCTTTTTGTGTTTTGTTTGATATACAGGAATTTTGTGTCTTTATGTTGTCAAAGTGCTGGGCAGGTACTCATCCACTCATTCCACACACGTGGCTGAGCTTGTGCAGCTTGTCCGTCCCTGGGAAAGGTGACACTCAGATCAGAGCACACCCCTGCTTGAGGGAAGCAGACGAGACACACAGCAGAGAAAGCGTGGACTCGTGCTGGTGGTGGTGCTCTGAATCTGTATGTATGTGAGAAGCAGAGGGTGCGAGATCTTCTCTTGGCTGGTTCGCTCTCCGAAGGCTGAGCCAGGCCACAGCCAGGACCTCACGTGGCTGCAGAGACCTAAGGGCTTAAACAATCAGCTGCTGTCTTCCAAGCATCAGGAAACTGAACAAGATACTGGGATTTGAACCCAGGCACTCAGACATGGGCTGTGGCGTCCCGCACAGCATCGTCACATCACCGGATGCTTGCCAGGCATTTGTGTTTTACATTCGGGTTGAACTTGCATCATCTGGCTTTTCTTGAGTCAGGGGTAGAATTTGGAACCCTCGGCTGCAGGTCTCTCCCGGCTTAGGCAAGCCATCTTTTATGCTCTGCAGTATAATTGAGTAGCTTTCTTCCTGTTGAGTTGATTCTTTGTCCT
Source organism: Ochotona curzoniae (assembly GCF_017591425.1). Classification (NCBI taxonomy): domain Eukaryota; kingdom Metazoa; phylum Chordata; class Mammalia; order Lagomorpha; family Ochotonidae; genus Ochotona; species Ochotona curzoniae. Next base: position 6,133,876 of record NW_024467101.1, on the reverse strand, counting down.
TAATAGTTCGGGTTGCTGTTTCAAACGGGCTCCTTTGCTTAGTCATTGTATTTTCTTACTCTGTGTTGCTGTTTTATAGGAATCCTGTTGATTCATAGGTGTTTATTTTGCTGCTAGCTGCTTCGCCGAATTCATGTTAACTTCTGATCCTTTTCTGTTTTGCCTGCAGTGGTGATTGGCCCACAGTCAGTGGTAATTTGGTCTCCTTGTGTGTTGGCAGTTCTGTCTTTTGGCTCTTTCTGATCTTCAATCTGGGGAATGTGGAAAGTTGGAGAGCTGCTAGTGGAATCCTGTCCTTTTTTTTTTCAAGATCTATTTATTTTTATTGAAAAGTCAGATTTACAGAGACAGAGAGGAAGATCTTCCATGTGCTGGCTCACTCCCCAAGTGGCCGCAGTGGCCAGAGCTGAGCCGATGTGAAGCCAGACGCCCGGAGCCTTTTCTGGGTCTCCCATGTGGGTACAGGGTCCAAGGCTTTGGGCCGTCCTCAGCTGCTTTTCCAGGCCACAAGCAGGGAGCTCAATGGGAAGTGGAGCAGCCAGAACACAAACCAACATCCATACATGAACCTAGCACTTGCAAGGCAAGGATTTAGCCACTGAAGCCATCATGCTAGGCCTGGATCCCTGTCTTGTCTCTGACTTTCTTTTTAAGATTTATTTTTATTGCAAAGTCAGATATACAGGAAGGAGGAGAGACAGAAAGGATGATCTTTCCTCTGATGATTCACTCTCCAAGTGACCACTGTGGTCAAAGCTGCACTGATTCAAAGCCAGGAGCACGGAGCCTCTTGCAGGTCTCCCACACGGGTGCAGGGACCCAAGGCCTTGGGCTGTCCTTGACTGCTTTTCCAGGCCACAAGCAGAGAGCTGAATGGGAAGCGGGGCTGTGGGATTAGAACCGGCTCCCATATGGGATCCCAGCACGTTCATGGTGAGGACTTTAGCCTCAAAACAACTCTGGCTTCAGTTCAAGGCCTGCAGTCTGTATCCTGCTGGGAAGCAGCGTTCCACCCCCTGTGTGTTTGGTGTCTTGGCCAGGGTGGTGAGCCTGGGCTCTGGAGCCCATCTGTGTATCCTATAGACCCTTTTCCCCTCCTTGAAACAGATGCTGGCTTTCTCTAAGGAAACAGGACCCTATTCTGGAAATTATAGTTAATAACATGCTGGGAGGTTATGATCTGTGTGCAGAAGCTGTAGAACATTCTGAAGACAATTTCAGAGATTCGTGTCCCTAGACCTGCCAGTGTCATCTCAGAGTGGCAGCTATGCGGGACACACTGCTGGGCCTGGGCCATGGGAGGTCAGGGCCCGACGGGATGCCAGGCAGGAGCCGCTCCCCGCTGGTCCCACGAGCTGCCCACCTGCTCTGTGAACTCACAGACAGGCTGTTTGCCAGTGAACCCACACAGTGATCAAAGAGCCTGAGGTCCCAGTGTCTAAATGGGCTCTATTCTCTAGTTGTGCAAAAAGCAGCGGCTTCCAGAAAGGACATTTTAAAATAGAAGAACAGCTCCGCATGGGAGCTCGTCTGTGTGCCAGGCGCTGTGCTGGTACGATGCGCACATCAGCTCACTTCAAGCTTCTGAGAGGCTACCTTGGGCAGACTCGGCACCTTGGCCAACCCTGGACAAGGGGTCCCACAGGACAGTGATGGCAGCATGCCATGAGCTTGACTCAGATCCTCTTCCTCTTACAGTCCCTGGCAGTCTGCCCCTCTCTCACTGAGCCCCCTGCGAAGGCCTGGCTTGGTTGCCTAGGGGAGAAATGACAGGTGTTGCACCATCTCCTGGTTTCACTCTTCACATGGCCGCAATGGCAGGGACTGAGGCAGGCAAGACCAGAAGCAAGAGTTTCATCCTGGTCTCCCATGTGGGTACAGGAACCCAAGCTCTTGGGCCATCTTCCAGGCCATTAGCAGAAAGCTGGATCAGAAGTGAAGTGACTGGAACAGAAACCAACATCCCTATGGGAAGCTGGCATCACAGGCAGTAGCTTTACTGGCTATGCCACAGTGCCATTCCTGAGGCCCTTTTCTGAAAGTTCCCAGACTAGCACCACTCTGCTGCAGCGGTGAGCACAGGCACCAGTCTGCCTTCAGCCTGCCCTCAGCCTACCCTCAGCCTACATGGGGCTGTCTTTGTCTTTTGTACTGCCGCTTGCCTCTCTCCCCGCAGCTCTGCCACCCTGGGCCCAAGCCCTGGGTGTGCCGAGCTCCTGAGCTCATGGTGCCTCCACGCTTGGTTTCTTGCCTTGCTCAGGACTCGCTGCTCCGGCTGAAGGACCACCAGCAGTGCTTCGAGTGCTCCGACGTGGCTCTGCACGAGGCTGTGCAGCAGATGATGAACTCCAGCGAGGCCGCGGCCAAGGAGGAGTGGGTGGCCACAGTGACGCAGCTGCTGCAGGGCATCGAGCAGGCACTGGCTGCCGACAGCAGTGGCAGCATCCTGAGGGACCTGTCCTCCACCACCGGCCTGGTCCGGCTCACCAACAACCTCATCCAGGTAACTGCTCTCTGGCTCTGCACCACACGCCTCCCCAGCAGGCGTCTCCCTTTTCATTGCAAGTTGGGCACTCCAGAAAAGATGCCCTGCTCTCTGGCTGGAGCTGTCTGGGTCTGAGCTTGTGCCTGTGCACATGCCACGGACCCCACTGGGACTGGTCAGGGCTGTTAGAGGTGACAGGACACTTGCCACCCCAGGGTTCTTCTGTGCACCCTTCCCAGGGGGAGGGAGCCAGCCTGGAGGGGAGGCCCTGTTCTGTCTGCAGGGAGCTGGAGGCAGAGTGAGGCTAGAAACCAGGCCTCCTGGCTCCCTGTCTGTAGCCACAGGGCCCCAGGTCATCTCTTAGGGGGCATACCAGCCCAGTCTTCCTCTGCACCATCCTCACCTCTTCCCAGCCCCCGTCCAGGCCATGCGCAAGGCCTGCCAGGTCCACATGCTTCACGGCTCAGCCTGGCTTCCCCTCGGTCTCCATCCTACCATGGTCTAAGCCCCTGTCGCCTCCTGCTTTCTCTCCTGCAGCACACTCCCCACACTCCTCCTACTGTTCTACTCTTCCAGCCCAGCCCCCTGCCTGCCCTAGTGACACTTTCCCAGATAAGCACATATTCGTCCCCTGTTCAACACCTTCCCAGCCTGCCTCTTCCTCATTGTCTTCTGTGTCCTTGGCTATGACTATCCTAAGCCACCTCCTGGGGCCCCTGCCTGCCCACCGTTCTCCCTCCTGTCTGCCCTCCTCTACAACCCTTGGAAGCAGCCGCTGCTCCTGTCTCAGCCGCCTTGCTCCAATGTCTGCACTCTTGTTGCTTGTCTCTGGCTTTCTTCCGCTGACGGGTCATCTCCCCTGTGCCCGTTCCCAGGGCCCAGCATCCAGGAGGTGCTTGAGAGTATCAATAGCTGCATGTGGCATGGAGAGCAAGGAGGGGATACAGGCGGACCCTGTCACTATAAAATGGCATACTGAGGTGCTGTCAGGCCAGTGTCTCATATCAGAGCTGGGTGGGCAGTGGACAGGGCTGGCCCCGCTGTGACACACCCCTGGTGCCCCATGTCCCCACCAGGTCATTGACTGCAGTATGGCTGTGCAAGAGGAGCCCAAGGAGCCCCACGTGTCCTCGGTGCTGCCGTGGATCATCCTGCACCGGATCATCTGGCAGGAGGAAGACACCTTCCGCTCCCTGTGCCACCAGCAGCAACTTCAGAACCCAGTGGAGGAAGGTATGCACTCTGCGGGTTTGTGGGGTTGGCCCTAACTCGAGCGTCTTTGCCTCTGGGTTCTGTTCCAGGATGCTTTGTCCTTCCCCAGGTGCCATGAGCGGGCTGGGGTCACAGGGTGACAGGACTTGGCTTGGAGCTTGGGCAGAAGCTGTCACAGCCGTTTCTGCCTGTGCAGCAGCAAAGGAGCAGGGCACATGGGTTGTGGCGGGTGTGTACACGTGCAACCCAGGAAATGACAGCGGGGTGAGTGCTTGGGGAGTGTTGGCACCGCTCCAGGCTGGCACTGCTGGCTGCTTCCGCATCCCTATGGCAGTTGCCGGGGACAGGAAGCCAGGGCAGTGTGGAGTGGGCACAGGTTCTGCATCCCAGCTGTCACTTCGTGCTTATGTGACCCGGGGCAAGTCCGCCTCTTTCCCTCTGTCCATCCCAAGCATAATGGTCCCCACCTCAGAGATTTGTGCACTGGACAAAGTGAAATAATAAAGGCAGTGAGTGAGTGTGGCACAGGAAACTGGCACAAGGTGTGTGCACATTTGGCCTTTGGTGTAGCCGTGGCTTGAGTATCGTGGTCAGGGCAGCAGGAGGAAAAGGGCTGAGCTGAAGGAACTACGTCACAGCGCCAGCTACCCAGCCCTAAAGGCAGCCTACCCCAAGCATCTTTTAGTTAGTTAGTTTCCTTGCATATGCAGCCCAGACTTGGTCTCCACACATCACATCCCCTTTTTGTATAGTTGTGACAATGTGATATTTCACCTTGTTGAAGAGTGGGAATTAAGAGATGAGTTTATTTAGGTACAAAACAACTTTGAAACCCATGCTTAATTTTTTCTTTTATGGTGTAGCATTTTGCATGACCTTAATGATGTACCCTCATAAAACACATATATATGCATTTATTCAGCTGGCTTAAGAATAGGTTTTTGGGAAAGAAAGCCCTGAGACGAGGTATATTATGGATCAGTGCTTGTCAAAGGAGCTAGAGGAAGAGGATTGCGCAGAGGGAGGCGTGGGTTGCTGCAGGGACAGTTTCCGTTAGTGCTATCCCATCACATGGAACTCAAGCACACAGCCTTTGTACTCCCATCTGCCCAGTGTCTGGATGTGGCTCCCACAGCAGTTGTGTGACCTGGGTGAGGTGAGTCCCTGAAGCTGTAGCAGGCCCCGAAGGAACTGACCTCTGGAAGTTGTTCCCTAATGTCCTGTCACCCAGCAGCAAGGCTGCCTGAACAAACCTGTGTTCTCCTGTGAGCACTGCATGTAGCCCTTGCCGACTTACCTGCCTTCAGCTCCTCTGCATATACAAATAGAATGAAAACTGTATCTTTAAGGACAAGTCAATTCGGTCATGTGGAGGAGAATACCCACTACATCTCATGTGTGGTGTATAAGACTACCTGAGTCTAGCAAACTGCCCGTGCCCACCATGAGAGAGCAGGAAGAGATGGCCTGCTGAGGTCGCCCACCGTAGCCAAGTCCCACCTGCGGTAGGGACACAGGGGAAGAGTGGAGGTCACATCCGAGGAAGAGATGAGCTCAGGCCAGGAGGAAACATTGATGGACCAAGGAAAAGAGATAAAGGACTGTAAATAGCTTGCACCTGGGACCTAATAATGTATTTATTGTTCTACTAATTTTTTTTTTGCTTCTTTAAAAGATTATTTTTATTTGAAAGGCAGAATTACAGAGAAGAGCAAAGAGAGAGAGATTTCCATCCATTGGCTCATACTTTAGACCGCTGCAATGGCCAGAGACAAGTCAAACCAAAGCCAGGCACCTGGAGCTCTCTCTGGGTCTCCCACGCGGCTGCAGGGTCCCAAGGACTTGGGCCGTCCTCTGCAGCTTTCCTGCGCCACGAGCAGAGAGCTGGAGAGGAAGAGGAGCAGCCGAGACGTGAATCGGTGCCCATATGGGATTGCCAGTGCTGCAGGCAGGGGATTATCCGGCTACAACACAGTGTCAGCACCAGGATAATTCATTGTAAAAACTGAGCTGATAGATGTTGCCAAAATCACATCTGGAAAGTGGTTAGTGTCCTGGCAGCTTCGGGAGCAGGAGCAGGGAGCAAGGCTGGCAGAGGCACCCATGTTCCCAGCTTACTCAGTTGCTGGCGGCTGAAGAGAGTTTACAACAGTGTGGGGGGGAAAAGAACAACAAAAGCGAGCTGATAAAACAAAATGAGATGAAAACTGGCAGACTGAGGGAAAACAGTGCCACCCAAGTTGCGTCATGGTAAACTCATAAACACAAACCATCCACACTGAAGTGAAGTGAGCAGGTGAGTGGAAGGGCTAAGAGAGTTGGGAGTAGATGTTAGATGTGCAGGCCCAAGGTGATGTCGGGCCAGGAGAGCGCCCTGAGGCAAAGGAGCAGATGAAGACTGTCTGGGTTTCTAAACTGAGCGCAGAGCAACACTGAGAGTCAGTCAGTGCAGAGTGATATATGGTAGGTCTCATGTGCTTTCTTAAGAACTGGTGATCTAGTAAGACAAGTAGCCAAGTTGTGGTTGAGTGATTACAGACCTTTTATAACTAGGGACCACAGTTCTCTTGAATGCTTCTTAAAAACTCTTTTGGAGGGGCTGGTGCTGTGGCATGCAGGTTAAGCCTCCACCTGCAAACGCCAGCATCCCATTTGCGTGCCAGTTTGAATCCTGGCTGCTCCACTTCCAATCCAGCTCCCTACTTGTGGCCTGGGAAAGCAGCAGAGGATGCCCTAAGCCCTCGGGCCCTTCCACCCATATGGGAGACCCAGAGGAAGCTTCTGGCTCCTGGCTTCAGATTGCCCTCCTTGCTGGCCTTTGCGGCTTTTCTGAGAGCATGAAACAGCAGATGGAAGACCTGTCTTCTCTCCTTCTGTTTCTGTAACTCCACCCTTGAAATAAAATAAATCACTAAATAAATCTTTAAGTGGGAAGGGGCGGGCGACCTCTCCAGGAGGACAAAGTCAGGAAGCCAGCCAGGGTCAGAGGAAAAGCCTTGGAGGAGGCTGGTGAAGAGCACCTCATCCGTTCAGGACTGGGCTCCAGGAGAGCAGCTGGAGGCTGGGGTTGTCAGGCAGCAGGCTAAGCCTCCGTTTATGACACCACCATCCATATCTGTGTGTGCTGGGGGCCCACGCCAGGCTGCTCAGCCTTCACCCCCAACTCCCTGCTAGGGTGCCTGAGAAAACAGTACTTAGTCCCTGCCACCAGGCTGTGGCGTTGTCATCTGGGAAGTGAACCAGAGGACGGAAGATCTCTTTGTCTCTCCCTTTCTCTCTCTGTTCATGCTGCTTGTAAAATATACAGATAAATCTTGAAAGAGAGAGAAAGCAGTTAGGCTGAATATGGTCATAGGAAAGTGTGGAAATATTACAAACTTGAATCTCTACAAATTATATGAACCACATTTTGAGAGGAAGAAGTGTTACAAAGCTAAGCACTGGTCTTGTCTAATGGAGAATCATCTGATATCCTAGGAAAATGGAGATTAATTTAAAAGACACATGAAAACCTTAAAAGGAGTAGCTTAAAATTCTTACAACTGTCTGATCTTCTTTATTTATTTTTTAAACCAGAGCTTATCACACTTCTTTGGCTAGGTCTCACCAATAGGAAAAAGTACAAAATAAGTTTCATGAAAGAAACTTATTTTTACTGACTGATGTTTTTTTGTTTTGTTTTGTTTTCTATTCTAATACATTCTGTCTGACTCCATTCCAAAAAGTGTTAGTTATAAACCATAAGTGGCATGGCCCAGAGTTTCAAAATTACTGAGAGGTCCTCAAAGAACTATCAGTGTTGAACAAAAGATGAACTGGAAAATTAGTAATTTTTAATATATTTTTAAAATATTTTTATAATACTTTTAAATATATTTTAATATGATATTTTAAAAATATTTATTTTATTGAAAAGGTAGATTTACAAAGAGAAGAAGATACAGAGAGGTCTTCCATCTGCTGATTCCCTCCCCAAATGGCTGCAGTGGTTAGAGTGAGCCATTCAGGAGGCAGGAACTTTGGCTGGGTCTCCCACGTGGGTGCAGGAGGTCCAAGGATTCGGGCCATTCCCCATTGTTTTCTCAGGCCACAAGCAGGGAGCTGGATGGGAAGTGGAGCAGCTAGGACTAACTCATGCCCGTATGGGATGCTGGCACTTGCAAGTGGAGGATTAATTAGGCTGTTGAGCAATTGTGTCAGCCCCAGTAGTTTGTTCTTGTTTTAATTTTTTTTTAGAACAATGAATATCATATATTTAATTACTTTAATATACCCAGACAAGGGAGCCTATTCTTGTTTCTTTTTTTTTTTTTTAAGATTTATTTATTTTTATTGCAAAGAGAGGAAGACAGAGAGGAAGATCTTTAGTCGGATGATTCATTCCCCAAGTGACCGCAACAGCCAGAGCTGAGCCAATCCACAGCCAGGAGCATCTTCCAGGCCTCCCATGTGGGTGCAGGATCCCAAGGCCTTGGGCCGTCCTCGGCTACTTTCCCAGATCACAAACAGGATGCTGGATGGGAAGTGAAGCTGCCGGGATTAGAACTGGTATCCATATGGGATCCCAGCGCGTTCAAGGCGAGGACTTTAGCCGCTAGGCTACTATGCAGAGCCATATTGTTTTGTGTATTTATTTATTTGCAAAGCAGAGACAAAAAGAGACAAATCTCTCATCCACTATTTTACTTCCTGAATATCTGCAACAGTAAGACTTAACCAGGCCAAAGAGCCTGGTCTCCCATATGGGTGGCAAGGACCCAGTCATGCAGCCATCGTCTTCTGGCTGCCAGGATCCACGTGAGCAGGAGGCTGGAGTCAGGAGCAGAGCGGGGCCCTAAGTCCACTCCCTGTGATGAGGGATGAAGGATGCCAGAGGTGTCTCCACGGCTGTGCCAGCCACCTGCCCCTCAGTGCTCCTCTTTCCTTTTGTTTTACTTTTCTTTCTGTAACGTTCAAGAAATCCTCAATATAAGGATGTTTTAAATTAAGAAATGATGTTCATACCATGGATTCCTTTGTTATAAATTATTTGCTTCATTGGAAAAGCCTTGTGGATAAGGGGTTTTAAAAAACGTTCATGGGAAATGCAGATTATAGGTAAAGTATACATGGTTTTTAAAATTATCTTGCACCAAAATAAGTTTTTTCTTTTAATTGCATTTTTTTAAAGATTTATTTCTTTATTTATATTGGAAAGTCAGATTTACAGAGAGAAGAAGAAGAGATAGAGAGAGATTTTCCATCCACTGGTTTACATCCCAGGTGGCCACAAAAGCTGGAGCTGAGCCAATCCAAAGCCAGGAGCCAGGAGCTTCTCCAAGTCTCCCATGTGGGTACAGCGTTCCAAAGCTTTGGGTTATCCTCAACTGCTTTCCCAGGTCACAAGCAGGAAGCTAAAAGGGGAATTGGAGCAGCTGGGATTAGAACTGGTGCCTGTATGGGATCCCAGTGCATGCAAAGCAATTACTTTAGCCTCTAGGCTACTGCACTGGGTCCTATTTCCATTCTTATGAACTTTGGGGTACAAGGAAGATTACTTTGAGTAACATTCACCAACCAAATACTAGCATTGCTTATTTGAGAGATGGTATTTTGGTAGGGAAACCATCTTCATGATTTGAAGGTTTGGTTCATTTCGTCAGTATCTATTGCTTTAGTAAGGCCAATCAGATAATTCTTTAGTCTAAAAGACGATTTAAAAAGGGAAGAAGGCTGCAACTACTTGATAACATGGTAATGTAACAGGCTAATCTTATTCTACCTGCCGATATCGGCATTCCTTGTGATGAACAGGTCATGTCCAAGCTGCTCTGCTTTCAGTCTAGCCCCTGATGGCCTGGGAAAGCAGCAGAGGACGGCCCAAGACCTTGGGCCACTGAACCCACGTGGGAGACCTGGAGAAGCCCTTGGCTCTACTGTGACTGTTGCAGCTGTTTGGGAAGTGAATAAATGGATGGAAGATTTTTTTTTTCTCATTGTTTCTCCCCCTCTCTCTGTAACTTACATTTCAAATAAAATAACTGAATCTTAAGGAAAAAAAGCGTGCCTCATTGCCAGCTGTGGGTGCACCTGCCCCTGTGCTAACTCATTCTCTCACTCTGCATCCTCGCAGGGCTGTCAGAGACACCCATGTTGCCATCTTCCCTCATGCTGCTCAACACAGCCCATGAGTATTTGGGCAGAAGGTCCTGGTGCTGCAATTCTGACGGGGCTCTGCTGAGATTCTACGTGAGTGTCCCCTTTGTCCTCCACACAGGCACACCACGGGCTGCCCTGCCGGGCTGCTGTGTGGTCCAGAAATGCTCCTGCAGAGGGGGACACAGCCGTGTCATTACCCTTGGGTTTGGTTGCCTTACCACCTACCATGGAGCCCTCTATGCTGCTTGGTCTTTCTGTGTGTATGTGACTATTGAAACTTGCCAGAAACTCAGAACGTGGGTTCCCTCAGACAGCTGAGGCTCAGGACGTGGCCTTACACAGTAGGTGGCATTAGATCAACTAGTTACCACAGAGTGAGACACTGGGTTCTTGCATGTAATGGTAATTTAGGGTAATAACTGCATTCTTCCCCACCACCACCTCCCTTGGAGACCTGTTTGCCAGCCACCACTCTTGGCCAGGTTGTAATTGCTCAGTCAATAGCTATTGCGTTTATTCAGTCAGTAAATGTTTGGCAAGCAGAAATAAGCCTCCTCATGCTTGCCAACAGTGGTGATAGCGCCTGTGACTTGATGATGGAGATAAACAGTGTGAACTCTGTCTCCAGATCTTGCTGTTGAGTGTGAAGCCAAGCAGCACAAAGACAGGTTAGAAAAACACCCAGCATTTGGATATTTCAGGGAAATGGAACACCCAACCTGGCCTGTAATGTGTGTTAATTTGTTTACATATTATTCATGGGTGCTTTTGCAATACCCTGGAGAGTCAGGTAGCTATGATAGTGTCTAGGGCCTGCAAAGCCGAAAGCCTTTTCTGTGTGGCTCTTAGGTTGGCTGTCCTGTGCGTCCCTGTTCAGTGAGCATGCTGTCTTTGCACTTGTAGCTTTCCTCCCTGGCACCCCTGGTCTTTCTCCTCTGACCTGGTTTCTCTGTATTATAGCACCCAGACCTGCCTCTGCTCACCCATCACACAGCAAGCCAATCACTGGTGCTGAAATAGTGGAAGAAAGTGATTTATTTTGCAGTGTGCAGAATGAAGTGCTGGGCAGCTGTCACTTAATTTCTGGGTTCCTGGAGGGGTTAAAGTTCAGGTTTCTTACAGATGGACGTTTCAGTTAAGCGGTCTATGTTTGACAGAGCTGCGAGTCCCTATTGTCTGCAGTGTCCATGACCCTCCTTTGCGTAATGAACAGCATTGGGGTTTTGGGGGGAATTTTAATGATGGCAAAGTGGGCTTCAGTCAGTCAAGTGAGAGCTACTTCTGGCTTAGGCCCTGTGACTCCTGGAAAAACCCTCAAGGTAAGACTAAGCATCAGAACGTCATCTTTAGAGAACGTAAATGACTTTTGAGTCTTAGGATTAGGGATACTGTGGTAGCACCTACCACATCCCCCAATTGAGGGTGTTAAAATGATTTTCAGTTATAAAACTGGGTAAGGAAGGGATTCTAGGACTCCATAAGAGACTAGGATTTCACATTATCTGGCTTTCATTCACGTCTACCGTGCCATATAACTTAGGGTATTATGCCTGGTGTGTGTCTTTGGTGTGGAGATAAGGACCCCCAGTTTAGGTCATGGGGATCCAGAACCCTAGCTGGACTCAGAGAGACTCCCCAAACTGCACTTAATCCAGGTTCTTGTCTTGCCACGTGTGAGAATATAACCAGGAGGCATAGATAGAGGTGAGCAGAAAAGCAGCATTTATTGAAAGGGAAAAGATTTATTGAAAAGGAGAGAATAGTACACACTCAAGCAGGAGTGCAGGCAATAGAGAAAAGAGACCAAATTGTCCCCACCCAAGCCAAGTTCATCCTTTTTTATAGAATAGTGAGGTGGTGCTTGGGGCATGGCCTGATGGAAGAACTAAAGAAGGCAGGATTTGATCTCAGGATACAGTCTCCAAGGTGCCCTGACACGGGGGCAAGGTGCAAAGGGAAGCCTGGCTGCCTGGTAAGGAGTGAATGCACAGACACCTTGGATGATGTACATAGCTGCGTGTTGGCAGGCCTCTGTCCCCTGACCCCCCACTGACTTGGTGCCTAGCCCACGTCCTCTTTTCCACTGACCCGTAACTTCTAAGACAGTGGGTGTTTTTGTTAGTTTGGTTCAAACAGGGGTTGAAGGAGACTGAACTTGTGTGTAAGCTCACGAATGTGTCGGGCTTGGCAGCTTGCCCAGCCCCTGTGCTGGAGGATGTGGAGAGCTGGAAGAGGCCCATCTGACCCAGGGTGTGGAGCTGATTAGTGAACACCAGACTCCAGCCCCAGCCTTTGGACTCCTCGGCATGCTCACCCCAGACCAGCTCTGCACTTGGAACCATTTTTGGAAGAGTTGTACCAGGCTGTGCCTGTGCTGCTGCCCAGAAATAACCACTCTCTCTGCCAGTCACTGCTCTGAGTGTGCCCGCCCTCCTGTTCTAAAACCACTCTGTCTTGAGACTTGTCTGAAATGGTCTTTTCTTACTGTCAGCTATTGGATTATTGATTTGTTTTTTTCTTTCCTTTTTTGCTTATTGGTTACCCCCTCCATATTATTTTTTTGGTTTTAACTCTGTGTTGTTACTGGCTTACTGAGTTAAATGCCTATTCAGTCTTTAGTTTTCTAATGCATGTATTGAAAACTCATGTTTTCCACAAATGCACTTTTTAAAAAAGATTTATTTATCTTTTATTACAAAGATTTACAAAGAGCAAAGAGATCAGAGAGGAAGATCTTCCATCCCGCTGGTTCACTCCCCAAGTGGCCACAAAGACTGGAGCTAAGCTGATCCAAAGCCAGGACCCAGGAGCCTCCTCTGGGTCTCCCACGTGGGTGCAGGGTCCCAAAGCTTCGGGCCATCCTCTCCTGCTTTCCCAGGCCACAAGCAGGGAGCTGGATAGGAAGGTGGAGCAGCCGCGATTAGAACTGGTACACATATGGGATCCTGGCTCATGTAAAGCAAAGACTTTAACCACTACGCTACCACGCTGGGCCACCCACCCCTCAAAGACACTTTTAACGGCATCCCTGAGTTTTGATATTTTGTGTTTGGGATTTTTCTGTGGTTGATTTCTGGTTTTACTGAATTACGTTCAGAGGATATGGTGTGTCTTAACTCTAGTCCTTTGATACTTGCTGAAACTCATTTTTCATCTAGTTTTTGGTAGAAGTTCTATGGATGCTTGAAAAGAAAGTGCGTTTACTAATAGGCATAACAGTGACCGTGGATCTCAAATGCAAGAATGTAGCTTGTGTACTGTGCTGTTCACATCCTGTCTGACATTGTCTGAGCCCTAGTGGAATTGAACACGCTCATGATGGGTATTTATCAACATGTGCTCAGGTTCATCTGTTGTGTTGGGATCTGAGATTCTTAAAAGCAGGAAATTGTGTCACTGTGCCTAGCACAAGTAATAATTCTGGCTAGATCGATGAGTGAAGATGTTAGCAGGGAATGTGTGATTCCTTCTAGTGGCTGGTGGGCACTGGCTAGGCATGCTGGGAGGCAGCAGCAGAGCAAGCTCGTCAAGAGGCCCGGAGTTACTCCCTCTGTGAAAACAGGTGCTTTCCAGACAACTGCTCTTTGAGAATCACGTCACTCATAGCCTCCATAGATTAAGAGTTGGTACAGTGATGGTTTCCCTGGGCCCGCGTCCAACAGGGAGGCTTTGACTACTGGCCCTCAGCTCAGGGGTCTTCTCCCATCCATTGCAGGTGCGAGTTCTCCACAAGGAGCTTGCTGCATCCACCTCTGAAGACACACACCCCTACAAGGAAGAGCTGGAGACGGCCCTGGAGCAATGCTTCTACTGCCTGTACAGCTTCCCCAGCAAGAAGAGCAAGGCCAGGTACCTGGAGGAGCACTCGGCCCAGCAGGTGAGGACCCCCCACAGCAGGCAAGGGAAGTAGGAGCCCTGGGCTCTCTGGAAGGACATGAGTTTGTTGGCACCCAGCTCTCATAATAATTCTCAGCTGGAATTATTCCAGGAGGGGAAAGAAGCCAGTCTGGTCAGTAGGCTACTAAGAGGACAAGGACTTTCCTTGCAGAATATGTCACCTTTTCTTTTTAAGACTTATTTTTAATTATTTGAAAGGCTCAGCACATACAGGAAGGGACAGGGATAGAAGTCTTCCATCCACTAGTTCACTCCCCAGGTGGCCACCATAGCCAGGACCTGACCGGGGCAAAGCCGTAAGCCAGGAGCTTCTCCTGGATCTGCTATATGGGTTCAGAGGCCCAAACCCTTGGGTCAACCTCTGCTGCTTTCCCAAATGTGTTAGCAGGGAGTAAAATCAGAAATGGAGCAGCCAGGACGCGAACCAGCACCCATCTGGGGTGGCAGCTCTCTCTGCTATACCACAATGCCAACCTGATGACTTCTCTTCTTACATGTTGACAACTCATTCAAAAATGACGTGTGGCAGTTGTCAGTGGATTTTTTTTCCAATTTGGATAATATGAATATGAAGAATTTCTTAGGGGTTTTTCGTTTTTGTTATTTTGGTCTTCAGAACACTACTGAATGTCATTATTGTCTATTTTCCTTTGGTCTTAGGAATTCCATTCTCTGAAGAAGCAATTGAGAACCTTTTTTCTGCCAGTGGCAATTTAGATTTTATAATATCATCAACTTTAAAAAAAAAAGTCTACTATAGATTTATTGAATTTTAAGTCTGGTCTGTGGTTGCCTTGGCAGGACCAAGCCAAATAATTCTGTGAGCTTCGTGCAGCCCACAGGCCAGACATTCCCTGCCCCTGCGAGTGTAAGCACCTAGGGCAGGGCCTCTGCTGAGGCTGCGGTACCTAAAACCATCCTGGCTTAGAGTCCATGCCCAGTCAATATTTGTCAGCTAAGTGACCAAGTAGCAGGCTGGGATGTGGACAGGGCTGGTAGCTGGCCCATGGCCTCAGCCCTAATTGAAACCGCGACGCAGCTCAATAGTGTAGGCTTACAGAAAGCAGACCTCAGTTCCCAATATTTGTCTTTTTGAAGACCTGGCTTATGTTCTTTATAGACACTTGGATTTGGGGGTTATGAGATACGCTTTTTTTCTGTGTTTGTTTTCATTTGAGAGAGAGAGCAAGGACGCACCCAACAGAATGTTCCTGTCTTTTGATTCACTCCCCAAATGCCTGCAACTTGCCTAGGCCAGGCTCAACTCAATCCATGTCATCCATGTGATGACAGCAACCCAGTTCCTTGAGTTATTAGCCTCTCTGCCTCCCGGGGCCTGCCTTCGCAGGAAGCCTGAGTCAGATACTGAGCCCAGGGTACTCCAGAATACTTATCCATGAGACTAATGGCAGCGTGTGCCAGCACACAGACTTGAAGCACAATGGGGATTTATTTTATGCTCTGCAGTGTGTTGTGATTTCATTTACACCCACACGGTACTTCTCTATAGAAAAAATGCTTCCTTTTTCCCTTACCCTGAATGTACTATCCATCTGCCTTCTGTCTTTTTTCAAGGTGGACCTCATATGGGAGGATGCTCTGTTTATGTTTGAATATTTCAAACCCAAGACACTTCCTGAATTTGACAGTTATAAGACCAGTACTGTGTCCGCTGACTTGGCCAACCTCTTGAAGAGAATTGCCACCATTGTGCCCCGCACAGAGAGGCCAGCACTGAGTATGGACAAGGTCTCCGCCTACATTGAGGGCACTTCATCTGAGGTGGGCTCCAGGGCACGGGAGGAGGTATGGGTGACGGTGGAGCATCCCCTTCCCCTCGGGCACTGCTGCCTGTGTGCCCTTCTTGCTGTGCTGTGCACTGTACGACAGGGCCAGGAGAAGCTGGGGAGTCAGCCAAGCATCCTGGCATTTCAGGCTATACCTGAGTCCTTGCTTCCATCTCACCTCATGCTCTCCCTCTCACCTGGCAGGTGCCCTGCCTTCCAGAAGGTGCTGATCCCTCCCCTCCCGTGGTAAATGAGCTCTACTACCTCCTGGCTGATTATCATTTCAAAAACAAAGAGCAGTCCAAGGCCATCAAGTTTTACATGCATGACATCTGCATCTGCCCCAACAGGTGCGTGGTGTGGGCGCGGGCCAGGCTTGCGGTGGGGAGGGCTGGGGGAAGTCCAGCTCAACAAACTCCTCAGTGGGGCAGCATGGGATTTCCCTGCCTAAGCAGAAACCCCAGGGAAAGGAATGTGAAAGCGGTTTAGCATGTGCCAGCTCTTAGGAAAGGCAGGCTTTTCAGAGGAGGGGTGATGGGGCGAAGACTTCCTTCCCAAAGACCTGTGTGAGGAGCACTGGGATCAGAGGTGGTACCAGGTATCCATCTAGGCCCTGGCATTTGGAGTAAAGATGCATTCCTGGCTCTGTCTGCTTCTTTTATACTGCCTTCTCTCTTGCCCCAGGCTCTAGACAGTTGGAAGCTACCTCCCCTGCATGATCTTTGGTTATGCTTACTTTGTTTTGTGGGGTTGTGAGTACTTGCTCTGGGGGCAGGACATCATTGACAGTAGTGGTTGTCATGATGGCAGGTGTAGGAGAGCCCATTGTACACCAAGCTCATTCCTTGCTTCCCACAGGGCTCTGCCCAGTTCTCAAGGCGTAGTGGTTGACTAGGAGTCCTAACGCACTGTGCTATAGTCAGGAACTATCTGGAGTGTTGGATTAACAGGGAATGTCTTCTCGTGGTTTTGCTGTACCTAGGAGGTGAGCCTGGGTCACGATCAAGATAAGACCACCCTCTGTGGATGAGCTACATCCAGAGTCTAGAGCAGCACCTGTAGTCAGCCTTCCTGGAAGTACTCGGGCCATTTCCTGGAAGTGGCTGCCCTTGAGCCATCCTGTCCCAGGGGAAACCAGAACATTCCACCTGTTAGGCCTCACTTGTCCTGAGAAGAAGGAACTGGAGTCTGAGTGGAGAAGACAATTTGTAGAACCTGTACTTGTGGAAGAGGCTGTCACGGGCCCTTTATCCCCAACCTGCGCTCTCCTCCAGAGAGGGAACATGGGTGATGGCACGCTGTTCTCCAGCTGACCAAATGTAAACGCATGTGGTTGCCTGCTCTGCATCACTGCTTGCTTATATCAAACTCACCTGTCCACAGAGTGTTGGGTGCCTGCTGGGCTCCTGCAGGGCACCTTTCACGCGACAACCCCTCGGTAGATGGAGTGAGGACATGCTGGATCTACCAGGCCACCCTCCAATTACGTGTCTCATCATTCACAGGGTGTCAGGCCATTAGCCCCTGTCCACTAGGCAGCCCTGCCACAGAGGAGGGGTCTCCTCTGAGAATTGGCCTCTGAGCCAGATAGGAACTTGGTAGCTCTATCCTGGGTTTGAGCCCTTGGCCTCCTTTATTCTGCTGCCAGGGAAGACATGGATCTAGTCTCCGGTGCTGACTGAGCTGGAAGTTTGGATGCTGGTTTTCTCTTTGGATCTGATCCTGCTGGGTACTGAGCAAGGCCATGGCAGCCAGCCAGGTGGATAGGACGCCTGACGGTGATGTTGGAGTTGCTATAGGAAAGCCAAATCCTGGGTACGCTGGAGTCAGTGTTGGTTTACACCTATGTTGGTCATTGCTTCTGCCTTTCCTGAGCCAGAAGTAGCATGTTGCATGGCAGCATTTGGGGTGGGGGAAGTAGGAGTGGGGCCTGGTACAGTTCATCACAACTGCCAAGGAAACAAATCAGCCTGGCACATGGCCCTGGGCACTTGGCCCTTCTGAGTTTCCAACTGTCACAATGCTTCAGTTCTCTCAGTGTCTTTGTAGGCCGGAGTGTGAGGTGTGGCTACTCTGCTAGAATCAGGGACTCATATTAGGAAATGACTCTGAGTAAGACCCAGCTGAGCCTGTTGAATTGTGATGAGGTGCTTGGGTGGTTACTTTGTGTTTGTGACAGGAGGCAGTGGCTTTTATTGCACCTGCTGTGGTATGGGCCCTTACCTCAAAGTGAGGCCAGCAGGAGCTGCTGCAGGCACCCTGGGAACTGAAAGGGTTCTCGTGTGAAAAGGAGCTGGCCCTGGAGGTCTCTGGCAGGCTTCCCACCATCCAAAGGTTTACCGCACACTGTGCGCTGCCTGCTCCTGGGGTGCCTGCATGGAACCAGGGGACATACATGGCTTCCGGGATCCTCTGGTCCCAGGAGGGGAGCTTTCAAGGGCCTGTGATATTGGGGAAGGCCCTCATCTTTACTGTCCTCCTGTCACCATACGCTTTGCAGACTGTCACCTGCTCCTCTGTTCACACCTTTGAGCGCTGGAGTGCAATGAAAGCCACATTGAGCGTCACACGTTTCCTCTGCCCTTGCCGTATCTTAGCCACCATCACATGGTTCAGGAAGCCACTCAGCCTGTTCAGCAGTCGCGTAGCAATGGGTTAAGAATCCTTGGCTGTGGGAGGTGGCCTGTGCTGTTTCACATACTCCCCTTTCTGCCCTCAACACTCAGGAAATTCCAGGTCTCAGATGCCCGGACATGGTCTTGGTGTTGGTTCTCTGTAGCCATCCCCCTCCTCAGGGAGGTTTTCATTCTCATTGTCGCTTTTTTTCAGATGATCTCAGAATGGTAGTCTGGATTAAACCATTATTAAGTCCTCTGGCTCTTCATTTTGCTACTTGAAATGGAGCTGGCAGGGGTGGGGGTTTCTTCAGGTCCCAGAAGGAGAGCAGGGTAGAAGTTGAATGGCTGAGCTCCCAGAGTTTGGTTGCCCACGTCTCTGGTGGGTGGGTGTTGATGACGGGCTCTGCTGGCTCAGGAGGAGGGAAGCTGATACCTACCAGGAGACTGTTACTTCCGATGTGGCGCCGTGCAGGGAATCCCTTGTACTTTGCATCAGAACTATTTCATAGCTGACCCTTCTGCACCAGGAGGCAGAGGCCAAGAGCCTTATCCATCACATTGGTTACTGCCCTGGGTCACAGGTTAGAGACATGGCTCCAGTGGTCACAAAATTAGTGAATGACAGAGCCAGGTGTGATAGTTGGCTTCCCATGGCGTCCACCTGCCTAGCAGGCTGTTGTCTGTGCTGTCAGAGCAGCTATGGATTTTACTGAGGCTTTTTTGTCACCACCACAGGTTTGATTCCTGGGCAGGCATGGCCCTGGCCCGGGCCAGCCGCATTCAGGACAAGCTGAACTCCAATGAACTGAAGAGCGATGGGCCCATCTGGAAGCACGCCACACCTGTCCTGAACTGCTTCCGGCGGGCCCTGGAAATTGACAGCTCCAACCTATCCCTATGGATTGAGTATGGCACCATGTCCTACGCCTTACACTCATTCGCCTCCCGCCAGCTGAAGCAGTGGCGAGCCGAGCTGCCCCCTGAGCTTGTGCAGCAGGTAAGGAGGGGAGGGACACTAGGAGGGGCCTGCCAGCCTCCTGCCCAGCTGTAGTACGCTCGGCGCAGCCCAACTCTTTCCCATGCAGTCTTTGTTCCTGTCCTCACATCCCTGCTGGGGGCTCACCAATGATTCCCTGCTGAGACTCAAGCCATGCTGCAGTCACTGATCACTAGGCCCTGGTCCCTGGATACCCAGTCCAGGGCAGGGAAGTTCAGGGCCAAGTTACTATGTGCTGATGGTCAACCATCCATTTGAGGGTAGCTGAGAGGCAGGGACCAGGTGTTGACCTTTTCTTTGTTCCCTCTAAAGAACTTGGGTCCCTTGTAAAATTCTCATGGGGATTTTTGTAGACTTGTATGGTAAGGGGTTCCCTAGTGCAGGAAGCTAGGTCTGGCCCAAGATCTCTGTTCAGCAAGGCACATTTGGTTCCTGGAGCTGAAACTACAGGAGCCACTCAGACTGGTTTAGGCCAGTACAGCAGAGGATTGGCTGAAGAGGCCCCCTCTACAATTAAAACCCATAATGATGGCATTGTTGTCATGGTCATGGGGTTGTGGGAGGCCCCCGTGCCGCTCGGCCCTCAGTCCTGCAGCTCTTACCCTCTGAAGGCCCCTCTGGGTGGCTGCCATTGCTGAGCCCAGGACCTCTCTCCTGAAGAACCAGGTGCAGACTCCAAGCCCTTGAACTCTTCCTTGGCCAGCTCTTCACTGCTTGTTTCTGATTGTAAATAGGGGTGTTTTTAGTGTAAAAATGCAAACAATACTGGATAGATTCCCCCTGAGACAGCCACTCTTACAATGTGGTAACGTCCCTGTTCGCCAAACCAAAAGTAAGAGAAGGGCAGCATTGCTAGGTGATCTATGACTCTGCTTAAAATGAGGCTAAATTATTGTGTAAATAGTGAATAAAATAAATGATGCATCTTGCAGAAAATTAAGAATAATGAAATAACCCTAAATCTTGTACTATGAGGACTTCAATGCTAATTCCAAGAATTTACTGCCAATTCTTCAAATAATGCAGTTTGGTTGGTTCCTGAGAGCTTAAGTTTGGTCAACTTTGGAGAGCTCAGTTTTTCAAAAGATTTTTCATTTTCTTCCATTTGAAAGGCAGAGAGAAAGAAAGCATTGTCTGCTGATTTACTCCCCCAAATGCCCGTAGCATTCAAGCCTGGTCCAGGCAGAAACTGGGAGACTGAAACTCCACCTGCGGCTCCCATGTAGGTGGCAGGGACCCAGGTACTTGAGTCATCATTTGCTACCTCACAGGATGCATTAGCAGAAAGCTAGATTGGAAACAGGCTTGCTGAGACTCAAAACGGTATTCCAGTGTAGTCATCACTAGCAATGGCTTAACCTACTGCACCACAATGCTGGCCTCACCAAGAGATGTATGATAAAATGGCATGACTGTTTTTAAAAGGCACAGAAACTGAGAGAGAGAGAGAGAGAGAGAGAGAGAGAGAGAATTTGTCCACTCGTTCACTCCCCAAGTGCCCAGGGCTAGACTGGGCCAAAACCAGTAACCAGTAATGCCACTGGGTTTCCAGCGTTGGAGGTGGAGACCCGGGTTCTTGGACCATTATCTGCTGCCTCCCAGCTGTATTAGCAGGAGGCTGGATTAGAAGCCTGGAGTAGCCAGGATTTGAACCAGTGCTCTGATGTGGGACGAGGGCATCGTAACAACTTAACAGTTTCCATCTCTGATGTGACATTTTTGCCACATAAATTTGCAAAAGTATTTGAAGGTCATATCCTGTTCCTCTGGATTCTCAGGATTCTGTGCCTTTGGAAACCACAGAGTTGTTTGTTTGTTTGTTTGTTTTTAAAGATTTATTTATTTGTAGTGGAAAGTCAGATATACAGAGAGGAGGAGACAGAGAAATCTTTTGTCTGCTGATTTACTGCCCAAGTGGCCACTGAGCTGATCCAAAGCCAGGAGCTAGGAGCCTCTTCTAGCTCTCCAACACAGGTGCAGGGTCCCAAGGCTTTGGGCCATCCTCCACTGCTCTCCCAGGCCACAACCAGGGAGCTAGATGGGAAACGGGGTCGCCAGGATACGAACTGGCACCCATATGGGATCCCAACATGTGCAAGGTGAGCACTTTAGCTGCTTGGCTACTGTGCCAGGCCCAGTTTATTTTCCTTAACCACTTTTTCTTCCTTCCTCCAGCAAGGATTGACTGTGTTAGTTCTGCCTGGTCCTCAGGTGTAAAAGCTTGGCCTGTGGCCTAAACAATCTCACAGTATAACTTTGTCACCTTCATAAAATCCCACATCGTATGCAAGGCTTGCAGTTACACTTCACAATAAATTTTCATTATCCTATCAGACTAGATCTGAAGGTGAGCAGGAGTCTGACTTTAAAAACAAACAAAAAAACAAACAAAACATGGTGGGCACAGCTGGAGGATATGAACTTTGGTAATCCTGCTGAGTGGCACAGGCCCAGTTCACTGTGATGAACGTTTTAATGCCCTGTTGGCCATCATTTAGTGGCTCTGGGACTCTCTCCTTACACTCACTGCCAGGGGCACCTCTCAGATTTTTCACACGAGGCCCTGTTGGACGTTGGTGTACATGGAACAGGTTTTGATGAGACCTTAAGAATTCTGAATTCATTTCACAATCCGCATTTCACAGTCAACATGTCACCCACACTCGATGAGGAAGCATGACCCTGTGCATTGCCAAAGTCTGTTCAGGGTCTGTTCCAGCAGCCTGGCCTTCCTCATGTGAGCTTGGAGCCCAGGACGGTCACCTCAGGGTTCTGGACCCAAGGTTTCTAGAACCTTGCCCCCAAGATTTTCCCTTCCTTGGTGTCCAGACTGTATGAGCCCTACGTGTCAGCCTGTGGTGGCACCTGGCTGGGCAGAAAGACCTCATGGGTTGGGGGAGAACCTTGTTATAAGGTCCTGTTAAGACCCACGGTCAGATCTGTATATTAGATTTCTGGAGTGGGGGACAGGACTGGCACTTGTGTCGGTGGTGGAAGCAGGGGTTGTGGGGGCCCTGTTCTTGGCTGACAAAAGGCAGGTGCCAAGCACTGCAGCAGGGCCAGACCCTGGAAGGGAACAGGGGAGGGAAGTGCCAGCGTGGTCCTCGCCTCGAACACTGCTTCATTTAGAAATGTTCTTCAGGGATGTGGAGAGTTCTCTCTCTCTGCCTTTTAAAGAAATCAGTACAAGCTATTTTAAAATAAGGGGCCAACACTGGATATAGTGATTGGGTTCCACATGGAGACCTGAATGGAGTTTTCTGTTCCTGATTCTGACCTGGCCCAGCTCTGGCTATCACAGGCATTTGGGGAGTGAACCAGCAAATAGATCTCTCCCTCTTGCTATCTCATTTAAACAAGTAGATTTGTAATGACTCTTCAGTTATCTAAGGGGTACATTGTTCTTTAACACAATCACAGAAATACAAGCATGGCAGGTTAACCCTCTGCCTGCATTGCCAGTGTTTCATATGGGTGCTGTTTCAAGTCCCAGCTGTTCCACTTCTGATCAGGCTCCCTGCCTTTGGCCCAGGAAAGCAGCAGAGACTGACCCAAGTACTTGGGCCTCTGCACCCGTATTGGAGACCCAAAAGAATCGCCTGGCTTTGGACCAGCCCAGCTCTGGCAGTTGGAACCATCTGGATAGTGGACTAGCACATGGAAGAGCTCACTGTCTGTCCTGTCTGTAACTCTTCCTTTCAAATAAAAATTAAAAGAAAAAAAAAATGGCAATATTCAGGGTGAGGTTAAAATCCCCAGGCTGCTTCTCCTCTCAGCCCTCCCTCAGAGGGACCCACACTGAGACATACTTTCTAATCTTACATGTGTGCACATGTGTTCTCAGGGACCAAAACCCATGATTGACATGCTGTCCTTCTCCTTCAGCCTTAATGGTGTAACCCCGCTCGCTTCCTCCTTTTCTCGGTGCCATGCTGTTGAGCTCTACCACATTGATTCCCGCAGGCTGAACTGCTGTAACCCCTTTCCAAGTTGGCAAGTCTCTTAGAAACTGACCCTTTGTACTAATTATTTCTCTCCTTCCAGGTGGCTGGAGGCCCATGCTGTGAGTGTGAATGCCAAGTCTGAGGGTCTTAGATGGGGTCCAGTAATCCATCCTGTATGAATCTAGGGGAGGGGAGTAGCTTGTTGAACCTCAAGGGTGCATTGCCTTCTGGCACTGAGGCACCAGGTTCTCCTGCTGGGGCTTGTCCTCTGTTTACTCAGCCTGATGAGAAGACGAGAGAGCAGGGCACTCACTGCCCACATCCAGGCTCACCTTAGAATGTTTGCTCTATTCTGGCCTGCTGAGGCTGCTCGGGGCCTGACTCTTCCTCACAGCGGTGGGTGGTAGCCCCTGTCCCTCCTTTCTCCCACTGCAGCACAGGGCCTTCTTGCAACCACAGGGCTCACAACTGGGATCCTTAGAATCAGCAGATACTTTTTTTTATAAACACACAAATTGTGTTCCATGCTGATGCAGGGAATGGTATAGGACAGAATCATAGAATTGACGTGAGGTGACCCAAGTTGCAGGCCAGCTCCTTGCCTCACTGGGCGTGTGCTTCTGGGAAGTCCCTAGGCCTTGCCACATGTCAGGGTCACCAGCTGTGAAGTGGTGACAAGCAGTTCTGGGTTGTGGTTATTGAGAAGAGTTTAAATCCGTGAATTCATCATCAGAGAGAGTATGATCCCTGGCCAAGGCCAATGGGGCTCCTGGTCTCTCCGCAGATGGAGGGCCGGCGGGACAGCATGCTGGAGACCGCCAGGCACTGTTTCACATCGGCGGCCCGCTGCGAGGGTGATGGCGACGAGGAGGAGTGGCTCATCCACTACATGCTGGGCAAGGTGGCTGAGAAGCAGCAGCAGCCGCCTGCCGTCTACCTGCTGCACTACCGGCAGGCGGGCCACTACTTGCACGAGGAGGCAGCCCGCTACCCCAAGAAGATCCATTACCACAATCCACCTGAGCTGGCCATGGAGGCCCTGGAGGTGATACCCTGCAGGCCTGGGAAAGCAGGGCGGGTGTGGGCTGGTGTCTGTCTCCCAAACAGAGGAGGTACCAATGACTTCCCTAAGAGCCCCGTGGAATTCCTCTATGTGCAACAGATGCATGTACCCTTTCCATTTTCTCTCGGGGCGTTCACACGGGATCAGGGTTCAGCACCTTATTCCCAGGGTGTACATGAAACAGTGGAGGCCCAGTGAAGCTACAGCCAGGCAAGGTTGCGCCAGGGTGGATAGCCTGCTTTCTCGAGCCCAAATTTGGGTCTGCTCATTGATGCTTAAGGGAAGAGCTGTTGTTTAGCACTTGGGTTCTCTTTTATAACTTCCACAGCATTTCTGAGAGAAGCTTTCACTGTTGCTCAGAGTATCGCTTCGCAACAGACCAGGGAGCCCCGACTGGCAGATGCATTTTGCTGCCTCCGGAACCAGGACTTGAATAGGAATCCAGACGTGCTTGCTTTGGTCCAGGACTTCAAACTCCCAGTGGTCCTCAGCACGTTTGCTTCAACTGCTCTGGGCTGCGTGCCCAGGCCTCTGCTGGCCTCATGCACCTACCCAGCAAGTTTTTTTGGCATTTGGGCAAAACTACTGCTTACTTATTCTTTTTCTGCCTGTGCATATATATTTTTTTCTAATTATAATATTAACACTTTTTTAAGAGATTCAGACCATCCCAAAGTGTTTAGAACGTGGGAGTTAGCTCTGGTGATCCTAGTAATCTCTCGCAGCAGTTGGAGTAGGTCCTGGGTCTCTGCTCTTACCGTGTTGGCTGGCAGAAACACTTGGTTCCATTTGGCATTACTGCCTTTTCATTGGACACCATGTGGTGGGAGGTGTGGCCTCTCCTTGTGATGACATCGGGTTGGGCATTTGTTGATTAGCACAGCTCCTTCTCGTAATGGGCTTGGCATCTTCCGCACTTTCTGCACTGCCAGAGCCTGTGTGGTGCATGTCCCACACCTCCTGGTGAGCACCGAGTGAATGTTTCTCAAGGCTTTAAAGTTAAAGGTGACTTGTGGAGTCCTGTCAGATTTTAACGATTGATGTTTCATTGCACCATTTTCCATCAATCAGGCCTCTTTTAACATTTGATAATCTTGTAAACAAACAAACAAAGCCTCATTTTTTTTTAATGTGTCTTTTTAAAGTGATTCACATGGAGTGGCATCCAGCAGAGTGCGGGGCCACATCCCTGGGGCTGATAGTGAAGTACCAGAGTGCAGCTTCCAGCAAACACCTTCCACAGCAGCCTAGCCACTGGCTCTCACAGCCTCACATCTCATGCCCTCCCTGTCTCAGTGTTTTCCTGCCATCCATGCAGAACAGCGTGTCTTAGAGGAACTCCACTTCAAGGACAAGGAGGCTGAGGCCCAGTGTGGAGGCATGACCTGCCTGAGTCACAGAAGAGCCACAGGAGAGTTGAGCTAGCCACCACAGCCCAGGCCTACCTCCCACAT
Source organism: Ochotona curzoniae (assembly GCF_017591425.1). Classification (NCBI taxonomy): domain Eukaryota; kingdom Metazoa; phylum Chordata; class Mammalia; order Lagomorpha; family Ochotonidae; genus Ochotona; species Ochotona curzoniae. The sequence continues at coordinate 6,108,281 of NW_024467101.1, read as the reverse complement.
GGCCCAGCCAGTCAGCACCAGCCCTGCATGCCATGGGAGGTGCTTCCACCCTCAGGAAGATGAGGAGGGCTCTGTGTTTGCTGCATGGGTTTTTCTTTATATTTTGACCTCTGCTGCTATCCGACTGATAGTCACATGGGATGGTAACCTGGGGATGCCACGGGGCTTGCAAATGAGGAACTGCGGCCTCAGCTGTGTGGCCTTTCCCAGCACACCATGCTGACTGCTAAGAGAGAACAGGCAGGCAGAACTTATTCTAGGACCTTCCACGCCTGCAGCCAGCAAGGCCCTGCTGCTTGGAGTCAGTGGGTACATCCTTGCATAGATCTTTCTTTGAAAAATAACATTTCTTTGAAGAGCTTAACTTTGCCCTAATGCAAAGTCTCTTCTACTCTGGAAGCTTCCTTCACGAGACTGTACCTGCCACTCAGATAAAATTGGCCAGTTGCCACCTGGCTATGGGTAGTGCCAGTTTTGCGGAGTCCTTGAGTATGCTAGAGGTGGAGTGGCTCTAGATGAAGCCCCCACTGTCCTGGATGCTCTTTGAGAGTGGACCTTGACCAGCCAACCGCTGCCTGTGAGAGGAGCTCTGCTAGGCAGGGCTCGCAGTGCTGCTAGTTCCCATGCCCTCCATGTGGACATACACTACAGCTGGGAACCACGCCATGCCCACAACTGGGCGGGAAGGTCAGGCCAGCGCACCTGTGGAGGTGTCTGCAAGTCTGCATTGCATTTACTTAGGGATAATAGAGAGCAGGAGACAGGACAGACTGGATTTAGCCTGGGCTTTCCTGGCTATGGGGCAACCCACTTGGCCCATTTGTAGATTGAGGGTTGTGGCAAGAACTCAAGGAAATGAAGGAAAGCATAGAACACAGCCAATGCATTGTTCTATCTGCTCATCCACCAAGTACCCTCAGGGCTGACTCACGGAGAGCCAGCTTCATCCACAGTCCAGCGAGAGACAAGTGGAAAGGCTCACCCTTTGTGGAGTGGGGCCAGGAGAGGGACCCAGAGACAGCATTGGCACCGTGATGGAGGCAGTGCCCTGTGAGTGGTGTTTCACCACCATGTACCTAGGTTGCTGGGTAACCCATAGATTAAGCTTTCAATTTGGTGCTCATTTCAGAGCTTGTTTTAAATTAGCTATAGGTTGGCTGGTTTAAAAGCTAGTGAATCGGGCAGTGGGAAGACTGCCTGTCTTCCAGAGTCAGGGACCCGTTGCCAGCATGGCGTGTGCAACAAACTTGTCTCCCTAGGTATACTTCCGACTCCATGCTTCCATCCTGAAGCTCCTGGGGAAACCCGACTCCGGGGTTGCTGCAGAGGTCTTGGTGAACTTCATGAAGGAGGCTGCTGAAGGACCCTTTGCCAGGGGCGAGGAGAAGAATACACCCAAAGCTTCAGAAAAGTGAGTGATCCCCAGCATCCGTTGACTGCAGGGCAGTGTCTGGAGGATTGCAACCTAGTACCCTGTAATTCTGGGAGTCTCTGAGACCCTGGGAAACTCCTGTTGCTGGGCTGAGACATTTCTGTGGAAATTAAAGGTTGAGGCTCCAGTCCCTCAGCCTGCAGCTATAACTGATACTGGCGAGGTCCTAGATTGGTGCCAGTATCTGCTCATTGTCTCCTCTGGACCCTGTCTCTTTTCCTGTGCCTAGCATTGGGATTGACTGCAATGCTCTTCCCCTGCCCCTTTTCTAGGGCCTGTCCCAAGATCGGGGACCTCTGAGGCCTGCTCTGCTCCTCATTTCCCGAGAAGCAGCAGGCAGTGTGGACTCTGTGGTGCCAGAGAGCCTGGGGAAGAAAAGGCCCTGCTGTGCTCCCTTCCGTGGGCCTGGAGCTGACGCCTAGCCTCCCTTTCCTTGGGCAGTCAACCCTGCAAACCCAGACCTCTTTCACTCTGGTGTTTGCTCCCTGAAACTTTGGCTCTGCTGACCTCATCCTTGGGACCTGCCCCCGGCTAGGCACTGTGTAGGCTTAGCCAAGGGCCCTGTCCCTGGGAGCCACCTGCTCACAGCCTCAGAGATTCTAAGTGATGTGGCAAGTGGCACCCAGCTTTGTGCAGGTGATACCCTTAGTGTACCCAGGCAGGGTACCAGGTCATGCATGTGGCTCATTATCCTCGGGAGTTACTGTACACACTGGGCTACAATGAAGCTGTCTTTCATTGATCCTGAGTGTTTTTTGTAAGTTTGAGATGTTCAAATAATACACTAATGTATTCTATTTACAGAAAACTCAGGTAGGGGCCAGCATTGTGGCACACAGGTTAAGCCTCTGCCTGTAGCACTGCCACACCATATGAGTTCTGATTTGCTTTGGTAATCTAGCTCACAGGTAATGTACCTAAGAAGGCAGCGGACAAGGGCCTGAATGCTTAAGCACTTCCATGTCACAGACTCCTGTGGAGCTCTATGCTCCTGACTTCTGCTTGGCCCAGCCCTGGCTTTTGCAACTTTGTAAGATTTCTCTTATAAAAATAGTCTGCGAAAAATACTGTTCCAGAGTTTGCTTTTTTCCCAAAACGACGAGTCCCAGTCCATGGAAATAATAACGCTGCTCACCCATTTCTTCCTAGGGACTGCTGCTTGTGATATAACCATTACTCGGGACACGTCATGTAGGCCCTCCCCTTATCCTTCCCTTCCATCCTGCTATTTGTTTAGTTATTATCGGAGCATGAGAGAGAGAAATCTTCCATTTGTTAATTCACTTGGGGTTACAACAGCCAAGACTGGGCCATGCCAGTGCCAGGAGCTTGGAACTCCATCTGGATTGCCCCGACAGGTGGCATGTACCTTCATCTACTGCTTCCCCAGTGTATCAGCAGGGAGCTGGATCAGCTGTGCAGCACTCTGGGGTAGGGCGCCCTCATTGCAAGTGGCAGCATAACCCTTTGTGCCGCAGTGCCAACCCCCATTGAAGCTGATTCTCACTTCTTTGTTCAACCACGTTGCAGCAGGCTTTCTTGCATATGTGTGAACCAGCAGGAATTCCACATACCTGACAGTGGGTAGCCCAGTGGGGTTGTCATCCAGAAGGGCTATGGCTTGACAAGGAGAGTACTGGGTTCATCTTCTCCCTCATACAGTGCCCTGGAGCCCAAGAGTCCCAGAATACACAGAGAACCAAAAGGGTTGGGCAGCATCCAGCTGGAGACCAGAGCCCGTGTGGGTGCTGAGGGCCTGTTCCTCTCAGGACTCTGACACCTGCCAGCTGGGGCCTGAGTTGCAAGAGGTGTGTTTGAGAAGTTGGGCCTGAGAAGGGATCAGTCCCCGGAGCCTAACCTGCTCCATACCACTCTATCCCCACAGGGAAAAGGCCTGCCTGGTGGACGAGGACTCCCACTCTTCAGCTGGGACACTGCCGGGCCCCGGAGCCTCCCTCCCCTCCTCCTCTGGCCCAGGTCTGACATCCCCACCTTACACAGCCACTCCGATTGACCACGATTACGTCAAATGTAAAAAACCCCACCAGCAGGCGACGCCGGACGGTATAGTGCCTGTTCTCCCTACTGCCAGCCCAGGGCAGCACGCCAATCATGGGGCGGGGGCTCGGGCGACGTTGTTTTGTCGCTTTGTCTTGGTGAGGGGCGGGGTGCTGGGTCTGGGGTGACACGGGCAATGTTGCGGCTGTTCATTAACCTCATGGACTCACGGTGATTCTTGTGCTTCCAGAGACACGTACAGGGTCGCCACCTGCCGGGCTGCCCACCTGGGAGCCAGGGGTCTTGCCTCTTTGAGCTTGCATTGCCCACTAACCCACAGCTTACACAGAGGGGCTGCTGGTGTTCAGCGGCTGCCATGTGCTCAGCTCTGTGCAGCCTGGCTGGTTGACAGCACGTTGGGGTGGCTCTGTCATTCTGACAGTCCTGAGAAGCCTGTGACTAGTGTGCTATACCTCTCACCCCCAGGAATGCGAATTATTGTTGGGAGGCCACCTGGGCCCCCGTGCAAGGCTGTTCCATGTGGGGTATGGCAGGTGGCGACCATCCAACCACATTCCTTACTAACATTAGGAGGCTTGCATGCTGGCCTATAGTTTGATTTCTTCATGTTTTCCTCACGACAGTGATAAGCTGGTGACAAAATACTTGCTGGAGGGTGCCCAGAGGGGCACTGAGGGGGCCTTGGGGAGGTGGTGACAGTGCTGGAAGATGACAGAGCCACCCTCATTCACGTGCCACTCATCTCATCTGGGCTGCAGGGGAGACAGGCATCACACTGCCTTCCCAGCGTGATAGCACACCCTCACAACTGGGTCTGGCCAGCTCTGGTGAACCTTACCCAGCAGCTCCTTGGGCCCTCTGCCGCATCATGGTAGCTTTGCAGTTGAGCCTCACACTCAGCTGGGTGGAAAGTCCAAGTGGGCCCCAGTGCCCACTTTCCTAGAGAGCTAAGGGGCAGGGGTTGAGAGAACAGCTTAGAGAGGCACTGGGGAGGGGCACCCCAGTCCTCTGGTGTGGGGTTGAGTGATGCCCTGAGAGCCCAGAGACTGTAGTGTCCTGACCTGGGGTGGCTGTCACCCACAGTGTGTGCTGAGAGGGGCAGCAGATCTAAGTGTGTGTGCTGTATGTCTACGTCCGTCCAGACACAGGTTCGGGTCCTAACCGCCCCTCCCCTTCCCCCCGTCGTGGTGTTGGCACCTCCTGGCTGCCCCCAGGGGTTGAACAGAGATGGGAGGAGCTGGCGCACCTGACCCTGCAGGCTTCAGCTTGGCAGCGTGTGCCCTCTCTTTCGTTAGCTCAGATTAGACAGGGAACCACCAGGGTCCAGCATGGCAACACTGAGGAAACACATTAGCAGTAAATCCCTGCCCTGGGAATTTGTTTCTGCCAGGTACTTCCTGTGAGGATTTAGCACTGGGCCCGAATTTTCAGGGAGGAGAACTGCCTTTTGCAGTTGTCCTTGTGCCAGGCAGCCCCACCCGTGTGCTTCTGGGCTAGGGCACCAGCCCCACCCTCCCCTGCCGGCTCCTGCTGAGCTTAGCCCACAGATGCCACTGGGCTTGGCCTGCGGCCCGCAGAGCTGGGCATGTCCTCCTCCGGGAGTCAGGACGGAGGCGTGGCGCCACCTGACACCAGCTGCCCAGCTCTCCTGCTCTAGCGCAAGCATGTGCCAAGAGCTGAGGGGGCTGCTGCAACGTGCTCACATGGTAGCCACTGGGCTTGACAAGTCCTGGGTATGAAACATAATTCCTCTTTTGTTCTGGAAGCTTACAGGAAGAACTGTGGAAATTAGCATAAATGCAAAATTTTTCATGTTTGAACAGTTTAAAATACTGACTTAAAAAGCTCTCCAAGTCATTCTTGTCAGTGATTTGGAACCTTTGGGATCCCACGGCCTAGTCCTAGCCCTGGCAAAGCCCAACCCTGGCTGCCCAGTGTTGAACCCTCAACCTCCTCAACTCTGAGAGAAAGCGGGGTCTGCAACAGGAAGCTGTGGGGCTCTGCAACCACCACACTATTGACGCAGCCTCTTCCACAGCTGCACTGGTGCTGAGGGAAGGGGCCTGGGCCCTGGCAAAGGCCACCAATCACTCCGGTCAGGATTTATTGATGGCCACCACAGCCACACAGCCCCTCATTGCTCCTGCCTCTAGCCTGGGTCTGGGAAGGGTCTGATTTACCCGCTTCACTCCTCTCCTGAGATCAGCTGCAGGTCTCCCATGGGAGCACATGGGTGTCCATGCCTTAGGAAGCCACAGCCGAACCCTCCTGCCCCAGGGAGGCTGGCAGGTGCTTCTAGCCATGGGATAGCTGAGGAAAAACGGGTGGAAAGGTTTGGGGACCGCACCCTTGTGAGACAGGAAACCCAGGGTGGAGTGCCTCGGAGCCCGGGGTATCTGAGTCCTAGTCCTGGCTCTGTTGTGTATATGCTCATGAGCCTTGTCTAGGCCTTCTCTTCTCTAAGCATCTGTAGTACGGGGTGTTTCTCCAGGGGTATTAAATAAGAGCACATGGTTAGGAGGAGATTGCCTCTCCATTTTAACGGACCTGCCATTGCTTCAGGAGCAGCAGTAAGTTGGGATCAGTTCGGACTTGGTGCAGGCATTTTTGCAAAGCAGCTTTGGCTTTATGAAGGTCACCTGACATTTGACAGTGGCTGCTTCACGGACCCAGCTTTGCTCTCTGCACTCCCGTCACTGGCCTCGTGTTTTCCACTCCGGGCTGGGAGCTTCCTGCAGCCACCCCAACCTGGTGAAAAAAAGCCCTTAGATTTGGTCTCTCAGCTCACAGCAAGATACCATGGCAGCCAGGTGCCCTTAGCTGGGCAGCCAGGAAGGAGCTCACAGCTGCCCTGAGGAGGAGCCTCCCCAAGCTGAGGCGGAAAGAAAGCTGAGTGCTGGGCTGGTGCTGCTGCCAATCCTGACTGTTGGAAGCTTCCTGAGAGGAACAGAAGGCTGGAAGGTGCACACTGTGACCGTCAGAGAGTGAACAGCATGTGGCCTTTCTGAACAGAATCTTTGACCGCCCCCTCAATATTGCGGGGTGTGTGTGCATTGTGAACAAGGAGGTCCCACTGCCTAGTACTAGGTGCCTGCCGTGTGCTCAGCATCACTGACAGTAACATCCCCTCCTCACCGCAGCCCGTAGGCTTCGTCTTCTCCTTGCCCTGAGGGAGACAGCTGAGTTTTCTAGATGAGAAAGGCACTTGGCTAGGGCTGCCTACCAGCTGTGGCAGAGCTAAGACAGAGGCATTTCAGTCCCTTCCACATAGGCCAGGGGTGAGGCTAGTGCTGGGCAGGCCGCCTCTGCAGGCATTTCCCTCCACTGATGGTTCTGGGAGCAGGGCTGTTGGCTGCTCACTTGACTGTGCTCTGTCAGCCTTTGGGATATGCCTAGAATGACCTAGTGGATTGAAACCCTCATTTTTTTGCCTGTCACACTCCGTGTGATCTCAGAATGCCAGAGCCAGAAAGGGCCTTAGAGGGCTTGCCCTGTGGGCACCTAGGAATGGGCTTCCTGTACCTTTAACCAGCCTGGGCCTCACTGATGCTAAGCTGGGTGCCCAGGGCAGCCCAGGAGTCTGCTGCACGCCACTGTAAGGGAGGCAGGTGCCAGTCCGTCAGTCACACAGCTGAGGGTTGGGGTGTAACCAAAGCCAATGCAGCGAAGGTGAGCCCATCCCGAGGGTCCTGACCACTTCCCGCGTGGGAAGTCTTTCTGAGGAGTGAAGACTTGGCAAGATTCAAAGTAGGTATCGATGTTTGCTAAGGATGGAGGAGAATGTCAGAGGGAGCCTCAGGCACTGGTGGCCATGTTGCTGGCCCTGGACCGAGCTGCTGAAGTGCCTCACCGAGGCACCCTGAACAGATGGTAGGTGGTAGCTACGGTGTGGGCCTTTCTGGGGAGTCCAGGGTGTCTTGTGCCAAGGCCCTCCCACAGCCATCCATTGCACCATCATGTTGTTGGCGTGTGTGTTGTGTGCCATTTGTGCTCATCCTCACCTGTGTGCCCGACGCTGCCTCCACCAATATTGCCCGTGCTGCCCCTAACCCTGCCCACACTCTGTTCTCCAGGCTTTGTCTTTGCGCTTGCACCTGTCACGGCTCGCTTCAGGGGACAGCAGACGCATGCGCAACCCTCAGTCCGGCTCCCTGCTTCCCCTGTGACCCTGCTGGTCCTGTGATTTGGAGACTGTCTGTCTGATGTGCTTCATTCGCTTCTGCTGATGGTCAGTCTTTCAAGCCTGGCCAGAGGTCGAGGCGGTAGTGCCTTCCCACCTGCCTGGCAGGTGGCTCAGTCCTATATTTCCATTGCTTTGCTCTTTCTTGCTTTAAAAATAAATAAATAAATAAATAAATAGATAAATAAATAAAATAACAAAGACAGCAAGAATGCAAGATACCAGCATCTCTCAGCAAGGACAAATGTGTGACAAGGCAAATTGCAGTGTGACCAGGGTACACCGAGGTGGGCCCTGTTTGTGCAGACCACAGTGGCCTAGCTGCAGAGGGCCCCCACCCCAGCCTACCTTCCTAGAATCCAGCAGGGACATTGCTGCTGTGAACAGACCACTGAGGTAGGGACTCTGAGGGGAGCATGGGTTGTCCTCCTTAATCCCCCAAGGCAGTGGACACTGCATCTTCTTTGCTCGCCTCTTCTGTTCCTCTTGTGGAAATCTCTCCAGACCTGAGCTGGCCATGGCTTCATGAAGAAGCTGTGGTGGGCAGGGCACTCTGCTCCCAGAGTGCTATCCCAGGACAGTGCCAGGACGGGGGCACGCTATGAGGTTTGGTCATTCGGGACATCTTCCTGGAGGAGGCAGGTCCCGAGAGATGCCTGCAGGGTCACCTAAGGTTAGGGCTGATGGACACAAAGATTCAGTAGAGACTGTAGGGAAGAGAGTCTGTGAGAGCAGTTGTAAGACCCCAGGGGCAGTGGCTCCCATAGGCAGAGCAGAGTGCTGTGGCCACAGGGCCTGTCTTTCTGTACCCTGAGGCAGCCACATCCTCTGGGTCACCCTCTGAGAGCTCTCCTGAGAGGCTTGAGAGGGGGCTGTCCACCTGTCCTTGGTTAGGAAAATGCTGGTGATGTCCTCCCAGCAGGCAGACCCACTGTTTCTAGCACATTGGGCCTTCCAAGAGATCGCCTCACCTACAAGCCCTGAGCAGGAAGGGGCACAGGGTACAACCCAGCCCCTTAGTGCTGCCCTTGCAGCCTCCCTGCTGCCTGTTGTGTGTCTGCCTCTCTCGGGGCCCTGGACTTGTGGAATCTCTTCCCTTTGGCATCAGTCCAGTCTCCTCAGGCTGATGGGGGAAGCCATTTCTGTGCATGATGCACCTGTCCCTGTAACTGGCCGGCAGCGTCCACTAGGGCAGATTTTCGTCCAGCGGAAGTTTCTCCCAACAGCCGTTGCACCCAGGTTTACAGTTCTTAAAAACACATTGTTTTCTAGTTCGCCCACATCTGGGATCTCAGGGTTCAGCGGTCAGTCACTGCCGTGGACTTGACCCTGCACTTTGACCAGGGCTGAAGTGTCAGCAATCTCCTGCTAGAGAAATGAAGAAAACACACCAGGCAGAAACTGGTACCCTGTGACTAGCGAGCTCTGGTACGCTGGCCTGGAAGTCACAGGAATGTGCAGGGGTTTAAGCCGAGTCAGACCTTAACAGCCTCAGAGCAGCATCTGCTATGCTGAGCAATAGCGCTCTTCCCCAGCACTACTTCCCCCTGCAGGCCGGGCTCTCACCCCATCACAGCTGACTCCATAGGCTCCTGTCTGTGAGCAGAATGCGCCGGGCTCAGAGGCAGCTGGCTGACAGCTGCCATCCCGTAGGGATTGAGGGAGGCAGGAATAGCCCACAGGCACAGACCTGGAACCTTCCAGTGATTCACAATGAAAGAATCAAATATTTATCATTTTGCCACAAATATTAATTAGAGTGAGCAGGTTTTGAGGGGGAAGGTTTTTAAAGGAATGTTGGAAGAGAAAAGCAGGGCCAGCCCCTAGTCTGCCTCCTGGTGCCTGCCTTCTTTTCTCGTTGACTTTCCAGCAGCTCCTTGAAGAAATCCACTCATCAAGCCTGCCTTCCAAGGAGGTCCCACCTACCCACCCAACCCTCCAGGAAGTTGGGGCCAAGTCCGGCACCCCTGGGACATGGGGGCTTTACCTCCATCTGGCTCTTGTACCATCTTGGGACTCGAGGAACCCAGAAAACTGCCCCTTCCTCCCACCAGGCCTCTCTGTGAGGTGTCTAAGGCAGCATGCTGACCAGCACTACCTGCCTCAACCAGGTCCCATAGGGAAACAGAGGGCCTCTGGTTACTCAGCACAGGCCTTCACACACAATGCTGTGCATGGCTGCTTGGCCGAGGGCCCACCCCTCTGATTCCCCCAGGCATGCCTCATGGAGGAGGGGAAATGGGAGCCAGGCCTGGAACCTCCACTCCTAGTTGAGTGGAAGCTGTGTGCTCTTCTGGCCCACAATCCCCTCTCCACGTACTCAGGGATTATCTATCTATCTATCTATCTATCTATCTATCTATCTATCTATCTATCTATCTATCTATCTCTTAGCAGCAAAGCACACAGGCAGTGGACAGGCCAGGCTCAGTGAGGCCAGGCTGAATTCAGCTGTGCAGTGGACCTCAGAGAGGGGGCTTCTTGGCCAAAGGCATGAGGCTAACAGGTTGGATCTCTTCCTGAGAGAAGTCTTCCCCCCTCCGAAGATTCCCCTGTTCCCGGCCATTCTTGGCTGCCCTGGCCCTTTCTTGGCTGTGCATCTGGTGACTTGAGAAATGGCCCTCCTGGGAGAAAACAGCAGTGAGCAGCAGCCTTCCCTCTCCTGCCCCCATTGCAGGAAGGCATGGCTGTCACTTGAGGAGATGCGCATGTCCTGTGTTTCCCAGGCACTCGGGTCCTTGAGTCCTTCCTGCAGCGTCTCCACCACCTCCTGCTTCCCAGCATGCACAGCCCTGCCTTTGCTGCAGGTGATGGTTCCTGGGGCTTCCTCCTTGACCAGTGCTGACCCCAGCCCTGTGAGCAGTGCCTTCCTCAGCTGTCTTAGTGCCATTGTCTTCCCCCTGCACAGTGCCCCCCATAGCCAGTGATAGCCTTAGGTCTCCCTGCCCAGCCACTCAGCTTGTGTTTGCTGTGTCTCTCTGCTCTGCAGCTGTTGCTGTGGATGTTATTTTAAAACCAAGTTTCCTTGGGAGTGCAGCAAGCCATCCTCTCTCCGCCACACTGTGCATGGTGATGCTGGGCCACCTTCTCTGCACACTCAGGGCCGTCAGTGGTTCCCTCACACTGCAGCAGCATGAGGAGTCAGCACTCAGGGAGAAGGTCTGCATGCCTGGGCCAAACCTTGCTTCTCATCCTGGAGATCAGGGCTAGGATCCCTTTAGGAGCAGAGCTTGTGAGCAAGTGAGCAGGTGAGACTGCATGCCCATGGATGAGACCACCCTAGCCAGGCTGGCTTCCAGGAGCTGTCATGGGCTTTGCCACTCAGATATGCAGCTGTGCAGTGACTTGAGCTGGCCCTGGCATGACTGCAGGAGACGTGGGCCATGGGGACATGGCTAGTCAGCCGTCTTTTCAAGTCTGTGAGGCTCTAGAGTTAGTCCAGGCCATTGATCTTCTGTCTGTCAGGGCCAAGGACAGGATGGGTCACTCACATGTGCCCAGCACTAGGCCAGGTTGTTACACGAATCCCTCGTGTGTGTCAGGGTCAGAGGTAGGAACACTGTGACCATCGTGTTACAAAGCATGAAACAGGGTCCTAGATCAGCAAATTCATTCAGCCTGGGTAGCCATCCTCTTAATGGAAGATTTAGAATGTGGGTCTGAGGGGCAGTGCCGTGGCGTGGGAAGTTAAGCCTCCAGGTGTGGCTCTGGCATCCTGTATGGGCTCCAGTTCAAGTGCCAGCTGCTCCATTTCTAATCCAGCTCCCTGCTAATGCCCCGAGAAAGCAGCAGGAGACGGCCCGAGTCCTTGGTCCCTCTTCATCCATGTGGGAGACTGGAAGAAGCTCCTGGCTTCATACCACCCTAGCTCTGACCATTGTGGTCGTTTGGAGAGTAAGCCAGCCAATTGTCTCACCTTTCTATGTAAATCTGCCTTTCCAATGAAAATAAACTAAAAAAGAATGTGGGTCTGGGGCCTTGAGTCCCAAACGCACACAATGACCCTGTGTGTCCTCTGGAGCTAAGGGTCTCCAATGTCGGGTTTCCCTTATTTTAAATATGTATATATTTCTTTACTAAACTTTTTTTTTTTTTGTAAGGGCCCAGGCTATCCTTTGCTACTTTCCCAGGCACATTAACAGGGAGCTGGAGGAGTGGAGCAGCCAGGACTCTGCCTGGTATTCATATAAGGTGTTGGCACCATGGCAGGGCTTAACTTGCTACATCATGGTGCCAGCCCCAGGCCTCCATTTGTACTCAAGACAGCAAATGGGGTGTCCCCACTCTTACATGAGAGCAGTCACTCCTTCACACTCTGGCCTTGGCTGTGGAACTTCCAGTGGGAGCTGCGGGATGACTGACTCCCGTTCAGTGCTCTTGGAGCTCTGAGATCTGCCCTTGCAGGTCTGGAAGGAGCCCTTCCCTGCTTCCTGCTCAAATCTCACATACATCCTAGGCACCCCCAACCTTAACTCCGCTGTCAGCCCACCTGATACTGGTGATACATCATTTCCAGGCAGGGGACAGGGACTCTGGCAGGCTGGAATTGGGCTGCCACAAGGCCACCGAACCCAAACCCTGGCATGTGCTGAGACATGGATGTCAGGCCAGAGCACTGCACCGCCACTGGACCATGGGCTAATTCTCAGCATTGCTGTGTACAGCCCGCCTGCCCGGGCAGCGACGAATTCACAATGGCAAGTCTGAGGCACTTGTGCTACAACAGGTACATGTTCTCGGGAGCAGGAGGGCTGATAACAGAGCTAGCCTTCTGTGGCGTCCAGCGCTGATGCAAACACTCGCTGTGCATTAACCTTTACTAACCCTCCTGACGACTCCATGGAGTGGGCACTGGTGAGGAACTCCAAGTGGAAAGAGCTGTGGCATTTACATAGGCGCTTGGAGTCTGTAAGTGCCAGTGCAGGACTTGGGCCCTCCCAGCCAGCGTCTTCTAGAGTCCAGGGAGAAACAGTTCTGCATGGCTCGACTACTGCTTGGTTATAACTCTTTTCTACAATCTAGCTATGCCCTTAGGGTAAACAAAATACGTTCTCAAGGCAGGCATTGTGGCACAGTGGGTCAAGCTGCATACCATGTCAGAGTGCCCTGGGTCGAATCTCACCTCTACTTCTGCTTCCTGCTCATGTCCTTGGGAGGCACACGTGATGACCCAAGTGCCCCTTGCAGGTACACCCCTGGAAAGCTGGATCTGAAGCAGAGTGGCTGGGACTCCAACCAGGCACCCCAGTATGGGATGTGAAGCATTGAGAGTAGCAGCTTAATCAACTCTGCTTAATCAACACCCAACCCTCTTCCTTGCTTCTTGCAACTTCTGTGTTGAATATCAGATATTTTATGTACAACAAAAGAGACTGAGGTGGTATTTATTCTTGACTTAAGTTTTCCTCCTCCATTCTGAGGCTGTCAGAGAAGTGGAGCTGGGCTCCCAGGAAACAGCCATCTTGAGTGGTGTTGTGGCTGGGCTTCCCTTTGATGTGCCTCTGGCTTCCAGGTGCCACCACCTTGGGCTTAGAGTGGCCTCTGGCTTGGCAGAAGGCTTCTCTCCAGGTTGAGTGCCACAGAGAGCCACTGCCTCCGAGGCCCTTGCCCCGCCTGGCTGTCTGCTACATTGCTCTTGACAGCTGCTTGCTCAGCCTTGGGAGCTCTGAACGCAGCCTCAGGTCGGGCAGGAGGTGGGGCTTTCTCCACGATCCTGGTAGATCACAAGGTCTTCTCCCAGCTACAGTGGGTCCTGTGCCCCGGAACCATCAAGACTGAAGGGTTTTCGTTCCTAAGGGAGAAAGACCTCTCCCCCTTCTCCCCTCCAGGCTTGTGTTCCCAGGGAGGTTACTTCAGCCTCCTGCCCCATCCTGCCCTACCCCTGTGGCTCACTTACCTGTGCAGGCCAGGTGAGCGCAGCCAGAGTGCTGTGGGTGTGACTCCTGTGCGAGTCTCTGTGCCAGTCCACACTTGGCCTTTAAGGGCAGGTCACTGATGTGCACACTACCTTCCTTCCTCTGTTGTGTCTCTGTGGTCGAACGCTGCCCAGTGAGGGCTGCTATGCCCTTTTGCAGCCCGTCAGCTGTGGTGGCAGTGTTTGCACTGCCAGAGTCAGTAAATGCCACAAACCAGGTCCCTTGAGAGTCAACTCTTACAGGTTTTCCAAATATCACTGCTTGGGGAAACCCCAAGAAGGTGGCCTGTGGAAATCGGTGCCTTTGGCAAATGACCCCGGGCCCTCCAGGACTGAATGGCTTGGCTCGGCAGTATTAGGTTGGCTGTGTTCAAGGCCATTGGCGCTCAGGGTAGTGCCCCGGCCAAGGAGTGGGATATGCAATGCCTTAGGAAGTTCCGCCAGTGTTGGAGAGGATCCAGGTTCACCCTCTGGCTCTCTCTCCCTCCTTCTCCCCCCCATAGACCGCAGCCAGGACAGCACAGCCGTGGCACTCTCAGACTCCAGCTCGACCCAGGACTTCTTTAACGAGCCTACCAGCTCCCTGGAAGGCCCTCGGAAGTCCTCCATGGAGAAGAAGCTGCCCACTCTCAGTTCCCAGCCAGCAGCAACGGGTAAAGACCTTCATGGGCCCACGGAGGAAAGAGGTATGAAGACCCAACCCACTGAATCAGCACTACTTTGCTGTCCTGTGGCAGCCCAGGCAGAACTGAAGACCACAGGCTCCGGAGTGGCTTCCAACCTCGTGCCTCCACCGGCTGCCCCGAGACTGAGACCTCAGTTGGGCAAGTTACTCACCCCTCTGACCCTCCCCCGTTCTCCCTGTAGGATGGGAGTGATCCCAGTGCCCACCCCTGGGTTGTGAGGACTAAAAGAGGCAGCCCCTGGGGGTACCCTCCCCATCCCCACCCCAAGCCAGTGCACCTCGTGTGCTCCGTGGTGTTTGTTGCTGTGATGACCCTTGCAGCCCAGCCTGGGAAACCATGACCATGGTAACAGGTCAGCCCTATTTTTTTTTTCTTGGCAAAAAAGTTATTAAAAAAAAAAGTCTTTGGACCCAGGTGTCACAAATGTGTTTTCTTTTTAAGTCTGAATCATGTCAAAACTTTAGGAGAAATTTCCCCTTAATGGGAAGAGGGCCCGATCTTGGCCCTGGGTCCACCCAACTGTTCTGGGCTCCCCAGTTCCCTGTGGAGATCATTGGACAGAACTCCACCTCTGGGCTTGCTGGAGGACCTCAGGGGGGCCGGGGCCTTTGCACTGCTGCCCTCGGGGTGGCTGGTCTGCATGGATTTGAAAAGCTTTCCTGCTCTGACCAGGGCCTTGTGTACAGGTGCCCACTAGCCAGTAACAACAGCAACACCCCAGGCCCACACATGCGGCTGGCTCATGCCAAGTCCTGCGTGAGCTCCTTTAGTCCTCCCAACCAGCCAAGGAAGGAAGGCACTCTGACAGTCCCATGTTACAGGCCAAGAACCTGAGGTGCAGAGAGGGTCAGGAATTTGCCCAAGGTCAGTTTGTATCTTACTCACTACTCCAGGCTGCCCTTTCAGGTGGGCCCACAGGGTGCAAGTGCAGCTGGGGAGAACCCTCATGTCCTGGGGCCCTGCACCAGCTCCAGGAAGTCCCACATAAGCCTGAGAGCTCCCTGTGGCCCTGGCAGTAAGCCTCTCCCAACTCACTGCTCCCCTGCCAGCCTCCCCAGGCCAGCCTTAGACTGGAGAGAGACCAGAGCCCCTCCAGCTCGGAGGAGTTATGCCTCATAAGAACAGGAAAGAAAGGCACAGAACATGGGACTTGGCAGGTAGCTTTATTACATCTGTTCCTTGCTGAGAGGTGGGGTCACAGCCTTAGTTTCCTGCCAGCCCATTATATGACCACAGCCAGTGTGGACATTTTGTAGCTGACATAGGCACTCTGTAGGAAGTCTGGACTGGGAAGGAAAGATAGAACTGGCATGGTCAACACTAATGCAGCACTTCCAGTCATAGAACGATGTGTTCTTCCAGTTGGACAAGAGAGGCCTACCATGGTAGGTCTGTAACCTGCCAAGCAGTGAACCATCACAGGTGCCATTGTGTCGTTGTCGGCCTCTTCCCTGCAGTGTGGGCAAGGACCTGATGAGGGGCGTGTGGAACTAAGGGCAGATTGGTGCAGCCCAGCCTGTGCAATCTCTCTAGACTCTGAGAACATTGTGCCCCTTCCTCTTTCCATTCAGGGCAGACCATGACATGGACAGGGGGTGGAGGGTACAGTTGTTAAAGGAAATCACCTAAGGTCACCACCACAGTAGCTGGGTGGGCAAATGCAGTAGGGAATGCATACTGAACCCATGCCCAACACACGGTGCCAGGATGGCGCTACTTCAGGCCTGACCTTGATCAGTGACAGTTTCCAGCATCCCTCTGCTGGGTTCCCAGTGGGTTCAACAGAAAGCCAGGGCAGCAGAGCCCAGGCCAGCCCTCCCTGGGTGCCCCTGAGCATAATCCACACCCCTTGCTCTCCAGGACACTCTGTGGGTGGCCCTGTCCCCAGTGTTGTATGTTAGGGAGCAGAGCCTGGATCTTGCATTTTGTGTGTACTGTTGAGCAGCTAGGTGTTCCTTGTCCAGGTCTGTCTCGGGCACTGCTGCTGAAGGGAGAAGCACAGATCTGCCAGCCGCGCCCTGCCTGGTACAAAACACAGGCTTCCTGCTCCCATGTCCACACCTGCTGAGCTCTGGCCCCTTTCCCTTTGTCCTCCAGAGCATCCTCCCCCACCTGGGCTGTGTCGTCGTGCCCATGGTGCCTTGAGTGAAGAGGCTTCCCAGAGCGTCTGTAGCTGCTGGCTGCAGCTCACCTGTGCAGGGACAGAGTTTGACAGCATCTCTCAGGCATGACAGAACAACAACATGAATTTTTTAAATAGAGAAAGAAGTTGACTCTTTTCACTGTTTAGCACAAACCCACTGTTAGTGCTTAGCTTTTGTTTGCCTGCTTTTTTATTTATTATAATGATTTTATATTATTATTACTACTACTACTACTACTACTGCTACTCAGAGATTAACAATCTTTGCAGTCCAGGCTGTGGATGCTGGACCTGACCCACTCCTGGTCAGATAGAAGCCTTGCTTCCATCCCCATGTTATAACATGTAGTGGTGCTTGGTTGGTAGGGAAGAGGCGGCCCAAGAGGCAGTGGCCATCTTGCCCAAGGAGCCCAACTGCCTGCTGTTTATCTGACCTTTGTAGCAGCCACCTTGGCTGGACAAATTTTGGCTTCATTTTCTCTTGTGGATCTCACCACCACATGTGGCCTCCTGCAGATCACACTTCTATCAGGAAACTCCTGGGCCATTGGTACACCTTAGCCAGAGGCTGGGCTGGACAAATGTCCAGGCCCCATGTGTGCTTGTACCAGGAACCCACCATGGAAGGCCCCCGCCGTCTTTACCCTCTGCTTCCTAGGACCTCTGTGGGCTCAGGTTGACCATGTGGCTCTCATGTTCTGCTGGCCTTGACACATAGCCCACGGGCAAAACAAGAGCATGCACTTGACTTTTTTATCGGTTGGAGGGAGTCCTTGCATTCTTTCCTGGAATGGGACACCCTGGCTGAGAAGCTCCGTGTGACCCTGTGGATATTTCTTATCTTCTTCCCTCTCCTGAAGCAAGGAGTGGGGGAGTCAGCCCCTGAGGGTCATACCCAGGGGGAGAGGGCATGGCATGGCGGGTAAAGCTCACCCCATCTTTCTTGGGCCCCTCAGGTCACCCAATCCCCTGAGGTTTTGACTAGATTTTTAAATTCTGGCTGTTTCATTTGTGTCTTCAGATGTGTATATTGAGCCTCTACCTGCATTCTATAAAATAACTGTTCTTGAATACTTTTAAAAAACGTTTATTTACTTATTTAAGTTTATTTATTTGAAAGCAAAGTTACAGAGACAGAGGGAGAGACAGATCTCCCATCAGCTGGTTCACTCTCCCAATGTCCACAACAGCCAACACTAGCCCAGGCCAGAGCCAGGAGCCTGGGATGCCATCCTGTTCTCCCACATGGATGACAGGATCCCAGGGACTTTAGCCGTCTACAGTTGCATTTCCAGGCACATCAGCGGGGAGCTGAGTGAGAGGTGGAGCAGCCAAGACTTGATTCAAATGGGATGCCAGCCTTGCAGGCAGCAGCTCTACCTACTGGGCCAAACTACCACTCTTGTGTATGTCTGTGTATCTCTGAGCACTTAGCACCTTACTTGAACCCCCAGGAGGTGGGGGCCTGTGGTATTACCCTCTTTTCTACCCCCAGGCCTGGAGCCATTGCTCATCACTCACTATGTGTTGTCACCCCAGGAACGCCCTGGAAAGCTACGTGGTTTTTTAATAAGGCTCTGGTGTCCCCTGTAAGACACCAGCCATGGAGCCCTAGGCAGCTTCCTGAGCCCACCTGCAGAACAAGTGGAGTATGAGGAGCAGCTAGGGCTTCCTGGGACTGTTATTCCAGTGCCTTCCAAGGGTTGCAGAAGGGGCAGATCCCCTGCTAGGCTCTTGGTTAACAGGAGAGCATAGACGCAAAAAGTGGCTGTTTGCTATGCACATAGCGCCATGGTGCAAGGAGGTGCCGTGTGCAAGGGAAAGTGACAGCAGGGCCCTGCGGGCTGCAAGGCAGCGACCGAGGCCCAGATCGAGGAGAGCAGGAGTCAACAAGAAAGTGCGGCAGTCAGAGAGACAGGGACCCTGAGGGAGATGTCCCAAGTGCCTGGTGGCAGGGGAGCTGGGAGGCAAGGCCAGGCCACTGAGACATAGCTGAGGGGAGCACAGGAAGGGCTTGTTCCAGTGACTTTCTCGGCAAGTAGAGCAGAAGCAGGCAAGCCAGTCACAAACCCACATCAGCACACTGGCACTCTGGAGACCCTAATCCTTGCCCACCCGGTCCTGCCCCATAGGTCCCACAGGGCTCTCAGTGGCTCAGCTCACAGCTTGGACCACCTTCCAGATGGGTGATGCCACTCTCTCTGGCTTCCTCCAGGGGGCTGTGCAGAGCCTGCCAAAGTTCTGAGTACCTAAAGAGCCACTGACAGCAGCCACCTTGCCCTTGCCCCTTCTCCCATCCCTCCTTCCTGGGTCATACTGGTTCTCCTTGGTCAGCTTCAGGGCTGGCTCAAGGTTATTTGGCCCACTGACTGTCATGGTCCTGGGGCCCAGCCTTGGCTCTCCCGCATGGCAGGGCTCCAAGCTCCCTAAGTGGATCAGGCCTGGGCATTCAGGTCCTGAGTTCATGTCAGGTGTGGGCTCTGTGGGCTACACTTGCACCAGCCCCGCTCAGTGCCTGGCCTGCATATGGCTGCGGCATAATCTGTACACCCCAGCTATGCCCCACTTTCAAGGGCTGGGACACCGAGTCCAGCCTCGAAGCCCCATTCTCTATTACCTGTGGGTCCCTCCACTGTGTGCCAGGTAGAGACAGGGTCCCATGGCACAAAACAATACTCCATGTGACCACAGAGGTCTCAGCCAGTGGTGGCCACCCAAACCTTGGGTCCGATGCCCATCTGAGCAAGGGTTCCGAGGCCTCAGCCCAGGGTGACTTTGTGTTCTTTCTCCTCGACTGTAGGGAAAACTGAGGAGTCCTTGGAGAGCGCAGAAGGCTTCCGGGCCACAGAGCAAGGCAGCCAGAAGGCTGCTGCAGATCCCGCAGCCTCTGCGGGCATCCCCGTCAAGCCTCCAGTGTCTGCCCCTGCCCCATGGGACGGGAGGAAGAGAGGAGACCCCCTGGCAGAGCCTGCCGCCTTCCCGCAGGGACTGCCGGCCGGCGCAGAGGAACAGCGCCAGTTCCTCACGGAGCAGTGCATCGCCTCCTTCCGCCTGTGCCTGAGCCGCTTCCCCCAGCACTACAAGAGCCTCTACCGGCTGGCCTTCCTCTACACATACAGCAAGACCCACCGGGTGAGTCGTCATTGCTCCCGGCAGGTGCAAGGAGCCTCGGGACCTTCTTCCCTGCGCAGGCAGGCGTGTTGAAGTTGGTGGGCAGATGGGAGCCTTGTGATGCACAAATCTGGGGTAGCAACACACGGAAGTGCCAACCTCAAAGTAGGCCAGAGGCGACAGGGCCCTGGGTGGCAGCCAGGGATGAGGGGAGGAGGGTGGTGGGACCTCTAAGGCTGGGGGGTGGGCTAGGGGTGAGGGCCCTTCCTAGTAAGGGTCCCACAGCAGCTGTCTTCTCACATTTGGGCTCCCTTGTTCCGGTAATTACCCACCATCTCAGGCCCACCATGTTTACCTCTCCCAGTGCCCCCAGGGACCCCACTACTTGCTCCCTGCCCCCCAGGCGTGCCTCCCCGGGGGACAGCTGCTAGGTCTGTCTCAGCTGCCCCTGCGGCCCACGGGTGGGGTGCTGACAGCCTTCCCCAGCCCTTTTTGGAAAGTAACAGCTGCACCGGCCTTCAGAGCTCCCCGGGCTGCCCAGCCAGCTCTTGCATGTGGGCGTTTAGTGTCTGTGCACGGAGTGAGGCGTGGGCAGGGACAGGGACCCCGGGGGCAGCTGTTCTTCTCCTGCAGTCTCTCCTCATTTCCTCAGGAGGTGTTGGGGAGGCAGATTGTTAGAAATACACAAAACCAATCCTGTCGTGACCAGTCCTCCTGTAGTTATAACAGCCCTGGGCCGTGTGGAGGGAGGGAGGCCCGGGGACATTGCTGCATCCGTAGTGAGTGAAGGATGACAGCAGGATGGAGGAAGGAGACCACGCTGAACAGGGCCAGCAGCGCAGGGAAGAGGCCAGCCTGGACCTGCATCAGTGCCCCAGCATGGGAGGGGCGAGTCAGGACGGCCAGTGACATTGCCCTGTCAGTCAGGCTTCCCTGAAGCCCCTCCTGGTTCCCGTGCTACCACTTCCCACCTTCTCTCTGTGACCTTTGAAGAAGCAGGAAGGGCCGTTTGTGGGAGATGGACAGTGGCTTGGCACCCGCTGTATGCAGGAGCTCACTTCACAGAATGCTGCCCAGGGAGATCCTTGCCCTGTCCCTGCGGTGACTGACATGCTCATCTGGCCTGACAGATTCGGCAGAGCACCACAGGTGGAGCTGGCACAGGCAGACTTGTGGGGGCGGGGTGGGAGGAGGCGTCTGCTGGCAGTCGAGGACAGGGGGTGGTAGGCCTGCTTTGCCTGCTGCCTGCTGCTTGCCTCTCGGGCTAGAGCCCCGCCTCCTCAGTGCCCGGTCTGTACTTGGCTGCGCCCTCACCTGTGTGCCCCAGGCCTCCTGTGCCCAGGCTCATTGAGTCTTAACACACCCCAGCCAGCCCCCATCATTGTCCTGGCCTGTTTGGGGATCATCCACTTTCTTCCTTGCGTGCCCCAGTGAAAGGGGACACTTGGAGCCACACCTGGCCTCTCTCCCCTGCTCTGACATGGCCATGAGCAGCACTATTGTCCCCTTGACCAGGACCCCATGCTTCGAGGCTTAGCCCAGTCCCTCCCCACATGCTGTCACAGAGTGCTCCTCAGGAGCAGGTGCTAAGATGGGGTGCAGGATGTTGCTAGGGATTGTACTTGTGGGAGTGGAGTGGGTCGCAAGACAATGATGAGTCCTTCAAAGTACCAAGTAGTATTAATGTTGAAATTAGAGAAACAGTGCACAGCACATCACCATAGTCCAACCCATGCCACCCCCCAAGACCAAGCTATCCTGCCCCTGGTATTTCCTCCCATTCCTGTGCACAAACCCATGGTCCTTGAGCAGGACGTGCCATCTCAGGGTTGCCCAGGGCCAGGCAGCCGCACTCATGGAGGACTCGGTTAGCCTGCTGCCACACATACACCGCTGAGGATGTCCACACTCAGAGTTTGCTCTTTGGATCTTTCCATAGCATTCTCCAGGTCCTCCTGGCCACTCTGTCAGGGTAGGTGCCCCCAGCTGACAGCTGCCCCCCAGTAGTGAGAGTGGAGCCCCCCCTGGGTTGTTGCAGTCAGTTTCCACAGAGCCTGCTGTGAGCTGTGTTCCCAGGTTAGAATCTGTGGTTTCCTGGTCATGATCCTAAGAGAGCGTGCTCCCTGCTTAGAGCCACACGGCTTATCCGCAGGTGCGTGCAGTGGCTTCTGGGCCACTGAGTGTATCTCGACCTTGCCTACACCCCTGGACCACTGAGCTAGCTCCCACCAGATCCTCTGCATGCCTTGTCCAGAGACCTGGGATCTGGGCAGGCCTCCATCCCTGCCTGGGGTGTCAGCTTGCTGGCAGCAGTTTGTCTGCCAAGCTGGGGACCACAGCTCTCATGGTTGCTGATTAATGCAGGCCTAACTGGCAAGCAGTGACCACTTTCCAAACACAGCTGTGTGGTAACAGATACACCCCACCATGCATTTTTGGCCATGAAGTTGCATGTATGTATGGGTTGGGCAGTAGCATTTTCCCTGTCGCTGCCTGTGGCTCAGTGGATGACTGGAGCGTCTAATGTCTGTTTCTTGAGAGGAACCCTGTCAGCATAGCCTGCTTGGCACTGGATGGTTGGCTCTGGTCCTACAGGTCATTCGCAAAACACCCCCAGGGAGGCTCTGCTCATTTCAAAGCCCATCCAGGCTTTGCACGGCAGCCACCTGCAGGACGCAGGGTACCAGTCGCTCAGCTGACGGCAGAGAGCTTTTAGAGAAGGGGAAAGAATGTGGGTTTGAAGATGGCTTGCCCTGCATCACATCCCGGTGACAGGCACACTTGGTAGCTCAGGGCTCTTGCTGACCAGGGATGATGATATGCAGATAGTATTGTTGTGACAATAAGGTGGAGGTGGGGGTGCTCAGGCAGGGCCATTGCCACAGTCTCGTGTCTCCCATGGCTCCTTACTCCTCTGCAAGGCCAGCCAAGGGCCCCTGCCTGGGACAGAGCCGCCAGGGGCTAAGGGGCTCTGGAAACCTGTTCTGAACCACCCTCCTGCTCACATCTGGCTTTGCTCACAAGCCACCCCAGGCAAGGCCCCACATGGCCAGGCATGCCTCTAGGGTTCCCAAAGGCCCTCCACACCTCAGACGGGGAAGATCACTGGTGCTGACAGCCCAGGGCCTCCTTTCCAGCTTCACTCTCCTGCCTCACTTGCAATTTCTGGGCAGGATCATGAGCCTACTTGTGCAGGCCACGAGAGAGGGCACGTGGTATGGGGACCCCCCCACCCTCACCATAGGGGCTCTGGCCTACCCTAAGCGGCACAAGGAGGCCAGGGTGTGTCCACACCACCCTGTCCTCATGCCACATTCTGCCCTCTTGATGGGAACCAACCTTGTGTTTCCTGCTGCCTGGGGGCCAGGCCAGCACCTGCTAGGGTGGACCCCGAAGCCTAACAGTCGAGGAAAGAACAAACTTAGAGGACTTGGCCTTCCCAATTGCAAAACATCCTATAATCTATAGCAATCAAAACAATACAGAAAATACTCAGCCTTTAAAAACACAGGAAGGAAATGCTGTTAGAGGCAACACCGTGGGGCCCCTGGAGGATGTTGTCCTGAGTGAGATCAGCCGCACCATCTGATGAAGCCGCTGTGGCCTCCTGACCCAATGGTCTAGAGATAGGCATGGGCCGAGAGCCAGGATCAGTCAGAAACCTGGGCAGCATGGAAAGCAGGTGTGGTGAGAGGCTCGGGGGACATGGTCCCAAGTGACAAGAGCATCATCTCTAGGTTGTAAAGGTGAAGCACCTGTGGCCCTTGAGCATGGAATACATGTGGCCTGCTGTGTAGAGCTGTGTAGCAGGTGCCAGCCAGAGGCCTGCCACGCCCCAGGGGCTCCCCCCAGCTGATTCAGCCAAAGAGCATTCAACGAAGGGGCACTTTACAGAGAACCCAGGAGAGCGGGAACCCATAGAAAGGAGGGATGCTGAGCCCTGGGCAGCCCCAGTTGCCACCGGAGGGGCTCAGACTGTTAGAGCTGTGGCCCCCACCAGTGGCTCCAGGCAGTTGATCCCGTCCACCCAGGAGCTTGGGGCTGTGTCCATGCTGGCTGGAGGGAAAGCCAGCGCTGCAGTGAGGGCAGCAGGAGATCCCAGCGGGTGTGTCTGCAGGTGTCCGACTCCAGGTGTCTTCTGGTAGCACAGCAGTAGGGGTGGGGCGGGAGCACAGCAGTAGGGGTGGGGCGGGAGGGGAAGAGTGAAGCCCTAGTTGCTCCATGTCCGCCGTCCACATCCTGCTCTTGTGCCATGACTCAGGAGGAGGTACTGTGGAGGTCACTCTTACATCCACAGCTGTAGTTTTTCATACTTTTCTTCCTCCTTGAAAGTGCTAGTGCGTCTGGGCCTGTGGCCCACAGGTGAGCACTACGTGTAAAACAGGGTCCTTCCCAGGCACGAGGCCATTCAAAGCAGAGTCAGTCCATGTCGTGAACGGTCCTGTGTCCTGCGGGATATTCAGCAGCACCCCCAGCTGTGACAGCCACAGAGACCTCCAGATCCAGTTGGGGGTTGCTGGTGGAGGAACAGGGAAGCACTGACACAAGTCTCCTACAGGCAACCCCAAAACCAACATATATTTCCTTTTCCTTTTCTCCCCCTACCTCCTTTATTTTTGTCTTTGATTTATCTACCCATATTTATTTGAAAGGCGGAGAGACAAAGAGAGCATCTGAGGCAGCCAGAGAGAAATCAGCTATCTACTGATTTTACTCCCCCAAATACCCACGACAGCCAGGAACCTCATCCCCTTGCAGAACAGGAACCCAAGTACCTGGGCCAAGCCCTGCTGCCTCCCGGGCTGTGGTGCTAGCAGGCAGCTGGAGTGAGAAGTAGAGCTGGGATTCACACGCAGGCTCTCTGATGTAGGATACGAGTGTCCCCAGCAGCATTCTGGCCTCTGTGCCAGGCGCGCCCTCCCTTCTGGTTAGCCTGTACACACACACACACTTGGTTCTCCTTTTCCACCTCCATGCCCTCATAGACTCCGACCACATGACTTCTGGTGACCACACAGCAGGTTGTCAGCCCTCCGCTTCTTTCAACCCTTTATGTCTGGATTTTTCCAAACATGGAAATTCCAGGGGCTTCCAGTCATTTCCCCACAGCACCAGGGGATGAGGGCGTGGGGTCCCCCACAGGCGACAAGGAACAATTCCCTGGTGAAGCCTCCACCCACTCTCAGCTCCTCTATTTGTTGTGGAACCCACGAGTGGTGTCCCTGCCCCAGGCCACTTCCCAGGGAGTGGCCAGGGAATGATACACAGCCAGGACCTCACACCCTGGGGAGCCCTGGCCAGCAGCCAGCTGTCCCTGGGCCCCAGCAGCCAGCTGTCCCTTGGTGTGTCTGTGTAAGGGCCTTGAAACCTGGTCTCTCTGAGCCTCACCCTCTCCCCGTGGAAGGAAGGAAGTAGCTGAATGCTGCTGAGTGCCACCGTCATTGTTGGTGGCAGAAAAAGAGCCTCCATGTGCAGTGGTACCTGGCACTGGGTCCACCAACTTTTGCCATCTTGGGGCTGCAGGTGACCCTTGGGACCATTTTCTCATCTCCCTCCATCAGCAGGCTCTTGCAGGCCCCCCCCCCACTACCCCACTACACTCCAGGAGTGAGTGGACAGGCGCTGGGATTGAGTGACACCTTGAAGGCATGGACTGTCTGGCGTTGCTAGCCCTGGTAAGCCCAGTGTTAGTCGTTCTGCCCTTGAGCTGTTGTAGCCACCCTCTCCTGCCCTGTGCCACTTGCTCTTTCCTGTCTGTAGGGGGCCCAGGGTCTTCCTTCCCCTTGCCCTAAATCAGCCCCTGCCTTGCTGTGCACCTCTGGCTGTTCCTCTGGCCTGATGTTTGCTGTCATTCTCTATACATTGCTGCTGATGTCCCTTCTGTAGGCTCCAAGTGGGCATAGCTACCAAGCAACCACCAACGAGCAGGTCAGCCCGTGTCCTTTTCCCAAGAGGCAGGGGCAGAGAGACAGCAGCCCATCAGGGAGTCAGTGAAGAAGTGGCCACAGGACTCTGGAGATAGGGCCATAGGAGCCTATGGGGAGGAGGTGGGGTAGATCTGATGCCACCAAACAATGAGACCTGCAGGGACCAAAGTGGAAATAGGTGAAGGGCTGTACGTGGGGCAGGGCGAGGGGAGGGGCACAGTGAGCTAGTCTTTGGGCAGAGGACTGAGGCCAATGGCTGGCCTTCGCCGCAAGGGAGGTGTGAGCCCAAGTGGAGAACTTAGAAGATGCCTCTGCCTTTTACTGGGGAGCAAGGAGGGGCACAGGAAGAGATCACCTGTGTACCCCTGGAATCTTCCCCACCACCCCTCATGAGGACCATCTGCCCTCTGTTGGTGTGGGGTCTGTGCATAAGGAGCCCTGGCAGATGTGTGCTGTTGCTTGATGTGAGTGGCTCCAGGGAGTTCCTCCCATTCCCAAGGATTCCAGGCCCATGGCATGGGGATAGGTTTGCAGGAGGCATCAGATGACTGGCCATAGCAACGGCCCCAGTGGCCAGCACCCCATCTGGCGCAAAGTGCCTTGCACACCCTGCGGTGGGCAGAAGAGGCCAGGCCTCCCAAGTCCCTGTGGCCACTGCCTTCTGCCTCAGGGCCTCTCTGAGCCTGGT
The DNA here is from genome assembly GCF_017591425.1 of Ochotona curzoniae. Classification (NCBI taxonomy): domain Eukaryota; kingdom Metazoa; phylum Chordata; class Mammalia; order Lagomorpha; family Ochotonidae; genus Ochotona; species Ochotona curzoniae. The sequence continues at coordinate 6,082,181 of NW_024467101.1, read as the reverse complement.
GTGATGCTGCGTGCCACAGCCATCGATCGGCTCTTTGACTGGCAGGCCTGGGAGACGGTGAAGAAACTCTGTCTCCACTGTGCACAGCAGCCAGGTCTGTGGGAGGCTAATTTATGATCCAGGTTGGTCCTGACAGGCCAGCACTCTGCACTCCCCACCAGCACCTCAGGCACCCTCCTTGCTGGACGCTGGCTGCCTGGGCCTGGCTGCAGTATCCCCCTCCATCCATTACCTCCTCTGGCCATCTGTGCATCAGAGGTGGGCCTCCTTTGTGCTCCGCCTCCATGCTCAGGTGGGCGTCCCCGTGATATCCAAAGTACAGGTGCCTTCTGTGAGCATGGCCGATTAAACCTGTGGCATACCTGTCTGGGCTAAGCCTCAGATCTGCCTCCAGAGAGAGGCAGGGTTGAGCAGAGAAGCGGCCATGCACCTGCCTCTGGCACCAGCTCTGAGCCTTTCCCTCCTGCCTGCAGCCTTAGCAGCAACCTGATCTGATTTTGGATTCTACTTCCTGTAATGAAATCCTCCAGGCACCCACCCCTGACTCCCTTACTCTGGGCACCACATGGCTGTGGCACTTCCCTTCCTGGGGCTCTGTGGCCTGGGGGCAAATTGTGGGTGTCCAGGACCTGTAATCAGGAGACTTGTGAACCAAGTGGCCCCAGAGGCAAGTTCTCCAAAGCCTGGCTGATGGACATCACCAAAGGCATGGAAATAAGCTCACTTCATCCTTTGTGGGGCATTGAAGGAAGAGTGTGTGGAGCAGAGGAGCCTCTGTGCCCTTGGTTGGGGATGACTCAAGGACCTAATGATACCCTCACTGCCTAGGGAATCCCTCCCCAGCCCCCTGCATTTACTTCTCGGTGGGCTGGGAGCCTCATTGGTGCACAGCAGTAGGGCAGCCATTGGTCCCTTAGGTCCTGGGGAGGTCTATGGGTGCTGGAGGGAATAGGACTCAGCTCCCTCATACCCCTGTTCTGCCCTGCCCTGCCCTGCCCTGCCCCAGTGGAATTTCCCTCTCAGGGCTCGAGGCCACCCTGCCCCGACCTCGGCCTGTCTACAAGAGAGTGGGCTTCCCGCCTACAAGGCTGGAGAGCTGACATGCAGAGTGTCCTCTCACCCCACAGAGATAATGCTTGCCCTGCTACACACATGGAGCCTGTTCAGACCAAGCCAGGCTGCCGTCCTGCAGCCACAGAGCCACCTTACCTTTAAAGGGCCGTCACCTATGACCCATCCCTGTCAGCCCCAGAACAAGTGCCAGGCGTAACCAAAGTGGCTCTCTCCTTCGGGCTTCTGTGATGTGCCATCCAGGAGACCTCACTTGTCCCGATCCTCAAGAGGCTGTCATTCATGTTTGTGCCCTGTCCCTATTCAGCCACAGAGCCCTTCTCAGGGCTGTGGGTCAGTCCTCAGTCCCTCTCCACAGCAGCCTGGGGACAGACACAGCCCTCTGTGAAGACAGGAGCAGAGGCAGGCCAGCGAGGCTAGAATTTGAACCCTGCCTAACATGGTGATGTCAGGATGATCCAGGAAGGCTCAGCTGACGAGCTGTGGAGCAGGTGGAGCAAGCTTGCAAGTGGAGGAAAGTGAGCAGAATTGAGGACATCTGGTATGAGGGGTTGAGGGCTTGAGCCCAGGGCTGAGGAAGGCTAACAAGGGCCTGAGGGGACAGTAGGTTCTGTAGAAAGGGTGGGGCATCCAGGCCCAGCCATGCCCTTTGCCAGCATCCAACACCACCAGGCACCACACTAAAATGGAGTTGACATTTCTGCATAGGAAGACCTTATGAGAGGAGGATGCCAGCCAAGTAGCAGCTAGAGAAGCTTTCTAGAAAAGGCTAGGGTAACCAGGCCTGAATGTAGCCTTGACCCTGCCCCATAGCCCCTCCTGTGTCTGGGCTCCACCAAGAGATAACCATTGCCCAGAGAGCACTGGATGGAGCCTGGGCCTCAGCCTGAGATCGCTGAACCCAAAGTGAGGAGTCCCGTGGCGTCCAGGGCAGGAACTGGCTCCTCTGAGCAGCTTTGCAGGACTGGCCAGGGTGAGTGTTTTTTTTTTTGGCCAGGCCCACCCTGGGTTGTCTGAGGCCACACTCCTAAGTGAATGTGGGGGGGTTAAGAAAAATGAGTTCCAGAAAACACATCCCACAGTCTCGATGATCAAAGCCACGGCCCGCGCTTCCCAGGCTGCGGGATCGATGTCTGCAGAACTGCCGCTCTTCGCGGTGCGCCAGTCAGTGCTGCGGGGAGGGAGGGACCGCCCGCCTCCCCCAGGGGTACGCGGAACAGCCCACACACTCACTCCCAACCTACTTCTGGTTTCCTCAGAACCTCCAGTGGGCCCGCGACGTGTTGCTAGGCAGCAGTATCCCGTGGCAACAGCTGCAGCACATGCCGGCACAGGGGCTCTTCTGCGAGAGGAACAAGACCAATTTCTTCAACGTGAGTACTTTGCCTTGTTGATTTCTGAGGCTGCTTGCCGCTGCCACCGCTGCTACCACTAGCACTTTTCTGTGAGGGCACGAAATCGACCCCCGGGTTGGCGTTCCCAGGGACTCAGGTCTGCCGCCACCACCTCAGAGGACAGGCAGGGTGCAGTGGTACAGTCGAGAGCACACCGGACCCCGTGCAACTTGTGGCAAGTGATTGCCCACTCTGGGCACCAGTTCGCCATTTGTGGAGATAAGAGTGGGAAAACCAGGTGTTTTGCCGAGGCCATGTAGGCAGTGGCAAGAGGGGCCCCCTGCTTCCCCTGCACTGTCTCAGGCAGCAAAGAAGCAGGACTTGAAGCCAGCTGTACTGGAAGATGAGTTCAGCCGATGCCAGGCTTCCTACTCCATAAGGGGTAGAAATCCACTCCTCCGGGCTCCCCTGCTCCCACCCCTAAGGCGCACCCCCATCTGTAGCTCCCTTGTTCTGCCCTGCTCTGCCGGAGATGAACAGTCGCTCGCCTCACTCCTGTCTACCTCTCAGTCCTCTCCTGTCCTCCACCATGCATCCCAGCACAGCCCCATCCCTGACCAGTGCCCACAGCCCCTCTGAGCTTTTCCCCTAAATGCCCGTTTTTAACACGGAGACAGGCCAAGATTGGCCTGCACTGGAGCTGAGGAGGGGTGTCACAGGGGTGGACGAAGGCCAGTTCTCAAGGTGTGTAATAAGGCAGGACCGCACCCACCCACTCACCCCGAGAGCTGCCAAGCCCTGGGAATGTCTAACCCAAGACCCTTCCCCTCTCCTAAGCCATGACCTTCTCGGGACGGGTGTGGGCTCTGGGTCGTGGGAGGCCCGTGTCTGCCTGCTCTCTCCCAGTTGGCATTTTATATAGACAAGTGGGAGGTCCCACCGTGCAGGGAGGCACCCTGCCACCCACGCGCTTCCAGGCCGGAGCAGCCACTGTTCCTGTCCTGCAAGCATCCTTGCATCTAGGGGTTCTCTGCCGGCACCCCAAGGGGCCCGAGCTCACAGGCTTCTGCCCCTCCACTCCACACCCTTGGAGTGTCTCAGAACCTGCTGCTTGTCGGCAGCCGCATGGTACTGCAGTCCGCAGTCCTGCCTCCCCATCCCTGTTGATGAGTGTGTTTGTTGTTGAACAGTGCTTCCCATGTGTATATCCTGTGTCGCCTACCCAAGTTGCATTCGGCTGCCGGGCAAGCAGTAACCAAATCTTCCGCCAGGAGCAGCTGTCACACACCGTGATTTATTGGTGGCAAATCAGGAGACCACAGGCAATCCTTTTCAAAACAGCGGTTCCCTGAGCAAAGGGAGATGGATGTGCAGGAAGGGAGGTATCGGTCACGAACTCACACGGTGCAGCTCGGAAACACACTTGGACACACGTGGCACACCGTGTGGTCAGAGGGCCTGTTGGGCTCTACCTGGGGCAGGAGGCTGAGCATCACCATCAGGGAAAGGTTTATGTTTGGGTGTGTTCAATGGTCTCAGCTGCTGTTCATGACTGGCTGCAGCTCCATGTTTTGGGGTCAGTAGAAGTCACCTATTTTTCTGAGTTGAAGTCACTTATTTTCTCTTTCTCTCGGCCTAAAAGCCAACTCTTGATGAAATGTCATTCCTCAGCATGGTTACTCAGGGGGAGGCTTTTCAGACTCATGTTCTGTGGGCTCCTCTCCTCTCCCACGTTTGCTGGACTCCGTCCACAGGATAGAATCCTAGAAACAGGGTCCGGCACAATAGCATAGTGGTTAAAGTCCTCACCTTGCACATGCTAGGATCCCATCTGGGTGCCAGTTCTAATCCCAGCAGCCCCGCTTCTCATCAGCTCCCTGCCTGTGGCCTGAAAAAGCAGTCGAGGACGGCCCAAAGCCTTGGGACCCTGCACCTGTGTTGGAGACCCAGAGGAGGCTACGGGTTTCTGACTCTGGATTGGCTCAGCTCCTGCCATTGTGGCCACTTGGGCAATGAATCAGTGGACAGAAGATCTTTCTTTCTTTCTCTCATTCTCTCTGTAAGTCTGACAGTGCAATAGAAATAAATAAAAAAAATTTTTTAAGTTATCTATTTATTTAAAAGCAGGAGAGACAGACATTTTGCTTCTGTTGGTTCATCATCGAAATGGCTACAGGGCCGAGACTGGCCCAGTCTGAAGCAAGGAGGTTCCTCCAGGTCTCCCATGTTGGTGAGGGACCCAAGACTTTGAGCCTTTCTCTGCTTTTCCAGGTGTATTAGCAAGGAGCTGAATCAGAAGTGGAGCCACCAGTACTTGAACCAGCATCATATATGATGCTCATGTGGGCCCCAGTGGGCCCCTACCATGCCCTTCTGAGCGGTCATTCTGTAAGCACCTGTGCTATGTTCTGTGTCCAGGCAAGTGTACAAAATCAGGTTTGGTATGAAGCTTTTCAGATATAGCATGTACATGTATAGGGATGTGTGTGTGTACATGCACATGTCATCATGTGTGAAAGTTTGTATTTCCACCCACACTAAGTCTTGGAGAAATTTCCATGCATCTCCTCTTATTTATTTATAAGGCAGAATGAATGACCACAATAGCCAGGCCTGGGAAAAACCAAAGCCAGGATCCAGGGGCCTGGAATTCCAGCCTGTTTTCCCATGTGGGTGCAGGGGCCCAAGTCCTTAGGGCACCCTCTGCCGCCCTCCCAGGCACATTAGCAGGGAGCTGGGTCTGAAGCAGAGTAGCTGGGATTGGCCTAGCACTCCATTACCAGGGGCCACCCTGGCCCTTTTTCCCGGCTGCATGTGTCGATGTTGTGACAAGATGCTAGGCCCAGGCCACAGGGCCCTCAGGGCTTGTGTAGCACATGTCTTCATGCGAGGGTTCTGTGGGGTGCCACAGGGCATGTGGGAAGCATGAGGAGTGGGGCTCCCCCTGGCAGGGTGAGTGGGTGCTATTCAGCCAGGGAGAAGGCAGGACTAGAACCAGCCCCTCTGTGGAGCTGCGGCTGAGGGACAGCAGAAGAACCTTGGCTTCTGGGCCAGCTTTCCTAGGGAACTCCTCATACCCTGGGCCTGCCGGTGGTATAGTGATGGCACAGTGGTGGGGTTGGAGATGCAGGGGAGGAAGGGAAGGAATGAACTTGGCACGTCTGAGCTGGCACCCCCAGAGTGGGAACGATTTGCGCCACCACCAGCCCTTTTCCCGTCTACTCCCCCTCCCCACCTCAGCCGTAGACAGTCCACATCCCAGCCCCCTCCCAACAGGCAGAGAAGTCAGGTCTTTGCCAAAGTAGAACCAAAGGTGTTGGACATTGCTGGTCAGGGCCTGGCCTGGGTGCCATGGCCCTTCCTGATGGAAGGCACGTGGTTATGTGGGTCAGAACTGGCTCATCAGGCCATTTGGAGGCCATGGACAGCTGAGATGGGGCATGCCAGGAGGCCCACGCCAAGTTGGGAGGCAGGTGGCTCCCCAGACCTCAGAGACAGGACTCCCCCTGAGCAGCCAGAAGCTTCCAGGGCCCCCTGCATGACTGTTTGCCTCTCTGGGCAGCCAGGCAGGCCACAGCCAGGCTGCTTTGTCCAGAATCAACTTTTCTCCCTGTCTTGAAGTTGATTCAGAAATGTTCCCATAGTAACCAAGCCAGGGATGGCTCTCCCTCCTTCCCCAAAATGTTTGCTTATTTTAGAAGGCAGAGGGTTTTTCTTGTTCCAACCTAGTTTCCAGCCTCTTACAAAGAGGCGCAGGCAGCTGAGGCCACGCCGGCGTGGCCTCCCACTTCCGAGGCTGTGCAGGGCGAGGCGGAGAGAGCCAAGCAGTGCTGCCCCCACCCCACCTGCGGCCTACCGCCGAGCAGGGCGCTTAGGGCCTCAGCACACGCTCAATTCCATGGCACAGCTCACCCGAGGACCGAGAGAGACACCTGCTTGCTCATGGATCCTGCTGGGCCCTGCGGGGTGGGACTAATTTGGGGTGATGGAAGCCCCATCTCAGACCTGGCCTGGCTCTCAGGAGTGTCTAAGCAGCCGGGCCCCTTTCTGTCCAGGGCCTGGTTGCACAGTGGGTGCCTGTGGCCACATGCGCCATCCTTCCTGGGCACTGCCACTAGAGGCTACGCTAAGTATCCCAGAGTGTGTCTGCCCCCTTCCCAGCAGGTGAATGGCTTCCTGCTCCCTGGTGTTGCAAAACATGCCGCCTTTTCTGGTGTCTGTGCCTGAGTCTCCCCAGTCAGAGGCCCAGAGGTGCTGGGCAGAACACAGGTCCTCCAAACCCGATGCTTCCATGTGTTGCCAGGTGGTTCTACAGGGCTGGGCCGGGTTCCCTCCCACCAGCCATTACCTCTGAGAGTGACCCGTCTGTGCGGGGTGTGACAAAGAACCCCAGGTGGCTTCAGTCTGGTTTTCCAGTGCGTGGGGACACTGAGCTTTCACACGCCGGTGGCTGGGCCCCTTTGTCTCCCCGGGCTGTGCCATGCTCGCTCACTCTCTCCCCTACCTGGAGGCCAGCACACAGGCCCAGGTGGCTCTGTTTGTCTCGCCTCTGTGTTGTTTCACTCGATGGGAGGCACAGTCACCCGATCCGTCTTTGTTCAGGTGTTTGTGCTCTGTGCCATCCCCAGCCCTGGAGCTTGCGTGTTCACAGAAGGTCTTGATGTGGTCTGCTGAGGAGGAAGGGCCCCCACTGATGGGGCAGCCAGCTGGGACCCTACCAACTGCCAGCACCGGTGGGGTAGGAGAGAAGGTCTCCTAGCCCCCAGCCCTTCAGTCCCACCCACTCTCCTACAGCTGTCACCATTTGGGTGCCTCCCTCCCAGGCTTCTTGGTGAACAGATGCCTGGAGTTCAGGAGGGACGGATGCAGCTGGCTCGCTTTGCAGGCCAGGCCTCCGCCAATGTCCCTCCTCTCAGAGAAGGGCCAGGCTCCCGCAGCCAGCTCCCCTGGCGCAGGTCCCAGCAGGCAGGGCGTGCCTGTGACTGGGAGACTCCCCTGGGGTCAGCCGGAGCCTGACTTGCTCCCTTGCTCCCGCCTTCACTATGCTCTCCAGAGCCCCAGCCCAGACACTAGCCCCAAGTTCAGGGCTCTTGCAGGCCAGCGTCAGTGAAGACCAGGGCATGACCTACAGAGGTGGGTCAGTTCCTGGGGTGCCACACCTCCCTTGGCACTGGCACATCTGGGCCACCTCCCGGTTGATAAACAAGGCCAGGGGCATTGGCACCAGTGGGGTGGGGGGGAGGGGGTTCCTCGCCCACCCCTCTTATCAGGGTTGAAGAACAGCAGGATAGGAAAAGTCCCACACCTGCCCCAAGTCAGTCTCATTTCCCTCTGCCTACTCGGGACTGACTGGCTGCAACTGGTTTTGCCTCTCTCCTGCGTGTCCCTGTGCCCACACCTTGAGGAGTGTGTCAGCCGCTCCGTGCCAACTGCAACATCAACAAGGCTCATGTCCCTGTGCCTGTCTGTAAGGCTAGATGTTAGTCCCCATTTTCCAGAGGTGCCAGCAGGTCAAGGGAACTTGGTCTGTCCAAGGAGTGCGGACTGCTCTCGGTCCAGGGCAGAAGCTGGGGCCCTGCTGCTGCTTTCTGCAGGATTGCCCTGGTTGTCCCAGGCAGGAATGTCCCTGAATGGCCTACCAGCTAGAGGAGGAGGACAGGGTAGCAGGGATGGGGGCACAAAGGCATCTAGACCCACCCTAGGACCTGAGGCCAAACTCCCGCTGATGGGGGCCAGTAGCCTACTGGGGTCAGGGCAGCACTGTTGGCAGGCTTGGTCACTGGGCCTGTTTGGGCGGGGTCCCTAGTGTCTGGCAAGATGGGTGGTGACCACACTCTGTGTGTATCACATTATATCGGGCTGGGGCTTGCAAGGCCACCTCACCTACAGCGCCATAGCATCTGTGTGGCCCAGCCTAGGCATCTGGTGGCAGCTGCAGGGCTGACTCTGCTTAGAAGTACTCCATGGGGACCTAGCCTGGTGTCTCCTCTGGGTTCCCTGGCCTGTCTGGGAGACATGGGTGCTGTCATCATCCCCACTTCCCAGATGAGGAATTCATTAGCCACAGGTTCTTATCATTGCCACACAAAAGCCCCTTTCTATCCCCTGCCCCCTGGACTGCTCAGAAGCCTGTACCTGCTTCTTGTCCAGCAGAACTTACAGCCCTGTTGGCAAGTCACCGTCCAGGCACCACCAAAGCAATGGCTGCTGAGTGTGCTTTCACAGCAGCAGTTGCCAGTGACCAGGGCCTGTACTTTAGACAAGGGACAGAAGCGACAGAGCAGCTCGTGGTCACGCAGCTAATAGATGGCCGGGCTGCATCAGGGTCTGCACCCTGAGGCACGTTGTGGTTGAGAACTGGAAAGCCACGTTCCTGCTTGTCTTGTCCTGTTCGCGGCACCTGCTGTGGGCGTACAACAGGGATGGACAGAGTGCATCCTTTGCCCCTCTTCCCTCCATGAACTGGGAGTCTTAGCCCATCGCTTGCTCTGACCGGGGCTGTGGCCTACCCTGGCCCTGGCTTGTAGAAATCACACCGTGTCCCCTCCAACTCTGACCTCCCTTTCTGGCACCTTGCCCGGCCATCTGCTGCCCTCCCTGTCCCACAGGCTTTGGGCCTCCTTCAGTGCCTTCCCCAGGCCTTTGGCCTCCCCCACTTGTGTCTGTGTCCAGTGTCACTGTCCAGCCCAGCCCTGCCCAGGGCCAGCTCCTCACGGCCAATGTCAGGCTCTGCCTAAGCCATCTCTGTCTCTCACCACACATACACACACACACACACCCAGGGAACTCACTTTGACACACAATGTTTGTAGCCACTAGTTCTGAATAGGACCCTTTGCCCATTCCCCAGCACATGCCCTGTTACCACAAGGTGAGGATAGCGAGAGAAAGCAACAGGGGTGGTGCTACAGGACGTGCCCGACAGGCCTTGCCTCTGTGCCTGGGTGAGGTCAGAGTCAGCAGGGGCCTCAGTGGAGATTCCACAGGAGGCCAGACATGGCAGACCTACTAACCATTCCCATCCAAGCATGGCCTCTGCTCTCACAGCACGGAATTCTCACAAAAAAACTGTCAAGAACAGGCTGTGACTTTTCCTCAGCCTCCATCATTCTGGTCACCACCAGCTGTGGCATCCCAGCCTTGCCAGTGAGCACTCAGGCCAGGCTGCTTCCCCTTGCCCCACTCCCAGTGGCTGTGCCTGGTGGGCCACCTGCCACCACCTTGTTACCACTATGTCACGGAGGTGTGCAGTAGCTGAGGGTTCTGGAAAGCCCAGTCCCTGACCGGTCAAGAGAAGGCAAGGGGGGAAGCCAAAGTTGAGGAATTAGGAACCTTGTGCTTATAGTAGAGATGGCGGCAATGGCACTATTTTTAGTGTTCGCTGAGCCGCTCTGTGGGCCAATTACACAAGCAGAGTAAACAAAAGAAACACTTCAAGTTCTCCAGGGAAAAGTCCCTCTCTACAAAGTCTTAAAAGGTTAGCACACTTGTGTGCATTCTGAGAGGAGCCCTGATGTCTCCTTCCTCCTCCACTTTCCCAGGACTGAGAAAGCTCTGGGAGACTCCCAGCTCCCAGCTCACTCAGAGCAGGTGCTGAAGACTTCTCTGTCAGGCACCTCAGTCTAGGGAGAGGCTAAGCCCACGAGGCAGCAGGTGCCTGACGACCCGTGGGCAGTGAGAACAAGGGGACCGGATACACAGGCTCCGCCCTGCTCCCCGTAGAACCACGGCACAGAGTCAGGAATCCCGGCCAGGCCTCCAGCCTTCACTGCTGGCCTTTTTTTTTCCCCCCTCTTTAAAACGTAATCAAATGTAAACAGCCTTTAGACCATCATCCTCTGGTGGAAAATCTTGCCTGGCCATCAAAGATTTCCATCTCCAGATGTGGATTAAAAATCATGATGATGTCAGGACAACTGGATTGGGGGGGGGGGGGTGATCTGCCCCAGCCCTTAGTACTGGCAATCGCACGGAGTCGTCATGATGGGCCTGCCTGCCTGCCAGAGGCTGCCTGGCCAGCAAGAGGCAGAACTGGGTCTGAGCCCAGGCCATGTCCTGCTTGCTGGCCTCCTCCACGCTAGAGTTTCTGCCCAGCCCCCCAAGGGTGCACTGTTTATCCCCCAGAGGAACAGCAGTGTTTGTATATACATCCAGCCCTGGCCTCAGCCCCGGCCCCCTCCACTCCCAGCTGCTCCCACTGCTGCTGCTGAGCAGGTCAGAGCTCACTACTTAACATTTCTGAAGAGAAGAATGTGTGTCTCAGGGTAGACTTCCTTTACCACTGCCAGGCCTGGCCCTGAGGTTTTGCTCTTGTTCCAAGCATCCCTGGTGGCATGTCTGTGTGAGGCACGGACACAGCCTTCTGCCCGCCCCAGGATACCACTCCAGGCCCCCAGGCACTCCGTCTGCCAACACCGTCTGCTGGAGCAGCACACTGCCAAGGGAAGCAGCGACCAGAAGCATGGGGCCCTAGGCAAGGCTGAGCAGAGCTGGCAGCCTCTTCTTGGGAAAGCTTGGGCAAGGGCAGAAAGGCCAACGCAAGGCTACAGGCACCTGTCTGTGGACCAGACAGAAAAGACTGGTGTGATCAGCATGCATCTTGTTCTCTTGGCCCATGGCACCTGGCACTCCCTCCACATGGTGGGTACTGTGGCCCCAGAACCTGGGCAAGGGCCCAGAGATGGGTATTGGAACATTGCCCATAGTAGGAGAACCTGTCCTCAGGGCAGGTGCGGCTGGCTCCCAGCCTTAGCTCCATTTATTTCTACTGGAAAAGCAGATTTACAAAGAGAAGAGACAGAGATCTTCCATCTGTTGGTTCACTCCCTAAGTGGCCACAACAGCCAGAGCTGAGCTGATCCATAGCCAGGAGTGTCTTCTGAGTCTCCTACATGGGTGCAAGGTCCAAAGGACTTGGATTATCCTCTGCCACCTTACTAGAACACAAGCAGAGAGCCAAATGGGAAGCAGAACAGCCAGGACAAAAACTGGTGTCCACAGGGGATGCTGGTGCTGCAGCTTGAGGATTAGCCTGTTGAGGCACTGCAGTGGCCTGGCATGATGGATTTCATGCGGCAGCTGAAAGCCTAGGGGTCCCCAAAGCTCTTGGGCGACCTTGGCTGGCCTTTGACTTCATAGTTAAAAGGCACACTGTGGCAGGAGTGCGTCTGTCGTTGGTTCCGCCTGTCACCCTGCAGAGGTCTGGATCCAAGAGTCTTTGTAGGTGTGTCCCTGGCTGGTGGACGCCAGCGTGAGCCTAGAAGTTGGCCAGCATGAAAGACCGATATGTCTCTCCCCCCTGCACCACCACCACAATGTGGATGGCGGCGGCTTATAGTAAAGTCTTGCCTTGGACCCCCCACCCCAGGCCCTCTCTGCCCTAAACTTCTCTGTCTGGAAAGGTGGGGTCAGCCAGATGACGTCAGCAGTTTTCCAGCCCTTTTTCCAAAAGAAACCTTGTTCACAGGCCCAGTGGAAAACAGATGACAGGGCAGCTGCTCCAGCCTGGCAGGGCGAGCCAGCCCCTCCCCTGGGGCTGCCCCCTCCTGGCCAGAGGAGGAGGGGCCCAGGGGTCCAGGGCTCTCGGGGGCCACACCTCCTTTCTGGGGTGGCTTGGATCTTAGGAGTTCTGCTCTCCCTCCTGCTCTCACTCTCCCACCTCCTCCTCCCCCCCCCCCGCCTTTTTTTTCCTACTTTTTCTATTTGGAAAGTTTGAACAAGTTGCTTTGATTTGAAATCCAAACCAGAACTCTACATGGCACACCTCTGCCTGGTTGTCATGGAGACAGGATGTTGGTTGGGGGGGATACCCCAAATGTCCCTGGGAGCCAGGAGGTCAGTCAGAGGGCTCCCTCCATGTTGCTCAGGAGCCCCCAGAGAGCCGGGCTTAGGCAGCCTGTGGGTGTCGGTGAGGGTCATGTGGGAGCACCCAGGGCCAGCATGACCCGGCTACCCACTTGGGTGCATGGGACACTTGGAAGGCCATTGTGTGGCAGAGACTGGTCCACATGTGACGGGTCAATGGGGAAGAAGCTGAGACAGTGAGAAGGATGGATAGGTGGGTCGTAGCCAGTTAGAATGGAAATGCAGGGAGATGGTTGATGAGAAGAAGGGTTTGAAAAATCTGGCCCAGGGTTAGGTCAGAGCACGTGACACCTGTCAGCAGCACCACTGGGACTCTACAAGATGGATCGTTTGCCAGACAAGCCCAAGTAACGAGGGCTGCCAGGGAGACCACTCAGCGCCTACTGTGCGTGCCAAGCCTAGGGCCAGCAGGCCAGCCATCCCATCCGAGTGCCGCTCAGCTCAGCCTTCTCCCTACATGGCCCTCCTTGCAGGCCATCAGAGAGAGTACCCAGCCCAGGCCACAGCTGCTGCCAGTGCTCACAGCCTGAACCCAGCGTGGGTCGAAAGAGCAAGACCCGCTGCCCCACACACATACACACACACACACGTGTGTGTGCACCACACGCACAGAGACATACCCTCAGGCTTGGCTGAGCCGGAGGAGCCAGATTCCCCACCACCACCCCCAGGGCCTCTCTTCAGGGACCAGGGGGTCAGAGAGACTGTCCTAGTTTCCTCAGTGTGCATGTCCGACATGCTTCTCCATCCGGGCTTCCTCCTGAGATGAAACAGCAGCCGCTCAGCAGCCCTCCAAAGAGTGGACTATTCTAGAAGCCTGGGCCGCGGCTCATCACCAGCTCTGGCTGGGCTGGGGAGGGGCTTGCCGCAGCCCAGTGTACCTATAGCCCCTAGGGACCCTGTCTCCTTCCTTACCCATCCCTATTTTCTCCCCTTCTGTGGTCCTCTCTGCTCCTGGCTGCCCGAAACACTGAGATGGAATGGACATGGGCAGGGCCATGTCACTTCCTGCCCACTAGAGTGCTGAACATTCGCATCTGTGCTGCCACCTCAGCCTCCTAGGGGCAAGGGACCCTGAGTCCTGCCACCCTGCAGGCAATCTCCCTTTCCCACCTGTGTCCACAGGGGTCACTCACAGATAGGAAGGTGGTTCTCCCCGACACCTGGCCAGAGCTTACAGCTGCAGCCTGCAAACCAGGCAACTCTTAACTTGAGAGACTGAAGCAGGGTGGGGGCACCCAGACTGCACAGCTTTGTCAGGGGGTCTGTGTGTGGAGACGGAGCTAGCTAGTGTGGAACTGGCAGTCTACAGCTGCCATGACGACCCAGACAGAAATGTTGCCTGGTCACCCAGAGCCCATGAGCCACGGTAGGAGGTGGATGTACTCCCTACGTGAGGCCCTGTACCTTCAAACCAGCTGGCAGCCGCAGAGCTCTGAGGCCCAAATGCTGAGATCGTTGGCCACAACAGGCATCCTTGCCCCTGTATTGGACAAGGTGGGATCCAGACACGACTGGCATATCTTTGCCAGCAAAGGTCCCAAGCAGGGAAGGCTGCAGGGAGGCACTGAGGCCTCTAGCTGTCCCCTGGGCACTGGACCTTGGCCTTGCAAGGCCAGGAACCTGCTGCAGCCAGGCAGAGGCCAAGCACATGATTGCCAGGAGAGCTGTAGGTGAGGTTGGTGAGGGTGGCCTGGCCTCCTCGGGCAGCTGCCAGCACGCTCCATGGCTTAAGCCTTCACAGGTGGCCCTGCGGTGCATGAAGAGCTGGGTGTGTGAGGCACTCATTGGAGGTGTGTGTCCTGGATGGCCAGAGACCTTATGGGCAGTTGGGATCCAGGGACTGGCCTGCAGAGGTTGCTGACAAGGCAGGTGCTCTCACAGGAAGCTACTCCCATCATCACCCTTGCAGTGGCACCAAGGAAGTACTCTGTCCTAGACCCACCCTACAGACAGAGCCCTGGAGGACTTTAGGTGTAGGGCAGCCTGCAGGGCCAAGAGCAGCAGAGGTGACAGCACATTCATGGACCTGCTCCTGGGGGGCGTGGCAGTCAGCCTGTGGCGTGGGTGCTGCCCACCAGGGACACAGTCAACACCAGTACCTGACAGGCTCCTCCCTGGGCCCAGGGGTGATAAGCAGGTATCAATCCCTTTAGTGTCCACTGCGGCGACGCTAGGGACGATCAGCTCTGGAACCAGCCAGGCCCAGAGGGTCGGGCCCCTTAACAGCCATGTGACCCTGTCCTAGCATCCATTCCCCCAAGCCCCAACTGGAGAGGGCTTGCTGTGGCTTTTTTTTTTTTTTAACATTTATTTATTTTTATTGGGAAGTCAGATCTACAGAGAGAAGGAAATACAGAGAGGAAGATCTTGTGTCCATCCACCGGTTCTCTGCTAGTGGCTACAGTGGCCAAAGCTGAGCCAATCCACAGCCAGGAGCCAGGAGCTTCTTCCAGGTCTCCCATGTGGGTGCAGGGTCCCAAGCTTTTATGCCATCCTCTACTGCTTTCCCAGACCACAAGCAGGGAACTAAAAGGGAAGTGGAGCATCTGGCACATGAACCAGTGCCTACGTGGGATCCTGTTGGGCCCAGTGGCTTTATTTCTGTGTGGGCTTAGTCAAAAATCCCTTGCTTGAGATGCGGTCCTGGTGGGCACTTGCTGAAGAGCCCCTATCCTCACCAGTGTCCACCTGCATCTCTTGTGCACAAGCAGCCCGTGGGAGATTAGGCCAATAGCTCCCTCCCCACCACTGCGCCCCCGCCTCCCGGTGAGGGAGGCTGAGCAGGTTGCACCTGAGCCTACTTGCAGTGTGAGAAGTTAGTTAAGCCCCTGAACTCTGCTGTGCAGGGTCCCAGCCTGGGACATCAGGATAAGCCTGGTGGGTCTGAGCATGGGGGGGCCAGGAAGCTCTGGTGCAGGGGCGCTGAGGGGGGAGCAGCATTCCAGCCAACGCAGCCAGTCCCTACTTTCTCTGTTTCTCTCTTCAGCTGGTGAGCTCTGGGTGCTGGGATGAGGCTCTCCCCCCCCCCCACTCCTCATCTGTGGTGTGGTGTGGGCATAGCCTCCCTTCCAGGCAAGAGGAGCTGCTGCTCTGCTTGGAATAAGGGAATGGAGGGAGGCAGGAGAATGTGCTGGAACTTACCTGGCTAGGAAAAGCCAGCTAGGAAAAGCCACTCCCCTGGTGCCCAATGGGATCCACCGGGATAGCTCCGGTATGGCCGTATGGCCCCTATACCTCTACCCGCTGCAGGCTACCGGCACACACACATCCCCTGGGATACCATGGGTGAAGACAGTCCCCTGTACCTAGTTGGGCGCTGCCACCCTGGCTACCCCTACCCGGGTCCACAGCTGCCCGAGCTGAGCGCCTCGCTGGCAGCCCACCGCCGCCGTGCCGCGGAGCCCGCGAGGATTGGCCAACAAAAGTCAGTGGCGCTGCTGGGCCCGCTTCCAGGCGAGCGCCAGCGCCCCGGCCGACTCTGCCCGCCCCGCCCCGGCCCGCCGTGAGCCAGCCAGCCAGCGAGCCTCCGCGGCCATGGCCCGGCGCCCGCCCTAGCTCCACTGCACAGATGCCACGGCGGAGCCGGCGGGTAGGAACTTGCCTGGGGGCGGGGGCCGGGGCCGCGCGACAGCCTTGCCTTCTCGCCTAGCCCAGCTCCTCACTTCCCTGCGCTTTCCGCTCGGTCCTCCCCGGGTGGGCGGCAGCCCCCAGCCCGCCGGGCGACAGCAGGAAGCCCGCGGGGCCCGTCGTCTCCCTGGAGCCCCCGCGGAGGAAGTCAGCCAGTGGCAGTGAACGGCAGCCCCATGCCCAGGCTGGGCCGGCACCCCGCGCAGCGTCAGGTGGGCAGCGGGGGGCCGGCCCGGGTGGTGGTGTGGTGGTGGCGGAGGCGGCAGTGCGCGGAGGCGGCCAGAGCCGGGGGAGCCCGCACACGTGCCCGCGGCGGCGAGCCCAGCCCCGCCAAGCCCGGCCGGGAGCTGGCGCGCAGAGGTGTACGCAGCGCGAAAGCGAAAGCCGCTCGCCTGAGCAACTTAGCGACGGAAGGCGCCGAGGAGGAGCTGCGCGGTGCCGCTCCTGGGGATGGTGAGCGGGCTGCCCGGCCCGGTGGGCAGCGCCACCGTGGCGCGGTGCTCCCCCGGCTATAAATAGCCTCTGTGCGGGGGCGGGAAGCTGGTGCCGGTGCCGTGCAAGCCGCCCGACCCGCTCGCAGCTGTGGGCCGGGACCTTTCCCCACGGCAGAGTGGGTGGGAAGCCTGGGGGTAGGGGTGGGGGGTCCTTAGGGTTTGGAACAAAAGGTAGCCGGCCCTGTAGAGCCCGGCGCAGTCCCGGTGGCATGCTGGCTAGGATCACGCACTTGTTTGTTTTGTTTTTCCTCTTCGCCGCTGTTGGGTGGGGGGGAGGAACAGGGCGGGGTGGGGGGAGGGAGAGCCCGGCCCACACCGCCAGGGACCTGATGCGCGATGTCTCATTTTGGCAGGAGAGTCTGCAAACGGGCGAGCGCCAGCTGCAGGCAAATTGCAGGCTTCCCCAGCCTCCGGCTGCGTGCAGGACTCATTACCTGTGGCTCACTGGGGGAATCCCTTGCCTGGGTCACCCAGCCCTGCCCCGCTAGGACCTGCACAGGGGAGGGGGGCGGGGGCAGGGTGCTGAGGGCACCGTTGGCAGCCTCCACACATCCCTGCAGCCAAGAAAGGCCAACCCAGAGGGGTTCATGGTGGAAATTTTAGGAACTTCCTGAAGATGGGGGTTCAACCTGGCGGCTTCCCCACAAACCTCAGGCTTGTGGGTCTTGTAGGAGGAAGAGCTGGGATCTGGGCTTGGGGAGGGGCCCCCCTTCTCACCCAGTTGTCCACCCACCCACCCCCCACCTAGCCGTGTCTAGCCAGGATAGGTGGGCCAGGTTCTGCCGTTCTCAGCTCCATGCTGGCTGGCCGCCCTGACACAAGCCCGCCCTTGGGCAGTGACGTCCGTGATGGTGCCCCCAGCTGGCCCCATGGGGTGAGGTGGCAAGCCTAGAGGCTCAGTGCCCCCCCCCACTCCCCTGCAAGGCATCTTACTGGCCAGGGGATGGATTTGTGGGTAACGGGCAGATGCCCAAGGCTCTGGGATTCTGGCATTTTTCCCCCACAGCTGCTCCTGACTTCAGGGCCAGCAGTTCAGATTCCCACCATTCCTGGCTGTTCACATCAAAGTGCTTCTTGGGCATGGAGGCCCCTTACCTCCTGCTCTGGAAGCACCTTCCTCCTTCTCCTCTTCCTCCTCCTGCTGGACTGCTCCCCATCCTCGCCTGTTCTCCGTCTTGGGTCACTCACCCTGGTACCCTGGAACCAAGGCAGATACTGACAGGACCGAGGGGGGAAGCCCAAGAAGCCTACTCACCCGTCTCATCTCATTGTGGGCAAATGGGGCTGGCCCCATCCCTGGCGGAGTGGTGCCCAGGCACCCACCCCATGTAGTGACATCCCTGTGTAGTGACAGGCTGCGTAGTGTTAGGAGACTTTGACAACACATACACCATAGACTGAGTTCTAGACCCAATAAAAACTGTGCCCCTGTGCTCGGGGCAGACTTCTTAGAGAGTCAACACCACACCCCACTGGCCCAACAGCCCCCTCCACCCTCCCACCCCCCGCCAATTCTCTCACTCCCTAAGCAGAGGCATTTTCCATGCTTTGGTTCCGTCTCGTCGTCACACCTGTCACGCTCCTGTATGCAGAGCTCCTTTCCTGTTCCCAGCACCCAGGAAGGCGACACACCTATGGCTAGAGCACCCCAGAGCCTGCTTGGGGTCAGGCTGGGTATGACCCCAGGAGGCAGAGGTGGATGGCTTTGACCTGGAGCTCTCCTTTTCTGATAGGCTGTGTGGCCTGACTTATCTACAGGGGCTGGGGGCTCTGTTGAAAAGCCCAGAGGTGCAGATGCAAGCTAGGTGACAAGACGGCAGCCCTCCCGGCTGCCAGCCCTCCCGACCCCAGGGCAGCTCAGTGTCCATCAGGGGCTCAGGTGGGGTACCTTTTCCCCATCCAGAACTCCAGGCCCTTGGGACCAGCTGTTGACATCAGCAGCCAAATGGCCATCCTGTGAATGGGCAGCATCTGGCCAGGCCTGGCCCAAGACAGTCCCATTACAGACTCAGGCCTCCCCAGATCGAAGTAGCTGTGGAAGGGAAAGGTGGCGGACACCCCCTCAGCTCTGCCCTGTGTCTTCTTGGCACCTGTGTGTAGCATCCAGGCAGCCCCTTGTAGGCCCGTCTGCTAGGAAGGGCAGCGTGGGCTACAGAGAACAGCTGGAGGGAGGCCTTCTCTCTGCCCCAGTGGGGATGCTCTGAGGCACCTGTGGTGCCCAATGACTGCCCCTTAGTCTCGGGGGGTAGAAAGTATGGGAAAGGGTTGCAGGTCTTCAAAGGCACCTGGCAAAAATCCAGCCCAACATGGGCATCTCTGTATGTGTTCTCCACGCTGCATACTGCTACACTTGGAACAGGCTGCTGACTTAAGTTTTGTATGTGTGTGTGTGAGAAAGATGAGGGTGAGGCCCAAGGTCCAAGGCTGTAGGGTCACAACCCTTGGAATCGCCGAGCAGCTTCCCCACTCTACAGAGGGACAAGTGTGTGTTGGTGGCATATCCACTGCCCCTCCCCTAGCAGGTGTGGGACAGCCCTGAGCCTCACCCACTCTGCCAGAGGCAGGAGGGCAGCATCTGTACCTGTGCCTCTTACCTGCCCCTCTTCTTTGCTCTGGCATCCCCAGGGCCTTCTGTCTTTGTGGCAGGTGGCTGCCTTTGCCTGAGCCCTTGGGATGAAGAGGCCTCCAGGAGCACTGAAAGGAGGCACCTGCCAAGTGACAGGGTTTAGAACCTGTCCATCACTGTCCCCACAGCACCCTGCTGCCTTCACCTCCCCAGTTCTTGGCTCTTCTGGGAAGGAATCCCCGTCATGCTGACCCTGTCTGGGCATGGCTGTTGGCATGCAGCAGGGCCTTACACAGTCCTGGGGGCCCCTCAGGGTGCTCTCTGGCTGCTAGCCCACAGTGCTCCCAGCCGCACCAGTACCCAGGGGTGCCGAGGTACCGGAGTGGTGTAGGGGGAACGTGAAGACCACACACAGGCTAGAGAGCTGGGAGACGAGAGTCTCAGGCAGGGTTGGGGGGAACCAGCAAGCAGGCCTCACCCTCGTTTAGCTTACTATCCGCGCTGCAGCCGTGCTCCTGCCCAGGAGAGTATGGGGGGTGTCAGCTCCCCTTCACCCATGCCTTCACCTATGTAGGGTGCAGGGGGGCCTCTTCCACAGGGGCCACCCAGCCCTACCCCTGCCTCCTCTTCTCTGCTCCTTCCTCCCTCCCAGCCCCTTTAGTGACGTTGGGGACTTCCCAGCCCTCCCTCAGGGCAAGCATTGTGGAGAGTCTGCCAGGCACCCCCTCCCCTGTGCAGGACAGCTAGGTTCAGCTCATCCTGGGGCTGCTCGCTGCTGCTGTCACCATCCTGAGCTAGCTCACCCCCTGCTAGCTCGTGCCTCTGCCAGGCCAGCTGTCCCTGGAGGGCCAGTCTCATGGCCTAGAACTCCTCCCTGGCTTGAGCTTATGTCCATCTGCACACAGCCCCAGCCCACCCCAGAGAGGAAGGGGCCTTCTGGGGGCTCCTGTTAGCAGAGAGCTAGGTACCTATTAGCTGTGAGGGGCCTGAGGATGAGGAAGGATAAGCCCAGTAGACAAAGACAGGGTGGGGGCCGTGTAAATTAGTGCATGTGCAATGGGTGAAGGAGTGAAGGTCTAAACTGTGCCCAGGAAAAGTATCCTTCCACTTGCAGCTCAGCAGGAAAAGGCCAAGCAAGAGAACATGGGCCAAGTAGACAGTAGTGAGGGCAAGGGTGGGGCAGGATGTGGCTGCTGGAGTCGCAGGCACCTGGGCTCGATCCCTTCCTGATGTTCCAGGGCCTCCGCTTCCTACATTGTTTGGTCGGCAGTGGTGGTAAGAAGGGAGGCCGGGAACCTTGCGGTGACCCGCAGTGCATGATGAGGAAGGGCAGTTAGAGCTGTTTGCCAGTGCCCAGGGGTCCTGCCACAACCAGCACAGACCCAGGGCGAGGTCTGTCTGCAGCTGGGATGGCCAGCATCCCACCCAGGCTAGGTTGCCTTTCCCCTTCCTTGGGGAGGGACCTGTGTGTGGCCTTCAGAGCAGTCAGGTCCTCTGCCTCCCAGAGCAGGGGAATTCCTGCTGCAGGAGCCCAGCCCACTCACACCTCCTCCACCTGTCCATCAGCCATGCCCACGTGGCCCACCCTACACGGTTTAGTCTCTTGTAGCACCTTCCCATCCTCCCCTCTCCTGGAAAGGAGGTGAACCAGCTCTTACCTGCTCTGTCAGGCTTGTATTGGGGCAGCTGGATGAAGGAAGACTGCTGCTGGCCAGCCTCAGACCCAGCCTTAACCACCTGAGTGGTCTGACTGGGAGCCAAAAGAGAGTGGCAAGCCAGGAGGGCTTCAGAGAGAAGGTGACACATCACAGCTGGACCTGGGAATTCTCAAAGGAGCCGGCTGAGCCTCTGCAAGGGCTCGCAGCATGGGACCCACAGTTTGTGTTAGCCCAGAGGCTCCAAAGGAGGCCTTGGGTGCCTAGAGTTGAGAGAAATGAATGAGAGGTGGATGGTGCCTTAGACAGCATTCCTTGGGGTGACCCTAGGGCCCCAGCACTGTAACGTGCGGAGCTGCCAACACAGGTATCCCCAGCCTGTCTGGGATCACTTTCTAGAGAGGCATGGAAAAGTCAGCAGCTCCCTGCCTCACACTGCACCCCAAATGCAGTCCTCTTACTCATCTTCCCCAAGGTAGACCCCACACCTCCACCTGGGTCAGGGGTCCCTTGGAAGGAGGAGCTTCAGAGGCTAGCCAAGGGATGGGAGTGGGGAGGAGTCTCAGTTAGCAAAATCACACGCCACCCTGGGCACCAGCGACAGCACCGGGCACCAGGGCCTGGAGCTGGTTGATGGATGGCCGGGGGTATCCAGGGCCAGCCTTCCCACAGCTCAGCCCTCACAGTCCAGTGGGACAGATATTGAGAAGTGACGGGACCAGAGCTTTGGCCAGAGGGAGGGCTTGGCGTCCTGGGAGCCGTGCGTGGCTCCCTGGGCACTGATGCAGAAGAACCCAGCAGGACAGTGGGAGGACAACATCTGTTTTGGCACCATGGCTGTGTTCCTGAGTGTTCCCTTCTCACGGGTCCCTACCCCACGCCTGGCCCCGTCCATCTGCAGGGCATCTGGCGGATCCCCGTGGACGAGATCGACCGGCCAGGCAGCTTCGCCTGGCACATGAACCGCTCCATCGTCCTGCTGCTCAAGGTGCTGGCCCAGCTCGGGGACCACAGCACTCTGCTGAAGGTGTCCTCCATGCTGCAGCGGACCCCAGACCAGGGCAAGTGAGTGAGCTCTGCTTCCCCCAGTGTGCCTCCTCGGGGAAACCCCTCTGGCCCAGAGTCTGTGACCAACCCTGTGCCGTCCCCATGCCGTGCATCTGAGCACCCCAGAGACCACACAGGCCTTCCCCACTGCTGGCCTTGAGCTCCACAGCAGGACTTCCCCCTCTCTTAGGACTTTCAAGGTGCTGTCAGTTTGGCGGGGGGGGGGGGGGGGGGGGGGAATATGTATTGTGGTAGTAGCCATGGTAACTCCAGCAACAGCCACTAGTAATGGGGCAGGTGTTGAAAGGTGGGGGTGTGGGACAGCCCAGAGGACGTGTCTGCACCAGGTGTGATGGGGCGTGGAAGTCCTGGGATCTGGGGGTCTGGCCTGGCTGTGAGCCCTGGTGCCAGCACTGCAGCCACCAGCAGGGTGGGCCCGTGGACTCAGCTGGGTGAGGTTAGAAGTTCCAGGAGGCTTCTAGGGACAGCAGAGTCCTCCCACCCGAATCAGGAGGTAGGCAGGAGGCAGGCCAGGATCTCCCCAGAACCAAGGAGGAGCTTGGGGCCCATGTGGAGTCTGACACTCTCCCATCCTCCCTGGCCCACCCCACGGGACCACAGGAAATATCTGCGAGATGCTGACCGCCAGGTCCTGGCACAGCGGGCCTTCATTCTCACAGTGAAGGTGCTGGAAGACACGCTGAGCGAGCTTGCTGAGGTACCGTACCCCCAGCCCAGCACACCCATGGATCCCCTCCTCCTGCTGTGGATGTGGAAGGTCAGCCCTGACAGTGATGGGTGACCAACTGTGGCCCCTCTGTGGGGCCAGGCACCCTGAGCTCTGAACAACACCAATGAGAACACTGGGCTTTGTCCTCCTCTCGTCTTTAAGGAGGGCACAACTGGGCCTCCAAAGGCCAGGGAGCCTGAAGAAGCAGTTCAGGAGCCCCAGCACCCATGCCCAGTGGCAGGGTTGGGGGGACCTGCTGCCCAAGACTTGGCATATACCCCCTTCCCACATAACACTCAGAGCCCAAGGCTACATAGAAGTCCCTGGCTCCAGTGCAGCCTGAAAGAGGGTGCTGGGGTGGCGAGAGGAGCAGAGAGGGTGGGTGAGCCCCATGTAGGGCTCCCCTGGCACCCAGAGGTGTGCCACAGTGTGCAGCCAAGACACCAACAACACCTTGTTCCTTTCGCTCCCCCTAGGGATCAGAACGGCCAGGGTCCAAGGGCGGCCCCCCAGGACCCAGGATGACCACTGACGCCTCCCACAAGGCCAGTCCTGAGGGAGGCCAGGAGGGCGGCCTTCCCCACCCCAAGAAACCCCCTCTGGCTGATGGCTCCGGGACAGGGCCTGAGTCAGGGGGCAGAGCGGTACCCCCAAACCACCGGCCAGTAGCCATGGACTCGGGAGACAGCGCCGAGCAGGGCGGGGAGCGGAGGGACAAGGAGAGCCCACGGCTGGGGCCTGCTGAGCCCATGGACACAGGGGAGGCCACTGGCCGCCGTGCCCCCGATACAGAGCGGACACCCCCCCTGCCACCCGGGCGCCTCCCCAGGGACCGGGTCCCCGAGAGCCGGCCCACCGAGCTGTCCCTGGAGGAGCTGAGCATCAGTACCAGGCAGCAGCCCGCACCCCCAGCCTTGCTCACTCCTGCCCTCTCCACCCCCACCACCGTGGGCGCCCGGGCGGGCAGCCATGCCGACGAGCCACCCCCAAGGCCCAGCCGCAAGAGGAAGCTCCTGGAGGACACAGAGTCAGGCAAGACGCTGCTCCTGGATGCGTACCGTGTGTGGCAGCAGGGCCAGAAGGGCGTGGCCTACGACCTGGGCCGCATCGAGAGGATCATGTCTGAGACCTACATGCTCATCAAGCAGGTGCACGCCAGGGCCAGGGCTCCGGTTTGTGTGGGAGGCTCCCCGGGGAAGACATCTGGGCAAAGGTGTCAGGCCTCTTCCAGCCTCAGGGCTCTGGGTAACTGCTGTGGAAGTGAACTCGGTGTGGTCGGAGGGATGGCTGGGTCTGTACTTGGCACTGCCCCCAACGCTGCCAGGGGTTTCATAGATGAACACCTGTTCATCTTCCCTGGGTAGGACTGGGGGTGGGAACAAAGTGTGACCAGCACTGGTGGGGGACTGGGAGGGGATCTTACGGAGTTTGGACCAACTTTGTCAATGCAATGCCTGTGCCCTCTCAGGTGGACGAGGAGGCAGCGCTGGAGCAGGCCGTGAAGTTCTGTCAGGTCCACCTTGGGGCTGCCGCCCAGAGACAAGTAAGCCATAGAGCCAGCCCTCCCCTCCTTTGCAGGTGGCCCCAGGCAGGGCTGGGTCAGCGTGTCCTAACTCTGATGAACCTTGGCTGGTAGGACTGGGAAAGGGGGAGGGAAGCAGGGAAGGCACTGCCCAGTGGCCACCTGCACAATCCCCAAAGCCACGTACCAGGCTCTGGAGTTGGGGGAGAAGGTCAGTCCCTGGCCCACCCCTAACCAGCTCAAGGGAGGTATCTGTTTTGCTCATGGTCTATCCCAGAGGGTGCTCAGGACCTCTGTGGATGTGGAAGGTCAGCCCTGACAGTGATGGGTGACCAACTGTGGCCCCTCTGTGGGGCCAGGCACCCTGAGTGTCACTCACGGCCACTCTGGACCTCTTGGAACCCTCCTATTCTACCTTTACCAGGGTGGACTATGCAGCAACCCCACCCCCCCACCACAGGGCAGTCCCCCGGCGTGCAGAGCTGGGGTTGGAACATTGGTGGGAACCCACAAAGTCACAAGCAGACATGGGGCTCCTGCACCCACATATGGGAGCTGGGGCCCACCCAGACCCATAGCAGGCCTGGTGCTGGGCAGAGGACTGCCTGGGGGGCACCCTGCCCTTTCTTGCTTTCTCCTAAACCCCCATCCAGGGAGGGTTGGACTTCCAATGGGGAATGAAGGCAGGTGGCCATGTGGAAAGTGCCCTGAAGGCCCCTGGCTCCCCTGGCAACCTGCTTGGGGGCATCCCGGGGAGCTTAAGCCCAGACGTTCAGAGTCCTGCCCACCAGCTCCCATGGGTCCTCCCATTCTTGGGGTTGGTCCGCAGATCAGATGCTGCACCCCCATGCCCAGAGTCCTAGCCAGACCCTGAGTTCCCACTGGCCACCTGCCTGTGTCCTCCGTGAGTTGCACCTTTAGGGCCCTGCTGAGGTCCCTGCTCATCTCCCATCTGCCATCGCAGGCCTCTGGGGACACACCTACCACCCCGAAGCACCCCAAGGACAGCCGAGAGAACTTCTTTCCTGCAGCAGTGGCCCCCACGGCCCCCGACCCCATGCAGGCTGATGCCCACCAGAGGCCCAACGACACCCAAGCCAAGCCTCGCCCTGCGCTGGCCAACACCACGGCCATTGTCACCTGTCCAGCCTCATCCTCCACCTCCACCCCACACACATCCAAGGACAGCGGGCACTCCCGGCCACACAGGCCAGAGGCCACCCCCAGCATGGCCCCTCCGGGCCCAGGTGAGTCCCACCCCAGGACCACCCAGCACAATGAGGTCCAGGTGCCTACCACTGGCTGTCCACAAAGTCCTCCTGTTGTGGAGAGCACAGGCAGGAGGTGGGCAGGCATGCCCTCTAGCCTGGGGGTCCCCTGGAGGAGGCAGGTGCCCTCGTCAGCCACTTGCAGACAGGGACCGGGGCTGTCTAGGTGCCGCGTCTAGACAGGTGGGGTGAGGAGGACACAGGGAGCTGCCACCCATGTGTTTGTCATTGTTGTGGTTTGCTTCTCCTGGCCCAGCTGAGGCCACCCTGCGGGCAACAGGAGCAGCCTGATCCTAGGCAGGCCGCGGTGCCTGACAGTATGCAACACAGAGTCTGCCTACACCCACCACCCTGTGCAGGAGGAGGGACGGGGCAGGCTGGACAGTTGGGGTAGGTGGCTCTGCCACTCTGTTGGTGGAGATCCTTGGGATCTAGGGTGCGTGGGCTCGGCGCTGGTGACCCCATCCTGGGGCCCCTGGTCAGGCTGTAAAGTTGCCCATCATAGGACACTGGTTCATCTCTTGAGGCTCGGTGCAGGGGCAAGGGAGGGGTAATCAGAAGAGATAAGCCTGCTGGCCTGGTCAGTGGGCTGACCTTGGGGGACCCACTGCTCCTGAGAATGCCATGCCGAAGATGACACAAGTGACAGTTATAGGGGTGGGGTGAGGGCAGGTGGAACCTAAGAACCTCACCCGAGGGACCCTCCCTCACTGTACCTGAGCCAGGGCAGGCTGTGGGCACATGCTGAATGCACTCTGTCTAGCCAGCATCTCTCGGGGAGGACCGGCCACCATGACACACAGGTCTTCGGCCAGTCACCGCAGCCCTCCCAACAGCCGTCACATGGATACATCACTTCCCCTCTCACGGCCCATGGCCAGGTGCCACAGCCACCTCTGTTGCACGCCTAGAGACAGCCATGGGTCCCAGAGCAGGTGGTACTTGGCTATAGGGCCGGGCCCAGGCAGGCACTTCCAGAATCTTCTAAACAGGAGGGACACCAGGCCAGAACAGAGTACCCCACTGAGTCTAGTGGGGTGACATGGGGCCCTACTTTGGGCTTGAGAACAGAGTATACCTGCAGAGGCGGCCTGTCCGTAGTGTCCATTCGCCCTGCCACAGTGGCCTTGGCCTGGGACAGAGGCACGCTCACACGTCCCCTGGCTTATAGTGGGGAGCTCGCTCCTGCAGGCCCTGGCAGATGCACCCTGAGAACTCAGCCCTGGGTTTGTCCCGTGGCGCTGCCCAATGCCACCTCCTTCCCCCAGCCCTCCTTGCCTGCCCACCCAGACCCCCATCTCCTGCACACCTCACTCTAGAACAAGTAGGGCGCCCATCCTAGCCCTGAAAATGGAGCAGGGTGGAAGTGTGAAGGAAGGGCTCCTGCCTAGGCTGAGCACCACCCACCCATGAGGCTGGGGCGACTGGATGGCCAGACCCATGCATGTCCTGAGAAGCCAGGCCCAGGGGCCTCCTGGGACACAAGCCTGGCAGACATCCAGGCTGCAAGGCTAGCCTAGGGAGCAAGAAGAGCAGTCCCAAAAGTCCAGGACTTCAGCCCAGCCACCTGCTTCCCACCGCAAAGAATGCTTCCCACCGCAAAGCCCAGCCACCTGCTTCCCACCGAATCCTGGGGGAGACAGAGGGCAGGCGGGGCCCCCCTTTCCCTGTAGTTACCCACACAGGAGTGCCAAGACAGCACGTGGGCCACCCAGTCTGGGCTGTGCAGGGCTGCCACGTGGCAGAGGATCTGATTTGACCTGGGAGCAGGTGTTGTTCTCCCCGCTGGCAGGCTGCCCAAGAAGGAAGCCCTGGGGTGGGTAAACTGTCACCTGAGCGGGTGCCCTTCAGAGCATCCCCCAGGAGGGAGCCAGCCCCACCCTAGGAGGAGCACCCTCCACCTGCTATGCAGCCAGCCCTAGCCCCAAGCCCGGGTGTGCCAGCTCCACCCTATCACATTCCTGTCCCATAGAGAGATTCCTATCAGCCAGAAAATGCAGGCACACCCTCACACCTGTGCATGCCCCCACACCGTGTGCCCTGCCCTCCAAGCCCTGCTGCCACCTGCTCAGTGCTCACTCTGCCTGCTGACCGCTGTCAGAGGCAATGGGCCTGAAAAAAGAGAAAGAGTGGCCCTTTTGAAGTAGTAGCTTGGGCCCTGGGCAAGTTTAGTGGGCCTCTGGAAGCTAGATGCGCCCCCCAAGAGCCCAGGAAGAGACTGGCTTTCTCCACTCGAGTGGAGGAGAAAGGCGTTCCTGGTAGGGCCTGAGCGAGAAGAAGGAAGCCAAGAGGCCACGTAGGAGATGGGGAAAGGAGGAGGCCGGGGCCCACAGCGCCTGTGCTAAGTAACTGCCTGGCCAGCAGCCACAGGCACCGGCCCTCACCCCGGGGGCCTGGCTAGTCCTTGGCACAACCCAGACCATTCCTAGCCCCTGCTTCGTGCCAGGGAAGGTGGGGTCTAACGTGGCATGTTTGGATTCCAGTGGCCCCTCGCTTCCCCTCTCTCCCCCACCATGTATTGGAAGGAAAAGGAGACACCACCCCTCCCCACAAGCTCACCCTCCCACGTGATGTGGCTTCACCGGACATGGGGCACGGGGCCATGGCCTGGGTCATCCCTCACAGCCAGTCTCATGTCCGCACAGAGAGAGAGGAGCTGGCCGGAGTGGCCGAGGGCCCTAGCTTCCAACCCCAGGAGCCGCGACAGAGCCAGCAGTTGAAGCCGGCCCCCACGGGACCCCCGGCAGAGCCTCCCTGCTGGCCGGTGGAGACTGCCCCCCAGACGGGACCAGAGCCCACCTGCAGCCAAGGTAAGGTGAACCACAGACAGCCCAGGGCCAGCAGCTGCATTGTCACCCCATGGCAAGCAGGGGAAGCCTCCTGGAGGAGGAGGCAGCAGCATCTGGTGGGATGGGGGGGTGTGGGCAGGGGTGAGGGGAAGGCTGCAGAGTCCCACAGGTCTGCTGCAGTGCCAGGGCCTGGGAGAAGGGCCCCGGAACCTCTTTCCCCAGCCCTGGCTTTACAGAGTGCGGCCTCACGCAGGCGTGGGTAGGGAGGAGCTTGGGCCCCGTGCCCGGGGCTCGTCAGCAGGCAGGCGGACAGGGTGGCCAGCTTGGGCTGGGCCAGACAAACATCCCCTTTCCCACCACCAGTTGGCCTGATAGCTAGGCCCCTTGGGACCCCCAGCTCGGGCCTCTTCCCTCCCCCACCCCACCAGCCACTAGGGACAGTGGGAGTGTCTCCAGGCCTGTGGGGACCCAGCACGGGCTCTGAGTCAAACCACACTCCTTTTACAGTCATAGGGCTGTGGAGGAATGCAGGGCCGGCCAGGCACTCCCGGCTCACACAGCAGCCCCGAGATTGGCCACAACCTGCAGCGCCCCCTGTCCAGGCATCTCCTGGCCTCGTTCACTCGCCCGCCCTGGGGGCCAGCTCAGTGTCCATCCTAGGACCCTCAAGGGTGGGGGGCATGCAGCAGGGCTGTGGCTAAGGCCCAAGCTGGTCAAGGGCTGGTCCAGCTCGGAAGACCATGAGCGAGGCTGGCTCATTCTCTTGAGGTCTCCCCCCACACAGCCGCCTGCTCCAAGGTGCCCAGCAGTGGGAACACCCAGCCACCTGAGGGCCACACAAATAAGACCGAGCCGTGCCGAGCCAGGGCACGACTCTTGCCCAACATGCCGAAGCTGGTCATCCCCTCGGCTGCCACCAAGTTCCCCCCGGAGATCACTGTCACACCGCCCACCCCAACCCTGCTCTCCCCAAAAGGCAGCATCTCCGAGGAGACCAAGCAGAAGCTGAAGGTGACTCTGACTGTAGGGGCAGGGGAGGTTTGCAGGGTACAGGGGTGGGGGAAGGGGGTAGGACCAGGGCAGCCCTGACCACCGGCTGCTCTGCCCTGCTCATGCACAGTCGGCCATCCTGTCCGCCCAGTCGGCTGCCAACGTGCGGAAGGAGAGCCTGTGCCAGCCGGCCCTGGAGGTTCTGGAAACATCCAGCCAGGAGTCCTCGCTGGAGAGTGAGACAGATGAGGATGATGACTGCATGGACCTGTGAGGGCCGCGCGCCCTGTCCTGTGAAATGGCCGTTGGCCTCGTGAACCCGGTGCCCCCGTCCATGCCCACACCCCACACTCCATCCCACAACCCACCCCTTTTGTTTGTTTGTTTTGTTTCTTTTCTAATAAAGATGAAACAGTTGTCTTGGCCTCTGTTTATGGAGGGTCCAGCATGGGAGGGCTGTGTGCAGGGCTGGGGAGCCCCACTCCACTCCCGGTGAGGTACCGTGGAGGAGGGGCGGCTGTTCTGGCTCGCCTCACCCAGCCCTGTCCAGCTGTGGGACAAGCGCCTCAGCCTGTGGGCCCCGAGCCCACAACGAAGACACACAAGGGAGAGAATGACCCAGATCCCTGGAAGCGGAGGCGCCAGAGCTAGATGGGACCCAGCTGGACCTGCCTCGCCAGCCCCCAGATCCTACCCCTGGGAGCAGAACCACAGCCAGCCCGCACACCCAGCGCTCCCTGCTCCTCTTCTGTCGATGCTCAGATCCAGAACTAGGAAGCTAACTCTGATACCCCAAGCCCGGGGTGGGGCCCAGGACTGGCCTAGCCCTCAGGTGGCCCACCTAGGTTCTCTTTTTTTGGAGGGGTGTCCCTGTAGTGTCTTCAATGGGGTGCAGAGCCGCTCTGTGCAGGGGGCGCTTGGGAGCCCCTGGGCCTGGTTCGGAACCTCTAACACACACATACCCCTCAGGAGCTGGCCTCGGTCCCACATCCAGCTCCCCAGCTGGCTTCCCCCTTCTCCCTGCCCCCCACCTGCCTAGCGGCTGCAGGCACAGCTAATGAGCTGAGCCCATCTCTGCCATCCATGACCATCTCCAAGGCCACAGTGAGAGCAGAAGTGAAGTTTGACAGAAGTAAGCAGAAGGAGCTCCAGGCCCAGCGCAGTAGCCTAGTGGCTAAAGTCCTCGCCTTGCACACACCAAGACACCATGTGGGTGCCAGTTCGTGTTCAGTGGCCCCACTTCCCATCCAGCTCCCTGCTTGTGGCCTGGGAAAGCAGTCGAGGACAGCCCAAAACCTTGGGACCCTGTATCCGCGTGGGAGACCCGGAAGAGGCTCCAGGATCCTGACTGAATCAGCTCAGCTCTGGCCATTGCGGCCATTTGGGGAGTGGACCAACTGATAAAAGATCTTCCAGTGTCTCCTCTGGCTCTCCTCTCTGTATATGTGACTTTCCAATGAAATTTTTTCTTACAAACCTTTAAAAAGAATTATTTCAAAATAAAGAAGCAGCAGCAGCAGCAGCTCCAGATGACAAGATTGGAGCGGCTGTGGCCAGAGACCCAGCCAGGAATAAAGCAGTGGTTACACATTCCTACAGGCGTCCTTCACTGAGCGCTGGCTAGTTTGCATCGAAACCTAGATCTTGTCATCATTGATAAGGATTTGTTACAAGGAGTTCCCATCTTGGATTTCTCTCTCTTTTTTTTTTTAGTTTAGTTACAGGGAGGAGTGAGATAAAGGGCATTTTCTGTCTTCCACCTGCTCATTCACTCCCCAAACCAGGAGCTTCTTCCAGGTCTCCGGTGGCCAGCTTCCGCAGGTGCCATGGGGGTGGGGGGGAGTAGAGCAGCCGGAAGAAGAATCGGCACCTACACGGGACGCCAGGGCACCGGGCAGTGGCTTCATTTGCTATGCCACAGCGCCACCGTGGTATCTGTGTGGCCTTCACCTGGTGTGCTTTTTTGAGTTCCAGGCGTGTCCTCTGAGACCCAGCTGGGCTCCAGCACTTCCCTGCCTAATCCCTTCCTCCCTTTGAAGGAGCCTCTGGCCCTGGGCTCAGCCAGGATCGCCCTCCTCCTCCTCCTCTTCCTGCCTGGGAGGTGCTCCTTGCCCTGCCAGGCTGCGAGGAGGCAGTTAACAGGGTCAGAGCTTAGAATCCCAGGTGCTACAGGCGAGGACAGCCCACCGCACCAGCCCTGCCCTGCCCTGCCCTGCCCTGCCCCACCCTGGGGGCGCCGAGTCAGAACCAAATTTCAAAACGATTGCCTCTGGACATCCCGCTTATCACACGCCAGAGACGCAGTTTCCCTTCCCTCTCCCTCCAGGGCCCATCCATCCCTCTCCACCCTCCACCCCCACCCCCACGTCCACTCCCAGTGCTCCCAGCTGGTGGGCCAGGAATGTGCTAACGGGGCAGGTTGGACTGCAGCAGGTTCACCCCTGCGGCACCTGCGGACTTTGAGAGGGAACCCGGCGAGGGGCGGGCCGGGGCGGGGCCGCCGAGCGCGGGGCGGGGCGAGGCTGGCAAAGACCCGAGCTCGTCCCGCCGCCTGTCCAAGCCACTGCAGCTGCGACCACTGGCCGGGCCATGAAGCCGGCTCTCCTGCCCTGGACTCTGCGGCTACTGCTGCTCCTGGCGTCGACCCCCGGCCCAGGACCCAGGCCGGTAGCAGGTAAGTTCTCTCCTGTATACCCTGCCTACCGCTGTCTGCCAGCTTTGCAGCTGCATTCTGTCCATCTGTTGATCAAGCCAGGGGTTGGGGTGAGAGGTGGGGGAAAGGAATTTTCTGAGAGTCCACGGTGCTTCTGGCCAGGAGGAGAATTCTTCCTGGGCTGGGCTGCTGCTGTGGGAGAGCTTCAAGAGAGGGAGGGAGAGTGAGAGGGGGGTGCCGGGAGAGAGAGAGAGAGAGATGGAGCTGATGAAGGCAGGTCCCTCGAGCCCCAGTACAGGATGTGATGTTACAAGGGGAACCCCACGCTGGGCTGTCCATTGGCAGGGGAGTGGAGCAGACCGTGGGAAAGTCTGAGAGGGGGTCGAGATTGCAAAGCAGAGGGTGGTCCCAGCTCCCTAGGCCCCTAACCCCTTCTGGGTTGTGTGTAACCAACCCCTAAGCCCTATTCTCCTCCTCTTCCTCGTCCTCGCCCCCTGGCCACTGTCCCTCACTCCCATCCCTGTCCCTTCCACCACACTTCCCGCACCTCTCTGAGCTGTCACATCCTGAAACCAATAAATATTTATTGATGCTCCTGAGTGCTGAGCCATGCACTTGGCCAAGCCAGGACAGGGACCGGCTTCCCCTGGCAAGACTTGTACTGGGGCTGGAGGCAGGGCGGGTTGGGGGAAATACATAGCCCGTTCAGAGAGCCAGGCATGCATGCGCACCACCTCGTGGGCCCCGCTTGCCCACCAAGATGAGGCTGTCTTTGTGGGAGAGGGTTCAGCCATGGGGATGGGGAGGGTCAAGTTCACCTCCATGGAGTTCACACGGGATTCGTAACATCCCATCCCCAAGCGAAGCAAGGGGATCCTCCTCCATGCTGCAGAATGCCTCGGGGGGTCCACATTTGTGCCCAAACCTATGTCAAAATCTCAGACCCCCCGGCTGTGGGCTACTGGTACCCACGGCTCTCGCCCCATATGCAGTGGTGGCCAGTGCAATTTCCAACCAGCGTTTCTGTGTGTGTGTGTGTGTGTGTGTGTGTGTGTGTGTGTATTGGGGTGTTATTTCCCTCCACCTCTCCCACTAGCCCAGAACAGCTGCTCCCTGCGCTGTGGGGACCAGAATGGATCCTGTTCCTGCCACCCGACCTGCTCCGGCCTGGGCACCTGCTGCACCGATTTCCAGGACTTCTGTCTGAAGATTACCCCGTACTCGGGCTCCCTGATGGGCGGCAAGGACTTCGTGGTGCAGCATCTCACGTGGCCTGGCCCTGCAGATAGCGTGATCTGCAGGTGAGAAGCAAAAAGGATCCTCCCCCCGGCCACCCATACACACACACACACCCCAATCCCTGTGCCTGCCCAGAGGGTCCCATGCCAGCTGGTGTGGATGAGGGTGCATGGGGCAGGTTCCTGGCAAGCAGGAGGCCAGAGGGAGAGCTTGCTGGATGGATTCCCCATCCCAGGGAGCCACCTGTGCATCTTGGGCCCCTACCTCAGGTTCAAAGACAGCATCGATACCTTGGGCCACGTGGACTCATCTGGACAGGTGCACTGTGTGTCACCCCTGCTGTATGAGAGCGGATATATCCCCTTCAACATCTCCATGGATGGTGGCATCTCCTTCCCTCGGTCGGGCACTTGGCTGTCCGGTGAGCTCTCTGCCTCCCACTCCGCTCTCTGTGCCCGGCCCTGCGCTCATATTGTAGGCTCATGGGGACTTCCCCCAGTACATAATCTATGCACACCGAGATCGGGCCCGCCCACCTACTGCTCTGGCTGAACCAGTCCCATAGCCGCAACCGATGGCACCCAGACTGGAATCTCAGCTTGGGCATCCTCCTCCAAGGACTGTTCTTGGGTGCCTTGGTCCCTTAGCTGCTGTGACGCTTTATTCCAGGGGCAGCCCACACACCCCAGATGTTGGCCAAGCCCTCCTTCATTCCCCCCACCCTACTCTGAACCCTGTAGTGCACCAAAACAAAGTGTCAGATGCGGAGAAGGCCCAACTGGTCAACGAGACGCGCTGGCAGTACTACGGCACCGCGGGTACCACGGGCACTCTCAGCCTGACCTGGGACAGCACGGTGCTGTCCACGCCGTTCGTTCGCATCGAACTCTGGGGCTACGATGAGACGGGTAAGGCCTCTGCTCCAGCAGCCACCAGGACAGAACGGGACAATGTGGAGATGAGGGCGGATGTCCACATGGGAGGCTCCGTCCAGGGGAGGTTAGGAGAGAAACAATCCCGTTGGGATCAAGGATCAGGGGATCAACAAGTACAGGCAATGGAAAGGAACCGCTCCCAGAACACTCGATCCAGCTCTAAGCAGGTCCCTGCTGGACCAGCCAGGGCACCCTTGTCCCTCAGCCCGCATGTCCATCATCTGTCACATTGGCCCTGTCCTGGCCTCTGGAGCGCCTGATGGAAGTCTCTTGCTCTCTCAGGGACCCCCTACTCTGACAACTGGGTTGCAGAGTGGTCCTACCTATACCCACTGGCTACCAATGTTGCCAACTCGGGCTCCTTCACCTTCACCCCGACGCCTGCACTTCCCACCTACCAGCGATGGAAGATTGGAGCGCTGAGGATCACCTCCAGCCAAAATGCTGAGGGACAGAAGTGAGCGAGGGTGGCTGGCTGGGGGTGGGGCATGCTGTGGCTCTGCCCACAGCTGGCAGCTCCATTGCTCTCCTGTGATGCAGGAACGTGCAGGCCATCTGGACCAACGACCACGCGCTGGCCTGGCATCTGGAAGAGGACTTCCGGAGGGACCCAGTGGGCTGGGCCCACCAGCAGTGCCTGGCCTGGGAGCAGGTGGACGACGAAATGCCCAACTTCTTGCAGGAGCTGCCCGACTGCCCATGTACGCTGGCCCAGGCACGGGCTGACACCGGCCGCTTCCACGTAAGCCCCCCACTGCTTCCCCACCAGGGCCCTGCTGGGGTTGGGGACAGGAGGGAGAGCAGGGCAGGATGCAGAGGGGACCACCCGCTCCCCGGCCCTGCAGGGCTAGCAGATCCCAAGCCCTGTGGGTGACCTTACAGACAGACTACGGCTGTGACATCGAGCATGGTAGTGTATGCACGTACCACCCAGGCGCCGTGCACTGTGTGCGCTCCGTGCAGGCCAGGTGAGCCCCCTACCCACCCAAGACCACCAGGACCCCAGGGTTGGGAAACAGTGGGTCAGTCCTGAGGTGACCCTGACTTGTCTGCCCCACAAGCCCCCGCTACGGCTCGGGCCAGCAATGTTGCTACATAGCAGACGGCACACAACTCCTGACGGCGGATTCGACCAGCGGCAGCACCCCAGACCGTGGCCACGACTGGGGTGCACCCCCCTACCGCCAGCCACCGCGTATACCCGGCTTGTCACACTGGTCCTATGATGTGATCAGCTTCTACTACTGCTGCCTCTGGGCGCCAGAGTGCCACCGCTACATGCAGCGGCGACCATCCAGCGACTGCCACACCTACAGGCCCCCACGAGTGGGTGGGTGCTGCTGCCGGCCTGGGTTAGAGGGGCAGGACCGAGCGGGAGCGGTGCCCGAGATAAGCACCTCCTGTAACCTCTCCCCTTCTCTGCCATTGTCATCGTCCCCAGCCTCCGCCTTTGGCGACCCGCACTTTGTCACCTTCGACGGCACCAGCTTCACCTTTAATGGACGTGGCGAGTACGTGCTGATGGAGGCATCAACGACCAAGCTGAGGGTGCAGGCCCGGGCCCAGCCAGGGACCATGTCCGACGGTGAGTCTGGGATCTCCTATCTGATGGAGGAGGCTCTGGCGATCGGACAGCTCAGGGTCAAACAGGGCTGGAAGCAAGAGGATTTCACACGCACACACATACACACACACTCACCCATTCCGCACCTGCTGCTTCCCCAGGAACAATGGCTCGGGCCACGGGGCTGACTTCGGTGGCCGTCCAGGAGCAAGACTCGGATGTGGTGGAGGTGCGCCTGGCCGAGGGCACCGGGGTCCTGCAAGTGCTGCTCAACCAGGAGGTGCTGAGCTTTGCTGAACAGAACTGGTTGGACCTAAAGGGTGAGCGGCCGGGCCAGGCCAGCGGGCTGCATGCAGAGGGCCGGGGGAGCCTGCAGTGACCAGCCAGCGAGGTGGCATCCGAGGGGTTGAGGCTCACAACCCAGGAGTCTGCTCTGGGTTCACGGGACTAGAGGGAGAGGCAGGCCTATTGGAGGTCTTCAGGCCATCCACCATGGCCTAAGGTTCATCTTCACCCATGTCTGCACTTGCATCATGCCCATGGGGGCAGACGCCTGGGACCCACTCAGCCAAGGACCCCTTCAAGTCCCAGCAGCTCTGAGATTATAAGTCGGATGCCCAGGGGGAGATGCACGGGGTCTAGGGGTACAGAAGCATGGGACATGGCAGGGGCAGGTGACCGTGACTGCCACGTCCAGGGGCTGGGCACCCCACAGGCTCATCATCGGGCTGCGGCTGGGAGGAGGAGGTGGGGACAAAGTGTCGCGTTCAGACGCAGGGCCGGTCTTCACCTGTTCACCCCCTGCGCACTGGCCTCCTGTTCCAGGCATGTTCCTCTCGGTGGCCGCCAGTGACAAGGTGTCTATCATGCTGGCCTCGGGGGCCGGCCTGGAGGTGGCCGTGCAGGGCCCCTTCCTGAGCGTGTCGGTGCTGCTGCCCGAGTCCTTCGTGAGTCACACCCGCGGCCTCCTGGGGACACTCAACGGAGACTCCAGCGACGACTTCACCCTACGCAACGGGCAGGTGCTGCCCCCAAGCGCCAGCGCCGAGCAACTGCTGCAGTTTGGCGCCGACTGTGAGTGAGCCCAGTGCGGTGGTGGGGTCGGGTGGGGTGACTGCCGTCCAAGGAGAGAGCACCCCTCCTGCATGCTCCCTACCCTGACCTCGCCTCCCCCTGCAGGGGCCGTGGACAACACGTCCTCTCTGCTCACCTACGACTCCCAGTTCCTGGTGCAGAACTTCCTGGAGCGCCCCAAGCACGACCCTGACTTCAGACCCCTCTTCCCTAACGAAACCACCCTCAGCCCTGGCCAGGCGGAAGAGGTGACCAGGCTGTGCGGTGACGACCAGTTCTGCCGCTTTGACGTGCTGGCCACCGGGAGCCTGAGCGTGGGCAACGCCACGCAGGCTGCCCACCAGCAGCACTGGTCTCTGGTGCAAAGCCTGCAGCCTGGTGAGCTGTGGGGAGGGCAGGGGCAGGGCCATGCTGACAGGGGATGGCCAGCTCTGACCTGTCGTCTGTCCCCTCGTCCTTGTCCCTGTTTTCAGTGGTCACCTGCGGCTGGCTGGCCCCTCCTGCCAACGGGAGCAAGGAGGGCATGAGGTACACCCTGGGCTCTACTGTCCACTTCAGCTGCAACAACGGCTTCAGCCTCGCCGGGGCCCAGAGCAGCACCTGCCAGGCTGATGGCACCTGGTCCGCACCCACGCCCGAGTGCCAGCAGACAGGTGAGAATGCCATCCACGTGCATACTGCCCCTGCCCCATTTCCCCTCGACCCCTGACCCCTGCCCTGGCCCACTCTGCCATCGTCTCCCCTCCCAAGGGCGGAGCTACACTGTGCTGCTAAGTGTCATCTTCGGAAGCCTGGGCGTGGTGGCCGTGGTGATCCTGGTCTACCTGCTGCTACGCCATAGGAAGGGCGGCATGTGAGACCCCAGGCGGACCCTTGGGTGAAGGTGGAAGAGAGGAGGGACGGTGGGGTCCCTGCCATCCTCTGCACCTGCTCCAGTTCTTCCCTGCTTTGTAGGAAAATGTGGTCTTCGCAGCCCTGAGGAAGAAGAGGAGGAGGAGGAAGGAGGCCTCCCAGGAGAAAGCATGGGCACCCAGGACTTGGGGACTGAGGACACTGCCTCCCCCAACCCCACTCTCATTTCAGACTGCAGGCTTCAGGCCTGGTGTCCTGGAGCGGCTGAGTCAGACCCACCCTACCCTGACCCTTGCCCCGCCCCACCATCCCTTCCCACCCCTCCCCTCCTATGCTGTGTTCACCCCAGGACCTCGGAGCCAGGAATTCAGTGACCATGACCCGCCCCAGGCTGCGATCTCATTCACTCCCTGTGGGCCCTGATATACTGGATCTGCAGGCCACCCCCTCCCCCATCGCCCTCCCCTCCACCCCAAGCTGAGCTGCCTTGATGGGTGCAAACGGACACCCCCCCAACACATGGTCCAAAGTCCCAGAGCAGGAGTGGGGGGAGAGAACTCCACCCCCACACTCCGCCAAAGGGGCGAAGCGGGGCTCCTATTGCAACACTGATTGGAGTCCCTAAGTCCCTCCTCAGGCGCCTGGGCCGACTGGCTGAGGATGGTTCGAGGTCTTGGTACCTTGCCGTCTATGCTGGCTGGAGACTGTGATGGATGGAGTTCCTTTCAATAAAATTAAAAGAACTTTAATAAGAAGTATAATCCTCCCTGCCTCAAAAATTGTGATCGTGAACAGCGACTCCTCCTGGCACAGAAGAGGGCTTAGCCAGGCATGGGGTGGTGAGGCGGGTGGTTGCCGCACTGGGGTGCATGGGCGTGAAGTTTGCCCCCCCGAGCCCCCAGAAGGAGATGGGTCCCAAGGCTGACTACGGATGGAGGACACTTGATAGCAGGTGTGCCTGCAGTGCCAAGGATGTACACGCGGGGGCAGCAGAGGGCAGGAGCAGCGGGCAGGCCTTTGGCTCCTGCTCCAGGGCCAGCATCCCGGCTGGGATTGTTACCTCTCACCTAGGGGAAGGGGAGAGCAGGGGGGCCTCGTGCAGTCACACCCCATCCCTCAGACCCAGCCAAGAATGCCGGCCTCCCACCTGACTAGCCTTGCCCTTGGTAAATAAGCCACAGGCGAGCTAGATGCCGGCGGGGTGGGGGAAGGTCCCATCTGGAGGGCTTCCTGAAGGAGTGTGTATTCCAGGGTATGCATGAGATAAGAGTGGGGTGTGGGTCAGGAAGGGCCCAGGGCTGGTGCTTCCTGTCTGCTCACCCCACCCTCCCATACCAGCTCCAGGCAAGGTGGAGCTAATAAGGACTGGCCTCTTGGCCACCAGGAAACATACTTTTCCTCTGTGCAGATGATCTAAGGCGAAGGTTGGCCTTCCCCATTCCCCAGGGTCCCTTGGCTATCCCTGTGCCCAGCCAGGCCATGTGAGCCCCTTTCAGTGGAACAGAGGTCAGCTACCTGGTCTGGGTAGGCATGGCACGGAGGGGGTGCAGTGGGAAGGGATGGCTAATGGACTTGACAGCTCCGTCCAGCACCCAGACCTCCCAGCCGCCCACTGAGGTCCAAGGACGGGCTGGATTCTCGCCTCAGATGGACTGGAAGGGAGAGGAACGGACTGAGCGAAGGTTCAGAGGGAGAGATCTGTACTCGTGATGGCAGGACTTGGGGAGTGCCCGTGGGGTTACGTCCCCGGGACTTCGTCCTGGGTACCGCATCTCAGGCCGCCCCTCCACCACCAACCACCACATCTGTGCCTCCTGCCAGGATGGCTCTAGGGCATTCCACCTCCAACCCCCACCCCCTCTGCAGCCTCCCCTCCCTGGCTGGAGATGGGGTGCCCTGGCCCCAGCCAGCAGATGTTCCTGGTGCCAGGGGCAAGCCGGACTGGGAAGCCCCACCACCTGACTGAGGCTATGACCCTGGGCTGAGACAGAAGGTCCCCAGAGGCCACCAAATGAGGGGGGAAGGGGAGCATCCCTTCCACAGGGCAGCACCCCCAGGGCTTGGCCCACAGGTGATTGAATGAGAGAACAGTGAGGTGGAAGCGACAAAACCAAGAACCACACGGCCTGTCCCCCCCACCCTGCAGTGCCAGCCGGGTCCCAGGGAAAGCAGGTGATGCCAGGAGACAACACTGCCTGGCGAGGCGGGGGAAGGGCAGAGCGGGCACCTGCTCCAGGAGCCAGAGCCCCATGAAGTGGGGACACGCAGGTTCCTTGGCCTCAGACTCCCACACCCTACCTCCTGTGCTGCCCCCCTACCTTCTGACCCCCAGGGCCTCCATCTGCAAGCAAGTGGCTGGCTCAGGGAAAGGCACAGCAGGGAACTGCTGTGTGCACACACTCACACAGTCAGTTTGGTTCCTTATGCAAGCTGCGGGGTAGCCAGGTGCCACCGTGAGCCAGACCTCTGCTGGGACCTGCTAGGAGACCCCCATGCATGGCAGGAGGGGCTGGTCCAGGCTGTGACGTCCATGGGTTTGAGGAGAGTCCGTGGGACAACCTGGAGGATAGTGACCATGGGAGCCACGGGTCTCTGCTAGGTCCACAGCCTGGGGAAGCATCCCCCACTGTCCCCATAGCCCTCTCACTCGAGCCACCTTGCAGAAACAGGAAGTGGGTGGCAGGCACTGTGCACCAGTGGGCTGGCATTCCTCGTGGGACAGCCACATGTCCCCTCCCACAGCAGGACCTGCTCTGCTTCCGATCCAGTTCCCTGCATATGCACCTGGGGAAGCAGCAGAGACCTGTCCCCTCTGTGGGACATCCGGATGGAGCTGCAGGATCCTGGCTGCAGCCCAGCTCAGCCCTGGCCTTGGTAGCCATTTGGGAAGTGGAGCAGTGGATAGAAACTTTCTCTCTCATTGACACTTAGCATTTCAAAACTAAATTCTAGGGGCTGGCACGGTAGCCTAGTGGCTAAAGTCCTCACCTTGCTGTGCCGGAATCCCATATGGGTGATGGTTCGTGTCCCAGCAGCCCCGCTTCCCATCCAGCTCCCTGCTTGTGGCCCAGGAAAGCAGTCGAGGACGGCCCAAAGCCTTGGAACCCTGCACCTGTGACTTGGGGATTAAATCAGCAGATGGAAGATCTTCCTCTCTGTCTCTCCTTCTCTCTGTAAATCTGATCTGCCTATAAATATAAGTCAAAATAAATTTAAAAAAACAAATAAAATTTTTAATGTAAAAGAAACACAACAAAATCAGCCATCAGAAACTTGGAGATGAAGGGTATTTCTCAGGCTTCTTGTAATAAAAATGTGCGCGCGTGGACAGCCGCGGGCAGATGTGAAGCCATGGAGCCTGGGGACA
Organism: Ochotona curzoniae; assembly: GCF_017591425.1. Lineage (NCBI taxonomy): Eukaryota > Metazoa > Chordata > Mammalia > Lagomorpha > Ochotonidae > Ochotona > Ochotona curzoniae. The sequence goes on along the minus strand of NW_024467101.1, from coordinate 6,041,537 downwards.
ATTTCACAGGCAAAAATAGACATGACATCAACTGTTTTGAAACACTTGTCTTCAGCCACAATGATTAACAACTAGGGGGCTGATACAAGCAGCCGGGTAGATGTGTTTGCAGAGAAACTTAAATAGATAAATAAAACAATGGATTTCATTTATTTGAAACTCAGAGAAAAAGAGAATCTTGCATTCCCTGCGACGGCCAGGACTCGGTCATTCCAGGAACCAGGAACATTCATTGGTTCTCCCACTTTGGGTCCTTGTACCCAAAAAACTTGGGCCCTTATCTGCTATGATCCGTTAGCACGGAACTAGATCCCAAATGGAGCAGCCAGGACTCAGACCTGTGCCCTTGTGGGATGTTGGTGTCTCAGGGGTTGGCTTAATTCGCTACACTACAATGCCTGCCCCAAACGGTGGCCTCTGTAGCTAACCGTGACCTTGGTATGTAGTGGGACTCATCCGGACTATTGTGTCTGTCCTCCTCTCCGTATATCTGACTTTGCAGTAAACACAAATAAATCTTTTTTAAAAATATTTTTTTATTGGAAAGTTGGATAGACAGGGAGGAAGATCTGCCATCTGCGGATTCACTCCCCAAGTGGCCACAATGGCTGGAGCTAAACCAATCCCAAGCCAGGAGCCTGGAGCTTCTTCCACGCGGGTGCAGGGTCCCAAGGCTTTGGGCTGTCCTCGACTGCTTCCCCAGGCCACAGGCAGGGAGCTGGATGGGTGTCACGGCCCAGACAATAGAAAATGGTGACAGTAAGACTAGGACTTCTGGAACATGTCCAGAACCTGATCTTTGCTATGACCTTGGATTCTTGAAAGTCCCGAAAGGGCAGTGAGAGGGTGTGTTACAAGATAGTCTCATTCCAGGGTGAGATCTTACTTTTCTTTTACAGTTCAGGCGATGAGCTGATTGCCCCAAATTGTTTTCTGTAAATAGAATTGCAAGGTCTTGTTTGCCTGGTTCTGCTGTTCACTGCTAGGTGGGCTGTGACTTATGGACTGGATAAAGTACAGGATGCTTAAACTGGGTATCTGTTCTCACGGCATTACAGTTCATTGGATCATTTGTAGTGTGCACTGATGCGATTTTGGTTGACTGCCTGGCATCATGTGCCAGAGCTCTTAGCTCATGGGATGGTCATTGCTTACGGACCCCTGAACACAGCTGATGGGGCTGCTCCTCGCTTCCACGTGGAGTGGAATGTGGCAGGCCACTGGTCGCCACCAGCCAGTGAACAGAGACTCCCGAACTTGTAAGAGTCTGCCTCCAGCTCATTTCTGGCAGTTAGTCAACTAACTAGTCAACTAGTTAGTTAGTCAACTAACTAGAGCTAGTTAGTCAACTCGCAACACGGGAGTTAAAGCAGCTTGGGACACAAACCAGTACCCATATACGCGCACACAAGGGGAGGATTTAGCCATTGAACCGTTGCACCAAGCCCACCCTTTTAACATCTTAAAGGTAAGAGACACACCAAGTGATCTTGCAACTGCTGGTTCACTGCCCCAAGGGAGAGAAGCCTGGAGCTCCGTCCTGGTTGGTCACGTGGTGGCAAGGACCCCCGGGGATTTAGCCTGTTTCCCAGGAGCACATCAGCAAGAAGCTAGATGGGAAGTGGGTTCAAGATGTGAACCCAGCACCCTGATATGTGATTGTGGGCATTCCACGGGGAGGTGTAACCGCTGCCCCAGGCCTGCGCCTTAGTCAGCAGTGTGGTCAGGGTCAGCCCAGGTGACACTGTGAGGCCAGCAGCACTGTGGGCTTGTTCAGCCCCAGCTGGCTGTTCCCCTCCCGATCCAACTTGCTGACAACGTGCCTGGGAAAGCAGCAGAAGATGGCCCAAGTCCTTGGCTCCCACCATGCAGGTGGGAGACCCAGAGGGAGTTCCTGGCTCCTAGCTTCAGGCTAGCCCAGCTCCAGCTATTGTGGCCATTTGAGGAATGAGAGCTTAGAAGAGCTCTTTTCTCTCTTTGTCTTTCAAGTAAATACAATTATTTTTTAATAGTAAAAAAAAAATTCGAGATGTTATTATGTAAATGCTGGGCTATCACAAGGACTTGCTGCTATTTTAACCTGCATCTCCCCCACAATTCGCACTTGCTCTGGCCCTGCACATGGGCCGAAGGCTACCTCACTAGGTCACACGTTGGCGACCAGTGAATCGCCACACAGAACTGGATTGTCACTTTTCTTTGTACTTTTGTCCAATAGATTAAAAAAAAAAAAAAACATGGTTTAAGATTTATTATTTGAGGGCCCAGTGAGGTAGCCTAGCGGCTAAAGTCCTTGCCTTGCATGTGCTGGGATCCCATATGGGAGCCAATTCATATCCTGGCTGTGTCACTTCCCATCCAGCTCTCTGCCTGTGGCCTGGGAAAGCAGCTGAGGACAGCCCAAAGCCTTGGGACCCTGCACCCGCTTGGGAGACTCAGTGGAAGCTCCTGGCTCCTGGTTTCGGGTTGGCTCAGTTCTGACCATTGTGGCCACTTGGGGAGTGAATCAGCACATGGAAGATCTTCCTCTATCTCTTCTTCACTCTGCAAAATCTTTCTGGTAGAAATAAACAATAAATATTAAAAATAAATATTTATTTCTTTGAACAACAGAACAACCAAGAGAGAGTGTGAAAGATCTTCCATCTGCTGGTTCGCTCTCCAAAATGGCCACATTGTCCTGACCAGGGCCAACTCCGAAGCCAGGAGCCAGGAGCCTCTTCTTCTGGGTCTCCCATGTGGGTGCAGGGTCCCAAGGCTTTGGGCCGTCCTCAGCTGCTTTCCCAGGCCACAAGCAGGGAGCTGGATGGGAAGTGGAGCAGCCGGGACACGAACCAGTGCCCATGTGGGATCTCGGCGCTTGCAATGTGAGGAGTTAACTGCTGAGTCATCATGCCAGGCCTGAGCCAGGAACTTTTTATGGGTCTTCACACATGGCTGCAGGAGCCCAAGGACTTGGACCATCTTCTGCTGTCCTCCCAGACACATTAGCCAGGCGCTGGATCAGAAGTGGGGCAACCTGGATAGAAACTAGCGCCAGTATGGAATGCCGGGGTCTCAGGCAGCAGCTGAAAGAACAGCCCGGCAACACGGGCTCCTGCGTTAGCACTTTCCCTGTGCGCCTTGAGAAACATTTGCGTGCCCCAAAGTCGCGAAGCTGTGCCTGTTTTCCAGCAAATGCTTCGCTGCCAGTATCTGAGACCTGCAAGCCCTCTGGGATGGACTTTCACGCGTGGGGTGGGGTGGGGTCAAGGTACACCTCTTTTCTCGGGGACACTGGGGTGACTCAGCATCCTTACCCCCTGCACAGTGCGTCCCCGCGGTCGCAGCTTGATGAGTCCGTTCTGCCCCGGTGGCCGGTTGTTATTTCTCTTTGGCCCAGCGCCACCTTGCCCACGTGCTTGTCCTCCGTAGCTGCAACTCAAGTAAGACTTCCATTATGTTTCTTTCCCCCTCGAGGACGCCTGGGTTGCTTGTGGCCCTTGGAGACTCCCCTGTGAATTTTAGAACCAGCCTGCCAATTTCCACCAATTTTTTTTTTAATCAGCTCCACAATGTAATAAATTTCCATCTTCAGAGCCAGCCACCCATATGGTGCCACTTTGTGTTCTGGCTGCTTCTCTTCTGACCCAGCTCCCTGCTTGTGGCCTGGGAAGGCAGTCGAGGACAGTCCAAAGCCTTGGGATTCTGTACCGGCGTGGGAGACCCAGAAGAAACTCCAGGCTCCTGGCTTCAGTTCAGCTCAGCTCTGACCATTGTGGCCGTTTGGAAAGTGAACCAAGAGATGGAGGATCTTTCTCTCTGTGTAATTCTGCCTTTGTAATAAAAATAAATAAATCTTTTTAAAAGGGGAGAGAGGGTCTGACGCAATGGCCTAGCAGCGAAAGTCCTCGCTTGCACGCACCAGGATCCCATATGGGCACCAGTTCTAATCCCAGCAGCTCCACTTCCCATCCAGCTCCCTGCCTGTGGCCTGGGAAAGCAATCGAGGACGGCCCAAAGCCTTGAAACCCTGCACTCACATAGGAGACCTTGAAGAGGCTCCTGGGTCCTGGCTTCAGATCGGCTCAGCTCCGGGGAGTAAACCAGTAGATAGAAGATCTTCCTCTCTGTCTCTCCTCCTGTTTATCTGCCTTTCCAATCAAAATAAATATTTTTTAAATAAGGGAAGGAAAAAGAGAAAACCATGTTATCCTTGCTGCACACTGTGTTGAATCCACAAGCTCGGTGTTGGGGCCCAGTGGGTTAAACCGCCGCTTGAGGCGCATTCACCTCCTCTCAGTGAGAAGTTGGGCAACGTTCACTATTTTTCATTCTTTGGAAGTTTCTGCACTTGTTTTCTTCTTCTCCCTTCTGTGCTTGGAAGAACTTCATTGAGGAAGTCTTTTGGGCCAGGAGTTATTTGCTTTGTCCCTGCGGGATCATTGTCCCTGTTTCCATTGGTCATGCGTGAGGCTGAGCGAGCTTGCACACGGTGAAGCTAGTCTGTGGACACGTAAGCCGCTTCCTTGAGAAGATTGCTAAGAGACCTTTTATGTGAAAAAAATATGTATATACATATATACAATATTTTATTTATTTATTGGAAGGGTAGATTTGCAGAGCAAGGAGGAGAGACAGACAGAACCTCCATTGGGCTGGTTCACTGCCCAGAGGACCGCAGCATCTATGCTGGGTCAGTGTGAAGCCAGGAGCCTGGAGCTTCTTCAGGTACAGGGTACAGGGAGGAGGCTGCAGGGACAGACCCAGGCTTCCCAAGGTGGGCGCCTGGCCCTTGGCTCCCAGACCACATCCACAGCTTTTGGGGTTAGGGAACCTGCTCCTGCACGAGTCTCCCATCTGTGTTCCCACGCAGAGCACCCTTGGGTGTCAGGGGACTCGAAGCAGCTCCTCTTACCCCAGTCAAGGGGACAGTGCCAGCTCCCAGGCCCTCAGCCTGTCCCGGGGGGGTCACTCAGAACTCTATGTAAGTCGATGTCCACCCTCCCCTGGCTATGGCATTGGGCACAGCAGTGCCATCCGCTGAAAAGACTGGCCCACCCAGCGGCCTGGTGCCAAGGCAGCACTTAGGGAAGTAAATTAGTCTTCTGAAGATATGATTGGGACCCAGCATGACAGCGTTGCCTTGAACACGCCAGGATCCCATATGGGCATCGGTTCTAATCCCAGTGGTCCCACTTCCCATCCAGCTCCCTGCCTGTGGCCTGGGAAAGCAGTTGAGGACGGCCCAAAGCCTTGGGACCCTGCACCCGCATGGGAGACCCAGAAGAAGAGGCTCCTGGTTCCTGGCTTCAGATCAGTTCAGGTTTGGCCATTGTGGCCAAATTTGGGGAGTAACCATCGGACGGAAGATCTTCTTTTCTGTCTCTCCTCCGGTGAAAACTCTGCCTTTCCAATAAAAATAAATAAATCTTTAAAAAAATATACGATAGGGGTCAGCATTCCTTTATGAACACAGGTTCAAATCCCAGCTGCTTCTGTTTTTTGTTTGTTTTTTGTTTTGTTTTAAGATTTATTTGTTTATATTTGATAGAGTTCAAGAAAGAGGAGAGACACAGAGAGAGATTTTCCGTTCATTTGTTCACTCCCCAAATGGCCACAACGGCCAGAACTGGGCCAATTCAGACCCGGGAGCCAGGATCTTCTCCCACACGGGTGCAGGATCCCAAGGCTTTGGGCCATCCTCCACTGCTTTCCCAGGCCACAAGCAGGGAGCTGGATGGGAAATGAAACAGCCAGGACAGGAACAGACGCCCATAGGAGATCTTGGTGCTTGTAGGGAAAGAATTAAGCACTTGAGCCCTTGTGCCAGGCCCAGATTTACGTTTTTTAGTGGAAAGAATCCAGTAGACAGGCCACACCCCTGCCTTCTCTGCTCTTAGACGGAGGAGGAGTTTGAGCTGACTGCCAGTCTGGGAGTGATCTGGCTGAAGCCCCGATGTCCCCAAGCCTTGGTTCCCTGCTCTGCGTATCCTGCGGTGTGGTGGTACGCACACCAACGGGCCCTAACCAATCCCCTCTTCCCTTCCCATCACTGGCTGCCATCTGTCCTTCACTGCAGACTGGAGTCCGGCCTCCTCTTTAATCAGGGACTGCAAAATATACAGCTGGGGAGGGTGGCCAAGAGGTAAGGGGGCCAGGGCAGGGCCATAGGAAAGGGAGGGGCTGGGGAGGAACCCCTCCCACCCCACCCCCACCCCAAGGTTGTCCATCTGCCTGCCAGGCTGGTTCGGGTCTCTTCCAGTTTGCATGCAGTCCATGGCCACGTTCAGGATGGAGTCAGATCCCGGCTCCAGAGCATTCCTTGCCCGGGCAGTGCAGAAGGGCGTCTCCTCAGTAGCCCGCAGCCTCCCCACCCTTCCTGGAGTCCGACACGGCGTACACGCACGTCCCCTCCTGTGCCACAGCCTGGACCACGTTCAGGAAAAAGGGCCTCTGGCTCTGGCTGTGGCCACGCTCCTGCAGCCCCTTCTGCACCTCCTGTAAGTGAGCGGGAGGCAAGGAGGGGTTCAGGGGAAGGGGCTCTGGACTGTGAAAGTTTCTAGAAGGCTGAGCTCCAGGGCCCTCCCAACTTGAGGAAAGAATGTGCACATGGGTTGGAATCAAAATGGAGTCACTTGTGTCAAGTGGAGCTGGTCTGAAGGGCATGGGTGCGTGTGGAGGCTAATATGGCTGTCACGTATGCCAGAAGGCTATCGAGGGCCAGCTTGGGGAGGAGGGGAGTGAGGCTTGCCCTCTTCCTATCCAGCTCCCTGCTCACGCATCCGCAAGGCACTGTGATACGGCCCAAGTGCCTGTGACCCTGTACCTGCATGGGAGACCCGAATAAAGTTCCAGGCTCCTGGCTTTGGCCTGGCTGAGCCCTAGCCCCTGGGCCCATATGGGGATTGAAAAATATGTCTGTCTCTCCCTCTGACTCTGCCTTCCAACTAAAATAAGTGAATTTCAACAAAGAATGAAAGAGAACAGGGTCTGGCACTGTAGCCTAGTGGCTAAAGTCCTCGCCTTGAATGCGCCAGGATCCCGCATGGGCGCTGGTTCTAATTCCGGCAGCTCCACTTCCCATCCAGCTCCCTGCTTGTGGCCTGGGAAAGCAGTCAAGGATGGCCCAAGGCCTTGGGTGGGACCCTGTACCCGCGTGGGAGACCCGGGAGAGCTCCTGGCTTCTGGCTTCGGTTGGCTCAGCTCTAGCCTTTGTGGCCGCTTGGGGAGTGAACCATCAGACGGAAGATCTTCCTCTCTGTCTCTCCTCTCTGTATATCTGCCTTTCCAATAAAAAATAACTAAATTTTAAAAATACTAATTAAAAAAAGAGAACAGCACGCCGTGTCCTGTCTTGCACTGACATCACCCTCATTATCACTCAGATTGGCCAAAGCTTGTTATTCCAAAACAGCTGTTGCAATCAGCCTCATTCGTGCCTCCACCTCGCCCTCTCTGAAATGTCCAATGGAGTCAGACCCCCCAGAGACCATTCAGGCTGAAAACCTCTGGATCCCCACTCCAGGTCAGGGGGCGCCAAGCTCCTGAACTCCGTCGGTGTCCCAAGGGGCCCAAGGCAGGTCCCTGTCTCCGCAGTGTTGGCTTCCAAGAGGCTGCATCCTGGAAGGCAGGGAGCCACGTTTCTCAGGCTAGGTACCATGTTGGCACAGAAGCTTCTAGAAGCATCTCAGCCCTAGAAGCCACAGTGCTGAGAACTAGGGGCTCCTGTCCTAAGTCCCTGTAGGTGATAACACACAGCCTGCCCGCTGAGGTGGCTGGAGCCGTGACTTCTTGGGACAGAGGTGGGGGGGAGGCGGAGTGGCCTTGGGAGCGTACGTGGCCACGCTCATCACTGACCCACCCTCCCTGCAGCCGAGAGGTGGGAGGATGGGATCCCTTCTTGGAGACCTTAGGCCTCCCCCTCAGGATGGAGGGTTTTCCGCATAGAAAATTCTAGAATGTGCATCATTGACCAGAGTTCCAGATTGCAAGTTCTGGGTTCACTGCTTTGCCCTAGGCTCTTGCGGGTCATCTGGGAAGACAGAAGCTCTCTCCCCCCTTATCACTGTCACTCTGCCTCTGGAATGCACAAATAAATAGTTAAATTTTAAAAAGCCAAACCTTTTTAAAAAAATGCATTTGAATGCACCACACCCACGGCATATCTCGGCTCAGCCTCGCCTACTTTCAGTGAACTCGGGAGCACTCCCACGAGGAGTGCCTGCTGCCTCCTAAGTGAATATTTCATGCCGTGTTATGGACCATCGTACTGAAAGCAAAAACCAGGATGGCTGTGTGGGCGTTCGCTGACAACGATGACGAGGCACCTTTCCAAGCGGGGGCTGGGGTGGGCCTCGAGCCTAGCAGGATGCCTGCCTTTCCTATGAGGGTCCGGGGGGGTCACAGCCCTACTCCCCTCCTCACCCCAGGAGGCAGCGGGGACGGCTCCAGGAACCCACGCGGAGACCCGGGTCAAGTTCACTGCTCTTGGCATTTGGGGAGTCAACCAACAGATAAATAACTCTCTCTCACTCTAACATTTTTTTGAAGAATATACATACATACATATATATATACACACGTATATAATGTGCACATATATTTTTATAGCAGAGTCTCCATCAATTGCATATTTCTTTGACACCATGGTAAAAGTGAGCTGTCATTCAATTGGGGGCCAAAGTGAGAGCTCCCATCTCCTCCAAATGACCACCATGGCCATCACTCGGGCCAGTCGGAAGCCAGGAGCCAGGAGCTTCCTCCAGGTCTCCCACGTGGGCGGCAGGAGTCCAAGCACTCAGGCCACTCACTGCTTTGTGAGTGCATGAGCAGGGGAGGGCTGGAACAGGAACGGGGCAGCCGGGTCTCGAACTAGTGCCTATATGGGATGCTGGCAGCTCTGTGACCCTCAGCGTTCTAACCCAGGGGTCCAGCTAGTTGCCCTGACCACAGGCATAAAGTCTGCAGCCTGGAAAAGCTGCCAGTCTTCTAAATGGATCCTAAGCCAAGATGCCAAGGCCCCAAGTTTGACATCCACCCAGCTCACCCCTGCTGTCTGGGGTACAGTGGGACCCTTGGTTCCCCGCAGATGGAACAGTCCTGACCTCATGGGAAATTGGAGTCTTTCCAGGGGCTTTGAAGCAGCGCGGTGGCCTTGGGCAGGGGGCTACCTCCTGCATTGGCCCCCGCCCAGGGGCACGCAGACCACAGCCTCACCTGACTGAAGCTGGGCTCGAACTCCACACGGCCCTGGCTGCCCACGTGCAGGATGGGAGCTGCGATGGCCTCTGACAAGTCCAAGCCCAGCCACAGCTTATTCATGACGGCCTGGTGGGGAGGGACGGGAGAGGTAGGGAAGGGAAGGAGGCAGGGAGGGCATAGCGCCCCACCCCCATGCCAGCCAGAGCCACTGAAGCAGGGCAGGCAGCAGCACCAGGTCCCACCCCCACCCCAGCCCCTACCCCCGCTTGCCTCCACTGTCACCAACCCCCTCCCTCCCCGACTCACCTGGACCACGGCAGAGATGATGAGCTCTCCCCCAGCCCCGCCAATCACCAGCTTGGCTCCTCGAGCTGCGCTGATCAAGATGGAAGGGACCATGGATGATGGGGGCCGCTCTCCTGGAACTGGGGCCCGAGGGCAGGTGGTGTCAGGCACGGCTCCACGCCCTCCAGGACCACCCCATCCATGGCTGGGCAGGCAGGTGACCCACACAAGGCACAGCTCTGCAGTCCACGCCCAACCCTAGCTCCCTCCTCTCAGTTCCCTGTCTCCTAACCCTGCCTCATCCCCGGGGTCCCCGGGGGGTCCTGGGTTGAGGGGGAGCGCTGTTCTTACCAGGAGCTGGGGTGATGCTGGAGCCCGGCCGACGTCTCCAGCAGAAATCTAGGAGTTCGTTGTTGAGAAGAATCCCCGTCCGTGGGGAGTACACCATAGCCCCAAAGCTGCAGTGGGGTTGGTGGGGGAGGGAAGCGGTGTACGGGTTGGCACCTGTGCTGAGGGTGGGAGAGGGGGCACTGCCTCCACTAACCCTAACTCTAACCTTGGGTCCCCTGCTCAAGAGGAGGTCACCCCCTAGACACCTGCCTGTACCCCCTACACACACCTTTCTGGGGAAGGCAGCCCCCTCCCTCTGCCCCCGCATGCTCCACTCCAGGCGCGGAGATGGGGAGGTGGTATCCCAGGCAAAGGACAAAGGGAGGTGCTGTCCCCAGGGGCAGGCAGGGGTTCAGGCCACTGGGAAGCAGAGCAGGCAAGGGAGGGGTGGTAGGAGACCCCACCCCCTGTGCCCACGCACGGCGTGTTGATGGTGCTGGTGGCTGACACCGCACTGCCATCCTCCCCAAGCACCGACACGTGAGAAGTGCCCATCCGGTAGTCCCAGGGCCCCTCCAGGCTGTAGTGGCTGAGCCTGTGGTCGCCACGGCCATCGATCTGCTGGCGAGTGTGCCTGGCCAGCTCTTCCCCCAGCAGGGGAAGGGAGTCGTTCTGGGAGAGGGCAGGGTAGGCAGAGGGTGTAGGGTTCAGTAAGGGACCCTGTGTGGGACCTACAGAGCAGAGGGCGGGATGCCCTCAGCCCACCACTCCCCCCCCCCACACGCACCACCACCCTGGGGGACCCTGCCTTGTCTATTTTTTACCTGGTGGCCACAAAGGACCACCCCCTCCAGTCCTGCCCACCCTTCAGGTGCCTGGAGCAAAGGTATCAATTACCCCTGTACTTGCTCCACATCTGGACCCCACCCCTGAGTCACCGTGAGATACACAGCCAAATCCCCCCCCCCCCCTTCTGCCAGTCCCGACTCCAGGATGAGTACCAAGCTTGGGGAGAGCCTCTCCCCCATCCCCCTCCTCCCCCCAGCAAGCTCACCTGCATCTCCGGATGGCTGCGGGGGTCCCACAGCCGCCACTTCTGGCCCCAGGCAAACTTGAATGTCTCCACAAGGTGGTGGTACACGTCCACGCTTCCTTCAGGGCTGGCCACCGAGTCCGCTGAGAAGTTGAACCCTGGGTGGGAAGGGGGTGGTGCATGCGGACAGGGCATACGTGGGGGGGCACTTGGTGTCATGGTGTAAATGTTGGGGAAAGCTCCCAGGAGATACACCTGTGTCCCACCCCCAGATGGTGTGCGCGTGGAAGCTTCCCATGTAAGCAGCACAACCAAGGATTTCGACAGGGAGTAGTGATCCCAGACTTTGAAGTAGGACCTCTAAGTGACCACGGTATTTATGTGCTTGAAAGGCAGAGTGAAGGCTGTCGTGGTGGCTTAGTGCCTGAATCTGCTGCTACCTGCTGCACCAGCATCCCACGTGGGCACTGGTTCATGTCTCGGCTGTTCCACTTCCCATTCAGCTCCCTGTTCATGTGCCTGGGAAAGCAGCAGAAGATGGGTCCAAGTGCTTGGACCCCTGCCGTCCACATGGGAGACCCGGATGGAGCACCAGGCAGTTGCAGCCAGTTGCGGTGAATGAACCAGTGAATGGAAAATCGTTCTTTCTCTGTTTCTCCTCTCTGCTCTGTAACTCTCACTTTCGGATGAATAAGTAAGACTTTTAAAAACCTGTTTATTTCAACAAAATAAATTGCATGTTATTCTGAGTGTTAAAATCTTATGCCTCCATTCCATTGGATATAAATGTCTGCCCACAGTATCCACGCTGTACCCATCATCCACCTGCTAGTTACTTAGTAGCTATGTATGTTACACAATCCAGGGTTCAGTGAGTTCTTCAAGTGAGCCTTACTCCGCGTGAACCTTTGGCCTAATAATTCAGATGCGACTGGCTCCTGACTCCAGCTTCCTGCTTAGGAGATCTGGGGAGGCAGCAACGATGACTCAAAGAAGTTGGGAGTCTGCCATCCAGATGGGAGAGCTGGATTGAGTGCCCAGCTCCTGGTCTCGGCCTCGGCCTTCGCCCTAGATATCGAGAGCACCTGGACAGTCGTTAGCTGGCAGCCAGATCGAACGCTGAGCAGCTGGGACTTGAACTGGCACCCATATGGGAGGCCAATATTGCAGACAATGGAGTCACTTGCCAGCCCCTCCTCTAGACTCTTCTAGGGGAATAAGACCCTGAGAACGCCTTGATATCAGGTTTCAAGTCTGTAGAAGTGTGACAGAGTGAGTTCCCGTGGTTTTAAGCCAGCAAGTTTCTGGCAGTTATGACAATAGCCCAGGGACATGAACACAGCCAGCTGTGGACAGTCCCAGGCTGCCTGGGCACCGGGCTATGCCAAGGCCACGATGGACAGCTCACTAACTGTAGAGTTGAGGCCAGGTCACTTGCTGGGAGGAGGGCGTGGGACCCTTCCCCAGCCCTGAGTGTGGGTGTGGTCAGTGGCCAGCGGCCAGCGGCCAGCTCTGAGACCCACGAGCCCTGCCTTCCCAAGCACCTGTTTGTTTGATCTGTGGAAGAAAGGGGCTGGGCCTTGGCTGGTCTTGGAGCTCCCAGAAGCCCTGGACTCCATCCCAGGCAAGGTCCTCACCTCTGAGCACGTTGAGGATGAAGCTCAGGATGGCGCCCCCTGCCGGCGGCGGTGGTGAGTACAACGTGTAGTCCCCCAGTGACATCTCGAGGGCATCCAGTATCTCTGGGTGGAAGTCACCCAAGTCCTTCATGGTCAGCCGGCCTCCTGGGGGTGAGATGGGGCCGGGGAGGGTGACCCAGGTCACATGGTGGAAGATCCCTGCATTACCCTGACCACTCAAGCATGTGGACTGCAGTCATTGGTGTTTAAGCTCAGCACCCCCATGAGCCAGATATAAGCAATGTGTTTGCCCAGGTCCACAGGAGTCCGCTGTCGCCATGGTAATGGTCCCCTCGGCTGGCTCCCATTCCCACTGGGGAAATTTGACTCTGAGGCCCTGGATTCCAGCGTCCCTGAGGCCAGCAGTGGGCAACCAGCATCAGCAAGGATCTACCTCTCAACTTCCAGGATTCTCCATTGGCACAGAGTGTGGGATGGGAAAGAGTGTTGGGATCCCCACCAGCCTTAGCTACCTTCCTTGGCAACGTCCTCCACCAACATCCGGCCCAGCCTGCCCTTGTAGAAAGCCTCTGCACCCTCGGCGGCCACCGTCTCCAGGGTGGCAGCCAGCGCAGGCCAGGGGAATGGGTCCTGTGGCTGCAGAGGCTCCGTCCCATTGAAGAAGAGCTGCCTGATGGAAGCAGGGTGTGGGAGACAGCCTCAGGGTGGGGGCAAGGTCCTGAAGGGCAGCTTTGGGGTGCACAGGGTATGCCCAAGAGCAGCACTGCCCAATCTGGGGGTGGGAGGACAGGGTCTCTTGGGGCAGGACAGATCTGCCTCCCTACAGCCCTGTAGGGTGGGCCAAGGAGCAGGAGGAGGGTACGACAGAAATCTTCTTGGTGAGATGGAACAGGTGCAAAGCCCTCATGCGGGTCCTTATGGGTGATGGGCTCTCCCCCCACCACCTGAACCCCCACGGTACTGAGCCGGGAGCGACGGGTAGGGCAGCGGGGAGCATGGGCAGAATCGGTGCTCACCGCAAGGAGGATGTGGTCAGTGAGGGCTGCAGGAACCTGCTGTGCAGGAACTGGCTGAGGATGGAGGGCAGGCGGAAGTCGCCTCTCAGCAGTTCGATGGTGGGCTGGAATAGCTGTGCCCAGGGCAGGCGGCCATGGCGGCGGTGGGCCTCAGCATAGCCACGGAGCTCCCCTGGAACCCCTATCCACTGGGACCCTGCACACACACACACATACACACACATGCGTGCACCTGCCCTCAGCCCTCGTGGCTGCTCAGCCACACTCAGTACCACCCCTTGCCCATAAGCCATGGTTGCTACAGAGACCTCCCAAAGACAGCCCCTCCACCATGGCCACCCAGGTCCCACCTTGCAAACCCCATGGCTTCCATGCAAAGCCCACAGCTCCACATGGACTCCAGTTCACCTCCACCAACTGCTGTCTCCTCTTCCCCACTCCAAGGGCCCCACCCCACAGCTCAGGGGCCCCACACCTGTTCTCCATCCACATCTCTCCATCCCATGCCAGACTGTCCACCTGTGGGTTGCTGCTCAGTCCCAGCTCTGGCAGGGTGCAACCAGGACCCCTCCAAGGACTCACCTGTGCCCAGCGGCATGGCCTGATCACATCTGTTGAGCAGGTCAGGGTCACTGTTGGCCGGCACAGACTCGCGGGCATTGATAATCTCCACTTTACCTGCAATCAGGGCAGTTGAGCAGGTCAGTGGGCATCCCCCCCACCCCCTGCCCAGATAGGCCTCAGTTTCCCCTCCTGTCTTGACATTCAGGACAGGATCCAACAGCAAGGAATCAGGAAGGGGTACAGGACGGGCACCCCAGTGGTGCGGTCAATATACAAACCCATCCCCCACCCGGCGTGGGTCTAACCTGTTGTTGCGTTGTAAATGGTGAAGATGACCCCTCCACCCAGGCCCATGCTCTGGGGGTTGATGACGCCAGTACAGACCAGAGCGGCAATGGTGGCATCCACAGGTGAGCCTTGCTGTTCTAGGATGGCTCTAGGGGACAGGACAAGGCCCTGACTCACAGACCTGGTGGCTCCCCTCCACCCTCCCCTGCCATCCCACCCTCCATCACTCCCTGCCTCCCTGCTTGGCTTACGCTCACTGAGGGGGAGAGGAGGTGACAGCTTGGTGGCCCATCTGTTGTCACCAGACTGGGGCAGGCTGGCATCCAGCTCAGTCACTCTCAGGGTCAAAGCATACTACCGTTTGCCAAGGTCCATGCCACTTACCCTGTCTTTTATCAGGCATGTGGACATAGCAAGTTTGCCAAGTTTGCTGCCTGCCTTGATTCCCTAGAAGTTCCCCTGCAGTGTAGGAGCCCAAGCTGGGGACCCCCCACACCAACCCTCCCTGGAGAACACAGCGGACCCCAGCCTTCCTGCCCACAGAACCTCTAGGAACCCCACGGGCATCCAAACCCAGCGACCAGGGGCAGAAGGCAGGGAACCACATTCCCCAAGGGAGCGGACCTGAATTCTCTGTTGCCCTACCCCCACGGGACCTCTGGATCCCAGGGCCCACCTTAGGCACAGATGCCCGTGACCCAGTCAGTCAGTTCTGCCTGAACCCAAACCCAATTTATTGTTATCAGAAAGCCTCCTGGGCTCCATGCCCCTCCCTGTGCCCTAGGACACACGTGACTTTAGCTGGGCATGAAACAGACAAGACTGTTGAACACAAGGACTCATGCCAATACACAGTCAAGTGACAAACTGGCACAGCAGGGATCTATTCAAATCCCATCACAGACAAAAGCCTCACCCCTGCTAGGCAGATCCTCCCCACACAACTGTTCCTCGCCTCCGTGGCTCAGTGGCGCTCAGCTCAGGCCATCACCCATCCTACCCCGACCCTCCACCCATGAGCCCCTCATGTTCCTCCCTCATCTCCCA
Source organism: Ochotona curzoniae (assembly GCF_017591425.1). Lineage (NCBI taxonomy): Eukaryota > Metazoa > Chordata > Mammalia > Lagomorpha > Ochotonidae > Ochotona > Ochotona curzoniae. The sequence goes on along the minus strand of NW_024467101.1, from coordinate 6,026,151 downwards.
AGGTTGGGGGTCCCCAGGCTTGGTCCCTGCTGCTCGTGCTTCTGTATACTCCCCAGCCTGATCACAGTCCCATGCCTCCCCCTCCCCCATTAACTGCAGCTGCTCAAGAGGGTTCTTTGAGCACTGCACGGTAGCTTAGCAAACTAAGCCTCCCCCTGTAGTGCCAGCATCCCTTAGGGGTGCCTGTCCCGATCCCAGCAGCTCTACTTCTGATCCAGCTCACTGCTTATGGCCTGGGACAGTAGCAGACCATGGCACAGGCCCTTGGACCCATGCACCCTCGTAGGAGAACCAGAAGAAGCTCCTGGCTTTTGACTGGCACGGCCCTGGCCATAGAGGCAATTTGAGGGAGTGAATCAGCAGGTAGAGGGTCTCTCTGTAACTCTGACTTTCAAATAAATAAATGTTTGAGTGGGGCAGGTTGGGGGGAAGCTTAGTTTTGGTATAAACAATTGAAATTTGTGTATCTTTCTTTAATTTTTTTTTAAAGATTTATTTTTTTTTTATTGGAAAGGCAAATATACAGAAAGGAGAAGGACAGAGAGAAAGATCTTTTGTCCGATGGTTCACTCCCCAACTGAGTGCAACAGCCGATGCTATGCCGATCCGAAGCCAGGAGCCAGAAGCTTTTGCCGGGTCTCCCACATGGTGCAAGGTCCCAAAGCTTTAAGCCATGCTCGACTGCTTTCCCAGGCCACAAGCAGAGAGCTGGATGGGAAGTGGAGCTGCCGGGATTAGAACCGGCGCCCATATGGGATCCCAGTGGTACGTTCAAGGCGAGGACTTTAGCCACTACACCATCGTGCCGGGTCCTGTGCATCATTTTTTAATAACAAGTTTTCTTTAAAGATTTATTTATTATTGTTGGAAAGTCAGATCAGATTTATGGAGAGAAGGAGAGACAGAGAGAAAGATCTTCCATTACTGATTCACTCCCGACATGGCTGCTACAAGTGGAGCTGAGCCTATCTGAAGCCAGGAGTGAGGAGCCTCTTCCACATCCCCCACACGTGTGCCGGGCCCCAAGGTTTTTTGGCCCACTAGCAGGAACTTGGAGCAGAAGTGGTGGAACTCGAATCAGTGTCTTAACCCACTGAACCACAGTGAATGGTTACCCACATCCTACTGGAAGCTCAAGTTAAGCAAAGAGGTCACGTGGCAAAACAGGAAGCCAAAGACGTGGGAGGGGGCGGCCCACTCTAACATAACAGCCACCCGCTGTTTGGGGGACCCCCTGGGGTTCCTGAAGGATGAATTCAGTTTCCTGGAAGCCTTCCTCATTTCCCACTGCCCACCCCCGCTCCCCTTCCCGGCCAGGCGGCCTTGGAACCTCACCCAGACCCCAGCACCAAGGCAACAGAAGGCTCAGGCGGTGGGGAAGAGGCCCCACAAGCTCTTCAAGGCCCCATAGGATGTGAGGATGATGAAGCCCTCAGACCACAGACGGGAGAACAACTCCATTCCAAGCCACAAAAGTGCCGGATCTCTTCTCTGAATTATTTATGTACCTTCACTTTGTGCAAAAGGCAGAACAGACACGAGAGAAAGATCCTGCATTCACCAAATAAATTCACTTCCCTCCCCTGCCTCCGCCAAAAATGCGTGCAACTGGGAGGGGCAGAGTCAGGCTAAAGCCGGGAGCCTAGAACTTTCTATCCGGGTCTCCCACAAGCACTTGGGCCGTCCCCTGATGCTTTCCCAGATCCACAAGCAAGGGAGCCAGCTACGGAACACAGCTGCCAGGACTTCAACTGGCAGCTATACGTGATGTTGGCGCCACAGGAGATGGCTTTGCCTGCTGATGGTGCCAGCCCCAGCTACACTTTGTATGTTAATTATATTTTTCTTGAATATTCTGAAACAGCCTCCTCTATTTACCCAGAAATAATAGCACAGGTCATGAGGACAAAAAATGGAGTTAGTGATCCAAGGCCTCCACAAAGCCCTAATCAGTGCTGGAATTTGATAAGCGCATTGATGTTGTAATCTTTGAAAAAAAAAAAAAACTCGCTGCTATCTCTCTCTCTTTTATTAAGATTTATTTATTTTTATTGCAAAGTCAGCTATACAGAGAGGAGGAGAGACAGAGAGGAAGATCTTCCATCCAATGATTCACTCCCCAAGTGACTGCAACAGCCGGAGCTGAGCCAATCCGAAGCCAGGAGCCTCTTCCGGGCCTCCGACAAGGGTGCAGGGTCCCAAAGCTTTGGGCTGTTCTTGACTGCTTTCCCAGGCCACAAGCAGAGAGCTGGATGGGAAGCGGGGCTGCCGGGATTAGAACTGGCACCCATGTAGGATCCCAGGCGTGCAAGGCGAGGACCTTAACCACTACACCATCGCGCCGGGCCCAAGAAAGGTTTCTTAAAACAAGAACAGAAGGCAGAGAAGGAGGGGGGCAGGAAAGAGAGGGAGCAAGGTCAGGGCAGAGAGCCCAAGCACCCTGACGGTCATTCCCCCAGCAGCACAGACTCAGGGACACACAGAAAACCCACTGAGACATCCGGGGCAACTGGCCCCTCACCCCTACTCTTGGAGCCCTATGTATATTGGTGGTCTGCGGTGGCCCCAGATCCCACCCCCAGCCTCACTTGTATCTTTGCCACACCTCACTCCTCCAAGGGAGAGCAGGGCCAGGGTACTAGGGCATCAGGTGTGCCCTGAGCTGCTGCCCTCCAAGGCAGGGGACAATAGGCCCTCCTGGCAGGGGAGGGGGGCAGGGGCTGGGGTAGCAGGGCAAGATGGCCAGGTGTCTGGAGTGAGGAAACGAAGAACGAAAACAGCAAGAGAAAGATGATGATGGGCAGATGTGGCAGCCCAAGATGTGATGCTACTGCTGTGCTTGAGCCGTACCAGACCTGGTTCCTCCACCCCAACCAGCTCCCTGCTAATGCAGCTGATGGCTCCAGTGCTCGGGGCCGCTCACACAGGAGACCCAGTGGAATTCCCAGTTCCGGCTATTGGTGCAAGCATCTGGGAGGCAGGGAGGCAGGGAGGCGGGCAAGTGAATGAGTGGATGATAAATCTTTCGCCCTGCTTTTCAAATAAATTAATCACATCTTGGAGAGGCAGCTGGGAGGGGAAGTGGTGAATGAATGAACAACCCGAAAGAGAAAGTGGTGCTTCACCAATGGGGCACAGGAGCGGCGTTCCCCGTCTGGCCCAGCCACACAACAGCCTCATATCAGGACTGTCCCCACCGGGGTTTACAAAAGCACTGAGGATCCTCATGATGACTGATATTCTGGGAAGCCAAGTGGGGTTGGCGGGAAGGAGCCGAGGGCTGCGGCGGGAGGCAAGAGGCTGGGAGGGGCTTCCTGCCCCGGCCCTGGCCTGCAGTGGGCAGCGGCAAGGCCTCCCTCCCACGCGGGCTGGGCTTCCTGGAAAAGGGGCCAAGGAACACACACCAGCCACAGACCTTCTCCACCTGATCACCCCCTCCGGCCACACATCAGTCCACTCTGCTTGTTGGGCCCTGACCCCGAAGTGCAAAGGAGGTGGCCGTGTCAGCTTTCCTAGGTCTGAGAGGTGACAACGCTTTGGTGGTCCCAGGCTGAAGGGGACACAGCCCAGTGTACCGATACAGCCGGCAGGCCAGCCAGCACTCAAGTACGGAACCCCTGAATCCTGTTGGCCATGCCCAGCCTGGAGAACAGCTCAGCTTTGGAGAAATGGCACAGCTTGCATGAACAGCTGGCACCAGTCAGGGTCCCATGCCAGTTTAGGTCGGATAAGCAACCCCCTGGAAGTGGGAGGTGGGGGGATCTGCATCGCCCACTCAGCGTGCAAACAGAGCCCTGGAGCCAGGAATGCACAGACACCCCTCTGCCAACGCTGCTGTTGCTTCGCCAGGCACACCTGTGCTGTGCTAAGGCTTGGAGCCACCTCCTGGTACCCCTACCTCTGCCTGTGCCCCCTGTACCCCAACACCCTCACTGCGGACACCCTCACCATGGGTCACAGACTCTGCATGGAGCACCTGCCGCTGAGGGCCACCCAGCCTCCACCTACCTCTCACTCACCGTCCAATGTCTGAGCAGACCTTGGAGTCAGCGGCCACAGCAGCGCGGAGGAAGGCGTTAGGGCCACAGGGGGTGTGGCGGCGGGAAAGGACCACAGCCAGCACGACAATGGCCAGCGTCAGGGCCAGTCCCAGCAGGACCAGGCTGAGGGTGGCCCTGCGGCCACAGGCCATGGCTCTGTGGCCCAAGGGAAAGAGGAGAAGACAGGTGGGCCAGTGGATGGATGGAGATGAGTGGGGTGGGATGGGTGATCGCACAGATACACAAAGACAGGCAGCGGCTGGACTGGCACGCAGGGCAGCAAGACAAGGAAGGACAAGAGGGACTTACAGGTGGGTGCCAGCAGACAGGTTACAGACAAGCAGCGGGCAGCCAGGTCGGGAGAGAGAGTGGGGACTGTGGGCAGGCGGGCGGCCGGCACAGCCCTTCTGCTTGGGTGCTGGCTGTGGAGGGGAGCTGGCCCCACGCCTGGACTTCCAGTTTGCAGTCCCTGCTCTTGCCCTGGCAGGAAGCCAGGCAACTGACTGGGGAGTTTTTTTTTTTTTTTTTTTTTTCTTGCAGAGAACAGCAGTCTGTTGCATGCAGTTAACCCCCTCCCTGCCCAACTGTCCCACGGCCAGTGAGCTGGCGCCAGGGCTCCCCTCCACATAACCCATTCCATCATATCAAAGACTTGGCACTTGCTGTATGCCTCCCCCAATCCTGAGGAGGCGGGCAGAGAAGCTGGGCACCCAGGAACCCTCGCTCCACTCACGGCAAGGGAGGGGTGACTGTTCTCCCCAGCTGTTCTATTCCAAAGGAGCTGGATAAGGGGCAGGGGCTAAGGCTGAACGCCTCACCACCATGCTGCCCACCCCCCATCTCCCACCCTCTCCATGTGGCCCTGCCCTAGCCACCACTGAGAGACCCAATGGAGGTGGGTGGGGCTCAGAGGCAGTGGGAAAGTGATGGGTCAAGGGTTCAAGCTCAGCTCAGCTCCGCTGGCCTTGGTCTGCTCTCTACACCCTCCCCCCTCTGACACACGCACACATCACTACTCCCAGCTCTGCGGAAGGGGTAGCCTGGCCTCCTGGCACCCTAAGGCAAACACAGGCTGTTCATCTAGTGCTTGGCACCCATTGCCACTGGATCAACTGTCGCTGGGACCCATAGTCCGGGGGCCTCTGGGAAGCCACCTGCCACTTGGCCCCTCACGTTTGGGGCCATCCCACTGTGCCCACATGTGGCTGGCAGAGAGAAGATCCACAGGGGTCCACCTGGGATCAGGCAGGCCATGGGCTGGGCTCCTGCCCCCTCTCCCCCACTCCCCTCCAGGTCCTCACACGTGGAGTCAGAGTCCTCACATATGGCCAGCCTGGGCCAGAGAGCCTGTCCAGGATAAGCTTGTTCCCACAGTTCTGCCTCGGGCCCCCACTTCCACCCTCCCCTCTGCACGCACAATGGCCCCCCAGGGTGCAGGCTGCAATGACATTGCCCAACTTGGAATCCAAGTGCATTCCAGGGCCCACCCACAGCAGACCTCAGGAAGCCCACAGGCGGGACGGGGGTGGGGGGCGGGGTGTGGGACATCCCCGCTCCTCCCCCCCAGCCACCCTGGTGCGGCCCAGAGGATAGGGCCCTATGGGAGGCACGGAGCTAGCCTGGAGGGTGGAGGGAAGATACCAGAAGAATTCAGGCCCTCCCAGTTGTTTAGTGGGAGCCTCACGGCCGCCACCCCTCTCCTGCCATGGCTATGCGAGGCCCGCCCCTGCGGCCTCAGAGTCCTCAACTCTGCTAATGGGATAGGAGGCCCTGGCTTGGTCTCCCAGGATTAAAACCAGCCCAGTCCCACTGCCTTGCACCAGATCCAGCTGTCCACCAGCCCAGGGGGCTGTGCAGCGGCAGTGTGTGTGTGGCTCTAGGGTCAGCAGGCCTCCCTGGGGGCCAAGGGCGGGAGTGGACAAGGGCCCCCAGTCATGCCCTCTCACTCCCTGCGGGTGGACAGAGTTGGCCCTCCGGGACCTGGGGCAGCCTCCTTCATTTGCAGTTCCGTGAGACTCAGGCCCCCCTCCCCTGCCCTCCCTGTCCTGCTTCTGGGACAGGCGGGGGTGGGGGGATGGAGGGGTGGGGGTGGAGGTGGTGGGGGGTCATCAGTGTGGGGGGTGGGTTTCACTCTGACCTTGTGCTTGGAAATCAATCACCCCTGCCCCTTCCCGCTCTCTTCAAGATGTTTCGCGCACCAGCCTCTTTACCTAATCTCCATGGGCCTCAGACCCCACCTCACCTCACGGCGTTGTGTCCTGGAGCAGACCGGATCAACTGGCCCCTGCCTGCACAGGCTGCCCTCTGTCCCCGCTCAACGCTAAGACCGCAGCGCCTCCCGGTGGCCCATCCTGGGAGAAATGACAGCTTCTCCCACTAGCACCCGCAGCTCCAAGATGTCCAAATTCCCACCTTCCACTCTCTCCCCTTCCTCTGCAGCCATTCCACGCACACGTCGCTGAGGCTCAGGGAGTGGGAGCCTGGCCAGCAAGGCTGCCCAGAGCCTGGCGCTGCGGCACCATTTATTGCTTTTCTCTGCAGCTCATGGGCTAAAGGCACCTTGCCCGCAAAGTCCCCACTTGTACGTAGATCTGGTTCCCTGGGCCTGCTTGTCATCCCAGGCCCCTCAGTAGCCAGCAGGTTCTCCCCCTTTTCTGGAGTCCGAGGCGGCTGCCCAGCCACGGGCTGTGCGTAGGACGGCTTGTACCACAGCGATAAATGTGGACGTAGTCTCAGTTTCGTGGCCCCGGGCGTGCAGGCCTGTGACCACCGCCTTGAAAGAATGGAAGGGGAACAGGAGATTGTAGGAGCACCTGTACGCCTCCCAGGAAACCACACCTGTGGGGCCATGAGCTTTGCAGGCCCCACCAGGTGGGACCATTTCCAGCTTAGGAGCCAGGAAAGGGCAAGTTGGAAGTTGCCACCTTGCTGGCATAGCAGCTTAGGGGTGCTGCTCCCAGCAGAAGGCACAGGGACACCAGTGGGGCCCGTTACAGTGGGGCTTGTGGCTCCACCTCCCCCGTCCCACACCCACCTGGTCGAAGCCCCTCTCCAGGGTGGTGGCGCTTGGTAGCAGTTGGTTGTGGAGCCGTGGCTCCTCCACCCCCCTCTTCACGTCATAGTCGAACCACAAACTGTGGATGATGGCCTAGAATGGGGAAAGGTGGACAAGGGTGGAGTGAGCCTGGCGTGAGGGCAGGGCTGGGGAGGGCATGGCTGCGGTGGGGGGGGGGGGGGGGCGGGAGGAGGAGGTGCATACCAGTGCGGTGGCTGTGGTGATCTGGGTGCCCCCCGAGGCACCGACCACCATCTGCACCCGACCGTCGGGGCCCACGATGATGCTTGGACACATAGACGAGAGTGGCTGTTTCCCTGGGAGGGGACAGAGGTGGTCAGCCAGCTGCCCGGGCAGGCTGTCAGCACCTGCCCACGGCCCCCGCCAACCGGCACACCTGGCTTGATGAAATTGGCCGGTGAAGGTGACACCCCAAACTGATTGGTGATGTTAGGGGTGCTGAAGTCGTCCATCTCGTCGTTGAAGATGATCCCACTGACTTGAGACAGGATCTTGGAGCCGAAGCTGTAAGCGGACAGGCAGTCAGAACTGCTTGTGCATGGTGCTGTTGGGTTCTGCCTGGTCCCTTACCCACCCCAGTCCGAGCTCAGGAGGTCCCAGGGCCAGCTACCAAGATGGCGGGAGGGGCCCTCAAGAAAGGGATCCATTGAGGCTGGTGCTGTGGCATCTTCCTATACGAGCACCAGTTCAAGTCCCAGCTGCTTCACTTCCTGATCCAGTAGAGGACGGCCCAAGTGCTTGGGCCCCTACACCCATGTGGAAGACCTGGAAGAAGCTCCTGGCTCCTGGCTTTAGATCAGCACAGCTCTAGCCATTGTGACCACTTGGGGGGAGTGAATCAGCAGATGGAAGATATTTCTGTCTCTGTCTATTCTCTCCATAAATAAGTTACAAAGCAAAATTTAAAAAAAGAAAGAAAGAAAATAGGGCCCAGGCCCGGCGCAGTAGCCTATTGGCTAAAGTCCTCGCCTTGAATGCACTCATTGGGATCCCATATGGGCGCCAGTTCTAATCCCGGCAGCTCCACTTCCCATCTAGCTCCCTGCCTGTGGCCTGGGAAAGCAGTCGAGGACAGCCCAAAGCTTTGGGACCCTGCACCCGCGTGGGAGACCTGGAGGAAAATCCTGGCTCCTTGGCTTTGGATCGGTGTAACTCTGACCATTGCAGTCACTTGGGGAGTGAATCATCGGACGGAAGATCTTCCTCTCTGTCTCTCCTCCTCTCTGTATAGCTGACTTTGCAATAAAAATAAATAAATCTAACTTAAGAAAAAAAAAAAAGAAAAAGATATAGGGCTCAGCATGGTAGCCTAATGGCTAAAATCCTCGCCTTGCATATGCCAGGATCCCATATGGGTGCTGGTTTGTATCCCAGCTGCTCCAGTCCCCATCCAGCTCCCTAGGAAAGCAATTGAGGACGGTCCAAAGCCTTGGGACCCTGCACCTATGTGGGAGAACCACAAGAGGATCCGGGTTCCTGGCTCTGGATCAACTCAGCTCTGGCTGCTGCGCTCACTTGGGGAGTGAATCAGCAGACGGAAGCTCTTCCTCTCTGTCTCTCCTTCTCCGTGTGTATCTGCCTTTCCAATCAAAATCAAGAAATCTTAAAAAAAGAAAGGGGAGGGTGGACCCTTTCTTCCTTTGGGGAATCTCTGCCCCCTCCCCTTCCCCGAGTCACCCTACTAGAGATTGATGGTGCTGGTGGCAGACACGGCATTGCCTTCCTCGTCGACCACGGACAGGTGGGCGGTGCCCGAGTCGTCAGGACTGTAGTACTCCGGCTCGTAGTAGTCGGTGGGGTGTGTGTTGTTGGTGATCTGGGCTCGGAGCTGTGCCGCGTAGTGCTCAGAGGTCATGTTGGCGATCACCTGCCGAGACCCCAGAGCTGGCCTGAAGAGGCGGGGAGGGGGCACAGGCTGGTGCGAGCAGCTCTCAGGAAGCCCCCACCGGGGGCTCCGCCTGCCCCACAGCCCCCCAACTCCCAGGACCCACTCCGCAGCTTGTCCCTGTGGTGGTATTCCAGCAACTCACGATGCCATTCAGGCCTCCAGGCTCGCCACAGGGGGCTCACTCACTCACTCACACAAACATTAGGGGACTTTAGGAAAACTAAACTAAAGATGGCAGCTAGCGCCATGGAGTAAAATATACAGCTGCCTATGGGTGTTGGTTCGAGTCCCAGCTGCTCCATTTCCGATCCAGCTCCCTGCTAATGCACCCTGGGAAGGCAGTGAAGGATGGTACAAGTTTTTGACCCTACACCCACGTGGGAGATTTAGAAGAAGTTCCTTCTTGGTTTTGACGTGGGCCAGCCCTGGCCACCGCAGCCATTTGGGAAATGAACCAGTGGATGGAAGATTCCCTCTGTAACTCTGCCTTTCAAATAAATAAATCTTAAAAAAAAAAAAAAAAAAAAAAACAGAATGGCGAGAGTGTGGTGATCTGGCACCTCAGAAGGTGGGGGAAGGATGGAGCCGGCTGGAAGGTTCTAGATCAGCAGCAGCCTCTCAGGGGAATGGCCCCTTTGAAACCGGAAGCCGTGAAGAAGGGAGGAGGGAGATATGCACACTGAGCTCTGAGCAGCCAGCGGCTGGAGGGGCCGGCCTTAGCCAGGGGGGATCATGGGGCTGGACATGGTGCAGTGGCTTTGGTCATCTCGGGGAGGGCTATCCCAGGTCACAGGGCCGTGTGGGAACAAGTCTGCCCTGCCCTGCAATGCCAGGGATTCTAGCAGGAACAGGCACCCATGAGTGCCCCCTGGTGGAAGGGGACCAGATAGGTGCTGGGGCACAAGGAATGCTGGGAGCTGGGCTGGGGGGAGAGGCTCGTTCCAGGGTATGATGAGGCTGAGGCGTCCCTCCCACCTGCTTCTTTCCTTCTCATTCCTGTCCTCCCTGCAACAATGCCCCCCTCCCCCAGCACCGGCCACTCCAGGACCAATCAGGCTAAGGGGTACAGCATATTCAAAGTCCTGGAAGTAAGAATATGGCCAGAACAGGGCTGGAAAAGAGCTCTATTTGTCCATGGTCAAGTCTATCTCCACCTGCCCAACCCTCCCCCATTCCATACAACATGGCAGGGGCCAGGACTTGGGGTCACCAGTCCCACCCCAGCACACAGTAGGTCTGCACCCAGCAGCAGACTTGCAAAGTTCACATGACCCCGCAGTGGCCACAGGGAGTCCCACCTGGCATCTCCTCCAGGGCAACGGGTTCCCTCCCTTACCTACCTTTGTGACATCCTCAAACCTGGGGTCCCCAAGCAGGGTCCTCTTGGCGTAGGCAAACCGGAAGGCCTCTATGATGCGGTGGTACGTCAGGATCTTCTGCGCGGGGGTCTTGACACTCTCCGGGGAGAAGTTGTATCCTGGATGATCAGAGTCGGGGGGACTCCTGAGAGGGGTTCAGCGATCTCATGACTCCCCAAGGCTAAGAGCCGGTCGGTCACATCAGAGGGGACCAGGCGCCTCCCCCCCAGCCCTCCTCCAGCCAGTCCCAGCAGGCCTCTGCCAGGAGGGAAAGGAGGTGGTGGTGGTGGTGATGCTCAAACAGGGGGACACTCACCTTTGAGGATGTTGAGGATAAGGGCCAGCACAGGGCCGCTGAGCGGGGCGCTGGGCGCATAGAGCACCGAGTCCCCTAGGTGGATGCTGAGTGGATCCTCGATGAGCTGGGCCTTGTAGTTTTTCAAGTCCTGGGCTGTGATGATGCCCCCTGTGGACGAGCGGGGACAGGGTCAGGGTCATGGATCGTGGAGGGGGGATGGAGGATGGAGCTGGGACGCTGGGAGCACGGGGTTGGGGAGGACTGGGCACACTCTGGAGGGTCCTGCTCATCGGGCCACCTGACGGGCAGAGCCCCCCAGGGATAGGTGTGCCTGCCAAAAGGAGGAGTGCCCCCTAGCTGTCCACTGTCGGGACCATCAACCAGCCCCTCTGTCCTGCCTAACGGCGCTCCACACAGCCCCCGCCAGCTGCTCTCCAGCTGCATGACAAGCCTCCTTTGCTCTCTGCTCTCTCTTTTCCTCTCTGGGGCTCCTAAGTAGAGACCCCCTGCTCCCATCTCCCCCCAAGCCCCAGGAACCATCAGCAAGAAATGCCAACATGAGAAGGTGGTTGCCTTGCCAAGTGCCCCCTCCTCCCTTGCCAGCACGCCCCCTCTGGCTAATTCCCTTCTTCATCCCCCATTCCTTATGACTCTTGGGGGTATTGGGGAGGCATCTCTCTCTCTCTGCCTTAGGATGCTAGGAATCTCTTCCCTCTCTCAGCTTGGACACTTCCTCCAGGACGTCCTCCTGGGTGCTCAGTGCCTCCCCCAGCCCTGGCTCCAGCCTCTTGAGCTGTTCAGCGGTTGTTGGCATTCCCCTTGCAAGAGTTCTTCTGGGTGTGTGGGGGTTGTCCAGTGCCCAGCCCAGACTCTCCAGGAGGGCCTGGGCATGGAGTGCTCTGTCATGGAGGTCCTCACCCAGGCCCCCAAGGTCACGTTCCTCACCAGCATCCTGGATGTCCTTGACAATCTGAGCCGTGAGGCTGCCGTCGTAGAAGGCCTGGGCGCCCTCGCGGGCCAGCGTCTCATAGGTGTTTGCCAGCCGCGACATGATCACCTTGTCCCCCTGCTGGAGTACCTTCCCATTGTGGCAAAACACCTCGCTGGGACAGAGGACACACATGTGAGGCAGCTGACTGGGTGGACCCCAGCTGGACTACCACCCCCCCATGCCCATGACCACAAGGTGGTCAAGACAGCACCTGTGGCAGGTACCTCCACCTGCAACACCTGTGCTGTGACACAGCCAGCCCTGCTGCGTGGGGCACACAATTACACCCTAAATATAGAGTCAAGTCCTCATGCCCGTGTGCTGGTGAATCCTCCACTCCCCGCCCCATGCCCCTTCCCCAGCCACAGGCTCACGCACCACAGCGCCGGCGAACCTTCCACCACGGCCCGACTTCTGTTAAGCGCGGCTGCCAGACCCGGGCCCACAGGGAAGCCATAGCGGGCCAACTGGATGCTGGGCTCGAAGAGGCGAGCCCAGGGCAGCCGACCATGCCGCTGGTGTGCCAGCTCGTAACCACGGATCTCACCGGGCACTGCCACGGATAACCCGCCTGTGGTGAGAGACGGAAGACTCCATGAGTAGAGGGTCAGTGAGGCTGGTGGAGAGGTGTGTGTGCGTGGAAGGGGCTGGGCAGGCACAGGATTGGGGGAGGGGGTGCATGAGTGCTGGATTTTGCTGTCTCTGTTGGTCCCTGAGTTGGGACCGCTCTCCCTACCACACACACACACACACACACTTTTTTTTATTATTATTATTGTGACCTGAGTCCCAGGCTCTATTCTGTGGCTTCTCCAAACTTCGGTTGCTCTGTCTGGCCCTAAGGGGTTTTGCCTTCCGGTTCTACCTTCCAAGGAGCCTGCAAGCCCTTCAGAAACAGATTCCCAGAGTTTGTTCAAGGAGCCCCCACTGCTGACCTGGGATCCACCCCATCCACCAGTGAGCGAATAAATGGGATGCTTAAATAAATAAATAAATAAATAAATAAATAAATAAATAAATGCAGGGCCCAGCGCAGAGGCCTAGCCACTAAAGTCCTTCCTTGGACGCGCCCAGGATCCCATATGGGTACAGGTTCTAATCCTGGCAGCTCCACTTCCCATCCAACTCCCTGCCTGTGGCACGGGAGAGCAGTCAAAGACGGCCCGAAGCCTTGGGACCTTGCACCTGTGTGGGAAACCTAGAAGAAGTTCCTGGCTCCTGGCTTTGGATCAGCATAGCATCGGCCGTTGCGCTCACTTGGGGAGTGAATCATCAAATAGAAGATCTTGCTCTCTGTCTCTCCTCCTCTCTGTATATCTGACTTTGTAATGAAAATAACAATAAATCTTTAAAAAAAAAAATGCAGGACTGAAGTGGGCATTTCTGTGTCCTGGTCTCACATCACAGGGTGCAGGTTTCCATTTGTGGTTACTGTTCCCGGTCCTAACTTCCTCCGAATGCAGGACCCACCCCACCGGAAGCAGCAGCAATGACGCAGGTCAACAGGGACCCTGCTACCCTCAAGGGAGACCTGAATCGAATGGCCGCCTGACTTGATTGAACCTCCAGGTTACTGAAGACATTTGCAGAAGTAAACCAGGACAAGGGAGTTCTCTTTCTCAAATATGTCAGTTTCATTTGATTTTGTTAGAAGATTTTTTTTTTTTTTTATCTTGAAAGAGAAAGATCTTCTTTCTGGTTTACTCCCTACCAGGAATGGACCAGACCTAAGCTTCTTCCAAGTCCCATGAGGGTGATGAGCTCAAGCCCTTGGGCCATCTTCTGCTGCTTTTCCCAAGCACATTAGCAGGGAACAAGGTGCAAAGTGGAGCAGCTGGGACTTGAACCAGGGACTACATGGCATACCGGCCGGTGTCACAGGCTGCCCTGGTGATGGATTTCTTAAAATAGCAGGTTCACCTCCAGGTTCATGGCCCTCCCAGCTGTATGGCCTCAGCCCATTTGCCTGATGTCCCTGAGCCTTAGCACCCCACCTGTAAAATGGAAATCAGTGCGGCAGCCCATGGTCCTCACCGCCAACCCAGCGGCTCGCCTGGGAGAGCACCCCACAGGACACCTGCCTGCTGTAAGACCCCTGATACGGGAGAGCTGTCAGGGCAGCACACCTCCTCCACCACCCCTCCATGGACCCGCCCCTCCCCTCAGGACACTCACATTCTATTTTAGAACACTATGCAGTATTTGCATCCCACCCACCACTCTCCCAACACGCTTTGAATCCTCTCTGCATTCCTTCTAAGACCGAGCCCGAGTTAAATTCTATGTAAATAGCTGCGGATGTTGGACTTGTATTTAGGGAGGGATGGTGATAAGAAAATGAAGTATGTGTGGGTTGGTGGGAGTAAGTAAGTTAAACCTCAGCCTGGGCACAGCACAGTGTGGTGACCCAGTGGCTAAAGTCCTTGCCTTGCACACGCCAGGACCCCATATGGGCGCCGGTTCACGTTCTGGCAATCCCACTTCCCATCCAGCTCCCTGCCTGTGGCCTGGGAAAGCAGTCGAGGACGGCGCAAAGCCTTGGGACCCTGCACCTGCATGGGAGACCCAGAAGCAGCCTCTGGCTTCAGATTGGCTCAGTTCTTGCTGTTGTAGCCACTTGGGGAGTAAATCAGTGGGTGGAAGATCTTCTAGGAACTCTGTTTCTCCCCCCTCTCTGTTTATCTGACTTTCCAAATAAAATCTTTAAAAGAAAAAGAAAGCTCCGCCTGTGCATCCCATGTGAACACCGGTTTGAGTCCCGGTTGCTCCACTTCCAATCCAGCTCCCTGTTCATGTACCTGGGAAAGCAGCAGCAGAAGATGGCTCAAGTGCTTGGACCCCCTGCCACCCACATGGGATACCCAGAAGAAGCTCCTGGCTTTTGGCTGGGTCCAACCCAGTTTATCCACTGTGCCCATTTAGGGAGTGAGTTAGCAGACAGAAGATCTCTTTTTCTCCTCTCTCTGTAACTCTACCTTTCAAATACGATAAAATATTTAAAGGAAGAAGAAGAAGAAAATGCCAGGAAACATTCAGTACAGACCAAAATTCTTCAGGGTTTTCAACTTTTGTTTTAGTTTTTGACTCCCAGAGGAGTGGGTCAAATTTATGGACACGGACCCGCGGCAGGAAGTGCTGGAAGGGCTCTGTCCCTTTTCTGCATGGTGATAGTCACCAGGGCTGGTTGGGAGAAGCCCCGAGCTGCCTCCTTGTCCCACCCTCCCCCAGACCCCCGACCCCAGTGGCTGACCTTCCTGGGACTGCGTGGAGCTGTTGAACATGTTAGCGTGGGCCTGCGCGGGCGCCACCTCGCGGGCGTTGATGACTTCGGCCTTCCCTGGATGGAGAAGCAATGGTTAGGTGGGAGAGCCAGCCCCAAGCCCCTTCCCCAGCAGGAGCCTTGGGATGAGGGGTGAGGGCCCACTCAGCTCACCGCCCCTCTCCCAGGCCCTGCCACTCACCCGTGCTGCTGTTGTAGATGGTGAAGAACAGGCCGCCCCCGATGCCCATGCTGTGGGGGTTCATGAGCCCCATACACAGCAGGGCTGCGATGGCCGCGTCCACGGCTGAGCCGCCTTCCTGGAGTATGTCCCTGCCGGTGGTATGTAGGGGGTGGGGTGAGACCCTCCAGGCCACCCCAGCTCCCCAGGAACACCTGTCACCCCTCTACCCACCCACCTCCCCAAAAGAGGACAGAAAGGCTTTCATTATTTTTCTTCTCAAGATGGATTTATTTTTACTTGGGGTTATGGCGTAACTGTGGTCTGCAGCTTTGGCATCCTGTTTGGGTGCATGTTCAAAGCCCGGCTGCTCTGTTTTTGAGCCAGCTCCCTGTTAATGTGCCTAAGAAAGCAGCAAAGGATAGGTCAAGTGCTTGGGCTCCTGTACCCATGTGGGAATCCTGGAAGAAGCTCCTGGCTTCTGGCTTTGATCTGGTCCAGCCCTAGCTGCTAGGGAGTAAGCCAGCAGATGGAAGATATCTGTGTGTGTGTGTGTGTGTGTGTGTGTGTGTGTGTGTGTGTGTGTGTGTGTGTTACTTTGCTTTTCAAACAAATGTTTAAAAACATTTTTAAGAGATTTACTTTGATGTATATAATTTTTTTTTAAATTCATGCATTTCCAGCCCCCCTCAACATGCATTTTTCATGCAAAGTCTTCTTGCACTCTCAGAATTGACAAAAGGGGTGGGTGGAGCCTAGTTGGTCCTTGCTCCCTTCTGCCCTGAGCAGCTGTTTCATGCCTGGAGCATTCTCCTCACCTAGGCAGCCTGTTAGAGCTGGGGAAACAGAGGCAGAGAGGGGCTGGGGTCTTGGCCGGGTCCGCATGTGTGACCTCCCCTAAGGACCCACATCCCCGGTCAGCCCCACTCACCTTCCAATCTCTGAGCAGCCGGCAGCATCGGCAGCCACAGCCGCCCTGGAGTACACATGGCTGCGCTTCCTGGAGGCGGAGGGCAGCAAGACGGCGAGGCAGACAATGACCACCACCAGCACCACGGCCAGCAGGCCCAGTACCACGAACCTCTTCTTCATCGTTCAGCACTTCCTAAGTGTCCCCCACCCCGCATCACCCCAGGACAGTCTGGTCAGACCTCAGAAAGACAAGTCCCCTGTCTCCTTCCAGCCCCTCAGACTCTAGGCCTGGACTTCTCTGACAGTTCCATCCCTGCCCTCCCAAGCTACCCCCTCTCCAGTAGGGACCCATCCCCAACCCCACCCGGCCCCACTCTAGCTTCCAGACTTCTCCTGCCCCTTCTTCTGCAGCTGCTGCTGGCCCACTTCGGAGCACGGCGCTCAGCATCCACCCACCCAAGCCACCATGGTAGGACTGATACTTACCGCCGGCAACAGACAATAGCCCAGACCTGGAGATATGGCGGAGAACTGGCTCACACCCTATACAAAGTAGTCACTTATTTTGTCTGAGATTGTTCCTGATCAAGCCTCCTTGTCCTGCTTCCAAAAAAAAAAAAAATTGTAAGAGTGGTCCTACAACAGGTCTAGCCCTCCCCATTCCCTGGAAGAGAGGGGGAGTGGACTTGGGGTGACCTTAGGGGTACAACAGGTATAGGGCGGCCAGGCACACACACGCCCCGCTGAGAACTCGCTCAACCCAGCCCAGGATTGGTGACAAGCAGAACAGGTGACCCAGCTGGGTTAAAGCCGTGGGGGTGAGGCATCCTCCTTGAGTCTACACTCACCTGCCTCCGGCCTCGGGCAGGATGCTTCTGGGTTCAGTTACAACCTCAGCGGTCTCACTTGCTGGGGGCTGTTTGGAAAATGAAGTGGATTAGCAGGTGCCAAGTACAAGAGATGGGTATAGTTAGGAACATGGCAGCACCTGACGGGGGAGCCTCCATTGCGTGCACATGGCAAGTGGGAGCAAGGACTCTCTTTCTCCGTCATTCCCCCAGCTTGAACCCAGAAGCTGCTAGCTCTGACCGGAGCGTCCGCCCAGCTGCTCCCTGGCTGCCCTCGCTCCAGCATCCCTCCCTCCGCAGCCCTCTGAAAAGCAGTCAAGAAGACTGTCTGGCCAAAGTACCATCGGGGGCCCTGCCCTTCTCGTTTTCCCAGACGTGGCCCACACCCTTTTCCCCAGGCTCTGACAGTTCTCTGGGCACATGGATGCCCTGGGCCAGGCAGACAAGCCTGGTCAGAGTTCAGGGTCCCTGGGAAGTCCATGGGGCCTTAAGAGATAGTCCAGCAACCTGTGGTCTCCAGACCAAACAAAAGATCCCAGCACCCAGGAAAAGTTGGGGGGCTGGGCCGGCTCGCTGTTCCCCTGTTTGGGACCCAAAAGTCACACTTTCATGGTCCCACTAGGCTGCTTTCCGGCTCCGGCTGAGTTTGAAGCCATCACTGTCCCACTGCTTAGAGCCATGCCCAAGGCGCCCCCTTATCTGTCTTTCAGTCCACCTCAGGACCCCAGGACCCCTCCCCCACTAAAAGGAGTCTAGGAATAGACAGTCTATGGATTGTGAAGAGCATAGGGGGCTATACTGGCCCCACCCCCTCCTCCCAGGCAGGCCCGGTCCCACCCCCTCCATCCAGGAATAGCAGCGGAAGACCCCCTGCTGGGGGCCCGGATTTCCAGTTCTCATCCCACCCCCAGTCCCTGTCCCATGCCTTCTCCAGTTTTCTCCAGTAAACTAGAGAGCAGGGGTTGCTGATCCCAATCAGTCGTAGAGGGGAAACTGAGGCAGGGCTTCCAACTTACCTGCCCCTTCTAGCGGCCCTGGTGGGCTGCGCTGAGGAGGTCCAGGGGAGCCCCTCAGCCGCTGGAGGCTGCAGGCCGTGTGAGAAAGTCACAGCCACAGATGTGGCTACCCGCTCGTCCCACTCCGGGGAGAAGCCACGCCTGTCGCCCCTGCTGAGGTCCTCGGGGAGGGGAGGAGGTGGTGGGGAGCCTGGAGATTGACACTAGGTAAGTGCACAAGACAGGCAAGGATCTAGACCTTACCTAGACCCAGAGCAGGCAGGCAGCCAGGCACACTGGGCACCCAGCATCCCCACGGGGCAGCCAGAGGTGTCTGAGTGGGGTGGGGTGGAACGGGGCGGGCGGTCCTCTCTCCAAGGTCCAGCCGGGCAGAGTCTGTGCAGCAGGCACAGTGACTTAGCTTTCTGCAGGTGACTAAAGGTCACACCACCCTGGGAGGGGCTTGAGCAGGAGGTGGGAGGTACTCAGAGCCCAGAGTGAAAATAAAAGGGGGGTTCCTGGCTCCCAGTCTCAGTTCCCTTAGAAGAGCAAGTATTTCCTAGCTGACCATTTGGAAAGCTCCACTGGGTGGTTCACCCCTGTCCTGTCTGGGCGTTGAGGGAGTGTAGAACCTCAGAACCACGATGACCCAGAGGTGCCTCTTCCTAGGGCTGTGGATGAGACACCCCCAGAGTGCACCAGCCCTGAACCTGAACTTGACAGGCCTCCCCACACCCTGACACTGCCACTGCCGCCGCCTTGGTCACAAAAGCCACGAAAAGCAGCGTCCCGGAAAGTGGCCTGGGGGAAGGTTCCATGCGTTCAGACCGGTTCTACTGCCCACCCAAAGGAACACTGCTGGCCCCAGGTCACATAGCTTGGCCACCCAGCACACATGTACACACACACACACACCCCTACACACACCCCACCTTCAAGAGGCTGCATGTCCCTACCCAGCCCACCACCACCAAGGAAGTGACAGCAGGGGGCACAGCCCGTGGAACCTTGGACAATGCTCCCCTTGCCCCCAGAGCCCTCATCCACCAAGAGCAAGGGTCAGTGACTTCCTGAGTCATTGCTCCCTCCCCCTCCCGGCTCCCAGCTGTGCCCAGAAGGGGGTGAGCTCCCTGTCCCCAGGAATGTGCAAGCCTCACTCACCCAGAGACGCTGACTCGGCTGGCAGTATCACCACCCCCTCCCAACACAATCCCAGGACGCGGCAGAGGGACACACACACACACACACACACACAAAGGCATACACACACGCGGGCAGAAGTTTCCTGCTAATCCTCCAGGCGGCTGTGTCATCGCCACAGGGGGAAGCCAGGGCACGTCCCCAGGCCCCGGAAGACAGCAGACTTAGGCCACCACAACTTGCCCAAGGTCAGCTGACCTGAGCAGTGGATGGGAAGTGGGGAGATGGGGTCAGGCTACTTGCCACTCCTCCCCCACCCCTGCCACAGCCCCTCCTGCCTGCACATGGAGAACATAGAATCTGTGTCCCTCGTGGCCTGTCCCATGCCCAGAATTAGGACAAACACCTGCTCCTAAGAGTTGATGACTGACGGCTTATGCACAGAACTTATTGGCGAAGCTACCTGTGTCTCCCTCAACTATTCCCTTCCCCGGCCACCTCTTCATGACCTCAAGGTGGTGGACGACCCTAAAGTTGGACAAAATCGCCCAATTGCCACAGCCCTAGCCACAACCAGGGCCCCCAGAGAAGGACCCAAGACTCCCTGGGAGGCTCAGGCCCCACCCTAAAGCTGACCACCCACCCCACCCCACAGCTCCTTGGTAGGTGGCAGGTATGGGGGAGCAGGGCTATGCTCCTCTCTCTTCTTTGCAAACCCACTTCTTCTCCAGGAGCCAGGTTTCCTGGGAGAAAATTAAGGGCAGCACTCTATTGCCGCCTCTTCAACACACGTATCCCAGGCCCTGGATCAGAAAGAAAACAGAGCCCCGAAGTTGTCAGACACCCACACACGTCCTGGGGCCCTGCCTACCTGTGCAATCTTTTCAGGAGGCATCCACCCCCGGGCTCACTCCCTTCGCCCTAATGCGCAGCTCACACGCATAGCACAGGTGCGTTAAGTTGAGGGACGCCTCCAGAGCGGGACCAGCACAGGGACCAGGGACCAGCACGGGGCAGAGCAGAAGGCGGTGGCACTCACGACTCCCCACTCCCACCTTAGAAAGTCCCCGAGGCTGAGCTCCTCCACCTGTAGCGTTGAGCAGCTCAGAGAGGCTAAGTGTTTTGGGGGGGGGGGGTCACACAGCCAGCCGCTCTCCCCACGCCCCTTTCCCAGCCTGGCTTCTGGGTCTCACACTCCATCCCCAGCTGTGACCCTGCTCCTTCTGCTCCCTCTGCTGGCCCAGCGGGGAGGAGGTTTTAAAGCTGCAGGAGCTAGTCCAAGTCCTCTGCCTGGGGCTGGGTGATCTGATGGGGCCCAGACCTTTGAATGCCAGCTTTAAGGAGGGCCTGGTTGGGATTTGAAAGATAATGATTTATTGCCAGTGTCCTAGATGCTCTGCTTTCCCTGTGGCTCCCAGCTACTGCACCTGGGAAAAGAGTGCAAGATGCTCCCAGCCACACACTTCCCCCAGGCTCCACCCCCAAGAGGAAGCCCCAGACAGAGTTCAGGGTGCCTGACTTTAGACAGCACCAGCTCTAGCCATAGGGGCCCCTTGGGGTGTGTGTCTCCCTTCTCTGTCACTTTACCTTTGAAATAAACAAACATTGAGAAAAAAAAAAAAAAAAAGAGGCTGGGTTTCATCCAAAAGAAGACCCAGGAACAACGATCCCTGGATACCCCTTCCCCAAACAAGAAGGGAGTCCAGCGGCTGTCACCCCAAAGACTCTGGTCACCTGGACACCAACCATCCAGAAAGAGGTGCCCATGGCCTTGGCAATGGAACCTCCATAGCAGGACTTGGAACGTGGGGATGTTCTGGGCAAAGGCACCACTATAGGAACCACCGTGAGTTGAGCAGTCGAAGGGGGTTGGGGGGCACACCTTTTGACCTCCCTCCTCCCGCCAGGAAGTCCTTTCTTGAGTTCCAAGGTGTCAAAGTTGGAAAAGGAGGTGGCCGAGAGTCCAGAGCTCGAAGGCCACCGGGTCAGCCTGGACTTTGAGAGCCCATGGGAGGCTGGTGAATATGTCACCACGCTGGGTAACCTATTAACCCAGGCTCACTCATTAAGACCCTAGTAGGTGCCCGTTACCTACTCCTGGGCCAACTCTGGGGCCACGGGGGCCAAAGTGGGTACAGGTGGTGCTGGTTTCTTTGAGGCGGTTTCCTGGGCTAGCCCAGCCCTGGCACCAGCATCTCTGAATGCCCTTGGTGGAGGGCAGGGGGAAGTGACCAGACAGGAGGCTCACGGGGCTGGTCAAAGTATGTGTGGGGGAGAGCAGTGCAGCCCCCAGTCTTCACAACAACCTGGGGGCCACCCCATCTCTGTACCCTAGGGAAACACAGGAACTCGTGGGGCAAGAGGGGTGCTTCTGACGCAGGAAATTGCAACCTTAGAAAGGAAGGAAAACTGCCTAGAAGTCCCCTTCCCAGTGACCCACAGTCCAAGGAAAGCCATGCAAACCACTTCCTGCCACGGGCATCTCTCATTGCGGTCTCGGCTCACGCCCCACCCCAAGCCTAGGCAAGCCTCAGGTGCCTGGGTTGGGCCACCGCA
This sequence comes from Ochotona curzoniae, assembly GCF_017591425.1. Lineage (NCBI taxonomy): Eukaryota > Metazoa > Chordata > Mammalia > Lagomorpha > Ochotonidae > Ochotona > Ochotona curzoniae. The sequence goes on along the minus strand of NW_024467101.1, from coordinate 6,004,609 downwards.
GGGATCACAGGACACCTTGAACATGTCATAAGCTTTCCTGTGATGGAGCCAGGTTGGGGGAGCAGAGGAGAAGGCTCAGGGCTACTGGGGCAGAATGCTGTGTGGTATGCCCAGGATATACTTGGTCAACTAGATGAGTAACATATTGAACCCAAGCACTGGGGCATCTTGGGACCAACTTGTAGAATCACACAGACTCTTCCTTATTCGCACAGCCCACAAAGCCTGGCTTACACACTTGTCCCTGACAGGAAGCTCATGAGCTGTACCACCCAACACCAAGCCTCTTTTCCTTCTGTGTGGCTGGGCCTGACCCTGAGCGTCACCCGGCTGGCTACACAAGGCAGGGGGCAGGGAGGCAGGGGTCACCCACACCTTTTTGAGCTACCAGGTTGCAGGTGGTCAGGTCATATTGAGGAGATGCAAGGAAAATGCCAGGTCCATACAGAGGGGCTCTGAGGCCCAGGGCTGGTAGGGAGGGAAGCCCTGAGCTTCCTCCAAGCTCGCTAAGAGGCTGGCCAGCACCCCTGTGGCGTGTACTGCCCTCACGATGCCAACACACACACACACACACACACACACACACGCTCCCCTTCTATGGGAGGGTAGAGGCTGGAGCCAGACCAAATGCGTGGGCCTCCAGAACAATCTTCTCTCGTTAAGGCCTGGGGGCAGCATCCAACACCGCCCCCACCCCACCACCCCAGCCTGGCAGTTCCAGGGTCCAACTTCCAACCTTGGAAACTTCAAGTCCTGGGTTTAAATACAACCACAGGCGCTGAAGGGCCCAGGGCTAGGGGCAGCTTCCCTTTGCAGGCAAGTACCAGTGAACTGAAACCAGAGGAAGGCTACCTCCCCCACATACCCCCCACAGTTGGCAGGAAGCACCACCACCGGGGACGAGCCAGTTCTGGGGTCTACCTGCTTTGTCCTGGCTTGATGTAGAACTCGAGGTGCCCCCTTCCTGATCGCACAACCCCCATCCCTCACCCTCCTGGCTTTATACTACTCTCCCAGCAGGGTATTTATTCCATCACCCGGTAATTATCCGCAGTGTCTGGGGCAGGCTCCGGGACTTGGGGGTGGGGTAAGGGCCTGGAGGGGAAAGCCACCTATATCAGCCCCAGATCCAGACCCCATCACATGGCCTGATGTCTTACGGGGAGGCGGTTGGGGTGGGGGGCAAACACATCAAGCCTTCCTGGCACCCACCACCGTCACCGCTGCCCCGTTACCAAGTGATCCCATGGCTGCCCCCAAATGCCCTTTTCCCCCACTTTCATGCACACCGTCCAGATTCACTCACCCGTTCTCACACACCAGGACTCCCCAACTTGTATCACAGAGGGGCCTGCCGGGCTGACTGACTTCTTTCTGGCTTCCAAGTCCGAGTCTGAATCCTCACTTGGCTGGTGTTTTCAGATGCCCCAAGTTGGACAAGCCCAGACGTGAGCTAAACCCCTGCCCACCACACCCCATCCCACTCCACCCCACCTCACCCCCCCCTTTGACCTCTGCTGGCCATGTTAGCCAGCACCTGGCCTCAGGAGGCCCCAGTCTACAACTGCACTTTTCTTTTCCACTTGCTCTCACCTCTGCCCCCTTACCCCACCTCTTCCAGCTCCTGGCTGCACCTGAACCCCTGCATCCCCCATCCCGACCCTGACCCACCTCACAGGCCAATCGCTTCACCTGCTGGCTGGCAGTGAGAGGTCTCGGCCTCCTTGAGCCCAGTGCGCAAAAGCAAATCCAAGCCTGACCCTCCTCCTCCCCTGTTTCAAAGGTCCCCTTTGCCCGGGGGGGATAAATTCTTGCCTTGTCCAAGCCCGCCCCTTGCTCTGAGCCCAGTGCTCTGGCCTGGAGTGTGCTGTGGAATTTTGCTTTGACCCAAAGCAAGCGCTTCCTTCAGTCCTCCTGGCTCATGGTCACTTCCTCCCTTGCCCTCACCCCAACTCCCCCCCACCCTATTTTACCCACACACTTACACCAACTCAGACTTACAGCCATCCAGTGCCGCTGGGTGCAGGGGTGTGGTAGGGGTGAGCTGTCTCCCTGTTGCATCCTCCGACAACCTCTGTCATACGGACATTTCATCCAACCCCTCCATTTTCTAAACCAAGAGACAGAGGTTTGCAGAGCCATCCCCCGCCCCCTCTCCCCTGCCCACCCTTCCGTACTGGGCACTGGGTGGAAGGGCATGCGCCTCCCTCAGAATCCCTATCCACCTGGAAGCTCCGAACGTGACCTTATTTGGAGAGAGTCTTGATGAGGTCAGACTGGATGAAGGCAGACGCTAAAGCCAAGGAAGGAGCCAGGGTCCTTACAAGAAGGTCATGGGAAGGGCCACCTCCCAGCTCAACAGGCTAATCCTCCACCTTCAAGTACCAGTATCCCATAAGGATGCCGGTTCATGTCCCACCTGCTCCACTTCTGATCCAGCTCTGTCTCTGGCCTGGGAAAGCAGTAGAGGACGGCTAGGCTTGTACCCGCTCTCTTGGCTGCCTCCCTCCTGTGATGCCCTGCTCCACCTCCACCCTGTCCCCAGGGTGTGTGTGGGGGGTAATATCCACCTGCCTCACTCCTCCCAGCAAACACAGCAGTTTTGTTTTGCTTTTTTTTTCAGTGATTACTAGGAGGCTCGGGGGCACCTCACTGCCTGCAGAGAGAAAACCCAGTGGGTGTCCCTGGTCCTGGTCCTAAGGCAGGACTGGGTGGGTAGAAAAGGTGGCCGAAGGTAGGGTAGGTTTAGTTCCTGCCCATGCTTCTGGGTCGTGTGGACCTAGCTCCCCAGCTGGAATGATCTTGGTGGCCAATGGCTGGGCACACTATAAGTGTGGCTGTCACCTATAGCAGACATCTGGGAAGTCCTACTTGGCATGAGGATGCTTCATAACGTCAGCAAAAAAATATATAATTAAAAGAAATTAATTTTGGCTGCAAACAAACAAACACACACACACACACACACACACACAAACTCTGAGGGCCCGGCACAGAAGCCTAGTTGTTAAAGTCCTCATCTTGCACTCACTGGGATCTCATATGGGCACCGGTTCTAATCTTGGCAGCTCCACTTCCCATCCATTTCCCTGCTTGTGGCCTGGGAAAGCAGTCAAGGATCACCTGAAGTCTTGGGACCCTGCACCCGTGTAGGAGACCCAGAAGAGCTCCTGGCTCCTGGCTTTGGATCGGTGCAGCACTGGCCATTGCACTCACTTGGGGAGTGAATCATCAGACAGAAGATCTTCCTCTCTGTCCTCTCCTCCTTTCTGTATATCTGCCTTTCCAATAAAAAAAATCTTTTAAAAAACTATTTATTTTATTTATTTATTTTTTATTGCAAAGTCAGATACATAGAGAAGGAGAGACAGGGAGGAAGATCTTCCGTGCGATGATTCACTCCCCAAGTGACCACAACAGTCAGTGCTGCGCCAATCCGAAGCCAGGAGCCACGAGCTCTTCTGGGTTTCCTATGCGGGTGCAGGGTCCCAAGAGTTTGGGCCGCACTCAACTGCCTTCCCAAGCCACAAGCAGGGAGCTGGATGGGAAGTGATGTCACCAAGACCCCATATGGGATCCCAGTGGTGCGTTCAAAGCGAGGACTACTCTATCGCGCTGGGCCCAGCTGAGCAGTTTTAACCATTTGGAAAGTGGAACAGTAGATGTTAAAAAAAATTTTTTTTTCTCTCAATCTCTCCTTTTTTTCAGTAATTTGAAAGGCATAGTGGCAGAGAGATCTCCCATTCACTGAATGATTGCAATGGCTCAAGCTGAGCCGGTCCAAAGTCAGGTGCTCAAAACTTCATTCGGATCGCAAATGTGAGTGCAGGTGCCCATGCGCTTGGACCATCTGCTGCTTTCCCAGGTTCCTCAGCAGGGAGCTGGATTGGAAGTGGAGCAACCAAAACAAACCGGTACCCGTATGGGATGCTGGTGTGGCAGGCAGTGACTTCACCTGCTACGTCACAGTGAAGGCCCCCCCAATAAGTTAAAAAGTGTCCACTAAACTTTTGAGCATCTCAACTGGTCCCTGATCAGGGCTTGGGGTCTGGTTTTTTTCTTGTCTATGGGATCTCTGCTCCCCACACCTCCACCCCAACTTTCTTATCTCACTGGCTCCCTGAGGGACCCAGCATAAGCCCCTCAACTGGAACAGCAGTCCTGGGGGGACTGTGAGGGCGGCACGGCTGTCCCTTGTAAGCTGCTGCCAAGGACAATTCCAGGGAGGCGGCCAGCAACCTTCAGTTAAATACACGGCAGTGAAGAAGACAAGTTATTCCCACTCTCCCCCTTACCCCTTCCCCCCGCTGCCTCCCCAAGGAACAGCTCTAACTATTGGGGATTCATATGTACATCAAGCCGGGCTAGAAACAGTCCCTAAGAACCAGCTCATCCCAGGCCCTCCCCACAGCAGGCAGAGGGAGGTCCATCCAGGGATAGGTGCTCAGACACACACACACACTCTCCCTCCTTTCCTGGAAAAATTTCCTCTCAGACTGGGACACAGAAGGGATTGGGAGAGTCATGGAGCTGGGGGGAGCATTCATTCTCAGCTTTGCACTGGGGTCAAAGCCCTGGGCATACACACCCCATGCCCCTCACTGTCCATACTGTTCCTGGACACCCCGGCTCAGCTCTCCTTCACCCCCATTTCCTCTCATCCATCTTGCACTGTCCAGGCCTCTGGGCTCAGCCTCTGGAAAGATGCAGATCTGGGAGCTACCCAGGGGAAGATGACAGGGGTCCAGAGGGGGAGAGGGCTTACCCGGCTGCCTGAGGCTCGGCTCTGGGCAGAGAAGGGGGTCAGAGAAGTCCCTGGGGGCTACAGCTTAGGGCTCAGTCGGTTCAGCCACAGAGCCTTGGCCCAGCGGGTCATTCAGATTGCCAGGGAGGAAACCTGCGGTGCCAAGGTGGCCCCAGGACAACCCTGACTGTAAAAGAAGGGGGAAAGAGAGGGAGGAGTCTGACAGGTGCCAGGAAGGAAGAAGTTCCTTGGTTAGACGGAACTGAGGTTACACAGACCTGAGGGGGTGGGGAGGGAGGAGAGGCAGGAAATCAGTGGTCAGTGGGGACCCCCACCCCCGCAGTGGCGGGGGCTAACCTCAGGAAGTGGAACCTGCCATCCCTTTGCTATGTGCTCATCCACCATGCTGGCCCAACCGGGACCCCAGCCTTGCACAGTGCCCTGCCCCCTGGGACTGAGGACCAGAGCCCAGCGACCCCTCCCCTAAACCCTCCCCACATAACACACACTTCACCGGAGGGTCCCAGAGTTGGGTGAGGGTGGGGGTATTTGCACAGGGAGCTCCATGTGCTGGGGACAGCTCTCAAGCAGGTCCCTGGCTCCAGCCTGGTCCCGCTGGCTTGCCACGTCTGCACCTCTGCCCACTTGCCAAGCAGGAAGACTGGAGACAGCCCCACCCATTTCAAGGTGAATAGCCGCGCCCACTCGGTCTCCCAGGCCGGCGCCACGGGGGGCTGGCTCCACCCAACCAAGCAGGGAGTGACCCTAAATAATGGTTTTGCAGAAGTGGCCCTGAAGGGATCAGATATGGATGAATCTGCTAGCCACGGATTCCTCAAAGCCTGGGGGTGGGGGTGGGATGATAGTACACGTGCCTGGGCCAGACCCGACCGGGCTCCGGAGTCGGGTCGGATGCTGTGAGCTCCACCCTCCACCCCCTCATCCAGCCACACCGAGGTTGTCGCCACGTGGGCGCTCAGGGTGGGACGCTGCCCGCTGGACACATCCCCAGGTCGGGGCGGGGCGCAGGCAGACCAGCCTCCAACCCGCCGCCACAGAGGCTATGGGAGTGCAGCTGAGCTGGCGCGCTGGGTCCGAGGCGGACTCGGAGGCCAGGGCGCTCGAGCCCGCGCCGGGTGCACAGGCTCCCCGAGATCCAGGCCACGCTCTCCGAGCTGATGACAGAGGGAGCCCGGCAGCCGCTGGGCAGCTGCGCCTCCTGCGCTAGGCGAGCGAGGCAAGGAGCGGTGCCACGAGCAAACCCGACTGGTGGCCGGAGGACCGGAGAGGGAGGAACCCGGGCTGGGTGGGGAACCTGGGACTCCCATGAGGGAGACAGAGGAGGCCTCTGTCTAGACGAGGGGGTCCTGCCAGTGTGTCCTGAGCTCTGGGTCTTGAAGCTGCTGGTGTGTGCTGAGGGCGCCCCCACCCGAAGCCTGGCGCTAAGAGCCCCGATTCAGAGAGAGGAGATTCCTGGATGTGTTTTTTGGTTTTTTGTTTTGTTTTGTTTTGTTTTTTTTCCGGGAGAACTAGATGTGTGGGAGGAACCGGACCATCTTGTATTGGCCCACAATGGCGGGGAGCGGGGAGGATGGCAGGAAAGCGTGGCAGACAACAGGTCAGCTCCCTGTTCCTTTGGGAGGGAGGGAGACAGAGAGAGAGGCAGGCACAGGTTTGCAAGTTGGATCTGCAGGTGCACTCCTGCCAGGGAACCATGGACGCAGCCTGGAAAGGGCCATGGCACCTGTCGCCTGTTCTCTTAACTTTTCACAGGGTACAAAATGTGGGCGAGGAGTTTGGGTGGGCATGTACCCTGAGTGAAGTTAAGAGGACAAGCAACACCACAGCACACACTGGGCTGGCTGGGAACTCTGCGTTGCAGTAGGAGGCATTTCCAGGATCACCAGTGTCACTTCAGGGCAAAGCACTTTTCCACTTTAACCCCATCCCCGACCCCTTCAGCAACAGCTGCCCAGCTGCCTCCCTTCCCCTCCATCCTGTGAACTGAAATTAATCAAGTTTGGCCTGCAGAATGTCTTGATTAGAGACGGGAGTGGAGGGTGAGGGAAGAGGGAGGAGACAGGTCCCAGAGAGGAACGTGGGGTGATGGGGCAGGCAGTCATGGCCAGAGCCTGGCACTTCTCCCATGCCCCCCAACAGCCACTGCTCCTGCTCCACTTTTTTTTGCTCCTGGCTCACCTGGCTGGAAAGGTGGAGCTGGCCCTTTAAGAGGAGCTGTCCAGGCCAGCTGAAGATGGTAGAGTGTGGTCCGGGTCTGGGGCCCTGTCTGGATCTACCCAGGCTCCTCCCTTACCCACCCCCCCAGCTGGGTCCTCCCTAGCTGGCATCTGTGACCTGAACCATGTTGAAAAAAGCAAACAGCAGAACAGCCTGAATCAGCCAGATGCATAGCATGGGCTATCTCCAGACACATAGCATGGGCTATCTCCAGAAAGTGCCCGGAGCCCAAGGCCCTGCTCTGGGCATTCTCTGGGAGACAAGAGACCAGATGAGTCAGCCTCTCTGGGTCCCAGAGGTTGGGATGTGAGGCCCAGTGAGGGTGTGTGTGTGTGTGTGTGTGTGTGTGTGTGTGTGTGTTGGGGGGTAGGGCGGAGGTCTATCCTGGCCTATAACCCTACAGGAAGCCTGCCTGGCCAGGTCTGCCAGTGCCCAGGTGCCCAGTGGGAAATAGGCATCTGGTGAAGCGGCAAAGGCAGTGAGGCCAGGGTGCTGGCCAGGCGTGGGAAGGGCTGAAACTCCACACAGTCTGTGTGTCGAGTCTCTTGGCTACCAGTCAAGGTCAAGCTGGAGGGGACAGGGTCAGGATTGGGACATTTGTTTCTTGGAGTTGACTTGGGCAGCCCTGCCTGCGGCGGGCTTGAGGAGAGTGGAGGGTCCAGGGGCTACCTAGAGGTGGCTGCTGCAGGTGAGGCAGGGGCAATGGGGAGAGGAAGAAGGGGATGGTCTGGGGAGGGGAGACAGGGGGACGTAGGGGTGCTGGGTGACTTCCGGAAGTGCCCCACACTGAGTTGGAGCTGCCTTTGGGACAGTAAGCTGGGAGAGGTCTGTCCAACAGGCTACAGCTCCAGTGACATCAGCCATGCCCCCCCACAAAATGCAACCCCCCCAACAAATACCAAACCCAGCAATAAAGCCTTCAGCAGGACACCTCACCTCTTTCTACCCCTTTCCACCCCTGGGGGGGCGCCGTCCTTCTCCTCACCTATGGAGTCTACCTGCCGCCTGGACAGTTGACCCATCCCCATCCAATGAGAGGGCACTCCAGCAAGCCCTGGGGAGGGAGGACAACTGGGTGAGGCGGGAAGGGCACCCTCAATTTTCTTCTCTGCCTGCAGGATCTGGAACCTGAGGGGACCATTCATTGACATCTTCTAAGGGAACGCAACCCTCTTGAACTTAGGGAAGCCCATCTCCTGTGGCCTGCTGGCCCACCTGGCTAGGGCCCTGCAGTGCCCCCAGAGAAAGCGAGCTCAGTCGAAGCTTGGAGAAGGAGCAGAAGAAGAGCATGCTGACCTGGCTCTCGTTCCTCCTACAACCTGGGGTTGGCGGCAGTTGGAGCAGGACTCCCTCGAGGGGCTTGGTCTGGCCTCCCCCCTGCAGCAAGTCTCTGGTGGCAGGGAGGGGGGGGGGCAGTGTGGAGAGTGGGCGGGCAGCTGATAGCCCGAGACGCTGGCCCAGAGTCCCAGAGGCCAGGGAACAAGGGCCCCATTGTCTTGGCTTCCTCCCGCCCCGGGCACACTGGGCACCGCTGGGCCTGGGACCAGTCTGTCCAGCTCCCAGGCAGCAGCCTCTCGTGGCTTGGTGCCAATTCCCGGCCACCCGGGAGGCAGGGGAGGGGGAGGCCCTGGTGACAGCTTCAATGAGTTCAGTGCACATTCACACTCGGAGCCCAGCTCCTTCTTCCCAAAGTTCCCAGACGGGACTGGATGGCGGACTCAGCAGCTTGGGCTCATACGTACCCGCTGCCCCCTCTTCCTTCTGCCCAGCCCCCACAAGACCGTGAACTCTGCTAGCAGCTCATCTACCACCTCCCCCCAAGTGCCAGCGAGGGGCAACCTGGCCCAGAGGAGGATGAACACAGTGGTAAGCAGAGGCCAGCCACCGCCCCTTTTTGGACTCCTGTCACCACAGCCTGGTGCGGATGCTGGAGGGGTCCTCATGGCACAAGGGACAGGGTGGGCAGTGGCACAGTCTGACTTTTTATTATTATTATTATTATTATTGAAAAGGCAGCCAGAGAGGAGGAGAGACAGAGAGAAGAACTTCCGTCCGGGCCCGACGGCGTGACCTAGCGGCTGAGGTCCTTGCCTTGAACACGCCAGGATCCCATATGGACGCTGGTTCTAATCCCGGCAGCTCCACTTCCCATCCAGCTCCCTGCTTGTGGCCTGGGAAGGCTGTCGAGGACGGCCCAAAGCCTTGGGATCCTGAACCCGTGTGGGATACCCGGAAGAAGTTCCTGGATCCTATCTTTGGATTGGCATAGCATCAGCCGTTGCGCTCACTTGGGGAGTGAATCATCGGACGGAAGATCTTCCTGTCTCTCCTCCTCTCTGTATATCTGCCTTTCCAATGAATAAATAAATCTTAAAAAAAAAAAAAAAAAGAACATCCATCCAATGATTCACTCCCCTAGTGACCGCAACGGCTGGAAGCCAAGCCAATCGGAAGTTCTCCCAATCTCCCACGTGGGTGCAGGGAACCGGATGGGAAGCGGGGCCACCGAGATTAGAACCGGCATCCATATGGGATCCCAGCACGATCAAGGTGAGGATTTTAGCCACTAGGCTATGGCACCAGGCCCACAATTTGACTTATGATTCCTATTTTACAAAGAGGGACAAAGTGAGGCTGTCCAAGGCCACACCCAGTCCCTATTTCCTGCATCCGAGCTGGGCCACCTAGCTGGCTCTGCTGCAGGTCCCCTGGGCTGTCACTTCGTCACAGCCTTCACGACACAGACTCAGCTTGGGGGTGAACCCAGCCTATCATTTTCCCTCTTTATCCCTTACCCACCCCATCTTGAGCCTGGTGGCCCACCCTGCCCTGGGAGCCCACGGGATGCTCCGCTTTGCTCCAGCTTCTGGGCTACATTCAAATGACAAGTGAGAGACAGAGCTAGAGGGGTGTTGCGGAGAACATGGGATCCCTTAATCATCTCTCCTTGAAACACAGGGCCCCCCCTTTTGCATAGCCCCCCCCAGCCCCTCCCTCAGCACCCTGGCTCTCTTTTTCTTTAGTTCCCAACGCAGGGTGTGGGTTGAGGATGAGGGGGACCAAGCTTGATATCTTAGCTGCTCCTCCTTGTGGGAAAGCTTCCCCTCATCCCATAGGAACAAAATAAAACAAACAAAGCCCATGTGTGCTCAGCACATGTTCTGGGAGACATGGCCCTTCCCGCAGGTATGCGGCCGTGGATGTCACCCCTGCTCTCTGGGCATCGGCTGGGCCCTCTGTGGTATGGGTTCCTCCTTCCTCACCCCCGCAGAGTTGGTGTTAAAGGCAGAGGGATAAAAACATAAGACAGGTATGACTACAGTTTTTCTAACAGCAACAATCCATAAACCTGTTGGATCCTGCGACAGAGGGGAAACAGGTTCACTGGCCACGGCCACCACCTTCTTCCTTTCTTTTTTTAAGACTTATCCATTTAAAAAAAAAATAATTTATTTTATTTTTACTGGAAAGTCAGATATACAGAGGAGGTGAGACAAAGAGGAATATCTTCTGTCTGTTGATTCATTCCTCAAGTGGACACAACAGCCAGAGCTGAGCCAATCCGAAGCTAGGAGCCTCTTCTGGGTCTCCCAAGGCTTTTGGGCCATCCTCGGCTGCTTTCCCAGGCCACAGCAGGAAGCTGGATTGGAAGCAGGGCTGCTGGAACCGGCTCCCACATGGGATCCTGACACATACAAGGCGAGAACTTCAGCCACTAGGCTGCCACACTGGGCCCGGCCATCTGCTTTCAAAGTGGCCAGTGACAGCCCTGACCAAAGCTGTCTCCTGTGCATGGTTGCTTGGTGGTCCTGAGGCCCAGGCCATCATTCAATTCCTTTCTGCCTGTATCCCACAGCAGTCTGAAGAAGATCCTGTCAGCACTGGTGGCTGGGGAGACCGTGGCCCTCTGTGTCCAGCTGCCAATGCAGGACATGTGGCACATCGTGCACTAGCTGGGCAGCCAGTACTGAATGCTGAGCTGTTGTTTTCGCTGCCGCCCAGCCTTTGGACACTGCCCCGCCTCTCCCAGCTGCTACTCAATGGCAACTGACTGATGTAAGCCACCACCTGCCAACTCACCAAGGCCAATTCCTGGTGCTGCCCTGGGTGGATTTGAGCAACAACCTGAACATAGCCTCCCTGCCCCAGCCCTTGCTGGTTGATTTGCATAGGCGGCTGGACCTGGAGTACTGAGTACAACGGCTGGACCTGGAGTATTGAGCTTGGGACCACCGCTGCTGCTGCCTCCCCTGGGGCTTTGCAGCTGCAGGGTTGAGGTCTGCGCTCTCAGCCTGCTGTGCCAGGTGACCCGCCACCTGCCTACATGATGAATGCTCTCAAGCCAACAGGACAGTGGAGAGTGAAGACCTAGGAGGATTGCCAGGAGTTAAAGAGACAGAAGAAGAGTGAGCTAGGAGGCTCAGTCCTTCTTTCAGCAGGAACGGTCCCCGCTCCACCTCACCTCTCCTGACACCCACAGGTCAGACCCCAAAATAAAGGCTTCCCCATCTCAGCTTTCCTGCATCGTGAACCTGGTATGTCTGGAAGGTAAGGACTGACCCGCCAGCGGCACCCTGGGCAGTGCCCTGCTGGAGACCAACAGATGCAGGTGTTAGGGGTTATCCGTGTGGCCTGGGGAGTTAGAGGAGAGGGAAGGCAGGATCAGGCTCCTGGGGAGGAAGAAGCTTATCCCCGGGGATGTAGGGACAGCTCAATGTGGAGCAAGCTTCCAGCCCTTCCCAGCCACCAACCCTGGCAGGGGCACTGGTGACAAGGCTGTAGACAGCTGTCCCGTGTCTCCCAGCCTCCCAGCTCCTGTCCACCGGCTTACACGAGCAAAGCCCCAGCAAACTTAAATGGAGACAAGGAGCTGTTCACTGCCCCCAGGGTCCAGCCCTGCCCCTTCTCCCCAGGTACCTAACCAGCTGGTGCGTCTGCAAGGTTAGGAATTGCACCAGTGTCAGAGGCATTCCCCCTCAAGCCCCAGGGGGAGGACCCCCTCCAAGAGCACGCAGGGGCAGGTTGTGGGTGGGCATAGCCAGCAGTGAGGCACTTTGGGGTGCAGCCCAGCACCACGGTCATCCTCACAGCCCTCTTGTAGGAAGCTGGAGCAGAGCTTGACTCAGAAACCAGCAGGGCAGGCCGGAACAGAGATTGAAAATGCCCAGTGTTAGAATGGAGACCCCCTGTTGCATGGAGAGGTCCCAGGGCCATACAGAAGGTGGGGGTCCCCTGGGCCTATGGACTCCAAGGCTCACAGGGGACCATGAGTGGTACACCAACAGACAGGCCTTGGGACAGGAGGCAGCCGAGAGGGGTGAGGGGCAGGATGGTATGGGGCTAGGATCCTGTTTCCACATAGGCTCCACTTATCTACCTCCCTGAGCCAGGTGGTGGAGGCTGTGGGAAAGGAACAAATCACACTCGGACCAGCCCAGACAGAGTTCCAGACTCGTGGAGGTACCTGGCTCGGCTTTTCCCATCTCCCGGGTCCCTCCTCTTGTGCCTTTGTGAAATAGGGCTTGCAGTCCACAGTTCACCTTGCTGTTCCATGGGGTGGGGGTGTTTTCCCTGGGCCCTCTCCTCACTCCCTGCAAAAGGGGATGCCAGTGCGTGGACGGCGGCAAAGCAGAGCACAGAGTGGACATATGGCCTATAGAAAAGAGGGAGGATGGGAAGGCCAGCCTTGGGCTGATAAACACGTGTTGGAGGGATGACCTTCCCTTGCCAAATCCTTTGTTGGACAAATGTCAAGCCTTCTCCTGCCCCCACCCCTCTGCTGTCACCACCCGCCAGTAAAATTTTCAATATCACCAGGCAGAGAGATTAGCTCCTTACCAGGACGGTGCCCACGCTGACGGGTACCCGAGTTGGGTGCTGCAGGCGAGAACCCAGGTGGCCACAGATGGTCAGATGTGTCTCTCTCCCTGTGTGACGCAGGCCCGTATGATGCACCCAACCAAGCTGGGAGCTGACTCTCTGAAAACTGGGGGAGGGTTACCCCACCCTGGGGCAAGGGGGCTTGCAGGTGTGTGCTCACAGCCGGCCCCCTCCTGGGGGCCCTCACGACCCCAGGTGACGTGGCAGTTTTGGGTGAGCTGGGACGCTGAGCTACAGGAAGTGGAGAATTGCGTGTTGTATGGTTTATGCATAAACAGTAGGCGTTTATTTGGCTCTTGGTCAAAGATCGGAGGACGCCTGCAATCTGGTGAGGGCCTCCTTGCTGCGTCACGGGTCATGGTCAAGGCAGAGGGCGTCATGTGCTTGGGAAGGAGCACACGAGAGGGCGAAAGGCATATCTGAACTCTCCCTTCTGTAACAAATTCATCTTTGCAATTCAGTGTCATTCATCCTTGGAGCTAACTGTCTTTTAAATGTCCCACCCCCCAACACCATTACACTGGGGACAGTTTCCAACATGGGAGCTCTGGGGAACGTAACAGCGCAGCGAGCCTCGTGTAGTTCAGTGGGGCCAGAGTTCCAGGGGCAGGAAGAAGCAGGCGGAGAGTATGGTCCTTAGCTAGAGATCTGGTTACACAAAGCTCCCCCTCCTCCAAGCATCCCGTAGCCTGGGGATGACATAAGGTTTGCAAAGTGTCAACTGCCAAGAGAGGGACAGAGGAAGGCCAGGCCATCATGGGTGCCTCCACCCAGGCCTCTCTGTGAATTTCACTTATAGGAGCTGGATATTACTACTTTCCTAGAAACACATTTAATTGGCCTGATGGTTGTATAAGTCTTGTTCTTTCGGCAGGGAGAGTTGGAAGCTGAGCTCTGTGCAGAGTTGATGGTTCTTCATCTGGGAAGCTTAATGTATTCATGTCACTTTGATGTTGGGGAGGGAGGGGCAGTGCCGGGAGTCTGCCCGTCTCGTAATTGCTAGAGATTGCCAACACTTTGCTTGTTAGCACACCTGTCACACACAAGCAGATTTTTTTTTTCATGCTTGCAAGTCCCAGACGCACAGGTGCTCACTAAGCCACTAGCCCTGCTCCAAATTCCCCCAGGGCTGGGAACCTGGCATCCGGTGCCTACTCCTGGAACACTGCCTGCAGAAATGGCCTCATCTTGCCTCGTTGCTTCCTCCCGGCAGAAGACAGCAGAGGCACCAGGTCATGCGCTGGCCTCGATGAGCCCCAAGGGACACCGGGATGTCCCTTTTCCCCTGGGAACACTAAGGTATCATAAGGCGTTCGCAGCTGGGTCTGTCACCTTGGTTTCTGATTCAAACATAATCTGGTGAGGCTCTGACCACACTGCACCCGGCTACCCAGTGAATGGAGCTTTTGTCTGGCCTGCAGCAACAGTCACCCCGGGAGAGGCTGAGCCACCGCTCTGTCCCCTTTTCACTGTGGTTCTTGCCCCAGGCCCGTTGCTTCCTTCACACCGTGAGCTCCTCCCCAATTCTGCTGAATGTTGAATTTCCTCCTGGCCCCCCTCTACCCCGATTCCTTCTCCAAGACTCTGTCCTTGACCTCTTAACTGATCCCACAACTCTGGCTGGCTGCCAGGGTCCCTGTTAGTCCACTTGCCTTGTGTCTTGGCCTGGAAATTCTCATAAGGCCTTCAATGGAGGCAACTGTACAAGTTGCTTTAAAGGCATTTCTCACTTTTCAAGGACCACCTTCCTCCAATGGCTAACGTCCAGTGTCTTCAAAATCACTGTTTTATGTATTTTGTGCTTTGGGGGGGCACGTGAGAGGCACAGCACTCAATGAGGGCTATCATTCCTACTGTGGCCAGTTGCAGAATAAAATTTTAAATGCATTGTCTTTTTATTTTTTGATTTTTATTGGAAACTTGGATACACAGAAAGGAGGAGAGACGGAGAGGAAGATCTTCTGTCCATTGACTCACTCCCCAAATGGCTGCAGTGGTCGAAGCTGGGCTGACCCAAAGCCAGGGACCAGGAGCTTCTTGATGGGTTTCCAGGTGGTTACAGGGGCCCAAGGACTTGGGTCATCCTCTGCTGCTTTCCCAGGCACATTAGTAAGGGAGCTGGCTTGAAAGCGGAGTGGCTGGAGGCCTAGCAGCTAAAGTCCTTGCCTGGCATGCACTGGGATCCCATATGAGCGCCGGTTCTAATCCCGGCAGCTACACTTCCCATCCAGCTCCCTGCTTGTGGCCTGGGAAAGCAGTTGAGGACGGCCCAAAGCCTTGGGACCCTACACCCATATGGGAGAACCAGAGGAAGTTCCTGGATCCTGGCTTTGGATCGGCACAGCACTGGCCATTGCAGTCATTTGGGGAGTGAGTCATCAGACAGAAGATCTTCCTCTCTGTCTCTCCTCCTCTCTGTATATCTGCCTTTCCAATAAAAATAAACAAATCTTAAAATATATATATATATAGGCAGACTACCAATGACTGTCAGGTACCAAAGAAAATCTGTAATGGGAAAGACTAAATGACAAATCAAAGAGCAGAAAAACATGCAGGAGGTAACAGGTACAATAGAGAGGACTTAAAATCCTAGAGAGACTTTGAGATCATGGAATAAGAGTAGCATCCGAGAATCCACTTGGTGCAGGAGAATCAAGACAAGAAAATGATAGGGAAGGGAGGAAAAGATAAGAAACACACACGTCCCAAGTCCAGCATCTGGGTAATAGGAATTCCAGAATAACCAAAAGGAGGAAATCATTAGCAACAAGGTTCCTGGTCAGGCAGCATGAGAGCTCCACGGGCGCCCGGCACAACACACGGCGACAGACTTCAAGTCTCACACAGGGCTGGCTAACGTTACAGGGGTAAGGTCTAAGCTTACAACATCCCGTGTTCAAGTCTTGGCTCTTCCACTTCTGATCCAGCTCTCTACTAACACGCCTGGGAAAGCAGCACCGGCCGTTGCGCTCACTTGTGGAGTGAATTATCGGACGGAAGATCTTCCTCCCTGTCTCTCCTCCTCTCTGTATAGCTGACTTTCCAATAAAAATAAATAAATCTTAAAAAAAAAAAAAAGAAAGAAAAATGCATCCCCATCCCCCATGCCTCCTCTCTCTCCAGCAGGTCCTTCCCAAGAAAGGAATGGGAGCATCTCAGGAAATGTGCAGGGAGAGCCGCTGACAATGGCCGGGAAGGGGCAAGACCAGTCTGGATGGGAGCCGGCTAAGAATCGCTGACAACACGGATGATGTGTTGGTCTTTAGATGAGTTGGGGCTTGACCTAGTGACAAGTAAGAAAACTAAGCCAAGAAAAATATAGGAGGATTATGACTTCTGGGGAAGAGAAAGGCCCACAGTAATCTGGTCTACTAGGTGGGTCAGTGGTGACTCGAAGACCCAGTGACTATGGCAGAACCAGAATGACAACCAGGGAGATGGGAGGCGCATGCGTGGTGGGTGGAAGAGTTCAAGATATGAAACAGCAAGGAGTGGCCATGCAGCTGCAGGGGGGGAGCGAAAGGGACTTATCTCCTTCGCCCACCTCTAAGATTTCCCTTTTTTTCCCTTAAAGATTTATTTTTATTGGAAAGTCAGATATACAGAGAGGAGACAGAGAAACATCTTCCATTAGTTGATTCACTCCCTAAGTGGCTACAACAGCCAGAGCTGCACCAATCCTAAGCCAGGAGCCTCTTCCAGGGCTCTCATGCGAGTGCAGGGTCCCAAAGCTTTGGGCTGTCCTCTGCTGCTTTCCCAGGCCACCAGCAGGGAGCCAGATGGGAAGCGGAGCAGCCAGCAGGGCTGAATCAAACTGAGGCCAGCTGTCCAGGAGTTCAGACCATCACCCTCTGTCTCCCAGCAGGCATTAGCAGGAAGCTGGCTCAGAAGTGGCAAAGCTGGGACTTGAACTGGCCCTCCAGGATCTGGGCTGAATTCCATTAAGTCAGCGATTCAGCCCAAGGGTACAAATCAGTATTACGAAGCGTAAAGTGTCAGTGCAAAGCCAGCTCTGATTAGAGCTCCAGCTGTGCCAAGTGCTTGGGACCCTGCTACCCGCACGAGGTCCCAGTGGAGTTCTAGGTTCCTGGCTTCAGCTGACCAAGCCCAGGTCACTGTGGCCATCTGGGTAGCGAGCCAGCTGATGGAAGATCTAGCTCTCTCTCTCTCTCTCTCTCTCTCTCCCTCCCTGTGTAACTGACTTTCAAAGACCCCAGCAGGGAAGAGGGAAAGCAGTCCGTTAAGGTTGCTGGCGGGGAGCCCAGCTTCTCCCTGAAAAACCCCACTGCCTAGGGGGCTCCGTGTGCACAGTTCTCCCTTGCACTTGAGAGCCAGTCAAGGCCCTAAATGACGGTCTCTGAGGGAGCCATCACAGCTCCCAGGGCCGGTGACAGCAGGAAGCTGGAGCGAGGGGCCAGCTATCAACCCCTGCTTTACTCTGGTTTGAGACTTTTTTTTAAAAGATTTATTTTTATTATTATTTTTTTTTATTGGAAAGGTGGATATACAGAGAGGAGAGACAGAGAGGAAGATCCTCTGTCCGATGATTCACTCCCCAAGTGAGCGCAACGGCCGATGCTATGCCGATCCGAAGCCAGGAGCCTCTTCCGGGTCTCCCACGCGGGTGCAGGGTCCCAAAGCTTTGGTCCTCAACTGCTTTCCCAGGCCACAGGCAGGGAGCTGGAAGGGAAGCGGGGCTGCCGGGATTAGAACCGGCGCCCATATGGGATCCCGGGCGTGCAAGGTGAGGACCTTAACCACTTGCGCCACCGCGCCGGGCCCTGGTTTGTGACTTTCGTGAGGATCCGTTCCCTAACTCACAGGGAACAGAGGAGCCCCCAATCACTTCCTAATGTGACTGCTCTATACACTGCACCATTGGTTTGGGATGTCTGGACTAAAGATCACTCCACTTACTTCATATACTGTCTCTCCTCTCTGATTTTCTGATAAAAATGAATAAATCTTTAAAAAAAAAAAATCAAAACAAAGTGCCATGCCAGACACATCCCAGCCTGCGGGCTTCTTATTCTTTTTTAAAGACTTACTTATTCTTATTGGAAAGTCAGATATACAGAGTGGAAGATCTTCCATCTGCTGATTCACTCCTCAAGTGGCTACAACAGCCAGAGCTGCGCCAATCCTAAGCCAGGAGCCAGAAGCTTCTGGGTCTCCCACGCAGGCACAGGGTCCCAAGGCTCTGGGCCATCCTCGACTGCTTTCCCAGGCCACCAGCAGGGAGCTGGATGGGAAGTGGAACAGCCAGGACATGAACTGGTGCCCATATGGGATCCTGGTACATGCAAGGCAAGGACTCCAGCCACCAGGCTACCGCACTGGGCCCAGCCTGTGAGTTTCTTTGTGAAGTTTTTCCTGAGGTGAACTCTTCTGGTTCTAATCAGTGGCTGTCCAGGAGGGGTAGCTAAAACACCCATTGGCAGGGGGCCTGGCATCGCCCAGAGCAGCTCCCATGGTACCGATGTTGAACTGGTTGCCAAAGCAAACTCCAAATGAACGCACAGTCCTTTAAAAAAAAGAAACCACACACAGAAAAAACCAAACAACCGGATTTATTTAGTTTCAAACTTCCCCTGATCTAAAGAGAAAGATGCTGAAAGGAAACCCAGAACACACACACTCGAGCACCCACCCCTGAACCCAGATGACCTGGACGAAAACAAAGGCCAAAGTTCTGTTCAGCAGGGAGTTATCTTCGCTTCTGGAAGATGTTTCCACGGCCCATGCCACGGCCTCTTCCTCTTGCGGCCACTGAAAGGGAGGAGGAGAAGGGCTGAGGCCGGGGGAGTCTAGGCCCTGGGACATGGGTGCTGGAAGGGGACCTGCACCTTCTGGTGCCAGAGGGTGGGACACCAGGCAGAGGGCAAAGGTGGCCTCAGGATTATAAGGAAGGCATACCCCCAGGCTGAGCTAACAAAACAGGCCTGAACACAGACACGCCTAATTCCCTTTGTGAATTCTGAATTCACATCCGCTGAATTCGGGTGTGTGTGTGTGTGGGGGGAGGGTCTTACTGTTCTTTTGAGTGTTTCGCCAATTAAGAAATATTTCATAACAGCACAAGCCAGAAAAAAAATCCTTCTCACCCAGAGGCTACGGTGAGGCAGTAGCTTGCTGCGACCTGCTGGTTCTCAGAGGGCCCAGGCACAAGTCAGCAGCAGGTTTGGGCCATTCAATGCCAAGTGTCATTGTGTGCACAGCCACAGGGCTAGGAGCACACTGCCACTAGCTGTCCTGAGAACACATTCTGCAAAGGGGAAGTCTTCTAGAAGTTCATTTTAGGAGAACTTGTCATGTAAGACTCATGTGGAGGTGGGAGAAGCCCTGACTGGTGAGGTAAACCAAACAGCAGGCCTGCAGGACCTCCCAGGGCAGTGGGTGTGGAGATGGCTGAGGTCAGGATCCACCCATGCCTTCTTTTAACCCCATGAGGCGAGCCTGTATTTGGACACCAGCACAAGGGAACACCTACCCTGGGCCTTGAGAATGGCAGCTTTCCCTCGGCCGGCCCCTGAGCCTTGGTTCTTGTTTTTCATGCTCTTCAACATGGGTGCATTTTTCAGCATGTCGGGCAAAATCAGAAAGCGGATCTTACTGCCACGGATGTACACCTGCTCCAGCTGCGCCACGCGGCCATCTCTGTAGGTGACTGTGATGTTGGACATCTGCAAAGGAATCACCAGGCCATCAGTCAGGGTCATCTGCACCAGAGGAGGATGGGCGCACACCGGGGCAAGTCCAGAAAGGCAGAAGCCAGGCAGGGTGTGACGTTCATACAGTGGCTGGCGCTTGCTGTGCACATGCTAGGGATCGCATGAGTCTCCTCACACCAGCAGTCCTCCCAATCCCTAGAGACTGGGACCAGCTGGCCTGGGGGAGAACCCTCCCCAGTGAGAAGGTGTCCGCTGTAAACGCCTGCACAACCTGTATCCTCCCCATCACCTCTGCTTTGGTGCTCAGACCACAGAGGCGCCCCAAAGGCCGCACGTGCTGCTGACCTCCCAGAGTGCACGCCTTAGAAGTCGAGTGGCTAGGGATTAAGAAATAGGGGTTACACTGCCTGCCCAAGAGGTCCGGAATACCAGGGAGGTGTGAAGTAGCCAGTAGCAGAATCATGTGGCTGGGGCTGAGGGTACCAGGCGTATTTGTGCAGAGGGTTGGCAGGGGTAAGTTGCACCTAGGGAAGGTGAGTAAGGCCACATGGGCAGACTGCGGGATGGACTGAGAAGCCGACAGATGAGAGCGGCCAGGGACCTGCCTGGCACGGAGAGCTGGCACAAATCTGCCAGTGCCAACCTCAACAGACACATTTACCAGAAAAGGTAGCTTATCTGATGAGTCTTCTGGATAGAAATGACCAGGAGATGCCATGGAGGGGTGACCGGGCCCCACATCTCCATAATCCTGCCGCAGGCCCTGCAGCCAGCTTCACAGGTATACCTCTACTAGGCAGAGCCATGGGACCCCGCATCCACGTGGGAGACCTGGAAGAGGCTCCTCGTTCCTGATCGCTCAACGCTGCCTCTTGCAGCCACTTGGAGAGCAAATTAGCAGATGGAGGATCTTTCTATCTCTCCTTCTCTCTGTATATCTGACTTTCCAATAAAAATAAATGAATTAAAACAAAAAACAAAAACTATGAAATGTCCAAGCACTCGAACCGTGGCCACAGAGGTGAGGGCACCCTCAGGCTTCTGGGAAACCACTGAGGAACTTCCAGACCCTTTTCAAAGTAGATTCCCAATAAAATCTACAGCCTGAAAACTTCTGCCCCAAGGCCACTAAAAATGTCAATAAAATAAAAATAAAACCTAGGTGCTTATTACTCCTCACTTTAAAATCTCCTTTCACGATTCTAGTATGTTACTAAATACTTGATGAGAAACAATGGCTGCAATGGCTGGAAGAAGCCAGGAGCCGGAACTCCGCCAGGTCTCCCATGTGGGTAGCAGGTACCACCTTCCGCTACCTTCTAAGGAGTATTGGCAGGAAGCTGGGAAAGAAGTGGAGTACTGGACTCACCACCATGCCTATGGCACCACAGATGGCACTAGCTCTCAAATGGTCTTTCTTAAACACCTGATTTTATTTTTTTAAAAAATATTTATTGGGCCCTTGCACGCCCAGGATCCCATATGGGCGCTGGTTCTATCCCGGCAGCCCCGCTTCCCATCCAGCTCCCTGCCTGTGGCCCGGGAAAGCAGTCAAGGACGGCCCAAAGCTTTGGGACCCTGCACCCGCGTGGGAGACCCGGAAGAGGCTCCTGGCTTCGGATCGGCATAGCATCAGCTGTTGCACTCACTTGGGGAGTGAATCATCGGACGGAAGATCTTCCTCTCTGTCTCTCCTCTCTGTATATCCGCCTTTCCAATAAAAAAAAATAATAAAAATAAATCTTTAATAAAAAAAATATTTATTACAAAGTCACATATACAGAGAGGAGAGACAGAGAGGAAGATCTTCCGTCCGATGATTTACTTCCCAAGTGACCACAATGGCTGGTGCTGCACTGATCTGAAGCCATAAACCAGGAACTTCTTCTAGGTCTCCCACACGGGTGCAGGGTCCCAAGGCATTGGGCCATTCTCCACTGCTTTCCCAGGCCACAAGCAGGGAGCTGGATGGGAAGTGCGGCTATTGGGATTAGAACCACGTCCATATGGGATCCCGGGACATGCAGGCAAGGATTTTAGCTGTTAGGCTTCCACGCTGGCCCGGCTTCTTAGTTTTGACATTTAAGGACAAAATGCTTCAGGCCCGTGGAGAGTACATGCGACCCCAAACAGAAGCCTCCCTGTAGTGTGTATGTGTAGGCTATTGTTCTTTTTCCTGTTCTGCTCTTTCTTTTCCTTTCTTGCTTTTTAAGAGTTTGCCTAATTAAAAACAGAGTAATGGTGGGAGCAGCAGAGTGATCTTCAATCTTCTGGCTTACTTTGCAAATGTACACAGTGAAGGCAAGACCGGGTCAAAGCCAGGAACCCAGAATTCCACATTGGTGTCCCACGCAATTGGGCCATCACTGGCTGCCTTCTCCGGCACATAACAAGGAGCTGGATCAGACGCTGAGCAGCTGGACCTCAGCGTGGCACACACAAGTGCTGGTAGCTGAACCTACTGTGCCATAGCGCCAGGGTCTATGCACTTTGCACCACACTGGCTGTGTCTCCCAGAGCCCGAGGGTGGCTGGGCAAGCACCCGCCCACTACAGAGAGGAGGTCTGCAGCCCTGAAGCCTAGCTAATTGCTCAGCCACATTACTCAGGTGAACACACACACACACACACGCTAAAGCATCACTTACTGAGGGCCCTGCACCACTTACTGAGGGCCTTAGCACCACAAGCTAAGCTGTCACCTGCCAGACCGGCAACCCCCATCGGAGTGCCAGTTCAAGTCCCAGCTGCTCCACTTCCCATCCAGCTCCCTTCTTATTCACCTGGAAAAGCAGAGGATGACGGCCGAGTGCTCGGGCCGCTGTCACCTACATGGGAGACTTTCATGGAGCTCCAGGTTTCTGGCTTGGGCCTGCCCCAGTCACTGCTATCGCCACCATTTTGGGGGAGTGAACCCGTGAATGGAAGATCTCTGTGTTACCACCTCCTTCAAATAAATAAGCACATCATTTTATGTTTGAAATAAAAACAACCACTATCCCCAACTTCTGCAGTCTATTCACTGAATTCAAATGTTTCCAATCTGATGAGGCCACCCAGGTCAGAGAACTGGATCTAGGAGAGCAGCATGTCACGCAGGCCCCGGGGTACCCTGGGCAGGCCCTTGAGAACAAAGCTGACCACCTGCCAGGGCCTCCTGCTGCAGAATACACACACAACCCACACCACAGCACTCGTCCCTGCACCACCAGCAGCTAAGAGCTGGCTGTCTCCCGCCATGCCAGAACCTGGGCTGAGTAACCCGACGGGAAGATGGACGGGAACGGGTACAAAGACTCGCAGTCAGGACACCTGACTGGGCCGATGCACCTCAACCCTCACACTTCTGGTGTTCTCTGGGAAACCCTCGGAGATGCCGTATCTAGAACACTTTAGGGTACACAGGGCAGTGAGCTATAGTGAGCACAGAACCTGCTGGAAAAATTTTGAGTTGGTTTGGCCCAATGCTGCTCAGAGATCTCAACAGAGAAGTGGCCGAGTCTGGAAGCCCCCAAAGCGTCCTGAGGCCACATTCTTCCCAGGGAGCCAGGAGACACACAAGGGCTAGGCCATGCTCCTCTAAGACACACACAGTGTGGCTTCAGGCGTAACCCTCCTTGCACTACCATCAAACTGCGCCACCCCAACACCCTGCAAACCCTCCAGCCCACCCGTTCTCTCATCTGAATTCTGTCATCCACTGTACCTCTCAGCACTGCCATCTCGGGGCACCTATAACATCACTGCTGTCTTACAGAGGAAATTCATGTGATTATCACACGAAAGGTCACGTAATCAGGGTTCAAACTCACACCTCCCTGAATTCAAAACGCAAGTGCTCAATTTATTTGCTCTCCGTGATTTATAATTTATGGGCCAGGCGCGATGGCCTAGTGGCTAATTCTGACATTGCCCGTACCAGGATCCCATATGGGCACTGGTTCTAATCCCAGCTGTTCCACTTCCCATCCAGCTCTCTGCCTGTGGTCTGGGAAAGTAGCAAAGGATGGTCCAAAGCCTTGGGACCCTGCACCCGCAATGGAGACCTAGAAGAAGCTTCTGGCTCCTGGCTTCGGATCAGCTCAGCCCTAGCCATTATGGACACCTGGGAAGTGAACCAGCGGGTGGAAGAGCTTTCTCTCTCTCCTTCTTTCTATAAATCTGCCTTATCAATATTTTTTAATGCCTTATCAATAAAAACAAACCTTTAGGTATTTACAAAAAAAAAAGGGGGTTGGATCAGGAACCAAGAACAAAGCTCAGGCTCTTAACCAGCGGTGTGAAGAACAAAGCGTGCCATGCACTAGCACTGTGGTGCAGCCTTCTGTGTCGGAGGCAGCCCTGCCCGTGCCCTGGCCGCTCTGCTTCTGAAGGCAGTGCAAGAGGGTCCGAGCGCGTGGGCCCCTGCCACCCACAGGGGAGAGCTGCCTGGCTCTGACTTGGCCCAGCCCTGGTGCTGCCAGCATCTGGGGGAATGAAACTGCAGATGAAAGACCTCACTCTCTCTTGCCCTTCCGATAATTAAATTTTGGGGGGCAAAGGGGAAAGCAGGCTGGCATACTTTGCAAAGACAAAGACAAGCTGCCGACAACAACCTGAATAACACCTTGAGAAAGCAGCCTGGCCGTTTATCAGCAGAACGCCAGCCAGTAGCCGAGTCCCAGAATCTCCCTCCCCCTTGCTTTCAGGGTGCTTGCCTTCATCGCTGACCAGTGACCCCGCTGGGGGGCTATGATGACCAAACAGGACTCCTCCTCCTCCCAGGAAGGGAACCCACAGGCACGGCGTGTGAGGGGACGGGCAAGGTGTGTGAGGGGATGGTTCTACCAACTGCCAAGTATGCAGGAGCCCGGGGGAGAGGGGTGGACAACACGAACGGTAGTGAACTGGCCGCAATGTGGGGAAGAAGCCAAAAGACCCATGATATTCCAAACCTTCAACAGTTTTTCTGCAACCCTCCCCCCGCCAACCCCTTCATTCGTCTAATTTGTGTCTGCGAGACCCCAGAGCTTGGGACAGCGCCTGGAACACACAAGGTGCCCCGGCGAACAGCTACTAAACACATGGAAATCATGTCAGCCGCCTGCGCGCAGAGCAGGTTACCTGGCAGTTCATGTTGTCCTCGGCTTCGATGAGCTTCCCGCGGTACACTTCCCCGGTGTTAGTCTCGCAGGTCACGATGTGGCCCTCGGCCTCGTGCAGGACTTTAATTGGCACACCAATAGACATCCTGGCAGCAGGAAGGGTCCTGTGGCGAGAGATGCAACAGTGAGCTACCCTGTAGAGCCGGCAGGCAGCACGGGTGTGTGTGTGCGCGCGTTCATCCGCCCCAGCGACTGGACCCCATCCGGCACAGTGCTGTTTTCTCCATGGAAGAGTAGCAGCTCAGCTCCTGGCCTGCAGGAACCTTTCCAACACACGGAAAAGGTGAAGAAGGGGAAGGGTAGTGTGCTGGACAGAGGGCAAGTTAAAGAAATGTGGGGCCGGCGCAGTGGCACTGCACGCTAACTCTTTGCATCAAGGCACCAGGATCCCATATGGGCAATGGTTTGTGTGCCAGCTGCTCCACTTCCCACCCAGCTCCCTGCCTGGGGCCTGGGAAATCAGCAGAAGACTGCACCAAGTCCGTGAGCCTCTGCACCCACGTGGGACACCCAGAGGAAGCTCCTGGCTTTCTCCGTTTCAACCTGGTCAAGCCCTTGCCATTGTGGCCACCGGGGAGTGAACCAGCGCATGGAAGATCTGTGTCTCTCCTCTACCTTTCAAATAAATAAATCAACCTTAAGAGGAAAAAAAAAAATGACATAGTTCAGCTGACCACTGTTCACAGGCACTCCCTAAAAAAAAAAAATTTTTTTTAAATGAAAATGAGAAAACTAGCTCCTCCATTACAACAGCCACACGCCGCAGGTGGCTGGTGGATGGCGCAGCTCTAAACCCAAAGGCCTCGGACACGACCAGCCTGGGTGCGATCAGGGCCCGGACAGGCTCGCTCGGTGAGAGCCCCGGGGCCGCAGCCGGGACGAGCGCCGAGGCTCAGGGGCGCCCAGAGGGGTGCTGGCCGGGGCTCCCCGCACACTGCCTGCCCCAGCCCTGCACGAGCGCCTCGCCGCCGCTCGCCCGGCCCCTGCTCACCGCCTCGTGCCCCTGCTTCCTTCACTTC
The DNA here is from genome assembly GCF_017591425.1 of Ochotona curzoniae. NCBI lineage: Eukaryota > Metazoa > Chordata > Mammalia > Lagomorpha > Ochotonidae > Ochotona > Ochotona curzoniae. The sequence continues at coordinate 5,978,911 of NW_024467101.1, read as the reverse complement.
AGGACGCGGCCGGAACAACCGCGCAGCACCAGGCAGGCGTGGGACGCGCGAATGGCGGACCCCGAACTCCCACAAGGCCGCGCGTTCCCAAAATGCCGCGCGCGCCAGGACCGCCCCCTCCCCGCCTTCGTCTCCGCTTCCTTTTTCACTCCGCCGACTGGGAAACGGCCACCCAGTGACAACAGTTCCGTAGCCGAGGACGGGGGCTCAAAGGGCCGGCCGGAAACACCGGCTGAGTGGGGCGGGCGGCTGGGCGACGAGGTGGGCGTCCTCGGAGCGGGGACAGCAGGAGGTGGGAGGGAGGACCCGCAGCGGCCCTCGCACAACGTCATCGCACACGCGTCAGGAGGAGGAGCAGGGCTGCGCAATTGTGGGGCGGGACCAGGGCTTTACACCTGCAGCCGCTCAAGGGGCGGGGCCCGGCAGAGGCGGGGCTCGCTGAAGGACAGCTTGGGGAGCCAATGATAGCGATAGTCTAGGCTTTTAGGGCGGAACTCAGAAAGGGGACGGAGATTCCAAGGATGGAAAGGCCGGCTCGTCGGCGGGACGCTGACGTCAGGGAACGGGGCGGAGCTAACTAGAAACCGAGTCTGTGAATGGCCAGGACGGGCTTCCATCCTGCGGCCGGGAGCCTCTAGGACACCGAGGTGTGGGGCTGGCGGGGGCGGGGCCTGGGCGGGGCGGGGCCTCGCCGTGGGGGCGAGGCGGGGCTTGGGGCTGGGCTGGGCCGCCGCCTGCCACCCGAGCTGCTTTTCCTCACCGTGGCGGCGGCGGCCAGGGCCACGGCGACAGCGGCTGGTTTCCCTACGCGTTAGCTGCGCTCCTGCACCGGCCGGACGTGAAGCTGCAGCCCGCACCGGGCCGGGGCCATGGGCGCCCCGCGCTGCCCGGGTCATGAGGACGGAGGCGGAGGCAGCGGGGTCGCCGCTCGAACCGGGTCAGTGCCCCTTTCTGAGGCCCCAAACGGACGAAAACCGAAGGGAAGAAGAGGGAGACCTCGCCCTTAGCGCCGAGCCGTCCTCGGGCCGCTGTGGAGGGAGCGCTTGGCGGAGCCGCCGCCTGCTCCCACCCGCAGCCTCTGGTCCGCTGGGTCAGTCAGCTGTGCTGGCCATCACGTGGGAGGGGGACCCCGGGTGGCCAAGGCTGCCACCTCTCCCTTCCCCGTCCCTCCTCCCTCCCCGAAAAGGAAAAAGTCCTGCTTGGGAGATCTCGTTCCTTTCTGCCAAGATGGGCCAGGGAGACACCACCGGCCCTTCCCTGTGGCTGCTTCTGTCCCAACGTAACCCGAGCCCCCTTGGGCTGCAGATGGTCAGTCTGGTCATTCGCGGTGTCCTGGGCTTCAGTTTGCTTGTCCAAGGAGGAGGGGAGAGAGGAAGTGGGATTCCTCGTTGTGCTTAAGTTAGAGGCTTAGTGGGAAGAGAGGATGCCCACTGATACCTGGGAGGGGTCAGGAGTAGGTGGGACCTCAGCAGCAACTGCCACCCCCCCATGTAACTTCATATTCCTGCTCCTGAAGTTATCTACTTAGAAGACAAGAGTCCTACCCAGTCCATGCCGGGGGAGGGAGGGAGGCAGGTGCCACACCCAGCTGGTCAGGATCCCCACAACCCTCAGATCATCAGCCCCTGAGGGGTTCGATACCCATGGTCCCCTGGACCACCTAGCAGCAGCCACCAACTGAAGCCAGCTGAGGAGGCTTTCAGGCATCGGCATCAGGCTGGGTGTCTTTGGGCTCTGGAAGCTTTGGCTTTTATCGGGACCAGTGTCAAGGTGGCCTCAGCCTCCGCTTATCACACTCCACAGAAGTGCCCGGAGCCCTGTACGCTAATCGGCCAAGACTGGGCACTGTGTCTAGACTAGTGGGACTGGAGGACCGAGGGGTGCTAGGGCTTGGGGGGTTAGGAAGAGGAGAGGAGGGGAGTCCCCAAATGCCTTCAGGAGCAGCTCTCCTGTGCCATGCTTGGCAGCTGGCCATGGGGGTGGCGGGGAAGGCAATGCCAGCCTGGCGGAAGATGGCCCTAGTCAGTGCCAGAGGTCAGGTCCCGGAGTACAGAGAGAACCTGGCATGGAATAGTCTGGAAGCTGGCAGGGAGGAGGGGGCTACCACACCGTAGTGACAGCTGGCCTGGGCAAATCGAGACATATTTTGACGTATTTGTAGGGGGAAACCTCTTTTATTCAGTAAGCATGTGTGCTGTGGGCTGAGGGCTAGGAGACAAGGGTCATCATGTCCCCACCTGCCACCTGGGAAGTCTTAGTACACCCTTCACTCCCACCCCTCTGGAGGACCCCGGATCACAGGGCCCCCCAGGAGGGACAGGACCGGGACATTTTGGATGACCTGTGATGGGAGACAGCAATGTCACAGACCAAGGGTTATATAAGAGCCAAGCCTGGGGAGTCACCAGCCTGTGCAGCGCAAAGCGGGAGCCAGGCAGAGTGGAGGGGGTTGAGGAAGTCCTCCCACTCTGTAGGCAGGCACCCCTCGGAGCCTCTGCTGCAGCCCCAGTGCAGGGAACTGTGGAATCTAAGACGGTGGAGGTTGGAGCCAGGAGTCTTGGGGTGAGGGGGCCCTTTCTGTTCCCAGAGCCCAGCACACAGAGAGACAATGCTGCTTGTCTTCCGGGGACTGTTTACTCCTAAGCCTGGGGGGCCCCAGGCACTGGGGAGTCATCCTGAGCTGGATTAGCAGGTTCCTTGGCTAGCCCAGGTGACCCATAAACAACAGTAACTGATTTTTCTCACAGTCCCACATCAAGGCTCCGGGCAACTTGGGTGTCTGCTAAAGGCCCTTTTAAGATGGTGCCACCTGGTTGTCCTCTGTATGGTCCAAGGGGCAGAAGAAAGAACTGAAAGAAGGGGGGGAGGGGTGGTGAGGTGCTAATCCAGCCAGGAGTCAAAAGTGGTGATCAGCAGCCCTCTGCAGGGTTTAAGCCTCCACAGGAGTTTGGGAGTGGATACTTTGAAACCAAACACCTGCCTGTAGGAAGCTTACCATTTGGGGAGGGGTAGGAGACTATATAACCTTTTACTTCTACTAAGTTACTTTCACTAAGCCAAGTGGAGGAAAGAAACAGGATGTGAAGGAGCCTGAAGGAATGGAGGGATAGAGCTGTGGGAGGAAGAGGGAGGTGAAAGCAGCAGGTAACTTAACCGGGAAAAGGCAACACAGGTGAGAGTCAGGGTGAGACTTGGGTCTGCAGGCCATGGTCAAGGGCAATTGTTTTTTCCCCTCCTCAATGCAGCCAGAAATTAGATGGGATCTTTCTCTGCAGCAGGGACTCCGGGGGAAGAATTTGTGGTGGAGGACAGGCAAGAGGAAGGGTCTTTGAGTTCCTTTTAGAGGCAGCCAGAGACAAGCGGGCATAGCCTCTGCCTGGCCTTACCACGCACCAGCTGGGAGGCACGTGCATAGCAGCCCCTGCCCAGGACTTTATGTACTGCGGACTTACGGTGATTCATTTCCCAGAAAAGGAAGTCAGGTGTTGGAGCAGGTGGCCTGCCTCACCTAGGCTGATCTGCTTTCTCCAGCCCCCTGCCACACACCCTGGGAGGGGAGTGGAGGAGACAGAGGCCCAGCTCAATAGCGGTCTCGGGGCCCTGCCTCGCGGGGACATCTAGGCAGCCCAAGGTTCCGTGCTAGGATCCAAAGCCTGGTCTCACCCCCAGAGGAGTACAGTGGCAAAGGTTGAAGGGCATGGCCGGTGTAGGGCCAAAGGAAGCCTGGGGAGCTGTTTCTCAGCTGAGCCAGCCCTTTGAACATGGGCAAGGTTTAACCGCCACGGATCCCGACAGAAGCCAGGAAGGACTCCAGGCTAGGGTGGGTGTCAGCAAAGTGAATAGCTGGTACTCCAAGGCTGGTCGACTCTTGGGGTGATTCAGTGCAGAGCTGGTCCATCATTACAGAGACCCCCTGCCCCACTCCCCGCCACACACACACACATACACACATACACCCCTCCCCCCCAAGTCGGGAGACAAGGCAAGCTGCGTTGTTGCCACTAAGTGGATGTCACCAAGGGAGTAATTTGTGGCGACTAGCAGAGGGACGTCCCTTCTAGATCTTTGGACTCTGAACTTTGGCCCGGTTCAAGGGATGCCAGAATGGGAGGCTCCTGTGGGTCACGTGCCAGCCTGCCCGTTCCCCCCACCCTGGCCCATCCTGCCCTGCCAGGGCCTCGGTGCACACCCTGACTTCCCCCCTCCCCCGACACACGCATACACCACTTCCTGAACCCCGGCCCCCTGCTTTTCTCTGACGTCTATTTGTTTTCCCTGGCCAACGGGACAGAGTTGGTGTTACTCGCTGTGGTATTTCCAGGACACATGCCGCTAGGTGCTTGTTGGTCCCTAGGGAAAGATTTGTTGCTTGAGTGAACGGATCCCTGACTCTGGTGGTGGCCAAACTTGGTCCAGTGACAAAAAGGCAGGTGCCCAAGCCCACAGCCAGCCAGAATTAAAATGCCTGTGTCAGGCCCTTCCTGCTCCTAGCCCAGGGACACGCTGAAAGGGTGCTAGGGACAGCAGCGGGTGGTGCTGGCAGAGCGTGTTTGTGACGGTCCCCTCTTCCCCTTAATATCCCTTTGGTACCTTGGTGGTCCTCCAGGGGCCTTGTGGGCTCCTGGTGTGCCTACAGCAAAAGCAGAGAGCAAAACAACCCCTGGCCCTGCCTCCTGGGAGTGCTCAGCAAAGGAAGGGCTCTGGGGAGAGGCCCCAGAAGCTGCGAGTACTCAATGTGTGCTTGTCCCGGGGGTGACAACATGGAGGAGTCACATCCCAGGGGGAGTGACATCCCTGGTGCCGGAGCGGGGGAAGGAAGGAAACAGGTAGAGGGACTGGGGGCCGCAGCCGGCAAGAAAGGTGTTGTCCTAAGAGATAAAGACCCCACCCACTGCTGGGTTGGGGGGTTGGGCTGACCTGGCTGGCCTGGTGTTCGGTGGGTGTGGATGAGGGTGACCAGGGGAGGAGTCCCTGGTATGGAAGGAGAAAGAAGGGCCATGGGAAGGCCCCTCAGCAGCCTCTGTAGCATCCCCACAGGAAGTAGTGATGCCACCTGCAAGGGTGGTGCTGGTGGCAGCCTACATGGTCCCGGAGGGTTGGTGACCTCTGTCTGTTTCCACACAGTGGACTTTGTGCAGTTACCTGTGCCCATCATCCAGCAACTCTACCACTGGGACTGTGGCCTGGCCTGCTCCAAGATGGTGCTACGGTGAGTGGTAGGCAGGCCCTCCCTGCCTGCTGGCCCCCGGGTACCTGCCCCAGCTCCACGGCACACGCAGCTGGAGACAGCTAGCAAGGATCTCACCACACACATGCTAGTCCTGGCTGGCGGCTCCCAGAAGACTTGCTCAGGTCGGTCTGTAAAAGCCCAACCTTCAGGGTCTCCTCACACTGTGAGGCTCAGGATGACCCACAGAGGCCAGTGCTGTGGCATTTCTGGTTAAGCTACCACCTGCCGCACCAGCATCCCCTGTGGGCACCGGTTTTGTCCCCACTTCTGAGCCAGCTCCCTGCTAATACACCTGGGGAAGCAGCCCAAAGTCTTGGGCCTCTGCATCCATGTGGGAGACCCAGTAGAAGCTTCTGGCTTCTAATCTGGAGCCTGGCCCAGCCCTGGCTGTTGTGGCCATTTGAGGAGTGAATTAGCAGATGGAAGATCCATCTCTCTCTCTTTTCCCTTTCAAATAAGTAATACAGTAATTTTTTAAAATGTGAGCAAGGAATCGCCTTACCAACCAGAACAGGACCAGAACAGGCCCTCCCAATACCAGGCTCCTCGCAAGCCTGATGAGCCGAGACCACTTGGTGTCTCCCATGGACCTTGACGCTGAGCCCCGGATCAGCTTCTCCCTTACCCTCCTTGTCTTTTTTTTTTTTTTTTTTAAGATTTATTTATTTATTGGAAAGTCAGATATACAGAGAGGAGGAGAGACAGAGAGGAAGATCTTCCATCCGATGATTCACTCCCTAAGTGGCCACAGTGGCTGGTGCTGTGCCAATCTGAAGCCAGGAGCCAGGAGCTTCCTTCAGGTCTCCCACATGTGTGCAGGGTCCCAAGGCCTTGGGCCATCCTCGACTGCTTTCCCAGGCCACAGGCAGGGAGCTGGATGGGAAGTGGAGCTGCCGGGATTAGAACCAGTGCCCATATGGGATTCCGGCACGTTCAAGGCGAGGACTTTAGCCGCTAGGCCACACTGCCACGCCCAACCCCCTTGTCTTTTTACACTTTGAAATTCCAGGCATGTCAGGATTCAGCTGCCCCCCAAAATTCTTGAAAACAATTTAGGATACCCAGAGGGCCATAGCCACCTGCCCAAGGCCACACAGCCTGCCTGAGACAATGCAAAGCAGAACCTAGGCCTGTGGATGGTGCCGCAGGCAGCTCGAGGAGCCAGGGGCCCTGGCAGTCCTCAGGTGGCGTGTGAGCAGGACATATGATTTGGTGTGTATCAAAGGAGCCTTGAGGCCATTGGGTGCTCTGACTGGCTGGCGGGCCCAAGGCGTGAGGGTAGCCTGGGCCAGGTGGATGAAAGCCCTCTGTGGTCCCTCCGTGCCTACAGGTACCTGGGCCAGTTGGACGATGGGGAGTTTGAGAATGCCCTGCAGGAGCTGCGCCTGACCCGGAGCATCTGGACCATCGACCTGGCCTATCTAATGCGCCACTTCGGCGTGAGGCACCGCTTCTGCACCCAGACGCTGGGTGTGGACAAGGGCTACAAGAACCAGGTGAGTGGCCAGTGGCCAGACCTTCCCATGTGGGGCCACCAAGATCCATTGGTGGCTGGGATGCCCCAGGTAGGCATAGACCAGGGAGCAGGATCTCTGTGTCCATCAGAGCAGGTAACTTTGTGGTCCTGCCTCCTCAAGGGTCTGTGCTCCCTACTGCCTGCCTTCACCATCACTCTCAGACTAATCCTTTCCTTGTTTGTTTGTTTCCCTTCCCCTTGAAAAATAATTCTTGGGACCTGCATGGTGACACAGCAAGTTAATCTTCTATCTGTGGTGCTGGCATCCCTTAGTGGCACTGGTTCAAATCCCAGCTGTTCTGCTTGCAGTCCAGCTCCCTGCTAACACACCTGGGTATGCAGCAGAGGATGGCCAAGTGCTTGGATTCCTGCCACCTGTGTGGGAGACCCAGATGGAGTTCCTGGCTTCAGCCCTGGCTATTGCAGTCATTTGGAGAGTGAACTAGCATTTGATGGGTTCTCTCTGTCTAGTTCTAGCCTTTCAAATAAAACTTAGAAGGAAAGAAGGAGAGAGGGAGGGAGGAAGGGGAAAAAGGAAGGAAGCTATCTAGCTGGCTGTCTCTACCCCAAGCAGTGGCATGGACAGGACCACAAGAGAATGAAGGGGTGGACAGCAGGGTGCAAGCCAGCTGCAAGGAGAAGGCTGAACCCTCCCCCCCCCAGGACAGCATGTTTGTTTGTTTTTGCCGGGGCCACCAAGGGGCTGAGGAGCACCTGTTCTCAGGGCCCCTTGCCCTTGGTCTGCCTCAAGGCCATCGTCCCTGGGCTAGCTCCATTGACCTTTCCTCTGCTGGCAGAGAACTTTGGAAGCAGACAGGTTGAAGGGCGTTGGCCCCTGGACCAAGGCCTGTCTCCAGGGTAGCGGGCAAGCCTGGCTGCAGCTGTGTGGGGAGGAGGAAGGCACCAGTGTGTTGGCGAGGCTAAAATGGCATTTATTTCACTTGAAAGAGTTACAGAGAGACACAGAGAGATCTGTTTTTTTTTTTTAAAAGATTTATTTATTTTTATTGGAAAGGCAGAAATGCAGAGAAGAGGAGAGATAGAGAGGAAGATCTTCTGTCCGATGGTTCACTCCGCAAGTGGCTGCAACGGCTGGAGCTGAACCAATCCAAAGCCAGCAGCCAGAAGCTTCTTCCGGGTCTCCTACACAGGTGCAGGGTCCCAAGGCTTTGGGCTGTCCTCGATTGCTTCCTCAGGCCACAAACAGGGAGCTGGATGGTTAGCGAGGCTTCCAGCATTAGAACCAGTGACCATATGGGATCCTGGCACATGCAAGGTGAGGAATTTAGAGCTAGGCTAAGGCGCCAGGCCCAGAGATCTTCTGTCCATTGGTTCACTTCTCAAATGGTCACAGTGGGCCAGTCTGAAACTGGGAGTCGGGTGTGAGCTTCCTCAGGATCTCCCACATGAGTGCAGGAGCCCAAACACTTAAACTATCTCCTACTGGACTGGAAGTGGAGCAGCCGATTCAAACCAGTTATCCATATGGGGTGCTGGCATCGTAGATGGTGACTCAACTCACTGTGCCACCATGCTGGCCCCAGACATAGCTTTTTCTGACTGGGCACGTTGCCTGTGCCATCTGCCTAACCAGCAGGGACTTCCCCCTGCCCACCATATCTCCTCCTGTGCTGTGCCTGCCCTTTTGCCCCATGCAGAGCAGGCAGCAGGAGCAGCCAGGGCGGGTGGCGCTCCAGCCTGCCCTCCTCTCTTCAGTCCTTCTACAGGAAGCACTTTGATACCGAGGAGACCCGGGTGAACCAGCTGTTTGCACAAGCGAAAGCCTGCAAGGTGCTGGTGGAGAAATGGTGAGCCCATTTCTAATAGGGGAGGAGGAAGGGAAAGGCTAGGACTCTAGCCTTTGGGCCCTGACTTTGCTTCCCCTTCCCCATGAGCCTTGGTTTTTCCGTTCATAAAATTGGGGGTCGATGGGGTGGTGGGGTGGGCAGTGGGGTCCAGTCTCCAGTCTGGAATAAATGCTGACCACGTGCTGGAAGGACCAGTACAGAGGACAGGTGAGGCCAGTCCTCGGGGGACACTCAGGGGACAACGGGCTGCATGAATAGAGCCCAGGAGCCCTGCTGAAGGGATTATGGATAGAGGAACACCATGACTGGCAGGGCGGGATACAGCAGTCCGCCCAGCAGCTGGGCTATCTGCGGAAGCCCTGCTCTCAGGCCTCCCCACTTGGGCTGCCCTGTGGCCTTCCTTCATCCTTCCTCCCTGCTCGGCTGTCTGGGGCTGCATTCAGACAGACCCTGGGAGCAGCTCATCCAGGTGTGAGCTCGCTGTGCTCATGCCCTCCTCATCTCGGGTCCCCAAATCCAGCTCCCAGCCCCTCTAAAGATTTGCGTTTTCATTGTTAACCAGATGGGTGATTTGGAAAACAGGCAAAAGACGTTTCCACTTACTTTTGTTTTTAAAGATTGATTAATTAATTTGCAAATCAGAGAGAGAGAAAGCTTCCATCCACTTGTTCCCTCCCCAGATGGCTGCAGCACCCTGGGCTGGGCCAGGAGTCAGAGAGAAGATCTTCCATCTGTTGGTTCCCTCCCCAAGTGGCAGCAACAGCTGGAGCTGAGCCAATCTCAAGCCAGGAGCTTCTTCCAGGTCTCCCACGCGGGTGCAAGGTCCCAAAGCTTTGGGCCCTCCTCTATTGCTTTCCTGGGCCATAAGCCGGGAGCTGGAAAGAAAATGGAGCAGCCAGGATACGAACTAGCACGCATATGTGGTACTGGTGCTTATAGGTGAAGGATTAGCAAGTTGAGCTATCATGCTGCCTCCTCCTCTGTTTCAAAGACCTAAGTGAGGGGGAAAAAAAAGAAAATAAGAGAAAATGGCATGTTTGCTGCAAACCAGACCTCCACGTGACTTAGCCATGGCCAGAGTCCCACCAGGCCACGTGGTGGCTCTGCTGCCACCCCCAAGGAGAGAGGGGAGCCCTGACTCTAGGACTGCCCCAAAGCTCTTTCTGTGCCTCTGGGTGTTTGGAAATGATGGCTAGTGGCTTGTAGGAGGTGTCTCCAGAGCTGCTGTGGACCCCCTTTCCTGGGGGCAGCCACTCATGCCACAGGAAACCTTTGGGGGACAAAATAGAGAATGAACATTTTCAGGGGAAGCATTTGGTTTGCAAAGTGGCTAATCCAGGCTTGGCTTGGGTTTGGGGAACTGCACTGGACCAGCAGTTTGCAGCTCCAGCTGTGGTGGCTCCTTGAGGAGTAAACCAGTGGATGGAAGATCTTTCTCACTGTTTCTCTGTGTCTACCTGCCTTTCCAATAAAAATAAATGAATCTTAAAGAAACAATACATGATGGCCTGGGCCACCAAGAGCAAAAAAAAAAAAAAAAAAATTCCTTAGACTGGGTGTGAGGTTGTGTGATTGCTACCCTGGCAACCCAGCTGGTGCCCAACTCCTCCTGTCCACCCTCCTCCCCATGCTGGCGGCTCATCTCATGCCCCGTAAGGCCCCCAGACAAGGCCATTTCCACCTGCAAGGAGCTGGGGCCGAGGGGAGAGACCCCTAGACCTGAGATAGGAGGCACGGGGAGTTGGCGAGCACCTGCGGACCCCTTCCTCTCGCCCCCCAACCCAGCGCTGTGAGCATTCAGGATATCCAGGCCCACCTGGCCCAGGGCCACGTGGCCATCGTGCTTGTGAACTCCGGAGTGCTGCACTGCGACCTGTGCTCCAGCCCCGTCAAGTACTGCTGCTTCGCCCCCAGAGGCCACCGCTGCTTCTGCCGCACCCCCGACTACCAGGGCCACTTCATCGTGCTGCGCGGCTACAACCGGGCCACCAGCTGCATCTTCTACAACAACCCAGCCTATGCCGACCGTGAGTGCTGCGGCAGAAGGTGGGGAGGGGGCGCTGCAGTGGGTTATCAGGGCTGCCCCCAGCCCTCCCTCCAGCCCCATGAATGTTGAGCAGGAGGCACAGGAAACAGAAAAAAGAAATGGGGAGCAAGATCACAACCAGACCGAATTTATTAGAGCAACAAATTCCAAGGGTGTGGCCATTTCCCCTCAAGTAGATGGAGTGGAGCAGGTGGCAGAGGCCCAGGCCTGCAGCAGGCTGGGCTTGGGATGTTTCCAGAGGTGGGGACCTGGAAGAAGCTCTGTTTATTAACCCGAGGGCACGACGTTACAAACTTGTGTTCTTGTTCCCTCCTGTGGCCCCTGCCCCATCCAGGCCTGTCCCCTCATTGCCCACAGGGCGGGGACACGGGGGAGGACCTCTTTGGGCTTTACTCTCCCCCAGCTACTAAACTGGGCAGGGGTTGGAGAAAGAGCTCACAAGAGCTAGAAGAGGTGGAAGACAGCTTCCTGGGGATGCAGGAAGTGAGCCAAGAGGCTTGGCCTGCGCAGTGGGCCACTAACAGGCCACACCCAGCTGCTGTCCTGGGGTGCCGAGCAGCAGGTGCTGCCTCCGCAGGCACTGACTCCCTCCCACCCCGCTCTGCCCTCCCCCCACTGGCAGGCATGTGCAGCACCAGCATTAGCAACTTCGAGGAGGCCAGGACCAGCTACGGCACGGATGAGGACATCCTCTTTGTCTATCTAGACAGCTGATAGAGGGAGCCTGCTGTGCCCAGGCTCTCGGATCCTGCCCCTCCACCCTGCTGTCCGTCCACCCCCAGCCCTCAGCCAGGCTGAACGCAGGAGCTGCAGCCTCAGCTGTCTGACAAAGCCCTCCTCCCCTTCACCTTCTCCCCCGGGGGAACTCTGGGAGCCGGGCACAGCCAGCCTCGCCTGCCAGCTGTTGTGTGCGCTCATGCCACCAGCCCCGTACCGAGGCACCTGTCTGTGTGGTTGCTGGGGCTCTGAAGTGAACCTCTCCCAGGACTCCAAGCCAGACTCCATCACAGCCCCTGAGGGAGTCCCTGTGGCCTTCAAGCGGGACCCCAGGAGAAGAGGAGGGACCTGAACCTGCCTCCCTACACACCTAGAGAGGACTGAGCCACTGGCGGCTCGTCAAACAATGTCTGTGTTTCCTGGGAACCTGCCCTCCTGGTCTCCGCTCATCCACACAACATGTGTGTTTATAGGGAGATGCAGCTGATCCTGGGCTTTGATGGCCTACAAGTGCTGCAGACCCCATGTGGACCACATGGATGCTACATCACTGTCACCTCTCGCCTCTCTCTAGGCCCAAGTCACCAAAGACACTCCGCCTGGCGGAGCCCTCATCCCTGGGGACGCCGGGGCCTCCTGCCACCCTCTAGGGAGCCCAGCTCCGTGGGCTGAAGGGAGGGTCCTCATGGGGTGGGCCTGAGAATAAACAGCATCTGGGCCTCAGGGCACGGTGGCAGCCAGGGATCTCCTGACAGCCAGAATGCCAACAGCAGAACCCATCTTCTGGGTGTAAGGGGGCCCCAGCTCTCGAGAGAGGGTGCTAGGGTCTATAGTCCTGCGGTGGCAACAGAGGGCAACCTGGGTCTAATGCCAAGACTTTGGGCTTTGTGGATCCCTGAGTGCCCTCCATCTTGACCGAGGGGTGCCAGGTGCCTTCCCAGGATCAGACAGCACAAGTATTGTAGCCTGGAACCATTTCTTCCCATTTCTCTTCTCTTTTGTGCAGAGCTGTTTGGGGTTTGTTTCTGTGGAGTGTGTGTGTGTGTGTGTGTGTGTGTGTGTGTATGGGGGGGTTGGTTTTTTTTTCTTCAGATTTCACTTTTTTGCTTTTTGGGGAGTAAGGGTGCCTTCCGATGAGATAATAATAGTGAGGTTGCAGGTACTGTGGCACCACTAGCACCTCTTCCACACGACAGGTCGGCCAGTCCATGTCTGTCTGCCCCTTCCCCCTCACCCAGTCCAAGGAGAGCCAGCCCACAACATGGTACAGCTGGGCCATGGGCACCCAGGTGTGGACCTGAGGAATAAGGCAAGCCCACTCCTGCACTCCTGGAACTTGGTCTGTGGGTACCTGAGGCATAGCATGGTGGTGGCTGCTGTCCCAATCCCCCAGCTACCCAGGGCTGTCGGCCCACTCAGTCCCATCACTCCTGGGCACCAGGTACAGCCTTGGTTGGCCAGATGATCTCCCAGGGTTTCAGAGACTTCGTGTTGGCGTCAGGCTGGTCTGTCTCATTTCCATTGCCTTAATAATACCAAGTGGCCCAAGGCATGAGGAAACTCCAAGACCTGAAGCCCCAGGCGGACCATGTGTGTCCTGCTGTGACCATGGACATCCTCAGACAAGCAGAACTGAGTGAGCCAATGGAGGACACAAAGCTGTCAGGCCAGCTGGATGAGAACGAGGCGCCAGGGGCACAGAGCTGGCCCGGAGGACGGCTGCTCCAGTGCAGGCTACACATTAAAGGCACCTGTCCATCCACAAGACCCCATTTTCCTGAGGCGAGACCTGGAGAACAGTGTGAGCACACACACCACCACCACCCTTCACGTGTCGGTCATGAAAATGGGACTGAAAACAAAAAACAGCCTGCACAATCAGGGACTGTGTCACGTGACACCCACATGCTGGGGACGGGGCATCATGGCCATCAGCCACACAAGGACAGTCTAGTCACAGGGCTAGGGGTGGGGAGGGGGGGGACAAAAGGGTTCTTTTGCATTGCAGAGGTTTTATACATAAAATATATTTTGTTTGTAATGAGCCATTCTCAATAAATGTTCTCACTGTGTAGTGGTGGGTTCCCGTCTCTGTCCCAGGTTCCCAGCACGACCCCTTGGGAACTTGGGCCACTAACTTGGCCATGTGCAGTCTGAATCGGGACTCCCAAGCTGACTTCCTTCATCCAGGCTTGGGTGCTTGTGCAAAAGCTGAATGGAAAGGTCTCTGAGTAAGAAGGAGGTGGGGTGGGGCATGCGGAGGGGCCTAGGTAGGCAGAGGGATGGAAAGGGGGAAATTCTGCTGGGCAACCAACACACCCAACCAACACACCTCTGTCCCCCTTCTGACAGCTCCTCTTAGTATGTGCCTGACACTAGGGCTTTTTCTTGAATTTCATTCCATAGTTGTGTTCCAGAGTTCCACTTCTGCTCAAGGAAATGTTTGAAAGTGCTGGGTGTTCGGATCCACCCAGTGTCCTGCAAGAGTGCTGACTTGGGGTTGGGTACATCCGGGATCTCCCACCAAGTGAAGTACTGACATCCTGTTTGCTGCCTGGCTCCTCCCCCAACTCTATAAAGCCACTAATGTCATCCTGGGGGCCCCACCTTCATGATCTCATGGAAGCAACTAATTACCATCTAAATATCATTAAATTTACAGATTAAGTTTTCAACACTTGAGCTTTTATGAGGCACCCTCCAGCTACCCCACCTTCTGACTCCTCCTGTTAATTGCTTTCTTTCACATAGTAGCAACTGCAGACCAGTCAGGATGCCACATCTTGTAGCTAGCCCAGCTAAAAGGGTGGTTTGTTGGGAGGAGTGCTGGCATGGTAGAGTAGCAGGTTAAATCACCCGCCTACAACTTGAGCATCCGATATAGGCACCAGTTAGGTTCCAGTTATTTCACTTTTTTTTTTTTGAAGATTGATTTTTATTGCAAAGTCATATATAAAGAGAGGAGAGACAAAGAGGAAGATCTTCCATCCGATGATTCATTCCCCAAGTGACCACAATGGCCACAGCTGTCCTGATCCAAAGCCAGGAGCTAGGAACTTCCTCCAAGTCTCCCACACAGGTGCAGGATCCTAAAGCTTTGGGCTGTTCTTAACTGCTTTCCCAGGCCACTAGCAGGGAGCTGGAATAGGAAGTGGGGTTGCTGGGATTAGAACCGGCGCCCATATGGGATCCCAGTGTGTTCAAGGCGAGGACTTTAGCGGCTAGATCCGAGGTTCCAGCTGTTTCACTTCTGATCCAACTCCTTGCTAATACACCTGGGAAAGCAGCAGAGGGTTAGGGCCCCTCCACCCACATGAGAGACCCGGATGAAGTTCCTGGCTTGGGCCTGGTCTAGCCCTGGCAGCTGCAGCTGTTTAGAGGAGTGAACCAGTGGATGAAAGACCTGTCTCTCCTCTCCAACTCTGCCTTTCAAATAAACAAATTCATATTAAAAATAAGCAAAAGGGAGCCTTGGGGTTCAAACTTGATTGTGGCCCAACTGCCTGGAAGCTCTTGTTGGACTGATACTTGCTGATATCCTAAAAATAACGACCACTTGGTTGGACAAATGTCACTAAGACGCCCTCTGGTGGGCAAAGTGGGGAAAAGAACATAGTGTTTCTCTGCACTTAATAAAAATGCCCTTGTTCCTTCCACCTGCACCTGACCCAAACTGGAAGAAGAGGTGAGATGAACACTGCCATGGGACATGTTTTTGGAGGAACAGAATCTCTGATGCCCAGTGAAGAAATGGCCTGGGTTCCAAGAGGCAAGGAGGGAGGCGGGGTCTCTAGTCCCAGTCTCATGATGCCCCACTTCCTTATGAACAAAATGCCTTGGTGTGGCTCTCCCAAACTTGTACACACGCTGTGAGTTTCAATGACTTGTGGGGTTCTGCCTTCCTGCCCAGACGCATTTGACCACGGGTTTTATCTGTTTTCAAGAATCTTATCAGAAATGACCCGCAGTCTGGGAGATAAGGAACGGCCTGCAGTCCCATCAGATTTCCTCCCCAGCCCTGTTCCCGCAGCCCAGTCCTGGCTCAGGCCTGCAGTCCCACCAGCTGTCCTCCCCAGGCTGTGCCCTCGCTCAGCCACTCTGTGGGAAAGACAAATGCTGCTCCGTTGGTGGTGTGGACAAACAAGGTCAGGTGAGGCTAGCTGCCCTCAGGTGGTCCTTCCATAAATACAAGCATTGGAGTCACATGTACAAGGTAATGTGGGAATGTCGCATGCTGCCAGCTGGCTTCTTCAAGGTGTTTGTAAGAAGCCTTCTTCAAGTTGTTTTTATAAATGAAGGATTACTTGGTGACAGGTGCAGTGAGATAAGTTGCCGTGTCTGCAGCACTGACACCCCACTTGGACATTGATTCAAGCCCCAGTTGCTTCACTTCCTATCCAGCTCCCTGCTGATGTGCCTGAGAAAGCAGCAGAAAGTGTGGCTCAAGGGCCCTGTGCGACGGCCTAGTGGTTAAATTCCTGCCTTGCAAGCAGCAGGATCCCATGTGGGCACCGGTTTGTGTCCTGGCTGCTCCACTTCCCATCCAGCTCCCTGCTTGTGGCCTGGGAAAGCAGTCGAGAATGGCCCAAAGTCATGTGGGAGACCTAGAGGAAGCTCCTGGCTCCTGGTTTCATGTGGGAGACCTAGAAGAAGCTCCTGGCAGTTGTGGCCACGTGGGGAGTGAACCAGCAGATGGAAGACCTTTCATGCTGCATCTCCTTTCTGTAAATCTGTCTTTCCAATAATAAGATAATAATAAATCTTAAAAAAAAAGTTGTTCAAGTACTCGGACCCTTAAACCCATGTTTGAGACCCGGATGAAGCTCCTGGTTTCTGGCTTCAGCCTGGCTCAGTCCTGGCCATCGCAGCCATTTGGAGGTGTGACCAGCAGATGGGAGATCGCGCCCTTTCTCTCTGTAACTCTTTTAAGTAAATAGACACAGTTAGCTATCTAGATTTATTTGAAAAACAGATTAGCGAGAGAGAGCACACAATCTTCTATTTGCTAGTTGGCCTCTTTCCCAGGCCAGGAGCTAGATTGGAAGTAGAACAGCTAGGACTTGAACCAGCACTCAAATGGGATGCTGGCACTGCAGACGGAGGCTTAACTGGCTGTGCCACAATGCTGGCTAACACCTCCAAGTGTGGAAGCAAATACCACCAGTAGCATACGCAGTCACAGACCATTTGTGGGTCTCTTTCACCGGAGCTACTCAGAACAGTTCCTTGGATCGATGACCTATTAACACACACATTGTGTCCCTACAGAGAGGAAGTCATCCATTTGGGAAAGACGCTGCAATATTGGTGTTGACCTCAGCTGAAGAGGTTAACAGTATCACGTGGGCCCTGGGAAAAACCCTTCAGGGTTTCCAGAAGCAACTTCATGGCTGTTTGTATGTTTGGTGGCAGATGTGCTCTGTCACACCGGGGTGAATGACCTGGGCCAAGTGCTAAGGTTCATATTTGAGCAAGCCAGCTGGCTTGTTAAGGTGGTTCTTGCTGGGCCTGGAGCAACGACCTTGTGGCTAAACCCTCAGTTTGCAAGCACTGGGATCCCATGTGGGCACCAATTCATGTTCCAGCTGTTCCACTTCCCACCCAGCTCCCTGCCTGTGGCCTGGGAAAGCAGTCCAGGATGGCGCAAAGCCTTGGGACCCTGCACCTGTGTGGAAGACCCAGAAGAAGCTTGTGGCTCCTAGCTTCCAATCAGCTTATCTCTGGCCTTTGTAACTATCTGGAATGTGAAGCAGGGGATGGGAACTCTCTCTCTCTCCATGTCTCCTTCTCTTTGTAAATCTGCCTTTCACACACACACACACACACACACTCTTATTTAAAAAGATAGATCTTGCCAGCTTATGCAATTTGTACAACCTGTTGGGTTGAGGACCCTGGGGTCACGGTGGAGTTTCATATCACAGGTTAGGCCCATTCCACTACTGGCCTAATTGCATGACTGATTGAAGCATAGATTTGGTCAAGCCTCTATTAGATTTATCAGAATGACAGACAAAATGACACATTCATGGGACAGCTGCCAAAAGCCCAGATAGTGTAGAAATTAGGGGTGGGTGTTGTTGGGAGATGATTCTCTATGGGTCCTTCTGTGTGTGTGTGTGTGTGTGTGTGGATTTTCACGGGCTGCTGTGGTGGTGTAGCAAGCTTAATCCTCTCCCTGCAGTGCTGGCATTTCACAGAGGTGCCAGTTTGTGTCCTGGCTCTGCTCCACTTCTGACGAGATCTGGTGCGTTCAGGGTAGTATGGCCGTAGACTCTGCTCCACTTCTGACCCAGCTCTCTGCTAATAGTTTGAGAGGGCGGAGGAGGGTGGACCCCTGCATCCATGTGGGAGACCTGCCTGGAAGAAGTTCCTGGCTCCTGGCTTCAGATTGGCCCAGCTCTGGACACTGTGATCATTTGGAGAGTGATCCAGCAAATGGAAGAACTCTCTGTCTCTTCTTTCCTCCCTTGATTGCACCCAGTTCTGTCCCCAGCCCCACATCACATGCAAACTGACAAGTATTGCATCCCAGCCCAGCCCAACCCAGTGTACCACAGGCCTGGCCCTTACATACCAGTGGGAACTGCAGCCTAGTCAGAGGGACCTCCAATAATCCCCACCTAGCCACCACCAGCCCCAGTTCCTGCACATGCCAATATGTGCAGCAGACCAGTCTGGTCCATGCTGCATCCCAATTGGGCTCTTATATACACCCATGGGTGTTGCAGCTTAGCTCATCCCAGCTCACCCCTACCCCCCGCCAATCCAGTCCACACGTATGCTGGTGGGTGCTGTCGCTTCGTCCTGTCTGGTCTGCCCCCAGCCCTGGCTTTCGTACACTCCAACAGGAGCTACAGCTCAGCAGAGGAGTGCCCACTGTTTTCCCTGGATCTTGCACTTTCCTGGGGTTACTGCAGTCCAGTCTGATGTGACTTGTACCCTGTGCTGACATTTGCTAGCAGATGCTGCAGCAAAGCCTGGCCAGTCGGCACTTATCCTGGCTCTTGTATGCGCCAGCAAATGCAATGGCCTGGCCCATCCTGGCCCTCCCCCAAACCCAGCTCACATGTAGGTCAACAGTTATTGTAACCCTGCCCCAGCTCTCACACTCCCCAGTGGGAGCAGTGGCCCAGCAGGGGAGTGCTTTCAGTGCCACCACCCCCTCCACCAGTTTTATTTCCAGCTCAGGGCCTCGCATATGCCAGTGGGTGCTATGATCCAATCTGCATCTCACTTCGGCAATTGCCAGCAGGTGCTACAGCCTGACTCTACTCAGCCTCCCCCCAGTCCCAGCTCATGTTGGAGGGTGCTGCAGCCTAGCCCAGCCCAGCCAGCCCCCTGTCCCAACCTTAATGTGAACTGGTGGGGATTACATCCCAGCCTGGCCTAACCTGCTCCCCATCCTCTCACACCTGCCAGCAGGAATTGCAGACTGGCCTAGGCCAGTCCACCCCTAGAGCAAGACCACATGTACACTGATGGGTGCTATAGCCCAGCCTGGCCTGGACTGCCCCCAGTTTTGATTCTTGCATTCAGCTGCTGTGGCTACATCTTAACAGGGGAGTTCCCCAAACTCCCCTATTAGAACAGCTTCCAGTTGCAGATTCATGCACACTGGTGGGTGTTTGGCTCATCTCCAGTCCCAACATTCACCATTGGGCACTATGGCCTTGCTAGACCAGCTTACATCCATTCCAGCTCTCTCTAGTTGGTGCTACAGCCCAGCCCTACCTGGCTCACCCACAGACCTGGTTCTCATGTGCATCAGTGGGTGCTGTGACCTAGCCCAGCCCATCCCATACCCACTCACAACCAGAATCTTCTTACAGTGGCTCCCCAAGTTCCCATGGCCAGAGGGCAACACGAAGAGGACCTCATGACTCCAGCACAAGTGCATTAAGCAAAGACAAAGAATAGAGAGTTTAAAGAATTCATGTGTGTGTGTGTGTGTATTAAAGTCACAGTTGTAAGGGTGGGGCCAGCTAGCGTGATGGCTCAATTGGCTAATCCTCCCCATGCAAGTACTGGTGTCACATGAGTGCCAGTTTGTATCCCAGCTGCTCCACTTCCCATCCAGCTCCCTGCTTGTGCCCTGGGAAAGCAGTCGAGGATGGCCCAAAGTCTGGAGACCCTGCACCCACATGGGAGACCTGGAAGAGACTCCTGGCTTCAGATCGGCTCAGCTCTGACTTGCAGCCACTTGGGGAGTGAATCAGTAGATGGAAGATCTTCCTCTCTGTCTCTCCTCCCCTCTTATATCTAACTTTCCAATTAAAATAACAAATATTTAAAATAAATAAAACCTAAGTCACTGAGTAGACATTGAATCTTATTATTTTGAATTTTGAATTATGTGGTACAATTTTATATAGGTTGGGATTCCCCCCAAAACTCCCACCCAACAGATTTTCCCCATTTTACTACAGTGGTGTAGTCCTTCATAAGGAATCATAATCCTATCAGTCTCTTTGAGTAGACATTAAAAAAAAAATCCTATTCAGGCATGGCCTACCCAGGTGGACACTGCAGTCTTGAGGTGCTGCTGGATCCCTGAAGCCCACTGTGCTGGCATCTGTGTGCTGGGCCAGAGGGTGAGGTGTTCCAAGGTCATACCCAGATGTAGGTGAATTGGGGTGCAGGGTAGCAGGCAGTCTTTGGATGTGTCCTGATGGATCATGCCTCATTCTCTGTGTGTGTGAACAGCAGTCACAGCCCTTGCTGGGTGAGAACTCTTGCTTGCCCTGTAGATACCGGCCTGTGTAACCAGGACCTGCCATCAGCTCCCAAGGCAGTCCCTCATTGCGAATCCCTTCATCGCTCTCCTTCCGTCTCTGCCCCCCTACTTGGGTGTGACTGGTGGAAACTGTGGTCCTAGAAGTGGTTTCAAAGGCAGAGACTATCAAGGAGGGGTTTTCTGGAGCGCTTCTTGAGTCTGATCAAGCTTAAAAGCATTGGTGGCTTTGTTTGCAGGGGTGAAGGGGGCTGTGGCGGTCTACTGTATGGTACAGCAGCAGAAACTCAATTATTTATTAAACATTTATTTATTTATTTATTTCATTGGAAAATCAGATTTACAGAGAGCAGGAAAGACAAAGATCTGTCTGCTGATTCACTTCCCAAGTAGCCACAAAGGCTAGAGCTGAGCTGATCTGAAGCCAGCAGCCAGAAGCTTCTTCCAGGTCTCCCATGCAGATGCAGGGTCCCAAGGCTTTGGGCCATCCTCGACTGCTTTCCCAGGCCACAGGCAGAGAGCTGGGTGGGAACTGGGGCCGCCAGAATATGAACCAACTCCCATATGGGATCCCGGCACGTTCCAGGTGAGGACTTTAGCCATGAGGCTTCCGTGCCAGGCCCCTGAATAGGATGTTTAAAATTTACTTGAATTTATTGGAAAAGCATGGAGATAACAGACAGATCTTTCAATAGCTAGCTCACATTCCAAATATCCATTATAAGTTATCAGGGCTGGGCCCAGGCTGCATTGGAAGCAGTGCCAGGATGTGAACGCAGGCGCTTGCATACAGCGTGTGGGTGTCCCAAGCAGGAGTTGTACTGAATGCCCACTGGACATTAGTTCTTAATTTGAGGTGAAATTCGCATCACAGCAAATGAAACATGTTTACGGTATGCAAATCAGGCAGTGGTATTTGGCATGTGGCAATGTACTGCAAGCATCCCCTCCTTTTAGCCTTGAAGGAAGCCTTGCACCTGCTAAGCAGTTCCTCTCCCTGTCTCCTTGGCTCTGTGCAGGCATTTTCAAACCAATGTGGATAGCCAACATTCAGGCAGCAGCCAGTAGACGGGCAGGCAAGAGCAGAACCAGCTACTCTTTCAGCACATTGGGGCGGTAGTTAGGCTTGAGAGCTTCGGCCAGTTCCCGAGCGTACATCTCATACCTGCCGGTCATCTGAAAGAAAGAAAAGTGGGTAGATGTCAGAGGCTCCTCACTTCCTGGCCACCACCTCCTGCCACTGGGGGGCAGCCACGGGCCAGGAACGCGTCAAGGTAGACTGGGTGGACTCAGCTGTGTGACCTCTCCGGGCAGCAGCCCGTGGTGGTGGTGCTGTGGTGGCCAAGTTCGCAGACACTCGGAGGGTTCACACGCCTGCCGTGACCTCTGTGAATTGTGTAGAAGGTGTGGCCTGCCCCCAAGGCAGGAAGGAGGGGGAAAGGTCAGCTACCGTCCGTCCAGCACCACCACAGAGGAGCAGCTGACAGCCCCAGGGAAGGGACCAATCCGCTCCGAAACACCAGGATTTGAACCCGGGTCTCCTAGCTGAGACTGGAGGTCAGTCCATGTCTTATGGCATCTGTCCCTGGACACGGTCAGCCTGCCTGGACCCTGGCATGCTCTACCGCCCTAATCCTTGCCAGATCCTCCTCACCCGTCCCAGTGAGGATGGGAACACATTGGTGATCATTCCCCGTGATGCTGGTGAGGAACTGGCATGGTATCTGGCATGAAATCTATTTATTTTTTATTGGAAAGGCAGATTTACAGAGAGAAGGAGAGACAGAAAGATCTTCCATATGCTGGTTCACTCCCCCTGGGGCGACAACAGCTGGAGCTGAGTTGATCTAAAGCCAAGAGCCAGGAGCTTCCTCCAGGTCTCCCACACAGGTGCAGGGTCCCAAGGCTTTGGGCTGTCCTTGACTGCTTCCCCAGGCCACAGGTAGGGAGCTGGATGGGAAGTGGAGTAGCTAGAACATGAACTGGTGCCCATATGGGATCCTGGCCTATGCAAAGTGAGAATTTAGCCAAGTCACTGTATGATCCCTCAAATATACATAGAAATATGTATACAAATTTGTATTTGGTGGTGTAACCCTTTGGACCACAGCATCAGCACCCTCTTATTGGTTTTCCATGAACATTTTAGAGCACGCTCCGTCTGCTGGACACCAGTTCAAGAGACTCCTGAGCTACAGGCTCTCCTGGCCATGGCTACACAGATCCCATCGTAGGAGGCCAGGCCCCCCATACTCCCGGCATCAGAGGGCCAACCAGTTTCCAAGGCAGTAGGAGTCTCTCCCTTCCTAACCTACTGGCGCACTTCAGGTCTGGGAGCACTAGGTCAAGCCCAGCCCAAGTTCCATTTCTCCAGCGTGACCCATTTCCCACTATTGTCGGGGCCCAGACGGTGGAGCCTGGCAGCGGGCAGAGCCAGACACGCGCCATTTATCTTGTGTTAAGTGCAAAGGCCTGGAAAGGAAAAAAGGATTAGAGAAGCCAAGCTACTCTATTCTCTGGACAAATGAAATTGAGATTAATTTGTGAGAAGGCGCCCAGAATCGAAATCAGATGAAAGGAGGATTTATCAAGGCTTGCCTGCCGGCTAGTCAGTACTCCTGACCCACCTGTCCTCGGCTGACTGCCCAGCCTGGGAGGAGGAGGTGGGGGCCAGGCCCTCTGTGGGTGCGGGGTGGGAGTGGGAGTAGGGAAAAGCTCGGGGACCCACCTTGAAGTTCCAGATGTCATTCATCTGCCGGCAGAGGTTGAGGTCGAGCTCGGCAACCAGCAGTCCGTCCCGGTTCCGGGAGAGCCCTGGGGTCCGGCTGCTGTCGGGGCCCGCCACGTAGCTGGAGCCATAAAAGTGACCAAAATCCTTGTGCGCTGGAAGGGAGGAAGATGAAAAAAGCACATGTGAGTTTGCGTTGGTTGCAGCGTGGGCTCTGCAGATGTGGGACACCCCAGAGGGACACCCAGGAGGTGGCGTCCCTGCTCCCTGAAGTCTGACAAAGGCACGGATGGGGTTGAGGGGTGCCAAAGAGCCTGTTTCATGTCACAGGAAGCCACTGCAAAGGCCACCTGCGTTCCTCCTCTCTACCCCTGTTCCTGGAAGAATTTTTAAGTGTCACCCTGCTGCCTGGGGAGAGGTGTTAGCTCTTCACGCTCAACCACCTACAAGGCCCCAAGAAGGCCTGATGATTCAGGGGCTTCCTGTGTCAACCACTTCCTGTGCCAACTGGGTCCCCTCCCTCTCCCTTCACTGCTGGGTGGGGGGTTGTAAGCTCCCCCCAACTCCTACCCTCCAGAGGTGTGGGCACAGGGGCAGGGGCCCAGGACCCTCATTCTCCTGCACCTCTGTTTGCAGGAAGTTGGGGTGCCCTTCTGGGGGGCCTGGAGGGGAGAACTGCAGCCATGCCGCCCTCCCCCGACTCTCTCCCCTTAGTTTGAGCGGTGTCTACTCAGCCCCTTCCAACCCTGGCCTGCGAGGCGGAGGGGTGGGCCTGAGCTAAGGTGGTCAAAATGAGGTAGTAGACTCTAGAAATGCCAGGCTGCTGGTGCCCACGGCACAGTGGGGGTGGGGACAGAAAAAGGAGTGGGCAGGGTAGTCTGCCAGCTGAGTGGAGGTCCCACACAGCTTTTTTTTTTTTTTTTTGGTGGACAGGGGGTTCCCATCATTTCCACACCCATCCAGGGTAAGGGTGGATCCTGATCTGTGTACTCTTAGATGCGGCAGTGGTGGGCACAGCTGGAGACTGTGCTGAGCCACACCCCAGCCCGGCCCTGCCTCCTCCTGGGTGCCAGGAGTGCAGATGTGGGCATAAGGGAAACACACAGCCTGCCCATAGGAAGCCCACGGCGCAGGGGAGGGCGGGACACTCCCAGAACTGACCCTTCTTTCCATCTCCAGAGGTGAACTCATTCGGGAAGTGCTCCTGCAAAGACAGACGGAGGTCAGTGACCTGTAGGTGGCGCCACCACCATGTTCGTGCCTCGCGGCGCGGTCCAGGCCAGGATCCATGAGAAGGCAAAGATACAGGGGCTGTGGATGGCATCTGAGGTTGGGCTTGCCTCAACACTTTACCTGGTCCAGCCCCTGCTGTTGCAGCCATTTGAGGGAGTGAGCCAGATGGATGGAAGACCTATCTCTGTCTGGAATTCTGTCTTCCAAACAAATACATCTCTAACGAATAGAACCGACTTCATGTGGAACCCTTGGTTATCTTGGACTGGTCTGAATGCTTTCCTTTGAGTGGGCTTGGGACTTGGTGGATGACAGAAAGGGAGGAGGGTTACAGATGTTCAAGTGCGGAGTGTCTGGTGGACAGAATAGCTCAGGGCATGGGGGTCACATCAACGGGACCAAGATAAGAAACTGGATATTCGCAGGAGACAGTTAAGTAACAATCCCTTCAGGATGATTTAGAGATGAAATTGGAACGAGAGAGGGGAGGGTACAGCAGCATTGTCAAATGAGGGTCGATCAAGTCAGCTTCCGCCTCTCTGCCCCCCTGGGTTCTCTGGGCTTGAAGCAGGCATGGGAGGGAGCGAGCAGAAGAGGAGGCGTGACAATCCTACAGCCAGGGCCAAGGGAGACTGACCTCGCCCACGCGGTTGATGGCACATGTGAAGCAGTGGTTGGCGATGGCTGCGTTTCTGGCTTCGATCGGCCACAGCGACTCACTGTAAGAGAGGCATAGGAGGAAGCAGGTTGTGACATGCCATGGGAGTCTGGGTCCCAAGCTGGGCCTCTGTGGCTGGCCTACCTGGGCTAAAGGGATGGGTACAGCCATGGGGGAATCACTGTGCCAGTGGCCCATGGCTGAAGCCCCAGCAGTCTCCCGGTGAGGGGGTTGCTATGGGGTAGAAGCCATGTGGTTGTGGACTATTGGAGGAGGCAGGCAGATGGCCTCGGATCCTGTTTGTGCCTCAGTTTCCTTTGGTGAGACTTCCGCAAGACTGGGACTAAAGACTGGGAGGGCCTTTACTACTGGCATTTCATGAGTTTTTTGGCGGGTCCAAAACCAGCCACTTTCTCACCTTGTTCCATTTCCCTCCTTCCTGGGACCCTCCTGCAGGGCAGGGTGGGGCAGGGCCGAGTCACTCATCGACCCTGTGGAAGGGATCTGCCAGCTCACATAGCTTGTGGAGGCCTGTGATGGCCAAATCTGGGCTTCCGTGCCCTGCTGGGACCCTCCTGATACTGCCTTAAGACATAGCAGCCAAACACAGGGAGCAGAGTTCAGGCTAAGCAAACAGAATTTACTGGAGCTGGCACGGTGGCACAGCATACAATCCTCCACCTGTGACACTGGCATCCCTTATGGGTGACAGCCGGTGTCTCAGTTGCTCCTCTTCCCATCTAGCTCCGTGTTCATGTGCTTGGGAAAGCAGCAGAGGATGACCCAAAGCCTTGGGACCCTGAACCCACATGGGAGACCTGCAAGAAGCTCCTGGCTTTGGATCAACTCAGCTCTGGCTGTTGCGGCCATTTTGGGGAGTGAACCAGCAGATGGAAGATCTCTCTGTTTTTCCTTCTCTCTGTAAATCTATCTTTCAAATAAGAACAAATAAATCTGGGGGGGAAAAAAAAGATAACCAGAATATACCAAAAAAAAAAAAAAAAGGTAGGAAGGTAGGTAGCCAGGCAAGGAATGATTCTGCAGCGATGTCCTTTAAGTTGAGCTGTAACAACAGGACTTCTCACTCCCCTTTTTTGAATTCTGCATCCCAGGAGGCATTTGCTGATTCTCTAACTGGCCAGGGTAAGAGGGTTGTCCAGGGAGGAGGTGCCCCTCGCCAGGCCCGGCTGAGCTGTGAGCCTTCCAAAGCATGGTGGTAGTGATTGGTGGGGCCAACCCTGACCCTGTGACACATGGAAGGCAGCGGGGCCCCTCTGGTCACTGAGGCGTTCTTTGTCTGAACCACGTTGCCTGCATCTGTGCTGACAGGTGTAACGCCCGCTCGGAGGCAGCTGAGCATCTGGGAGCTAAACACCTTGGAAATTTTCCCTTTCCTGCAGTGTGCACCTGGCTTCAACCGGGGTGTGGGTGGAGGGGGTGCGTGCTTGTCACCAAGCCCGATTCTCAGCAGGATTCACACGTGGGTTTTCTCTGGGGTGGTGGGGAGAGGGAAAAAAAAAAAGAAAAATCACACACTTGATAGCATGGAGGAAGGGGCGGGTGCATTCGGCTGCTTTTCCACCCCTCCCTGGCTGCTCAACCAAGCTGAACAAAACTTTGAAGATTTTCACAGAAACACACCTCCTAAGTGACATTTTTTTGTTTTGTTTTGTTTTCCCTAGGAATTCAATAGACGCTTGAGGGGCCCCGATGCTGTGAAACATCACTCCTGCGACACTCCCACGAGGAGTGTCAAACCCTCGACCTGGTGACAAGATTGATGGCATCTCATCAATGCTACCGCTGGGCAGCAGGGAGAGAGGGGGAGGTTAGTGAGAGCCCGGCCAGTGTGTGCGGGAATGGCGGAGTGTCCAATGGGAGAATGGGACGTTTGCCATATTCCCAGTGAAGTGTATACAAACTCCTAAAAATAATTGTGGTGGGAAGTCAAAAGGCAGCTGGGGCGGGAGGGGGGCTGGGGGCTGGGGAGGACTGGGACAGTCACTTCCACATCAGTGAACACAGGAGGCAGGAATTGTTTGGGCCACAAGGGACGCGTCCTGAGGCTGTGGCGATGACTCAATTAATCAAACAACACTGCGATTCCTTTGTGTGTTGGGGAATACGGGGCCCGGCAGTCTGTCTGCCTCAGCGCACACACGCAGAAGTGTGTCTGGCCCGCTGATACAAAGGGGTTGAGGATGCCAGAGGAGGGACTGCATGGTTGTGAAAGCTGTGATCGGAGGCTGGTATCTGGCTCCTGGCAGCCGGCTCAGCTCCGTGCTGACAAATGCAATGAATTGTGCAAACCGCTGTATTCTGGTACGGCTGTTAGGGTGCTGCTGGGGAGCCCGCTCCCCTCATCAAAGTGCCTGGGGTTTGAATCTCAGCTCGATTTCCAATCCAACTCCTTGCTAACATGCATCCTGAAAAGTAGTAGAGGATGGCTTTGGGTCCCTTCCACCCAGGCGAGTAAGCCACAACTGAGTTCTGATGCTCCTGGCTTCAGCTCGGGGCCCAACCATGCTGTTGGGGGCATGTGGAGAGTGAACCAATTTCTCTCTCTCTCTCCCTAACCCTTCAAACAAAATGAATATTTTTGAAAAATTGAAAAAAAGAGACTCTCTTGTTCTTGTAAGAATATCAGAAAACCACCCAGAAGCCTAGCATCCTCGTGAACCACCCCCTGTCATTCTCCCACACTTCCTGGTCTGATCTTTGTCAGAAAAGGGGTTGGGGACAAAAAAGATCCCATTGAGTTTTTCATCTTTCTGGACGCATTTTCTCAGGGCTCTAGGCTCCTGTTGCGATGGCTAATGAGTCTTTATAATCCCCTGAGAGAGGTGGGCGGATTTATTCAATTTATTTATTTGGAAAGGCAGATCTACAGAAAAGAGAGATGAAAGATCTTCCATCTGCTGGTTCACTCCCCAAGTGGCCACAACGACCAGAGCTGAGCCGATCCAAAGCCAGGAGCTTCTTGCAGGTCTCCCACGCAGGTGCAGGTCCCAAGGCTTTGGGTGATCTTCCTCTGCTTTCCCAGGCCACAAGTAGGGAGTTGGACGGGAAATGGAGCAGCAGGGACGCGAACCAATGCCCATACAGGATCTTGGCAGATGCAAGACGAGGATTTAGCCACTAGGCTGTCACGCTGGGCCCCGAGATTTCTTTAACTCTTGCATTTCTCTCTGGCTACCAGTCCTTCTGTTATAGACAAAACTGGCTGAAAAACACCCTAATAAGCATGGCCTTGCCCTCCCTGCTCAGGTCAGCCCCGCACCCCAAAACGGGCCACTGTTTGGGGACTATCAGTCTGTGGTCAAAAGGCCTGCACCTTTAGGAGCTCATGAGAGATAGCTTGGAAGCCAAGGCTTGGCTAAGACAGGAAAACCGGGTCACCTCTCCAATCAGCCTGACAGGCTGCTGGAGACACAAGGCTGCCCAGCCCTGGCTGTTATGGGCATTTGGGGGAGTAAGCCGGCATTTGGGGGAGTAAGCCGGCAGATGGGAGCATGCTCCATCACCTTTGCCTTTCCAATAAGTGAATAAATAAATAGTTCAAAAAAGATATGCCTGAGGTCTGACATGCAGGTTAAGCTACCACCTGCACTACTGGCATCCCACATGGGTGCATGTTTGAGTCCCTGGCTGCTCCATTGCCAGTCCAGCTCCCTGCTTAGGCACCTGGGAAAGCAGCAGATATGACTCAAGTGCTTGGGCCCCTGCACCTACTGGAATACCCAGAAGAACTTTCTGGCTCCTGGCTTTGGTCTGGCCCAGCCCTGGTCATGGTGGCAATGAGGGAATGGAAGAGACTCTGTCTTTCTCTGTCTTTCCCTTTGCCTAACTCAGCCTTTCAAAAAAATAATAAAAATAAATCCATATTTATTTAAAAACTGATATGCATGGATTTTAAAAATGTTTACACCAAAAGAGAGTCTTTTAATTCCCCCTATCCAGGAATCATTCTGAATTTGAAAACTAGAGACAGGGGTCCCCCATCCTCTGGCTCACTCCCCACAAATGCCCATAACAGGCAAAGCCAGGAGCTGGGAATTCAATCTGGGTCTCCCATGCAGGTGGCAGAGCCCCAATTCCCTGAACCAACATCACCTGCCAGTTCCCAGGGTATGAATTAACACAGAAACCTAGAATCTGCAGCGAAGCTGGGATTCAAACCCAGGCACTCTAGGCAACATGGGTTTGGGCTACCTAAGTAACAGCCTAACTGCTGACAGCCTAGACACCTGCCCCTCCCAAGGACCTTCTGAAGGCCCCTTGTAAAGGTCATATGTCTGACATTTAGAAGCATTCATTTTACGAGAGGTGTGTGGGTGGACAGAGAACTCAAGGCTGCCCATTCTAGATACCTCCTCCACGTAGGGACCAGGGCAGTCCTACGCCTGGTCTGCTGGGACCCTCTCAGGTACAGCCAGGATCAGAGAGTGAAAGTCAGCACTTAACTTCCTGCTTTGGAGGAAGTGAACTGGGGAGGAGAATATTTGCATATAAATTCATAGGGCTCAGTTACTGCTTATGATGCAAAACAGGAAACTACCCAATGGGGGAGGGAAAGAGGCAGAAGCATAGTCAAAGAAGGCTATCTCAGCTCATTGGTTGCCCTTTTGGGGTGCAGGCCCTGAGGGTTTTATCCAGGAGTTGCAAGGATCCCCAGCTCCCACCACTGCCCTAGCCCTGCCTGGCCCAGAGCCCTAGCCCTGCCTGGCCCTGTTGAGAGATAAGGCTGACACTGAAACTCCTACCATTAGGGGTTAAAAAGAAAATGCTGAGGTCAGCACCATGCTATGCCACATGTGTTATGCCAGCATCCCATATGGGTGCCAGTTCATGTCTTAGCTGCTCTACTTCCAATCCAGTTCCCTGGTAGTGGCTCAGCAAAGCAGCAGAAGATGGCCTAAGGACTTGGACCCCTATATCTACATGGGAGACCCGGAAAAAGATCCTTGGTTCTGGCTCTTGGCTTTGGATTAGCTCTGCTCTTGCCATTGCGGTCATCTAGGGAGTGACCCAGCAAATGCAAATCTGACCTCTTTTTGCAAACTGGCCTTCAAATACAAATAAAGTCAATCTCATAGTAAAAGAGGAAAGACTTTGAAAAAGTTTTAGAAAGATGTTATAGCCAGTGCTGATCTGTCTGTTCTGCTTCTGATCCAGCCCCTAACACACACACACACACACACCACCACCACCACCACCACCACCACCACCATCACCACCACCACCACCACCATCACCACCACCACCACCACCATCACCCCCCCACCACTATCCCCCCATCCAAGATGGAGCTTCCTGAATCCTGAGCAGTAAAGCGAAGGACAGGACAGGGCAGGGCAAGGCAGAGGGGAAGGGAAGGCACTTAGCTCAGATGGATGGTTTTCAGGGAAGCAGCTCTTGCGAGGCAGCAGCAGGAATACCTGGGACTGTAATTCTTTTCACCAGGAAGCTGGCTAAATGGACAACATACAACCCCAATGTCCCAAACCTGTCTGCTACTCAGTCTACTCAGCCCACTTGGGAGCTCCCCAGCCTGGCCTTGGGCCCCGGAGGTGGCCCCAGGACACACCCTCCCCAGCTTCTGCCCACCGAGTGACCTGAGCGCCCCAATGGTGGCCGACGGGTTGAAGATGATCTCGGCCCCGTTGAGGCTGTACATGAGCCAGTTGAGGGGGTGGTGGCGTCCGTAGCAGATGTTCACAGCGATCTTCCCCCACTGTGTCTGGAACACGGGGTGGCCCAGATTCCCCTCCATGTAGTAGGTTGACTGGAAAACAAAGAGCCACTCCTGTTGGTCTCTTGGAGCTGTCAAATGTCCTCTCCCTTAGACTTGGTGGACAAAAATGAAATGGCGCCAGTCGTGGAAAAGGCAACACTCTTGGGGTGTGCTACCTTAGGGGCCCACCATTTCAGTATGAGGGGGAAAAGATACAAAAAGTCAGTCAACCTTAAGGGGAAATCTCTCTGCAGCCTTCATGCACAGTCTCTTGTGATAAGCTGAAAATTCCCAAAGCAAGTTTCTAGAATGTTTCAAGGATAAAAGGACAGTCAGGTTTTAAGCATGGGACAACTGAAGGCAGAGGTCCGCCCAACATCCTCCCACCACAGGTCCTACACCAGAGGGTAGGTCCGGGCGACAGGGGAGGCATCCAGAGCGCCCTCCCCTGCTCAGAAAAGCAAACTGCCACTGGAATGGACGCATGGCCCGCCCAACTAAGTCCTGAACTGAGCGCAGTAGGCACAACCTGAAGGTGCTCTCTCTCTACACAACACCCTGGGCAGCCTAGATTTCTCCTGATTTAGGATTTCTGTGTGTGTGTGTGTATGTGTGTGGTCCCGGAGCACAGTGAGTAAAACTACTGTCGGCAATGCCAGAACCCGTATGGATGCCAGTTCGAGTCTCAGCTGTTCCACTTCTGATCCAGCTCCCTGCTAACGTGCCTAGGAAAGCAGCAGAGGATGGCCCACGTCCTTGGGCACCTGCCGCCCACATCAGAGGCCCAAATGAAGCTCCCGGATTCTGATTCTGGATGGGCCCAGCTCCGGCTGTTACAGACATTTGGGGAGAGTGAACCAGTAGATCAGCAGATGGAAGATCTTTCTCCCTCTCTCTGTAATCCTTCCTTTCTTTTTCTTTTCTTTCTTTCTTTTCTAAGATTTATTTATTTTTATTGCAAAGTCAGATATACAGAGAGGAGGAGAGAAAGAGAAAGATCTTCCATCAGATGATTCACTCCCTAAGCAGCCACAACAGCCAGTGCTACGCCGATCCGAAGCCAGGAGTCAGGAACTTACTCCAGGTCTCCTATGCTGAAGCAGCTGGAATTAGAACCAGCGCCTATATGAGACTCTGGGCGCGTTCAAAGCAAGGACTTCAGCTGCTAGGCTACCACACCAGGCCCTGTAATCCTTTCTAATTAATAGATGTTTATCTAGTTTATCTGTCTATCTATGTACCTAATCTATCTAAAAACAAGGACTGCCCAGCGCAAGCAGATGGGCAGTTGGGATCCATCCTCCTCCTGTGTGGGGGGAGAGGCAGACACTGGGAAATCAAATTCTCAGGGGCAGCCCTGAGGGAGGTTAGAGGGCAAGTTGGAGACCCAGTCAGATCGCTACCAGGGGCCTGTTAAAGCTTGCTTCCACCCACTTCAAAACTGGCAGCCAGGGCCAAGCAATCTCCCCGGGCAGAGTTGGGGTGGGCAGGAGGAGGAATGGTGGTGGTGCATGTAGTGGACACTGCAGCAGGTACTGCTGTGCTGAGTCCAGCCTGGTGCTGTCTGCAGGGTGCTAAATATTATTGGCCGGGTAAACAGGTTGGGGGCTCGCCCGCCAGTCCACCCCCCTCCAGCTGTAACTAAGCAGCACTGGGTTTGGCTTTGTCCTGGGGGAGCCCTGACGGGCGCTTGCAGCCTGTTTGCTCACACATCCAAAGAGCCTGGGAGTGGCTGGGACCCGTGAGCAGGGAGGAAAGGAGGCCACAGGAAGAGGGACGT
Organism: Ochotona curzoniae; assembly: GCF_017591425.1. Taxonomy (NCBI): domain Eukaryota; kingdom Metazoa; phylum Chordata; class Mammalia; order Lagomorpha; family Ochotonidae; genus Ochotona; species Ochotona curzoniae. Next base: position 5,946,726 of record NW_024467101.1, on the reverse strand, counting down.
TATGGACAATGGTGCTTATTGCAAATCAAGTTCAGGTTCAAAATCTTAGACACTGGGTAGAGCTCGTGTCTCTCCTCCAAAGGGCACCCATGGAGGGTCAGGACCCATCCATCCTACCAGCCTCCCTGACTTCTGCCCTGATCCTAGGCCTGAGACCCCCCAGTGCAAACACACACACACACACACACGGCAAACCTCTAGAATAAGGGCTGAACTGCCAGGCTGGGTGCTCAGAGCCAGAATGCGGCCCCGGGAACCATTGTACTTTAAAGCACGGTTGGTCTTGGCTTTCATTAGTACGCCCCTTACTTTGAAAAAGAATGTCAAATTACCCTGATCCCATCACTCAACATTCTAGACACGTAGGAGGGCACTGTACAGAGTTCACAGAGAAATGACAATCAGATACATTTTTTTTGGTACAAAAATGCTTAAAATCCATTCTTCACAATATACATTTTACATGAACTCGAAAAAACTATCTGAAAGGCAGAGTGAAAGAGAGAGAGAGAGACAGAGAATTTTTCATCTCCTAGTTCACTCATCAAATCAGATCAGCCATGGCTTTGCCAGGCTGAAGCCAAGAGCCAGAAATGCCATCTGGCCTCCCACCTGGATGGCAGGCACTCGAGGACCTGGGCTCTCCTTTGCTGCTTTCCCAGGCACATTAGCAGGGAACTGCAGGGGAAGCTGAAGAGCTGCATATGGGATGCAGGCATTCTAGGCGGAGGCTTAATGAGCTGTGCTACAACCCCTGCTTTGTGAAGATCCTGGAAGGCACGCCTTTCAGGGGTCTTTGACCCAAAATCACTTGTTCCTTCCATTTGCCATCAGCTTCCTGTAGTATCCTTATGTTGAAATAACATCCTGTTCTCCATAAAGATGTACAATGATTTTTGTATCGGCTGAAACAGATTTATTTTTTAAAAAGGAAAAACGTCAGGAAGTCAGGTTTTGTTTGAAAATACATAAAAATATGCACTGAGCTAAAGGTGTTTGGGGGACTTACCTGACAGCCCTGTCTACCCTGGTGAGGCAAGGTGACATGAGGAGTCCCACTAGGCTCTGACGTCATGCGATGTGGAGCATGATCTTACACAGGACTCCTCATCCACAACCCCCTATCCCCGAACCCACAGGGCCCCAGGTACCTGTGCATGAAAGGGGTATTGAAATGGCAGCACCATGATGTAGCACGCTAAACTTCTGCCTGCAGTGCCAGAATCCCACATGAGCACCATTTCGAATCCTGTTGCTCCATTTCCGACCTAGCTCCCTGCTTATAACCTGATAAAGCAGTGGAGGATGGTCCAAGTGCTTGACACCCTGTACCCATATGGGAGACCCAGAAGAGGCTGCTGGTTTCTGGCTTCGGATCAGCTCAGCTCTGGCCATTGTGGCAACTTGAGGAGTGAACCAGCAGATGGAAGCTCCTTTTCTGTCTCTTTCTCTTTCCGCACCTCCAGCACACACACTCCCTCCCTCTCCTTCCCTCTCGTTCAACTTAAAAGACAAAAAGAGAAAAGAGGGGCACGGAGCTGGGTTGCCACCTGACAATGGACAGGCTGACACCTGTCCCCCGGGCGAGCCTACCTCGTTGAAATCACCCACTCTGGGGATATGGTTCTTCCTGGTCTTGCCCAGGACGGCTCCTGAATTGGAGATCACCACGGCCGTGTTCCACAAGACGTCTCCATGACTTTGGTCCCGCTCTAAGATGGGTGACACCACCACCATCTCATGCTTCTTGGCCAGCTGGGGGAAAAAAAAAAAAAACAAAGCCTCCATTTCTATTCCATAGTCACAGTTTTTGTTTGTTTGTTTGCTTTTAATTGGAGAAGGACTTAATGATGCTACTAAATAATTAGGCCTGGTTCCGAGCGGTCACCTGCAGTAACTATTGTCTGGAATACACTTACTTGGTCAAGAGAGAATAACTACTTCTCTGGGCACTGCTGACAGGAACATCAAATAGCGCAGCCACCAAGGAAAACAATGTAGAACTGCCTCAAGAAACTTCGAGACAATATTAACATACAACCCAGCCACCCCTCTTGTGGGTATGCATGTGAAAGAACTGAAGGCAAAGTCTCCAAGAGATATGTGAATACCCATGTTCATAGAACAACATTTGTAAATTCGCCATTCATAAAAGCAGTTCAAGTGGCCAACACACAGATGCACGGGCCCAATGTGGAATAATCGATCATACATTAGATTGGTATTCCACTTTAAAAAGGAGGGGCCAGCATTGTGTCGGCATAGTGGGTCAAGCCGATGTGTGCATCCCAGATGCTCCGCTTTCAATCCAATCCCTGTGAAAGCCCTGGAAAGAGCAGTGGGAGATGTCCCAAGTGGAAGACCTGGATGGAGTACCCGGTTCCTGGTTTCGGCTTGGTCCAGCCTTGGCAGTTGCAGCCATCTGGGGGAAAGAGCCAATAGGTGGAAGATCTCTCTGTCTCTCCCTCTAGCTCTTTCAAATAAACAAATATATGTATATATATTAATGGAAGGATATTTTGATACTCTACATGGTGGGTCCACCTTAGGAATATTAAATAAGACATTCCAAATAAGACAAATACTGTACAATTCCACTTATCTAATGGACCTCAAACAATCAAATGCACAGAAGCAGACAAGCTGGCAGTTGCCAGGGGAAAGGGGCAGGGAGGAACAGGGAGGGAGCTTTTGTTGAACGAGTCCACAGCCTCAGGCTTGCAGAGCTTCGGGCTTTGGAAATCTGATGCACAGTAATATGGCTACACCCCACTAAAGTAACAATACATTAAAACTATTGACAAGGCAAATGTTCTAAAGATTTTTGAATTTTTTATTTGAGAGGTAGAGAGAAAATTTCCATTCACTAGTTCATTCTCCAAATGTCTATGACAGTCCAGGGCTGGGACAAGCTTGAACTAAGAGCAGATAATTCAATCTTTATAGAATTCAGTCTGTACTCAAGCCATTCCAGCAGTTGAGTCATCCACTTTTGTTGTTGTTGTTTTAAGGTAGATTTTACAGAGAGAGAAGGTCTTCCATCCACCGGTTTACTTCCCAGGTGACTGTAGCAACTGGAGCTGATCTGATCTGAAGCTGGGAGCCAGGAGCTTCTTCTGGGTCTCCCCAATGGTAGTAGGGGTCCAAGGACCTGAGCCATCCTCCGAAGCTTTCCCATAAGCAGAGAGCCAGATTGGAAGTGGAGCAGCCAGGATGTGAATCAGCACCTATAAAGAATGCTGGTGCCACAGGACGGAGGTGCCACTGTGCCAGTCCCAGGTCATCCAAGTGACCAGCCAAGGCACCTGAACACCTGAGCAGGAAACCAAAATTAGAAGCCAGAGCCAGCACTTGAATCTGAACACTCTGACGTGAGATGTAGGCTTCCCAAGTAGGCATCTTAACTGTGAGGTCAAACCCCCACTCCGATGCTAAATTACACACACACTTTCTCTCTCTCTCAAGAAAAATATTCATTTCACTTCTGGTATACACACACACACACACACACACACACACACACACACACACACACCCTAAAAACAAAACAAAAAACAGAAAGGCTTTTGGCACTGTCTTAGTCTACTTCACACAACTACATAACAGAATGCCCGAGAAAGTGTGATCTCTAAAGAGCTTTCCTACAGTTCTAGAGATGAGGAAGTTCCGAGATTGAGGTCTGCATCAAACAAAGGTCATTGTGCCACATCACCCCAAAACAGAGCTAGGAAGGAGAGCGAGCAAGAAGGGACTCAACTCATTTTGGTCTCATGAGATCCAAGTGAATCCATTCCCAGGATATTAAGTCTTCCTGACTTATCACCTCTTAAAGGTCCCCTCCTCCCCAGGCTACTGCCTGAGGGTTTAAGTTTCTTTCTCTTTCTTTTTTCCTTTCTGTCTTTCCCTTTCTTTTCTTTCTTTCCCTTTCTCTTTTTTTCCTCTTGCTTACTTTTTCTTTTCCTTCCTTTCTTCCTTCTGGTTGCTTTTCTTTTTTTTTTTTTAATTGGAAAGGCAGATCTATAGGAAGACAGTAAAACAGAAAGATCTTCCATCTGCTGGTTCACTCCCCAAACGGCTGCAACAGCCAGAGCTGAGCTGATCCAAAACCAGAAGCCAGGAGCTTCTTCTGGGTTTTCCACCTGGGTTAAGGGTGCCGGAGCTTTGGGCCGTGCTCGACTGCCAAGGCCAAGAGCAGGGAGCTAGATGGGAAGTGGAGTAGCTGGAACACAAACCAATGCCCATATGGGATCTCAGTGCTTGAAGGAGATTAGCCAAATGGGTCCTCGTGCCAGCCCCAGGGGTTTAAGTTTCTAACACAGGAATTCTAGGGACCTGTTCAAAATGTAACCATTAGTTCCTGAATCCCATTCATGCGTATCACAGGAGACAGCGGTGATGGCTTGAATAACAGCAGTAGGATTTGGTGACTGACACAAGATGGTCATTTGTCCTCAAGTCTAATTTGCCCAGGAGAAGGGGCAGAGGCGAGGCGGTGCAAGCAACATTAGGGGCCATTAAAAGGGCTGCCATGGACCCCTTGTTCCTCTTAACACAGACACCGCCCCTGACTCTGGCATTCATTCCAGCCCAGCCTTATCACCACCTGCCACAGCCCCCTTGCCAGTTCTCTTCCTGTTTTGCCATAGAAAGGAATTGACCGTTGAGTGAATGACTTCGGGTGAGACTTTTTTTTCCTCCCTATAGCCTGAGAAGACGGATGTCAGAGCTCACACTTGATTAGTGATAAAAATCGCTAGGATTACAGCTCTGCCCCCTGCAAGCCTGAGCAGGGACACAGATGGGAGGGGTCTCTGTGGTGCGACCATGTGTGACCTGTTGGTCCTTAAAGATAGAATTCATGTAGCATAAAACTCGCCCTGTGCGCATGTACGATTCGGCGGTTTTCAGCACATTCACAGAATTGTGCAACCGTCGCCACAGTCTAATTTTAAGACATTTCACCACCCCAGAGGGAAGCCCTATAAAGTTAGCCCTCACTCTTCCTCCTTACCCCCTCACTTCTAACCTCCGGCAACCACGCAGGCGCTTCCTGCCTCTCTAGATCTGCCAGTTCTGGACCGTTCACACCAATGGCACCATTCATCCAGCATGTGCAGTCAGGTTGTGATCAAGAAACACCAGACCCAGTTCCCACATGAATGAGACAGAGCCCTGCGGGGAAGCTGATGTGGTTGCAAGGATTGCACAGGTCCCGCTCCACAGGCGCCACCTCCCATTCTTGCCCGCATCATGGCTCATCTGATGGAGAAAGCCATTAAATGGCTGAATTTAAGCGAATATTCTCTATGTTGAGGGCAGCCAATAGTCTCAAGTAGTAAGACAAGAGGATGTGGACCCAGCGTGGTAGCCTAGCAGCTGAAGTCCTTGCCTTGTAAATGCCAGGATCCCATATGGGTGTCAATTCTAATCCCAATAGCTCCGCTTCCCTTCCAGCTCCCTGCCTGTGGCCTGAGAAAGCAGTTAAGGACAGCCCAAAGCCTTAGGATCCTACCCTGCATCCACGTGGGAGACCTGTAACAAGCTCCTGGCTCCTGGCTTTGGATCAGCTCACCTCTGGCCATTGTGGCCACTTGGGGAGTGAATCAGCGGATGAAGATCTTCCCCTCTGTCTCTCCTCCTCTCTGACTTTACAATAAAAATGAATAATAAATAAGTCTTAAAAAAAAAAAGACAAGAGGATGCATTCTACATGGTGAAGGAGTCCAGTCACGCGTGGGCACCGCCCTGTGACTGGCACAGCTTTGGCGTCCATGCCAGAGACATAGGTTGTGTCCTACCTTCTGACAGAAGCGGGTGGTGGGGCCATCCTCTGCTGACTCGGCAAACTCCGTCCAGGGCAGCTTCTCTCTCGTGCAGAAAGCAAAGGGCATAGCTGTCAGGAGGAGAAAGGGCAGGATCACATCCAACCTTGGCAGGAGGGGCGAGGGCTCAGGGCTCCTTAGCCCAGAAGCAGGAAGCTCCATGAGGGAGATAGACCAGGCTTAGTTTCTGAGTTCTGACCCTGGCCATGGGCACTGGGCAAAGTCCACCCATCTAGGCTTCCTGGTCAAGTGTCTTTCCAATAGCAGAGAGACCTCAAAAGAGAGGTGCGCGGTCATGTTCACAAGAGCCAGAAGGTGGAAGTGACCCAAGTGTTCATTAACGAACTGGGAAACAAACTGTGGTTTCTCCATGCAATTGCATGCTACTCAGCTTTCAAAGGGAAGGGATTTAAAATAAAAGATTTATTTATTTTTATTGGAAAGGCAGATTTACAGAGAAGAGAAAAGACAGAGAGATATCTTCCATCTACCGATTCACACCCCAAATGGCCACAATGGCCAGAGCTGAGTCAATCTGAAGCCAGGAGCTTCTTCCTGATTTCCCATGCGGGTACAGGGTCCCGAGGTTTTGGGCCGTCCTTGACTGCTTTCCCAGGTCATATACAGGGAGCTGGATGGGAAGTGGAGCAGCTGGGACACAAACTGGTGCCCATATGGGATACTGGTGCTCCAGGAGGATTAGCCAGTTATGCCACCACGCTGGTCTCAAGAAGGGTTTTTTGGCAGGTGCCACCAGCAGTATACAGAGAGGAGGAGATACAGAGAATCGTTTTTATCTGTTGATTTATTCCCCAGGTGGCCACAATGGCTGGTGTTGAGCTGATCCGAAGCCAGGAGCAAGGAGCTTCTTCTGGGTCTCCCACATGGGTGCAGGGTCCTAAGACTTTGGGTTGTACTTAACTGCTTTCCCAGGCCAGAAGCAAGAAGCTGGATGGGAAGCGGGGCCTCTGGAATATGAACCGGTGTCCATATGGGATCCTGGCACATGCACTGTGAGGAGGACTTCAGCCACTAGGCTACTGTGACAGACCCTCAGATGGAATTGATTATTGGCTTTAGCCTGGTCCAGCCGTGGCTGTTAGGGGCCACTTGGAGAGTGAGCTAACAAGCAGAAAACCTTTCTCTCCCTCTCTGCCACTCTGCCTTTCAAACAATAAATATGGCTTTAAAGAGCCAGTCATTTGATGACTTCACAAGACATCTGGGAACCACTGGATAGGAAGAGCATCTCTAAGCACCGATGCAGGATTCCCACTGATTCCCAGCAATGCCCACCAATGGCCTCACTCGGTAGGAAATTTCATTAAACCTACCTTTTCTGCTTGCTGTGTTTTCAAATAGCGGACACACGCACATATACACACAAACTACCTTCAGATGTCTATCACACACATGCACACCCCAGGTTCCCACAGCAGTGTCCTGTGTTGGGGGCAATAGCCATGGTGGTACACATCCCATTGGCTGCAGCCCCAGCTGTGCCTGCAATGTCTACAATACATAGAAACTCTTTTTCATTTCACTTGAGAGGCAGACCGAGACAGATCTTCTACCATCTGGTTCACTCCCCAAATGCCTGCAATGGCCAGGGCTACATCAGAACAACGCCAGGAGCATGGAGCTTGGTCATGCTCTCTCGGGAGGGGAACAGAAGCCAAGCACTCAAGCTATTGACTGCTGCCTTCTAGGGTGCATTTGTAAAAAAGATTCATTTGGGACCCAACATGATAGCTCAGTGGCTAAATTTTCACCTTGCAAGCACCGGGATCCCATATGGGTACCGATAAGCATCCCGGATGCTCCAGTTCCCATCCGGCTCCTTGCTTGTGGATGATGGCCCAAAGCCTGGGGAGTATGCACCCACATGGCTCCAGGTTTCAGATCGACTCAGCTCCAGCCATTGTGGCCATTTGAGGAGTGAACCAGTGGATGGAGGATCTTTCTCTGTTTTTCCTTCTAGAGAGAAGGAAATCTCTAAATCTGCCTTTACAATAAAAAGATAAATTAAAAATATTTTATGATGTTTACATGGTAGAGAAGGATGGACGCCCACGTGAATCACTGATTAGGGTGGGAAAGTTTGAGGAATGGGAGAAAGTAGGTGAGACAATTGTTTTCCCCCTTTTTTTCCTTCCTCTATCTGGAGGAAGGGAGCAGAAAAGAAATGATTTATTTGTATTTAATGGCACAGTAGTAGAGACAGTTGAGACAGAGAAATCTTCCATTTGCTGGTTCACTCCCCAGACGATCATAATGGCAGAAGTTGAACAAAACCAGGAGCTTCTTTCAGGTTTCCCGTGTGTGTGCAGGTACTCGAGGACTTAAGCCATTTTCAGCTGCTTTCTCAGGCCATTAGCAAGGAGGTGGATCTGAAGTGAAGCAGCCAGGACTTGAATTGGCTGCTGGGATGGTGGCACCACAGGCAGGGGCTTAGCATGCTACACCAAGGTGCTGGTCTCCCTGGGTGCACATTAGCAAGGAAGTTGAACATGAAGCAGAATCAGCATTTGAACCCAAGCATGTTGAAGTGGGATGTGGGTGTTGCAAATGGCATTTGTTTTAACTGCTGTGCCAAATGCTTGCCTACGTCACTCCCCCCAGAGTTCTCTGCCAGTCTGCTGGGGTGACCTTAGGTCTTCCTTTAATGGAACGGGGTCCCTCACCACCTGGTCCACACTTCCTGGGGCCATTTCTGTGTTCTCTTCCCTATTTTTTCTGCTTCCTCCTGGGCTTTTGGCATATTTCAATCTTTCTTTCAAGTTCTTGCTCCCTGCAAGGGTAAGAACTTAAAGTAGAGTGCAACGGGGAGACTAGGATGGATTTAGAATGGAGACAGATTGAATATTACACCTTCACATCTGTGCGTAAGTGTGGGCAATCCCATATGGAGAGACACCCATCGTTAGGGGGCCATGGCTGCCTCTGAGGAGGGAGAGCCGGAAGTGGCCAGAGAGGAACCCCGAAAAACCACTCGGAAACTGAGAGCCAAGAACAGCTGCTCCCACATTCTTTGTCTCTCTCAGATGAGGAAGTCTGCCCAGACTGAACAGACAGACTGGAGTTTAGTATGTGCAAGGCTTTCTGGGAGTTTCATGGCACCCCGTCTTGGAGCTTAACCCCCACGTGGCCATCATGTTCCTGGGTGAGACAGATGCATTGTGGGAAGTGGGTCTATTGATGGACAGCTGAGGGAGTAGTGTTATGGAGCAGTGCTACATAGAAATGATAAGCCTTTTTTTTTTTTCCAGTTTTATTCCCTCCCACCTCTCTGCCTAGCTCCCCTAGAACAAATATTCACTTTAGATCTCTCCCCTCACAAGAACCCATATGCATTTTTTTTTGAGATTTGCCTATATGAAGTTTCCAGATGTCTTATTGTTCTATTAACTCTGTACTACTTGTTAGTTATTTATTTGAAAGGATGCGTCATTGAGAGAGATCTATCTGCTGATCTACTACCCCCTACTCCAATGGCCACAGCCGCTGGTGCTGTGCCAGGCTGAAGCCAGGAGCTTCCTCTGAATCTCCCACATGGGCACAGGGGCCTAGGTACATGTATTATCTTCCATTGGTTTTCCAGGTACATCAACAGTGAGCTGGATTGCAAAGTGGAGCCACGGGGACTTGAACCGGCACCTATAAGAAATGCTAATGCTGAAGGCGGAGTCTTAGCCTGCTCTGCTGTGATTCCAGCCCTACTGACTACGTTTTGAGGAGATGTTTGCAGAAACCTGCATGACGTGATCAGGCAGCGTTTAACTGGCCTTGGCAGTAGTTGTAAGGCCTGAGAGTGGCAATTGCAGCCAACATTTCCCAGACACTGAGCCCCGTGTCAGGTGGGGTAACAGGCAGCAGGTGAAACCCTGCTCATCTCACAGAGAAGCCTCAGTCCCCACCTTCTTCCGGTCCTGGTGACTGGGGCACCACCTGTGTCCCCACGAGCCTCTGCCAGGCTTTTGTCCCAGGCTCCAGGCTCCCTTTAGGCAAGAGACCTGAACTATTTCAAGGAAGCCAAGCCAAGCCAAAAAAAAAAAAACCCAAAAAACAACAACAATAAAAACAAAACTGGGGATAACAAAAACTGCTGTGTAATGACCATGGCTTCTCAGTTCTCAGGGCTTTAAGGAGTGACTCAGGGGCCCCCAGAGAACAGGGCGGGCCCGTTCCGATTTCATTCTGAGTGGCTAAAGGGTTCCAGCTCTCTCTGCTTTCCATTGAATGGCTTCTTTTCCTGTTTACACAAACCTTTCATGTCAACAAGCTTCCAGCAGAAAGCTGTGCAGGGAGGGGGAGGTGGGGCAAGGTTGGTAGCAAAGTCCTAACTTCAGCTGCCAAACGGGAGGGGGAAGGAATTCCCACACTCACGGATCCCATGATGCTGTTGCAGATTCCCAACTGGGATCTGGCACTGTCCCCTGCAAATATCAGTCCACGGGGCAGGGGTGACTTGTAATGGGGGATGGCCACATGGCCTGGGAGAACAACAGTGAGTGCTCAGTTCTGCCTGGCAGAGTCCCCAGGGCCCCACAAAGGCACTGATGGATGACAGGGAGCTTCCAGACCCGATGAAGCTGGAAAACTGCATTTATAAGTGCCTGCCATCATGTACCAGAGACTGTTGTAGCCACTCTGTTTACAGTAGGAAAGCGGGTGACGAAGGGAGGGACCGGCACTGGGGTGCAGTGGGTTGCCTGTCGATGCTGGTGTTTTATCCGACTGCTGCCAGGTTGGGGTCCCGGCTGCTCTGCTGCTGATCTAGCTCCCTGCTTACGTGCCTGGGAAGACGGTGGGAGATGGACAACGTGCTTGGGCCTGGGCCGCTCACGTGGGAGATCAGGATGGAGTTCCTGGCTCCCGGCTTCAGCTTAGCCCAAATTTGACTGTTGTGGTTATTTGGTGTCAGAAGACACCAAATAACAAGATGTCAGAAGATTGTCTCTTGGGCCTGGCACACTGGCTCAACTGGCTAATCCTTCCCCTTCAAGCATTGGGATCCCATATGGGTGCTGGTTTGCATCCCAGCTGCTCTACTTCCCATCCAGCTCCCTGCTTGTGGCCTGGGAAAGCAGTCGAGGACGGCCCAAAACCTTGGGACCCTACAACTATGTGGGAGACCCGGAAGAAGCTTTTGGCTCCTGGCTTCAGATCAGCACAGCTCCAGCCACTGCAGCCGTTTGGGGAATAAACCAGCAGATGGAAGATCTTTTTGTCTCTCCTCTGCAATGTGCCTTTCCAATAAAAATAAATAAATCTCAATAGGAAAAAAAGATTGTCTCCTGTCAATCTGTTTTTCAAAGCAATCACTCAATTAATCTTTTAATACAATAAATAGGGGCAGTGATAAGGAAAACAAACAGAAGCACTGGCCTTAGGGAGCTTAATTAAGCCACACTGGGGCAGGCATTTGATCTAGCAGTTGACTGCCACTGGGGCACCTGCCTCCCATCTTAGGGGGCCTGGGTTCGAGCCCCAGTTCTGGCTCTTGATTCCAGTTTACTGCTTTATAAACAACTTCCATTTATTTAAAAAAAAATTAGTTGGTTTTTGACAGATCCAGTTTGCAGATAACATTTGAAGAACATAACTATTACTGGCTTATTGTTAACGCACATTCTGGGGGCAGGAGATGATGCCTCAAGTGGTTGGGTCCTCGCCACCCACACGGAGACTGATTTTTTAGCTCCTAGCCTCAGCCTGGCCCAGCCAGCACCTTGCTAAGGCACCTGGGAAAGCAGCAGAAGATGGCCCAAGTATTGGGACCCCTGCCATCAAAAACGAGAAAGAAATGCAAGACTGGGTAGAAGGGTTGAATGACAAATTAGATGGGGTTGGCAGGAAGTTGAGTCAAAAGAGAGAAAGAAACATAAAAAAATAAGAAAATACCTAGGAAAAAAATCGGGGAACGAGTTCAGGGTTCCCACATCCAACTAGCAGATGGGTCAGGAAGAAAGAAGAGGAGGCAAGTATTATATAAACATTAGAGGAGGCCATAATTTCAGATGGCGCTCATTGATCAGGAATCCCAAAATGGAGTCAGTTGGGGCAAATGTCTCAGCATGGCAGGTTAGGCCGCCCCTTGGGACGTCGGCACCCCACAGCAGAGTGCCAGTTTGCACAGCCCCTATTTCACTTCCAGTTCGGCTCCCGTGCTATCACGTCCTGGGAGGCAGAGGAGAAGGGTCATGTGCCTGGGCCCCTGCCACTCACATGGGAGACCCGGCAGATGGAGTTTGCGCTGCTGGCTTCAGCCTGCCTCTGCTGTAAGCGTTCGGGGAGCAAAGCGGTGGATGGAAAATCTCTGTCTCGTTGAGTCTGCTTTTCAAGTAGATGAAAATTAAAAGAAAAAGAAATGGGAGTCACTCATGCTGAAATTCAGCATCACTGAGCAAAAACCAAGTTACTGCCTGACCTGAGAAAGCAGGAGACAGGCATCGAATCTCCCAAGGGGCTAGCATCCATCAGCCTGATCCAGGCGGGCTCTCCTTTAATCCTTACAGAGACAGTAACCTGACACCCAGACAGCTAGTTTTGATTGTTCTGTCCCCTGAAATCTTGGCCTTCTCTTTGTTCTGATTTTTGTTTTGAAGATTTATTTATTTGTTTGACAAGCTGAGTTACAAAGAGAGAGAGACAGATCTTTCATCTGCTGCTTCACCCCCTAAATGTTGACAAAAGCTGGCGCTGTGCCAGATTGAAGCTAGGAGCCAAGAGCTTCCTTCAGGTCTCCTATATAGATAGAGGTGGTCCAAACATCTGGGCCATCCTCTGTTGCGTTCCCAGGCATATTAGTAGGGAGCTGGATCAGAAATGGAGTTTCCGGGGCTGAAACCAGCAGCCCTGTGAGATGCTGATGCTGCAGGCAGAGGCTTAATGTGCAGTGCCACAGCAGTCCCATAATTCAGCTTTCTACAGCCCTTCTCTATCTAGAAAGCCAGACTCTTATGTTTGGCTTCATTGCAACATCCATTCTATTTTACAGAATCAGGGCATCATCTGGCTTTAGAATCACAAATGAACCCAATCAGACCTTTCCATTTGTTCTTTTGCCTTTGGACAAGAAAAAAGAGAGAGAGAAAGAGAGAGAGAGAGAGACTAATGATACAGGTCAAAAAAACCTCCTAGTTGAACAAGACTAAAATTTCTAGAGTGGGAGAACCCACTGAGTGCCCAGAATAATGGGTTGAAAGAAACACACACACCCCAGACATCATTGTGGCATCCGTCAAAATAAGACAAAACTCTAGAGTCTTCCAGAGATAGGCAAGTCGAACAGAATGGGCCATCCACTGCTCAACACTCACAGGTAGATGATGGTGTTGTGTGCTCAACCCCTACCTGGAAGGAACATATTTCTCACCTAGAACTCAACACCTACCAGGCAAGATGTACAAGAAACACATTTTGACATAATGCAAAGTTTCAAAAGCGTTGACCTGTTCTGTGTTCCTTTTCAGGGAATCGCTCCACCAAAACGGTGCTGGTGGTGAGGGGGTGTGCAACCGAGAAAGGAGAAGCTGTGGGATCGGAGAAAAACACAGGCACCAAAGGGCAGGGACTCTCCAGGGTGATGTTCTAGGGAGATTCCGGGCAGCAGCCGTGTGGCCAGCAGAGGGGGCACCGAGTCCAGACCAGAGTGGGCTGAAGGCTCGGGTGGATTCTCAGGAGATGGGATTGAAAGGCTGCTTGCTGTGTTTGAATTGGGTAAGGGTGTGTGTGTGTGTGGGTGGGTGGGTTTGGGTGGATGTGCAGGGGTGGGGAAGGGGAGGAGGTTGGGGAACCAGGAGGGAGCATTACATTACGGCTGAACTTGTGGCAGGTCGAGTACAAAGCAAACTCTGCACAGAGCATGGAGCTTGAAGCAGGAAAGGAATCAGGGCTGTTAACGTGGCTTGGTGCAGGCAGAGTGGACTGGGGACAGACTCTGAAGGCTGCAAGTAAGGAGATGAGCCAGCAGCAGGCAAACAGGTCAGGCAGTGAACAGACACAGCAAGGCTAAGAGCCCAGGAAGGAGCGAATGAAACAGGTGGCTTCCTGAGCAGCTGGGAAATCCCGAGCCAAAGCGGCCTTGGGAAAAGCACGAGAAAGATTATTTTATTTTGGTAATGTACCTTGTGGTTCCATTTAAACCTATGGGAATGACTTTGTCAACATTCAAAATAACACAAAGGAAAAGGTACAGGGTACCAAAAGCATTGTCAAGGTACGTCAGAGAATTTGTGGAAAGATGAATTAAAAGGTAAACTTAGGGGCTAGTGTTATGAGCCCAGCGTCAGCATCTCATATGAGCACCGGTATTCGAGTATAAGCTGCTCCACTTCCGATCCATCTCCCTGCTTATGGACAGGGAGGCAGTAGAGAATGGCCCAAGTGTTGAAGGATCCCTGCATCCATAGAGGAAACCAGAAGCACCTCCTTGGGCTCTTGGCTTTGACCTGGCCCAACCCTGATCTTTGCGGCCATTCGGGGAGAGAATGAGCAGATGGAAGATTTCTCTGCTTCTCCCTCGGTAACTCTGCCTTTCAAACAAAAATCAAGAGATCATTAGAATTTAACTTGGTGCCAGAAACTGTTAAAATTTATAGCTTTCTCTGAATATGCATTCCCCATGAACTTCTGGAATATTCCCTTCCATACTCAGGGGCCTCAAATTTATGCTGGGAGGCCAGCTCTGAGCTGAGATCTGAAGGTCATGGGTGAGGTGAGGAATGCATACCAGAGGGCAGAAGATGAGCTGGGGGGTGGTAATTACAAAAGCCAAGGATGGTGTTTGGAAGCTTGAACAGGGCACTGGGACAGAGGTACAGGCATGAATGGAACAAACAAGTTCAGACAACAGATTGGGGTGTGTGAAGAGGAGGAGGAGAAAGGCCAGGGTTCCTAGAAAGGGCCAGAAAGAGCTCTCTCTACTAATTCACTCTCCAAACACCTGCAGTGGTCACAGTTGGACCAGGCTAGACTTGGGAGCCAAGAACTCAATCCATGAGCTTCCCATGTGAGTGGCAGGGACCCAGTTACTTGAGCCATCACCTGATGTTACCTTATGTCCAATTCAACAGGATGCTGGAGCCAGGCACTGAACCCAGACACTCTCACATGGGAATGCACGTTTCCTAACTAGTATTTGAACCACTGGGCCAAATACGAACCCCAAAGAAAGCAGATAATCTGGGGGGCAGGCCTAGCAGCTATGAGACTGGTTAGGATGTCTGCATATCCCAGGCTGGAGGACCTGGGACTGCTCCCCGACTCTGCTTCCTAATTTCAGCTTCTCTGTTAATGGGGATGGGAATGGAGAGGGTGCATGTCTTTGGGTCCCTGACATCCAGGTGGGAGATCTGGACTGAGTTTCCAGCTTCAGCCTTGTCCAGACCTGGCTGTTGCAGGCATTTGAGGAGTGAACCAGTAGACACAAGTTTCTCCCTCTCCCTCTTTCAAATGAGTACAAATTGAGAGTAGACAGGGCTCAAGCAGCAGACACTTAGCAATAGGGAGATGAGGCCCCCGTTGTCAGAGAAAGCATCGCAAGGGAGACTTACTCCACGCCTCCTGGAAGCAGATGATGTTGACGCCGCACATGGCAGCCACCTCTGCGATGGCTTCTATGCGTCTGTGGAGGGCCGAGACCTGATGATTTAGAAAGCAAGGCTTAGAACCCAATCCATTTTCTTGCTGGGACCATTTTCAGAATTCATCTCAACGCACATGGTACAACTAGACTCCACCCTCCCACTCCCACCCCTGCCTCCCTCCGCCCCCAGGCCAGGTAGGAAGAGGATGAGCAAGGTAGGGGACTCTTGTCAGGTGCAAGGAAATGGAGGTGGTGTAGTGATGCTAGGCACTCCAGAAATGCGGGTGATGGTGCCCTGATCTCCTCATCTGATAGTAGCAAGCCTGGGACCTGTTTCAGGGTGAGGGCAGGGATGGGAGGTTGCTGAGAGGTATAAGTAAGGAAGGGTCCATTTCGTCAGCAGAGCCTTCCCGAGCCTGGGACACACAGCCTGGTTGTCACTGCCTGCATTGATACCTGCCATCTGTCCTTTCCTCTGCATGCACCTCATCGCCGGACAAACCAATCTTTCTGGTTTGGTTCCATCTTCAAGCTCTGAGGTGTGCTCCCTTGGTCAAGAGGGTCTTTCCAACATCCCAGTCTTCCCAAGGGTATCACAGGTCACCCCTCTGTAGAGTGGGATCAGTGGTGGTGCTGGTGGTAGTGGGGGACAGCAAGCAGGTGCCTCCCAGTTTGTGGGCAGCCACCTACCTTCACAGCAGTGCTCTTCTGTCACTGTTCTTTTGTCAGCCCCCCTCCCTCCACCCCGGGAACCTGATGAAGCTGCTTGGAGCTGGGGAGCAGGCACACCCGGCACCTTGCTGTTCTCATCAAGTCCCCAAGCTCTCATGAGACACTGAGGCGTGCGTGCCTGGGCTAAGGAGCCAGGCAGGCAGACAGCGCAGAGCACGCTCCCGTCCTGTTAAGAGGCTGTGCCTTCCCTGAGAGATTTGTGGCCAGCACTGGCCGTGTGCACACTGGGTGTTGGCCATCAGCAGAGTGTCCTTCTAAGATGTCATGGGGGTACAGGGCGTGGCAGCCATATCCCTAGTCCTGTTACCCAACAGTCTGGGGGAAGTAACAGGGACACAGGTGCCAACAACGCATCCAAGACACAAAAAGGCAATGGAGGCCCTGAGGGCTTGTCATCCAAACACATTTGTCATTGCAAAGAGAGGACTGATGCAGAGGTTGACACATAGCCCAGCCTGGCATATACATTCCTGAGGCTTCTCCAGTGTCCTGGAGGGGTCTTAGGCACCCCAGTATGTTCCCCAAAATAAAGGGAAGTCACAGCTCAGCAAAAGAAAGGGGGCTGCACCTGCTCTGCCACAGGGGCATCCGTGGGGAGGGGCGTTCTATTCTGTACCAGCCCCACACGCACGAGGCGGGGTGGTCTCAGCTGCTCCTCGGCTGCCTGGAAGCCATAGCCTTGCAGTTCGAAGTCCCCTCTGGCGGCGGCTTCCCAAGCACCACTGGGTAGATCCTGTTTCCTGAAACGAGACAATGCTGATGTTTAAATGCTGGGTTTAAAAGCCTCCTTCCAATGTCTCATAGTTGTCCATCCACTGGAGGAGGGAGCTGGTGCACCCTGGTGAGGTGTTCCATGCTGGGGACTATGCCGAGTCTGAACTTTGGTAATGGGGAGGCTGCAAGGAGGTGGTGTGCCTGGCCCCCAGCCAAGGAGGGCGTCAGGGTAACGGATGAAGAGATATGTTTCCAGAGTGGCAGAAAATCAGGGCAGTGATTACTAAAGTCTACAAAAGTCAAAGGAACAGATGTAAAAAAAAAAAAAGTTTTCAAAGGAGAACCAGAGGTTATGTGGAGCCTTCGGAATGGGACCAGCTATGACGGGAGAGGGGGACTCTAGAGGCAGAGACACCAGTGGGCCGTGTTAAAGAGCGTGATCCTGGCATGGTTCTCCTTGCACGGGGCCGGTCCCACACCTGCTGCCTTGTGGACTCGACCAGCCCTGGTGTTTAGACCAAAAGATCTAAGTACTCGCCCAAATCTGTGGTTCATTAACAAAACCTCCCACTGAAGTGACCACTGGCCAGCCAGCAAACACCTCGCGATGCCCGCTGTGTGCCTAGGGCTGGGGTTAGGGATGAAACTCACAGACACACGGGACACGGCCCCTGGCTGGTGGCCAGGAAGAGCACACCATGTAAGGACAAAGAGGATTATGAAATACCGCGGGGAACGCATCAAAAAATAACCTGACAGTCATTATCTAATAATAATATTTCTCTCCTACTTTAAATCACTTTCTTAAAGACATTTCTTTCAAAAATCACAGCCCTGTCAGTCTGAGCCCCTCCACCCCACCCCTCCACGTCGCCGCCCCCCTGCCACGCATTCTTTTTTTTTTTTTTTTTTAAATGTGACGGAGTCCTGACAAGCTCCAAGTTCGGTTCCGCCCCTGACAATCAGCCTTGCTTTTCAAAGAGGCAAGATCCCCTCCTCCCCTCTGGCAGGTTAGAAATAGCAGCAGTGCCCACACCGTGCCTGCCTCCCAACTCTTCCCACTCTTAGGCAAGGACCCTCCCTACCTCCCACCCCACTTTTTAAAAAAATTTTTTTGGGGGTAAGCGATGGCCTCAAGGCAACTTGTCCTTGGCAACCCTGATCACAAGATTTTTTCCAGAAACTGCCAGCTAGGAACTGACTCGGGGGAGCAAAATGAGCTCCTTGGGCACTTTGGGGATGTGCCCTCTTCCCAGGAATGTGGGACGCATATGCCCGGCTGTGGCCACTTCCCAGCCGACCCCTCTCTCCACGATCAGCACTATGTCCCTGCTCCCCGTCTTCCATCTATCTGGAGTTCTGTCTCTACTTCTGCCAGCCCTGGGATGTCTGCCTCTTCACGTCTCTCCCTCTCCTCTACCCCCCTCCCCCCGCCACCAGTTCCTGGTGGACATACATTCTCAGGGGCTCCAGGCCATGCTATGCCATGCCATCCTCCAAAATCCAACCTTGGCCTGGAGTTCTGCCTCTTCTGTGCTGTCCATGAGACCTCTCTGCTGTCCTGTTACCTACAACAGTCACTGAACCAGTTAACAGATGTTCTTTCTTTTTCTTCTAAGTCTTTCAAATAAAAATAAATATCTAAAGAATCCCTCAGAGTTTAAACATGCTTATAGAGGGAGGAAAATATCAAATGGTCACAAAGGCTATGAAATAAAAGCTAAGTTCCCCCTCTCTAGCCCACCACCAAACCCCAGCTGCCAACCGCAGTCAGGGCCAACATCTGCATGTATCTTTCCAAGGGGTTTCAATTGTGTGTGTGATGAACACAATAACAGTGTTCTGTATTTTCTGCTCCACCCTTGTCTTTTCCCCTTGACAACACAGCACTTCAACGAAGTCACAGGAAAAAAAAAAACCCGAAATTAAAGAATAGGTTTATTTTGGTGCAAAAAAAATTATCACATAGTTTGTTTTTATTTTTAAAAAATTTATTAACTTGTATTGGAACGTCAGATTTACAGAAAGAAGCAGAGATGAAAGATCTTCCATCCCCTGATTTACTCCTCAAGTGCTTCCAATAGCCAGAGATGAGTCAATCTGAAGCCAGGAGCCAGGAGCTTCCTCCGGGGCTTCCACGCAGGTACAGGGTCCCAAGGCTTTTCGGCCATGTTCTACTGCTTTCCCAAATAAGAAACTGAATGGGAAGTGGAGCAGCTAGGACATGAACCGGCACCCACATGGGAAAACACGCGAGGACTTTAGCCACTGAGCCATCACACTGAGCCTTTATAGTTTTTCCCCCCATATTATGCAGTTTGCACAAACTTTCTGAAGACCTCTTGCAAGTATGGATTTCAAATTTTTTTTGCACCAAAATTAAATTTTTAAAACTTATTTATTTTTATTGGATAGACATATCAGATTTATGGAGAGAATGAGAGACAGAGAGAAATATCATCCAACTGCTGATTCATTCCCCAAATGGCCACAATGACCTGAGCTAAGCTGATCCAATGCCAAGAGCCAGAAGATTCTCCTAGGTCTCCATGCAGGTGTAGGGCCATCCTCTACTGCTTTCCCAGGCCATAAGCAGGGAGCTAGATGGGAAGTGGAGCAGCCAGGAAACAAATCGGCATCCTTATGGGATCCCAGTGCTTGCAAGGTGAGGATTTTACCATTGAGCCATCATGCTGAGCCCAAAATGAACTTTATCATTCTATCATCCATGAACACCTGCCCCTTATGATTACCCCTAGACCTACCACATCCCCCATTATAGCTGTCGGAGTCGGTCCAGTTAGCAACACAGAAAACCACGTGTTGTAGTTAAGACACCACTTGGAATGCCTGCATCTCTTATTTGAGCAGCTATGTTCAAATTCCAGCTCCACTTCCACTCCCAGCTTCCTGCTCATGCGCACCCTGGCAGGCAGCAGGAGATGGTTGATGGAATTGTACACCTGCTGCCTCCTTGGGCTCCTGGCTTCAGCAGGAGCTCCCCCACCCCCCTGCACACTTCCCTCAGTTCAGCCTTCCCTCCCATACTTTCCCCCACAGAGCTGGGTTCCCTGGCTCTCACTCCCCACCTTGGGAACAGCCAACAGTCTCTCCCTTGCTACAGCCACTAGCCTCCCTGCTGTACACACCTGAATGACATCTGAATACCAACCCCTATTCCCACTGCCTCCAGTCCTTGCACCTTCCCCACCTCAGTCTCCCACAGTGTCTCTATTTCTTCTGATCCCTTCAACATCCAGGTTCTCCAGCTTTCCCTCTGGACTACTCCTTGACTTGGCCATCTCCAAGACAGCACCCAAGCTCAGCCACCTCCTGCCCCAGGGCCCACCCATGCACAGAATCCAGCCAACAGTCTCCTTCTAAGACCCCAAAAGGCACTAGCTGTAGCATAAAGGATATTCGCAGCTTAATCCCCAGAGCCTGTGAAAGTGACCTTACTTGGATAAAGAGTCTTCACAGATGTCATTAAGGTAAGGATCTTAGGAGATCACCCTGGATTATCTGGGTAAGCCATAAAGCTAATACTTAAGTATATCAGTCAGCTTCCCAACATGTTAACAGAGGGCCACATAGTATGGACACAGGTTTATTCTGATTCCTGGTTTTGGAGGTTTACAGTCCAAGCTCACACAGGTTCCACTTGGTCCAGCTGTCTGGGGAGGATGGCCATGGCAGAGCTCATATGTAGAGAAAGGGTTACACGGTGAGCCAGAAAGCAGAGAACAGGTTATTACCATGCCTGGAGCTTTCATGGCCAACCATCTTGTAAGAACTACCTTCTTGGGACCCAGCACGATGGCCTAGCAGCTAAAGTCCTTGCTTTGAACCTGAGGGTCCCATTCTTCCAAGAACCCATCACTCTTGGTTTTTTCTGTAGTCTGGGCCAGTGTACTGAGTTCCCAGAATCCACTCTGGCTATTCCTGGTCCCTGTCTGGAGTGTTCCCCATGTCACTCACCAACTATTTCTCTGACATGTGCAGTCTCCAGTGTGGGCAGGTCTCCTGGCATCTGGGGACAGGAGCCCCTTCTGTTGACCACCTCTTTCCCTTTCAGGATGCATGACAACCATAGCCTTCCCACCCTGTCATGGGGAGATTCCTGATTGTTCCCACCCCTAAACATGGAAACTCCTTTAAGCTTTCCCAGAATCCTTCCCTCACAACATAAGCGAACCATCAGAAGTTGGAAGGCCCCAGGGACATGCACCATGGTCTTTTCATCCTTATATTTCTCAAGGTCCTAGATGAAAACAGGTACTTGGCAAATGATTGTTGAACGAATGGATTGCTCATTGGTTATGTCTTCAAAATGGACATTTGATGCTCTCTGGGGATTTTATCCATTTGGCACAGACAAAGCCCCATTTAGCTCATTCACTCAACAAACATTTACTAAGTGCCATCTGAGTCTTGAACATAGCGAGTAATTCAGACAAGTCCCAAACAGAGTTGGGAGCCTGAAGGAGGGAATGAGGACTCTGGGCTCTCCCAGGCCATCACAGAGGTAGTCATGTCCAAGATGGGATTTGAGGAATTAACAGGAATTTACATGCAACAAGAGTTTTTCATGAATAATGATTTTCTATCTTCATTTGCAGCCAAATGCCACCCACCTGTCAGGACTGGACAAGTACAAAAGTTTATTAAAGTTTATGGTTCTTATTAAAAGTTTATTAAAACATGGAAGGGTTAAGTGTACAGTGGAACAGACCCAAAAAAAGAAAGTATTTGAAAGGCAGTTATAGAGAAAAGAGATCGAATGATCTTCCATCTGCTGACTCACTTTCTAAATGGCTGAGATTAAGCCAGACAGAAGCCACAAGCCCAGAATTCCATCCCAACAGGTGTTTTGTTGGGGTGGCAGTGGCCCAAGTCCATGATGGTCTTCTACTGCTTTACAAGGTATATTATCAGGGAGCTGGATAGGAAGTGGAGCAGTCGGGACTTGAACTGGCACTCCCATGAGATGCTGGTGTTACAGGGCTATTGCCACCTTGCTGGCTCCTGGGGACCCAATTATTTGATCTGTCACCTCTGGTCTGACCTATCCCTGAGGGTATGCATGAACAGGAAGTTGGAGTCAGGATCCGAGGCTGGGGACCGAACTCAGGAACACTGTTTGAGAATGCGAGTGCTTTCATGGCTACATCAAAGACCTGCCCCCTATCCCCCACCACATGATCACTCTTGACAGGTGCAGAGGAAAGTGGTACAGCCAGAGAACTATGGAAAAGGCCCTGATGCTCACCCAGCATCAAATTCAGTATCCCCTCCACCAGGTGTGGAAACTCCCGGATGTGAGGATTGGCGTCTCTGAGCTGCACAGCCACGACGGCTGTGAACTATGGATTCAACCAACACCTGCCCGGGATAGGTGAGCTCATCAAGTTCTGGCCACACAAGGTCACTGCCACAAGGTTACAGACAAGCATCCTGGCTGCAGTTGGTATAAAGTGGCACAGCACCCACAGAGGAGCTAGTAAGTGAAGGGTCAGCCTTGGTTTGTGTTCTGAGCCCTGGAAGTTCTTTTCTGCATTTGGAACAAGCCCAAGTGCAACCGGATAGGGTTTACATTTTGAAAAGAGATCCTCCTGGTAGAGTAGGAGGAAGAAAGCACGGAGAGAGAAACGGGGTCACGGTCTGGTCAGAGCCATGCCCCCAGAAGGCCCCAGTGATGGGCACAGCTTGCTGTGAGTAGGAAAACATTTGCATGGAGGGTGATGGCTCTTGGGGCTTGCCAGAGTGGTAAGGGTTCCTTTGCCAACTGGGTTCAGCTGGCCTTCAACTCCAAGGTCTCCGAGACCCAGGCCTCTGTAGAGAAGGAGAGTCTGGGGTTGAGGGAGGGGGAGCTGGACAATCAGCATGCCTGGTTGAGGGAGGGGAGCTTTGATCGGAGGCACTGACCTACCTGGTCACACACAGAGGACAAGCCTAGCTCTGAGGAGGTCTCGCAAAATGGGGAAGGGCGTTAGGATGGTCAGAGAGAAAGTTGTGGAGGTTCAAAACCTCCCCTTTAGTTTATATTAGTTTGCAAAGGTCACTGCAGGATGCCAACAACCCAGAGGCTTGTTGGGTCTAGACCTTCTACAGTCTCTGCTCAGCTACTAAAGATTTCATCTTCACCCTCTGGGGACACCTGCTCCGCCCCTCCCCCTCCCTCCGCACCCCCAATTCAGCCTCTGGATAGCAGACCTGGTCTCCTTGCCATACAGAATGCGCTTCACCTCCTTCAAGTCTGCAGGTGGCAGGTGCTTCTCCAAGCATTGCTCCAGCGACTCCCACTCCGGTTTCGCCATGGCGAGCAGTCCAGCAACTCTGCTGCCAGACCTGAACTGCCTGCCCTTTGCCCCTAGGAGAAGGAGGTGGTGGGAAGTCTGCGCAAGCGTGCTGAGTTCCTGAGTTCTGCTTGAGCTAGCAGAATCCCCAGAATCCCGGGGCAAGGCTCATGTGTGGGCACGCCCACTCCTCGCGCCTCTGTGGCTCACAGCCAATCAGAGCTTCAGGTCTTCGCAGGGAGGCCCGCCCCTCACCCTTCCTGCCTCCTTCGGCAGGCTGCAGGATACAGCCAATCAGCACTCCCGACACTAGCGAGAGGGCCCGCCCCCGCCCTTCGCACCTCCTTCAGCATGCGCCGCCGCTCCCGCCTCCGAAGCTCACAGCCAATCAGAACTTCAGAATTTCGCAGAGAGGCCTGCCCCTCACCCTTCCCACTTCCTTCGGCACGCGCCTCCTTCCTCAGCGCAGCAGGACACAGCCAATCAGCGCTCCCGACACTCGTGAGAGGGCCCGCCCTCGCCCTTCTCGCCTCCTTCGGCACGCCCCTTCTACGACTAGCCGGCCATTTGCCTCAGGTGTGGTGGTGTCGAAGCCCTCGCTTCCTCCTCGCCGCTGCCGGTTCCAGAACGACGCCTCAGGGCAGAGGAGACGAGGCAGGCCCGAGGTTCAGGCGCGAGGACTGGGCGCCCTCTCAGCTCCCGGGCCGCACCGCACAGGGGGCAGCAAGCCGGGCCATCCTCACTGCGGAGGGAAGGTACGGGCGGCTGGGGGCCGAGCGTGGGGCCGGTACCGGGAGGCAGCGGTGCCTTTCTTCCCACAGGCGGCCGGGGTGGGGGTCTCCCCAGGTGGGATGGATGAGGTGACGGCAGCCTGCGGGGGGACCCCGGTTCACCTCCCTTGTCTGTGCGGCGCGGGCAGCGGTGCCCATAGGGGCGGTGTTCCTGGGTGAGGGGAGTGGAGGTGCAGACTTGGGGGGGCTGAGACAGGGTGGCGCCCCATTTCCTCCCCTCTGCTGAGCATTGGGGCCTGGTAAACCCAGGTTTCCTCCCTGTTCTGCCCAAATCCTGACACAGCTGCTTGGCCTAGCTGGTGGTGAACCGAGCTGGGTCCTTCAGTCCTGGGGGCGGGCTGCTTGCTGTTTCTGTGTAAAACAGGACCCCGCAGAAGGCCTGTGGCAGGGTGGTAGAAAAGTGAGACCAGGTGGCTCCCCTCTCCAGGATGGAATGCTATTCAGCTGTGGGAAAGGATGCCCTGACATGATCATGGAAGTGGGCCGCGCTGGGCACGGAAACACCAGGTCTCGCTGATGACTGTGGAGTCTAAGCAAGCGTTGATTGAGAAAAGCTGTGACTTGGAGTGGTGGTTTGCCAGAGGCTGGGGGTGGGGTGGGGAGCGGTGAAGAAAGGTGGATGGACCAGTGAACAGAACGTCTCTGGTCTCCCCTTCTCTGCAATTCTTTTCTTCCACTAAGACTCTCAGAAGCACGTGCTACTGCCTATGCATGTACGATTTTACATATCCATTAAAAGTGGAAAATTTATTATTATTTTTTAAAGTGAAAGACAAAAATCACAGAAAGAGGATTGCCCATTTATCCCCCAAATGGGCAGTTGTCATTGAAAGTAGGTGCTATATGAGTCGGGTGCCATGGTGTAGTAGGCTAAGCCTTTGCCTGTGGCGCCAGATACTGTCCAGGCTCCGGTTCATGAACTGGCTCCTCCACTTCCAATCCAGTTCTCTGCTAATGATCTAGAAAAGCGGATGGCCTAATTTGAGCCAATCCGAAGCCAGGAGCCCACTCTGGGTCTCCTACATGGGTGCCCAAAGGCTCGACCCGTCCTCGACTGCCTTCCCAGGCCACAGGCAGGGGCTGGATGGGAAGTGGATCAGCTGGGACACGAACTGGCACCCTTGTGGGATCCCGGCGCTTGCAAAGTGAGGATTCAGCCGCTGAGCCATCACACTGAGACTGAAGCTGGTGGACACTGAATAGGACCTTGACACAGGAGTAGGAACGATTAGAACTAGTTCCATTGATTAATGCCATCTCTCCCCGAAGTGACAGGTCATTCACCCACGCTAGGTCACCCTGGGCCAGTTTGACAAAATGACCAAGTTGAGCAGGACTAGAAGCACTGTGTTCAATCTGCCCGCCTGGTCACTCTGATAACGAGATCCTTCAGTAGGTCCTTGTGTGGTAGTCGCTGAAAAACCCCTCCGGGCTCTGCCCTAGTTTCTGTCTGAGCTGGATCCACAGCCAACCCCGACGAAGCTTACAGCAGACAGCTGTGCTGGGGTGAGGGGCACAGCTCTGTGACACCATGACGTTACTTACGGATGTGTACGTCATGATTCCGTCAGGTGTAGACACCTGCGGGAAGGGGGGGAGCACGCAGCCTCGGTGGGTGGTTGCCTGTGACAAGGGAAGTGGGGGGGTGGACAGGAATGGGGGTCGCAGCTGCCAATGCGTAACATGGTGATTCTTTTTCAAAGACGATCTGAAGCCTATGAAAGCATTAACTTTTTTCTTAAGTTTGGGAGTTTGTTATTCCCTCTGCTTTTCTTTGTCTTTGAAATATTAGACTGTTTTATAGAAAAAAAAAGAACCTTAGCTCAGAAGCCAGGAAACCTGCAGGTTGGCCTGACTGCTGCAGAAGTGTCAGTCTTAAGAAAGGCTGGGAAAGCGAGGGAACCAGAAAAGCAGTCTAGCCAGCCAATCTGTTTTTGTGATTCTAATGAAAAATTATTTTTGTAAACATTAAAAAAATTTTTTTATTGGAAAGTCATATACAGAGGAGAGACAGAGAGGAAGATCTTTCATCTGTTAATTCACTCCCCAAGCAGCCACAATGGCTGGAGCTGAGCCAATCCGAAACCAGGAGCCTGGAGCCGCCTCTGCGTCTCCCACGCTGATGCTGGGTCTTAAAGCTTTGGGCTGTCCTCGACTGCTTTCCCAGGCCACAAGCAGGGAGCTGGATGGGAAACGGGGCTATCGGGATTAGAACCAGTGTCCATATGGGATCCCGGGACATGCAGGCAAATATTTTAGCTGCTAGGCTACCGCACTGGGCCCTATACAATTCTAATAATCTGTCCATATGTAAACATTTCTGTGTTTCTGACAGAAGAGCTTTATAGCAGGGTCTGGTTATAGGGAAAGAACTCACTTGTATCCACACCTGTTTTTAGGTGTTATTTAAAATTCACAGTGTGCACTCATTTCATCCTTTGGGTCTTGCTCTTTGACATTTGAATCTCCAAACAGTTGAGCAGTTCTCTGCAGGCCTGTGTTGGAGTTCCCACTGTCCTCATTGTGTCCTGTTAGCCAGAGGGGTGGCTCGTTTCCTCGGTGATGTGGTGCCTTGCATCCCGCTAAGGGTTTGACATCATACCTATTGGATCCTCTGTTACTAGTAAAGCCTGGGAGGGAAGAGAGGTTTTTGAGGTCTGGCAGATTTCCAACTTCACCGTGATTTTTACTGGAAGTGCGACTACGGGAGCCAGGGTTCGCCTTACAGCCAGAGGGAGAAGAATCCCAGGTGATGCGATTTCCAAGCAGCTTGCTAAGACCTCGTTTCTAGGTTGACCTCTCCCTGCGTGGTGTTCCTTAGGTCAGGAGTCACAGCTCTCGGCTTGCCAGGGTTTGTTGTTTTCCCTGTGCGGACTTGGGCATCTCAGCTGGGAGCTGGAGTGCCCTCGCTTACTGCAGATGGGTTTCCAGTAGGGCAAGGCCGGCGAGAATTGCAGCAAGGGAGTTTCTTCTCTCCCTTTTAGCAGCCTGGACGGCCCAGCCTTTGTTTCCCCCCCCCCCCCCCCCCGACTTAACTTTGCCTACCCTCTACAGTCCTTCTTTACTCTAGGTAAACTTTTTAAGATTGTAACTGGCGGGCCCAACGTGATAACCTAGTGGCTAAATCCTTGCCTTACATGTGCCAGGATTCCATATGGGCACTGGTTCTAATCCTGGCAACCCCACTTCCCATCCAGTTCCCTGCTTGTGGCCTGGGAAGGTGGGGTGCGTGGGGGGTGAGGGGATGGCCTGGGGCACTCTCGGGAAACCTAGAGGAACCTCCTGGCTCCTGATTGGCTCAGCTGTGGCCATTGCGGTCACTTAGGGAGCCAACCAGCAGATGGAGGATCTTTATCTCCTCCTGTGTGTAAATCTGCCTTAACAATAAAAATAAGTAAATGTTTTAAAAAAAATTGGAGCTGGCTCCTAAATTTATTTGAAAGGTAGATTTGCAGAGACAGGGGCTTGGGAAGTCAGCAAAGAGTTGCTCAAGTCCTAGAGACCCTACCCATGTGGGAGTCCAGAAAGAAGCCCTGGGCTTCTGGCTTCACATTGGCCCAGCTTTGGTCTTTGTGACCATTTGGGAAGTGAACTAGTGGGTGGAAGATCTTTGTCTGTCTCTTCTTCTCTCTGTGAAAATCTGCCTTTAAAATAAAAAAAAAAAAGTCTGCAGAGAGAGAGAGAGAGGGTCCCCTGATTGCTGGTTCACTCCCCAAATGGCCGTAATGATTGGAGCTGGGCTGGTCTGAAGCCCGGAGCCTGGAGGCTTTTCTAAGTCTCCCACATAGATGCAAGCACCCAAGTACATGAGTGTTCCATTGTTTTCCCAGGTGCAGCAGCCAGGACTTGAACAGGCATCCATGTGGGATGCTGGCACTGTGGTGAAGACTTAACCCGCTGCACCAAGGTACAGGCCTTCGAAATTATTACAGTGTCATTTCACTTTGCAATTGCAAGCTTAGTGCTATCATAATCATAGGTGTATATGCATATCATGGCGTAGCAACTATAGGAAAAAGAAATTAATCAAGTGTAGACGCAGGCTGTAAACAGTCATAAACTCCAGGATGTTAATTTATAGAGACCGGTTAAATTTTTTTGTGTGTGTGCTATATGTATTAATTGCAACAGACCAGAGAAAACATGATATTTGTCTTTTTGGAACTATTCCAGTAAGAGTAGTGTTTTTGGGCCTGGCATGGTAGCCCAGTGGCTAAAGTCCTCACCTTGCACGTGCCAGGATCCCATGTGGGCACCAGTTCCTATTCTAGCTGTACCACTTCCCATCCGGCTCCCTGCCTGTGGCCTGGGAAAGCAGTCGAGGACGGCCCAAAGCCTTGGGACCCTGCACCTGCGTGGGAGACCCGGAAGAGGCTCCTGGCTTTGGATCAGCTCGGCTCTGGCCATTGGGGACAGAACCAGTGGACAGAAGATCCTTCTCTTTCTCCCTCGCCTCTCTAATTCTGACTTTCCAATAATAAAAAATATTTTTAAAGTAGTGGTTCCAGGTGTGAAAGACAAAATTTTAAAATGGTTGTGTAATATTCCATGTTATGTATATTCCACATTTCCTTTATCTAGTCATCAGTTGACTGACATCTGGGTTGGTTGGTGTCTTCGCTGTAGTGAATTTCTCTGCTGTGAACATCAGGGTACAGATGACTTCCTCATATGCTGATTTCATCTCCTTTGGATACAGTCCCTGGAGTGTAGATCCGGTTTCAGATATCAGAAGAGTCTTCATAATGGTTGTACTGGTTGTACTGGTCTACATTCCCACCAGCAGTGGATTAGGATACCGTTTCCTCGACGTGCTCTCCAGCATTTACTGTTTTCTGTGACAGACAGTTTCACTGGGATGAGGTGGGACCTCATTGTGCTTTTTGCTTGCATTTCCCTGTTAGAGTACTTGGACATTTTTTTGTATGTCTATTAGCCATCTAAATTTTATTCTTTGCATAATGCCTGTTCATGTCCTTTGTGTATTTCTTACCTGGGTTGTTTTGCTGTTGCTGAGTTTCTTGAAGTCTTCATAAATCCTGGATATTAGTCCTCTGTCAGTTATGTAGTTTGCAAATGTTTTCTCCCTTTCTGTTGTCTGGGCTGTTTGTGTTATTGACAGTTCGCTTTGCAGTGCAGAAGCTTCTTAGCTTAATGTAATCCCATTTGTTTATTTTTGCTTTCATTGCCTGTGCATCTAGGGTCTTTTCCAAGAAGCCTTTGCTTATGCCCAGTTCTTGCAGCATGTTCCTGACATTTTCCTCCATGAATTTGATGTTATCAAGTCATAGATTTCGATCTTTAATTGACTTAGAGTTGATTTTTGTGTAAGGTTGAGGTAGGGATCTTGTTTCCTACTTCTTCATGCATGAATCCAGTATTCCCAGCACCATTTGTTGAAAACACTGTCCTTTCTGCCTGGATTGATTTTGGTTCACTTGTCAGAAATTAGCTGGCAGTAGGTGTATGAGTTCATTTGTGAGATTTCTGTTCCATTGATCTTTAGGTTTGTTTTTGTGCCAGTACCAGGCTGCGTTGAAAACAGCTGCCCGGTAGTACATCTTCAAGTCTGGTGTTAGAACCTCCAGCTTTGTTCTTGTTGCTTGAGATTATTTTAGCCCTTTGGGATCTCTTGTGTTTCTTTTATAAATTTTAGTCTCTTCTAATTCTATATCATAAAATATCTTTAAGATCTTCTGTCTGCTAGTTCGCTCCCCACATGGCTGCAGCTGCAAGAGCTGGACTGATCTGAAGCCAGAAGCCTTCCTCTGGGTCCCAAGGACCCTAGCCGTTCTCCACTGCCTCCCCAGGCCATAAGCAGGGCGCTGGATCAGAAGTGGAGCAGGCGTGTGATGTACTGGTGCCCATATGGCATGCTGACACTTGAAAGTGGAGGATTAACCTATGAGCCATGGTGCCAGCCCGGATGCTGTGTTTTATCAAATGCTTTCTCTTAGCTGACATTGTTCCACAGCCTAGTTTTTTGTTTTTGTTTTTGTTTTTCTCCCTGGAATAGGGCTTACCTGCCTTATCTGTTAGGTGCCCCTTGCTGCTGTCCTTGGACAGGCTCTCCTTGTTTCCTAAATTATGTCAGCTCACAATCAGTGTTGCTGTCTCCCATCTTCAAATTCTCCGTTGAGATCCGCTAATTTGGGCCAAAGGTTAAGATGGTATGGCCAAAACCCTCTGGTTTGTCCTCATTTCCTGCTCTGTTTCTTCCCCACTGCACACTCTGGGCTCCAACATTGTCTATAGTTATGTGGACAAGCCACATCAATCCATGCATCTACCTTCGCTCAGCTCCTCCTTCACCTGGATAACTCATGTTCAACCCCTAAGGTTCAACTTAGTGTCTCCTCCCCTAGCTCCTTCAGGCTGGTCTTAGTTCCCACTTGCATGTTTCGATTGCCCTCTTTGCAGGTCGTTTTTAATACATTGGGTTTCTACAGGGCATGGCACATCTTTGCATGTAACTGTTGCTGAGTAAGTGATTGTTTAGTCAAACTGAACATTATATCAATTTTGCATAGTCACTCACCAGGTCTATTTTACATATATTAATACTGTACTTGGCTGCTTTTCAGCAAGATTGCGCTTGGCTGCAGTGATTGATGATCCTTTTGCTTTTGATAGGACTGAACCTTGGTTATCCAGGATACAAATAATCCACCCACGAGTGGCTCCAGCAACAGTAAATATTGGGCTGCCACATACAACCCAGCTGTGCTTTCTGCGGGGTTCCTGTTTTAGTACATCACGGTTCATCCCTCGTCAATTAACCTCTTGTCAGCATTCTCTTAGATTAGGAGTTGAGTGGGCTCCTCAGCCAAGGTGATCCTGAGTTAGTGCAAATGTTTATCCCATTGTCATCTGCCTACTTGGACTTCAAAAAACAGTACTATCAGCAAGAATATTGGGGTGGGCCTATAAATGTATTCAAACTCTGGTTTTACTACTAGATAACTGTAGGTTTAGGTAAATTATTTGATACGTCTTCCTAATCTAAGATTAAAATCAGTGATTTAATTTTCATAAATTGTGTGATTGTATTATTGCTGAGGTATGTGAGTTATTGTTTGTTTGTTTGTTTTTGTCTCCTTTAAATCTGGATGACAAGGGCAAGAGGAATGCCTGTTGCATGGTATCCAGAGGAGATCTTGGACGTAAGCACCTTAAGGCCGAGGGATGGTGTCTCTTGTGCTGGAGTGCCATGGGCACAGTGAGGACTGACTGGACTAGACATACAAGGATTTACAGTTTTGTCCTTTTTTACCCCTTTCTAGTCCCATAACTGTAGACACATCACATCTTTTCTGTGTTTCAATTTCTTCATCTAAAAATAATAATACCTTCTCTTTTATTTGAAATAGATTAAGTTGAAGTAGCTTTGAAACATCTATAAAGTGTTGTCTCTGAGATATTTTTTAAAACATTATTGATTTGAAAGACAGATTATAGAGAGAGAAGAGACAGAGAATCTTTCATTTGCTGGTTCACTCCCGTCATGGCCTCAATGGTCAGAGCTGAGCTGATCTGAAGCCAGGAGCTTCTTTTCAGGTCTCACATGTGGGTGCAGGAAACAGGGCTTTGGGCCATCCTCTGCTGCCTTTTCAGGCCATAAACAGGAACTGGATTAGAAGTGGAGAAGCCAGGAATTGAACTGCTTCCCATAGGGGATGTTGGCCCCACAGTTGAAGGATAGCATGCCACACCACGGTGCCAGCCCCTAAAATCTTTTTATTTGAGGAAATGTTTGGATTTAATGTTTCTGTAGGAAATGAACAAAGAAGGCATCCTTTTGGGTACTTTGAGCTATTTTTCCAGTGGTAATAGTGGCTTTGCGTAGAATCACTTATAGTTAATATAAATAGCATATATTTGAGATATATGCTTCCTCTGGGTTTTCCCCACGGGTTCAGGGTCCCAAGGCTCTGGGCTAAACTCTACTGCTTTCCCAGGCCACAAGCAGGGAGCTGGAAGGGAAGTGGAACAGCCAGGACATGAACCAGTGCCCATATGGAATCCCAGGGCTAACAAGGTAAATATTTAACCAGTTGAACAATCACACTGGACCGGAAAGAATGATGCTTTCGAGGTAGACTAAAATGAAGCAAAGCTGACTATCCTAAGTTGAAATCTAGTCCATTACTCGTGACTGGTTTGTCTGATAATTTGGGCCAGTAAACTACATACATTTATATAGATCATCAAAAGTACAGAGTCCCAGACTATGAAGAGTAAGCTTGATGGGCGGTGCCCAAGCCAGAACTTGAACTGGTAACCCATACGCTGTAGCTGCTACACCACAGTGCCAGCCCCTCCTTACACTTTTGTTTTTTGAGTTATTACATTGATAGACAGGGAGATGAATGGGGTGGGGAGAAGGAATACCAGATTTCTTGAAGAATCAGTGTGGTAAATATAGAACACTTTGAAAAGTTCACAGAGGGTCTGGCACGGAAGCTTAGAGGCTATATCTTTGCCTTGTATGTGCTGAGATTCCATATGGGCCTGGGTTTGTATCCTGACTGCTCCACTTCCCATCCATCTGGGAGATGGCCTATGGCCTTGGAAAGCAATGGAGGATGGTCCACAGCCTTGGGACCCTGCACCTGCATAGGAGATCTGGAAGAAGCTCGTGGCTTCGGATCCACAAAGGCCACTTGGGTAGTAAACCAGCAGATGGAAGATCTTTCTGTTTTCTTCTCCCTGTATATCTGGAACTGGTGCTGTGGTATAGTGAATTAAGCACTGCTTGTAGTGCCAGCATTCTAATTCGAGTCCTGGCTATTCTACTTATGATCCAGCTCCTGCTAATGCACCTGGGAAAGCAGCACAAGATGGCCCACGTGTTTAGGCCACTGTCACCCATGTGGAAGGTTGGGGTGGAACTCCTGGCTTCTGATTGAGCCTCTCACATCCATTGCAACTAACTGGGCAGTGAATCAGCAAATGTAAGCGTGTGTTTGCTCTCCCATTCTCCTCTTCTTCCTCTCTCCCTCTTTGCCTTTGAAAGTAATAATAGGGCCCAGCGCAGCAGCCTAGTGGCTAATGTCCTTGCTTTAAATGTGCCAGAATCCCATAAGGGCGCCGGTTCTAGTCCTGGCAGCTCCACTTCCCATCCAGCTCCCTGTTTGTGGCCTGGGAAAGCAGTGGAGGACGGCCCAAAGCTTTGGGTCCCTGTACCCGCCTGGGAGACCCAGAAAGAAGCTCCTGGCTCCGGATTGGTGCAGCACTGGCTGTTGAGGTCACTTGGGGAGTGAATCATCGGACAGAAGATCTTCTCTGTCTCTCCTCCTCTCTGTATATCTGACTTTGCAAAAAAAAAGAAATAGAATAAATCTTAAAGAGAAAGTAATAATAATTTTTAAAAA
The DNA here is from genome assembly GCF_017591425.1 of Ochotona curzoniae. Classification (NCBI taxonomy): domain Eukaryota; kingdom Metazoa; phylum Chordata; class Mammalia; order Lagomorpha; family Ochotonidae; genus Ochotona; species Ochotona curzoniae. The sequence goes on along the minus strand of NW_024467101.1, from coordinate 5,913,408 downwards.
ATTGTAGGAATGGGCCCCACACTGTAGCAGGTAAGGTGCACGGATACCAGCTCATGTCCTGGATACTTCCACTTTCCATCCAACTCGGTGTTAACAGCTCAGGAAAGCAGCAAAGGACGGTCCAAGTCCTGGGGCCCCTGAACACGTGTGGGAGACCCAGAAGGAGCTCCTGGCTCCAGACTGGCCCAGGGGACATTGTGGCCATTTGGGAGTGAATGAGTAAGTGGAAGAGTCTCTTGCTCGCTTTCTCTCTCTGTGACTCTGCCTTTCAAATTATAAATCAGTCTTTTTAAAAGTTCATGGAAAAAGAAAAGTATGAATTCATTTTTGATGTATCTCTTTTTTAGTAGAAAAATGCATATTATGAAAAACTTTGTGTGGATTTCATTTAAAATTTTATTTATTTATTTATTTATTGACTTGGCTCCTTCCACTGTTTTCCCAGGCACATTAGCAGGGAACTAATTGGGCATGGAGTGACTGGGACTTGACGTGGTGCCCGTATGGGATGCCAGCAGTGGCCTCATCTGCCACAGTGTTGGCCCACGGATTTTTTTTTTTTTTGCAACCAAGTAAACTCATACTTTATAATTCCATTTTCCATGAACTTTTCAAAAATAGTTTTGCAAACCTTTCTCTACTTCCCTCTCCCACTAAACTAACTGCCTAAATTTGCAATTGACTGTAGCCACAGCGTATGTGGAATGTAGGAGTGTGGGCTGTCAGGCCAGCGGTGTGTCTTAGCTTTCATTATGAGAAGCACACTGTCCAGAACCCAGCGAGGTCTCAGTCTGTTCTGCGCTGACCACAGCACACCTGAAATTGTGTGTATCTCTGGCTGAGGTGTGCAGCGTACAGATCATCCTGAAGATGCAGAGAGAGGCACAGTGGGTTACATTGCTGCTTGGAATACTTGAATCCTATTTTGGAGTTCCAATGCAGGCCCCACTGTTCTACTTGGATCCAGCTTCCTGCTAATGTGTCATAGGAGACAGCAGAAGGCGGCTCAAGTCCTTGGCCTCATGCCACCCAGGTGGGAGACCTGGGTTGAGTTTTGGGCTTCTGGGTTTGGCCCTATACATCCCCGGCTGTTGCTTATGTTTTGAGGAGTGAACAGGTTGACAGAAGCGCTTTCTCCCTCGTTCACAGTCTGTCACTGATTTTCTTCTGTTTTTAAAGACATTTTTTTTTTAATTGGAAATGAATATATACAGAAAGATCTTCTGCTGGTAATTTCCCAAGTGGCCACAATGGCTGGAGATCAGACGATCTGAAGCCAGGAGTCAGGAGCTTCTTTTGGGTCTCCCATGCAGGTGCAGGATCCCAAGGCTTTGGGCTGTCCTCCACTGCTTTCCCAGGCCACAAGCAGGGAGCTGGATAAGAAGATAAGAAGTGGAACAGCTGGGACACAAACCAGTGTCCGTATGGGGATCCTGGCACGTGCAAGGTGGGGACTTTAGCCACTAGACCATTGCGCCAGGTTCATGTCACTGACTTTCAAAGAGAGAAATCTTTTCAACAAGTAAGAATTTGCAGAAAAGGAAGAGGATGTTGGTGACAGTATTTACAGAGTTAAAAGCGCTGGAAACATTTAACTAGTGAAACTAAGCAAGTTCAACAAGGCTATTGTAGTCACTGTATTCTGCTTTCTGAAGGGGGCCATGTATACGATGTTTTCATGCAGTCGTAGGTCCCTAGTGAGAGGAATTGGAGTCAGTGGTAGAAACTAAGTGAGGCGTGTTTCAACCCCATCATCTCCAGCAGGTGATGTCAAAGGGTGAACCGGACGCTCTCGGTCCACCAGGGTGTTCAAGTGGTCCAGATGACCACTTGGTGGGAGTATTGTAGAAGAAAGCCCGTGGTCAGACGGATTGTTGAACTAGAGAGTGCAGTGAACTCCTGTGTACCGTACATCGTATGACGTGAATCAAAACCACCCAGGGGTGTCAGATCCAAAGGACCATAAACAGGCTAAAGAACAACACGGGATCGATGATTTGGAATCTGAAGGAGGACAAGTCAAGAAAAATATTCTTGCTGAGGAACCAGGAGGTGGAAAGATGTTATCATGCATTGTTATAAGTGTGTTTAGTTTTGCTGGACTTAAAGGAAAAGGACTGCTTTGTTGCAAGATTTGATAGTAACAGGAGTTCTTGTCCCAGAATCGGGAGGAAATAATGATGGTTGCAGAGCGAAGTTTCAATTTGGAAGTGACTATCTGGGGCTCAACTAGGGGACCAAAACAAACTCCAAAGATTGAGACCGAGTAGTTATACAGCACAGGTGAAATAAGTTTAAAAAGAATTAGATTTTTTTATATTGTATGAATTTTTTGATACTTGATTAGGATATGAAGAGTCAAGAGTTTTAGTTAAGTGGATGGGACATTGTTTTGACATTCTCTCTTCCTTTCTGTATTTGGTGGAAGGGGAGAGATAAGGGGAGAAGCCACACCCAACCTCCCAACCATCCCAGGTTCCCTGATGTGGGGCATGCTCTGAGGGTCATGCTCAAGTGGTTTTGATAGTTCAACATGTGCACATGCCAGCAGTTCTGTATTGCTGACATAGTCCACCCTAGAGTCTACATTTGCCCTAGACCCAGTCCACACCCATGCCTAGGGAGACTGTCTGTGTATCAGATCAGACCACATCCCCTACTTTGGCCCCTGCGCTCACCAGTGGATCCACAACTTAGCCAGGGCATCCCTTTAGCCCCCCAGTCAGGCCTTATCCCAGCCACAGATCTCATGCATGCCAGTGGTTGCTTTGACCCAGCTTGGCATAGCCCCTCACCTGTCTTAGCCTTTGCCTTTGGATGCTGCAGCCTGGCCTGGCTCAGCCAGCTTCCAATCCCAACTCTTTCTGGCGGGTGCTGCAACCTGGCCCTGCCCATTCTGCTCTCATCCTTGGTTCATGCAAACCAGTAGATGTGGCAGCCTAGCCCAGCATGACCTGCAATCCAACCTGGTTTCTGCACTTGCCAGTGGGCTATGGTTTGCTTAGCCTCACCTGGTCTTCCCCTTCCAAAACTACCTACTTGGCGATGAAGGGAGCTACCCTGCCCAGCCTGCCCAACACCCAGGCTGGACCACGTGCTCATCAGCAGGAAATATGACCCACAAGGGGAGATTCCCAGGTTCCCCGGTTTGGGCCCCTCCCAGACCTTGCACATGCCAACAGGTGCTTGACCCTTAGCCAATATGGCCTGCCCCACCTATCCTGGCCTTTGTGTGAGATGGTGTGGCCTGGGCTGCCCCACACCCTGTTTTAGGGGTGCTCATGTGGGTGCTGCAGCTGGACCTGCCCGGCTTGTTCCCAGCCCCAGTACTGGTGAGCATCGGTGAGTTCCATGGTCATGCCTGGCTCAGCCCATCACCATCCCAACTCTCAAGCTAAGCAATGGGACTTGTGATTCCATAGGGTTGGGCCCACATATTCCCCACAGAATCCACCCCCGGACCTGATTCTCTTGCATGTTGGTTGGTATCATGGCCCAGTGTAACGTCACCCACCCCCTGATCTGACACTCACTGTCAAGTACTTGGATCTAGCCCTGCCAGACAGGCCCCAGCCATAGCTTACATATGCACTGGTGTGTGGTTGTCAGCCATGTTACATGCTAACAAGCCCAATCCAGGACTTCCATGTGTGCTGGTGCATCAGCCTGACCCCGGAATATCTTCAGGTCTCTCTTCCAAACTACCAGGTCTTAGTCCCCTCATTTACCTCCAAGTACAATGGCCCTGTCGTTGGATGTTCCTCAGGATTATTTCCCTAGGCAGTAATTTCATACCCCTCAAGACCCCAGAGCTCACCACCGGGTGGCCAGCAGGCAGAATCCACAAGCCCAGGACCTCCCCTCCCAACCTAATAATGCTAGCAGTGGTGAATGGGGAGCTGGGACCTCCAGCAGGAAGCCTGGGCCCGTGCAGGTATCCCCAGCCACCCATGCTGCTGCTCAGACTTACCTGGACTCTACCCTATAGATTTGTTAAATCAGACCAATGATATTTCTTATGTCCTAGGCTGCTTCATCTGTATGTAACTGGAATCCCCAAATCATTCACACAGAAGCAAGGTAGTTTTTGTGTTCTGAGATCCTATACTGAGTGAGTGTATGTGCATGTGACCTGTGTGGAATGCTTACAGGATTGCAATAATTTAAGCAGCTTCTCTGGCAAGTTCAGGTACCACCTGAAGCACTAGCCCAGTCCTGCCCTTTGAGTCGGCCTCAAATCCCAAGCTTGTTGCCAGTCCTGTGGGCTAATATCTTCCATCTTAAAACTGGGCCACCATGTCTGGGCACCAAATCATTGTCTTTCCTTAAATCATTCAATCTCAATCTCTCTCTCTTGTGCATGTGCAATCTTGGTTTCTTTTAAGATTGATTTCTTTGAGAGTCAGAGGGAGAGATCGATCTTCAGTGCACTAGTTCACTCCTTAAATGGCTGCAGTGACCAGAGCTGGGTCATGCCAAATCCAGGAGCATCTTCCAAGTCTCCCATGTGGGTGGTGGGGGCCCAAATACTTGGGTCATCTTCCACTGCTTTTCTCATGTCTTTAGCAGGGAGCTGGATAGAATTGGAGCAGTTGGCACTTGAGCTGGTGCCCACATTGGATACTGACAGGTGAGGACTTTGCCCACCATACCACACCACTGGTTCCCTTAAATCTTGTCATAGTATCTCATGTACAGTCCCCTCTCAAACTTAGGATGGCAGAGATGTGAATCTGGGTTTTAAGCCTTACTTTGGATGTTGGGCCCTGCTATTTGTCTTAGACTGCCTAGCACAGACTACTATTTCTTAACACTGCCATTGCTTAATCCCAGGGTCTCAGAGCTTCATCTTTGAGTCTCTGTGAGTGCTGCAGTTGCAGGCTTCCGTTCTAAGAATCGGGCATCTCTTCTTCCTCAGGAACCCCTCTTACCAATCCCAAGACTTCCTCTAATCCAAGTGAGCGAGTCCCACTGGACCAGCTGCACCAAGGAAGCCAAACCAGTAGTAGTTTGCATCCAGTGTAGTGCTCTGAAGACTGTCTTCCACGCTCTGTGGTCACTAGCCAAAAAGAGCTCCCTAGGCCTAGGACTTTGCATGTTGCTAGACTTTTAGGTCAGGCCATGTCCCTGTTAACTGTGTTTTTCCTGTCCAGACTTTGAAGACGTAGTTTCAGCAGCCCATGGCAAGCTGCAGTTTCTCTCCTAAGAATCTTACAGTTCATGATTTGCTGTCTGTTGGGGCAGGTGTTTGAGCTAGTGATGAAGTTGCCTGTTAGGACATCCATATCCTCTGTTGCAGTGCCTGGATTTGATACCTGCCTCCAGTTCCCTGCTCAGCTCCCTGCTCATACAGCCCTGGACGGTGGTGCTGATGGCTCAAGTATTCGGGTGCTTGCAGCCCATGAGGGGGCTGTGGTTAAGCTCCTAGCTTCCAGATTCTGCTGTGACAGGTGCCCGGCTGTTGTGCCCTGTCTCAAAAGAAGGAAGGGACAAGAAAGGGAAAAATAGATTTGCTTTCTGTACTGGTTAGTTTTATAGACATTTATTAAGTGAGCTAGATATTATGCCAAGCATTGGAGTCAACCATGAGTAAATCATATGATACTGACTCTGACAGTGAGAACGACTGGAATTTCTTGAGCATGTTCTAGGTGCCAGGCACTGTGCTAGACTGTCAAGAGGCAGGCTTTATTGTGCCTAGGAGGTGCCTTGTGAGAGGGTGGAGTAAAAAGCCAAGATAGTTTGTAATACATAATAAGGTTCCAGACACAGCTCATGGCTAGTGCTTAATAAACAGTAACTGTGGTTACTGTGTTAGATGACAAAATTACCAAAACCGCTGTGCAGGTTCCCCAGAGGTAGGGGAACACAGGTCGGAGCCAGAAGGATGCACAGAAGACACAGAAAGGTCAGCCACAGGAGGGAAAGAAGACAGCCACTGCCGAGCCGCCAGTGTGTCTGGAACATGGGCGTGGCGCAGGAACGGTGGACGGGAAACAGATCTAGAAGGTTCTAGAGATGTGTGCTTCAGAATGCCTTTAGCCTTTGAAGCCCTTTGCCATATTCAGAGGAGAAAATTATTGCAAGAATTTGTGAAAACCGGAAGGATAAGACACAAGCACGAAAGTTAATTAAAGGAAGGAAGATTGCAGACTGCTTAGTCACCTGGAAAGAGAGAGAGAGCGCACACAGAGCTTACAAAAGAAGAGGAGATGATTACATCACTTAAGTGAGCATTGATCAACATACTTGGCAGGAGAAGTGGAAATGCTTTTCTTTTAAATAATGCAGGCCTGCAGGCTTCCAAGCGAGTTTAAGATAATACAGAGTCCTCTACGTACACATGTGTGTAGCTGTAAATGAGTAGAGTTCAAAGAAGGAATACGTGAAACTTACTGTTAGTATTCAACTAAGAATGCATAAATAAAGCAACTCAGGGTAAGTTTCACATTCAAAGACAATGTATAAGGCGAAAAAACTGTTTGCTTTTTCTCCCTAAAGTTTGTTTCTTTTGAAAGGCAGAATTAGACAGAGGTTGATCAATCTTCCATCCTCTCATTCACTCCCCAAATGGCCACAGCATGCTGGGTTGGGCCAGATTGAAACTAGGAACCTGAGCTACGTTAGGTCTCCTACATGAGTGATGAGGCAGGCACTTGGACCGTGTTCTTCTGTCTCCCCCGGAACATCAGCAGGAAGCTGGATTGGAAGCAGAGCCAGCTGGTTCTTGAATTGGTGCTGGTGTTGCTTCTTGTCATGCTGAAGCCATATTGTATTTTAATCGGCACCAAGCTTGATGATCTGAAGATGTTTCTTGTATTGACATCCTGTTTCCATAAGTAGGCTTAAAATCTATCATTTTCACGCCTGACTGCTCACATTTCTTCAATATTTTCTTGAGTTCGTCAGTTCATAAAATGAGAGTAGAGCCCAGAGTTGTGGCATAGTGGGTAAAGCACACCACCTGCAGTGGCAGCATCCCGCATGGCTGCTGGTTTGAGTTCTGGATTCTCTACTTCTGATCTGACTCCCTGCTAATGCATCTGGGAAAGCAGCAAAAGGTGGCTTAAGTGTGTGGGTCCCTGCGCCAGGGTGGGAGACCTAGAAAGAAGTTCTGTCTTGAGCCTGGCCCAGTTCTGGCTGTTGCAGCCGTTTGAGGAATGAACCAGTGGAATGGAAGATCTCTCTAACTGCCTTTCAAATGAATGCATAAATATTGAAATTTTAAAAAGAAAAGAATATTAAAATTTTAAGCATATCATGTAGGATTATGTAGTCATGACATTTTAATAGCTTTTCCACCCGTGGGAAGTAGTGTCTTTATTTTATCAGAAGCAGCATGTCACAGTAGAAAAATCATTAAGTTTTCAAAGTTTGAACTCTGCTATAAGTGTCATAACCCTGAGCAAGTTGCTTAACATTTTTGGATTTTTTTTGTTGTTGTTGTTCTTCAACATAAGATAACAATACTTGCTTAGTTGCTTCAAAGAGTAAATGAAAGACAGGTCTGACATAATGAGCAGTACAGTGAAGAGTCCTCCTCCTTTACTTTTTAAATATTTATTTGAAAAAGTCATGGGGTGGGGCAGTGCAGGGCACAGAAAGAATAAGAGAGTTACACTCTGTCTGCTGGGTCACTTCCCAAATGGGCACAGGAGCTGGGGCTGGGCCAGGTCAAAGCCAGGAACCTGGAATTCCATCTAAGACTCCCAACAGGCGAAGGCACTTGGGCCATTCCCTTCTGTTTTAGCAGGGAGCTTGATCAGAAGTGGAGTAGCCAGGACTTGAACTAGTATTCATACAGGATGTTGGGATGCGAGCATCACAGGTAATGGTTCAGCCAGCTGTACCACAATGCCAGCCTCCTTCCTCTTACACCCTGCTATGATGTTACCATGAATGGAAAATCTCTACCTCTGTAGCTCTGCCTTTCAAATAAAAATAACATAAATCTTTTAAAAATAGAAGAAGGACCTACATTATGGCTCAACAGGCTAATTATTTCCTTGGCTGCTCCACTTCCCATCCAGCTCCCTGCTTGTGGCCTGGAAAAGCAATAGAGGATGGCCCAAAGCCTTGGGTTCCTGAACCTACATGTGCGACCTGGAAGAAGCTCCTGGGTTTGGATTGGCTCAGTTCTAGGCATTGCAGCCATTTGAGGAGTGAACCAACAGATGAAAGATCTTTTCTCTTTGTCTCTCCTTTTCTCTATGACATATCTTTCAAATAATTTTTTTTTTTTTAAAGAAAGGACAGGTAATTCAGAGCCAAGTTAATGGGCATTCAGGTTTACAAATAGTCTGGGATATGAAGGAAGGATTTCTCGTCTGACTGATAGATCAACTTTAACAGAAGTTCTGAAAGAGTGTTGGTTAAAAGCATTTTTGATTCAGATCTGGCCAGATAAGTTCTGGTATATTTAAGCTTCAGCTTTATTACTTTGTAATTATTCCTCATGTCCCCTACAAGGATGATGCTAAACAGAGTTGATCGTAGAAATTAGTGGAGAATAAAAACAAAGCCAGGGGAACTATGCTACACACCAGCCTACTGGCATAAAATCTGATTAAAAATGTTAAAATTTTTCTTTATGTAGAACTCGGGCCTGATTGCTAGTCATTTAAATGTCTCAGTCTGATTCTTACTGTATTAAGGGATATTATATTATCCTAGAACAGAGCAGTTCATCTTTAACTCCATATGTTAAAGTAACCTTACCTTCCTGTTTTTTTCTGTAAGATTTATTTTTTAGGGCCTGGTGTGGTAGCCTAGTGGCTAAAGTCCTCACCTTGTACACGCTGGGATCCCATATGGGCGCTGGTTCTAATCCCGGCAGCCCCGCTTCCCATCCAGCTCCCTGCTTATGGCCTGGGAAAGCAGTTGAGGACGGCCCAAAGCCTTGGGATCAGGCACGCATCGGGAGACCCAGGAGAAGCTTCCAGCTCCTGGCTTAGGATCGGCTCAGCTCCGGCTATTGCGGCCACTGGGGAATAAAGAAGCAGATGGAAGATCTTTCCTCTGTCTCTCCTCTGTGTATATCTGCCTTTCCAATAAAAAAAACAAAGAAGATTGATTTTTATTAGAAAAGCAGATAGATTTACAGAGCAAAGGAAGGAGAAAGATCTTCCATCCTCTGGTTCATACCCCAAATAGCTGCAATGGTCAGAGTTAAGCTGATTCAAAGTCAGGGCTTTTTCCAGTCTTCATGTGTGTTCAGGGTCCCAAGGACTTGGGCCATCTTCCTCTGTTTTCCCCTTAAGCAGAGGACTGATCAGAAGTGGAGCATCAGGGACATAAATCAGCACACATATGGGATTCTGGCATTTGAAGACAGAGGATTATCCTATTGAGCCACAGTACTGGCCACTGGCTTTGTTTTTTTGCTTTTAATATTTAGTTAAAATTTTTATTTTAAAATTCAAATTTTATGGCACAATTTTGTATAGTCTGGGATTCCCCTTTCCCCAGTTCCCACCTGAGATTTATTTATTTCTGTTTGAACGGCAGAGTTAGAAGGAAGGACAGAGATCTGTCTGCCGGTTTGCTCCCCAAAGGCTATAGTTGATAGAACTAGGCTGGTCCAAAGCCAGGAGCTCCTTGCACATCTCCCAAGTGGGCGCAGGGTCTCAGAGACTTGGGCCATCACTGACAGAGGACAGGATCAGAAATTGCGCAGTCAGGACTTGAACTAGTGTTCATGTGGGATACTGGTGCTGCAGGTGGAGGCTTTACTAGCCATGCCACAGCCGTGGTGGCCTCTGCCTTGCTTTCATTAATTTACTTCATTGAGATTCTGAAACTTAAAACCTTAAGTCTGATTCTGGCCTCTTACACAAATGGCTGCTATCATCCTGCTTCTCCAACCATGTTACATCTCCTGTTGTCGTTTGTTTCACTCTATCTTGCCTGAATCATCAAAGTAAACTAGGAATTTAATTTCTCCTATTTCATTGAATCTGCTTTCCAAAAGGGTCTTTTCAGATGGATTTTCCTCAAGTCTCGTTTTTGGCACGTGTTTATTTCAGTACGTGGCATATTGATCTGTGAGTGTTGAGCAGATCATCATTTGGCAATCTGCCTGTTGGATTAGATTCTAAGACACTCAAAGGTAGGAACCGTGTGACTTCCAGCACATGGTTTAGTGGCTCTGGGTCAGCGCTCCTCATCTGTCAAGTCATCTGTCAAGTCGAAGTAATAGCAGCTTCCTCACAGGATGGCTGAATTAAAGAGCATGTGCAGCAAAAGATAGTGTTTGCATTATTATGACTTCTGTGCTTGAAAGCTGTTATTGTATTATAATACTAAAAAAAAGTTACTTTCGACAGGCCCCCTTGTCCCTGGCTTTTGAGAATCTGTCCCACCCCTTCCTGGGTGGTACTGTTGTTTCCTAACATGCCTCCTGTTCCCACTTGACCATGCTCATTTTTTTTTTTATTTGAAAGGCAGAGTTAGAGAAAGATCTTCCATTTCCTAGTTTACTCCCCAGTTGGCTACAACAGCCATGGCTGGCCAGGTTGGTGCTAAGAGCCTGCATCTCCATCCAGGTCTTCCACGTGAGTGGCAGGGGTCCAAGCACTTGGCCATCTTCTGCGGCTTTCCCAGGCACACTAGCAGGGAGATAGATTGGAGCCAAAGCAGCCTAGAGTTGAACCCTATAAAGTGTGCCAACATTTCAGATGGCTGCTCAACATACTGTGTCACAACTCTATCCCTGGCCAGGCTTTTCTGTCCTGTGAATGCTATGTAGTTTTTGCTGTGCCATTTTTCTTTCTTTCTTTTTTCAAATAAAAGATTTATTTTTTTGAGACAGATTTAGAGAGAAGGAGGAGAGAGAGAGAATAAGAATGAATGAGAATTTCCATCCATTGGTTGACTCCCAAAATGACTGCAATGGCCAAAGCTGAGCCAGTCCAAAGCTAGTATCCAGGAACTTCTTCCAGATCTCCCATGTGGGTGCAGGGTCCCAAGCATTCTTGACTGCTTTGCCAGGCCACAGGCAGGGAGCTGGATGGGAAGCGGGGCAGCTAGGACTTGAACCAGTGCCAATATGGGATACTGACACTGCAAGCAGAAGATTAGCCTGTTGAGCCGTCATACAGGCCCCACTATGCCATTTCTGATGTGGGCAGCCTACCTCTTTCATTCTGCTCTCACAGAGTCTCCCTGTCCTGTTAGATCCTGATTCAGTCTCTTCATTTTTCAGGTATCTTCATCAAACATTTCCATCTTACACTCTCCTTCCTCTTTTCTAAACCTCCCTGGCATTTAGCATCTGTGCCTTAGTTTGTGGATATTTTCTTACAGTTATCTTGTGTCTCCAAAAAGAGTGTAAGCTACTGGGGCCCGGCGTGGTGGCCTAACAGCTAAAGTCCTCGCCTTAAAAATGCGGAGATCCCGTATGAGCGTCAGTTCTAGTCCCAGCAGTCCCGCTTCCCATCCAGCTCCCTGCTTGTGGCCTGGGAAAGCAGTCGAGGACAGTCCAAAGCCTTGGGACCTTGTACCCGTGTGGGAGACCTGGGAGAAGTTCCTGGCTCCTGGCTTTGGATCGACACAGCACTGGCCATTGCAGCCACTTGGGGAGTGAATCATCGGATAGAAGATCTTCCTCAATGTATATCTGATTTTGCAATAAAAATAAATAAATTTAAAAAAAAGGTAAGCTATTGGGTAACAGGGATCATCTTGTATTGTTCCATATTTTGTACATAAGTAGTTTTTTTTTACTTCATTTAATAAGCATTTTGAGTGTATATTTAGCTTATGATGGAATACAGTAATTAATAAGACCATCCTATTTGAGGTACTTCCATTCTTTGGAGCCAGGGATATCAATATTCATGATTTCCTAGTTAGTGCTGTGAAAGACTTTACAACAGTTGATTAATAGATTCAGATCTAGTGATTAGATAGCCCTGGGGTCCTGGACAGGGAATGAGTGTGGTGAACGAGTGGGGTAAAGGCCCCCAGCTTGCTACCATGGCTAAGGCAAGGGGCACTGGAGGCCTGAGCTAAAGGCCCAGAAATACAGGGGATGGGTTCCTAAGCCACTGTGAAAATAGACCTCCAAGCAATCTGAGCACCCACAGGACACGGAGCCTAGGAACTGGGGCACTCAGGGGTGTCCCAGGCTTCTTGTCTGAGTCTTGGCTCGATGAGAAGGCCAGTTAGGAATAGAAATCCTGAGGAAAAAAATAGCAAAATTTGAGATTAAGAGGCCCATGGCACCTGCGAAGAAAGATCTGTTTGAACGGCTAGAAATTCAGTCAGTTCCTAAGGACTGGAATTTAGACGAGAGCGCAAGGGTAAGCAGATGAGAGAAAGTTCTTCAAGTAGTGGTTGTTAAAGCCATGAGACTACAAGGGATCCCCCAGAGAAAGGAGGTGACGAGATGAAGCGTGGGCAGGAGTGAGCAGGCGCCGAAGCGCGGCATGCCGGGGAGGCGGTAAGAGGCAGGGAGACCAGTCTCAGTTATGCATTTGGTGAAGGGGTTGAAATGGGCTCAAGTGGTTCCCAGTAGGAATGCAGTTGATAATGGTCAAAATTAACTGATTAGAAGATTCAACAGTGAAAGTAAATTTTCTTTCGCTTTTTAAAAAATTGTTTCTCTTTGAAAGGCAAAGTTACAGAGAATCTTCCATTTGTTGGTTCACTTCCCAAATGCCTGCAGTGGCCAGAGCTGAGTCAGTCAAAAGCCAGACGCTTCTTCTGGGCCTCCCATATGGGTGCACAGACCCAAGGACCTGAGCTGTTCTCCTCTGCATGTCCAGGTCATGAGCAGGAAGCTGGATTGGGTAATGGAGCAATCAGTGCTTAAACTAGTGTCCCTGTGGGATGCCGGCACTGCAGGTGGAAGATTAGTCTACTACACCATCCTATCAGCCTAATTTTCAATGAGCTTTATGTGACAGGAAGGAAATTGAGCTTTTTAAATATTAAACTCTTGTGGAAAAAGGATTAATGCCAAAGACAGAAAGTAATGTCTAGGGGCCCAGCGCAATAGCATAGTGGTTAAGGTCCTCGCCTTGAATGCGCCAGAACCCCATATGGGTGCCAGTTCTAATCCCCAGCAGCTCCACTTCCCATCCAGCTCCCTGCCTGTGGCCTGGGAAAGCAGTTGAGGACAGCCCAGAGCATTGGGACCCTGCACCCGCGTGGGAGACCCGGAAAGAAGTTCCTGGCTTCTGGCTTTGGATCTGCTCAGCACCGGCTGTTGCGGCCACTTGGGGAGTGAATCATTGGACAGAAGATCATCTTCTCTCTCTCTCCTCCTCTCTGTACATCTGCCTTTCCAATAAAAATAAATAAATCTTTAAAAATAAAAGTAGTATCTAGGTAATGGCCCAAGCACTTTGCATGTGTTTAATTTTCATAATCACTTGTAGGCGACCCTAATACGCTTGACACCAGGCTCAGCACAATGAACTTGGTTGCCCAGCGAAATGAAGATCTATTTGACTGCAAAGACTAGATTCCTTCAGTACCTATGGCTGTCCCCAGGCTGCTCCCCATCTGTGGCCTATCGTAACAGAAAGGGGACCAGTTACGCTGGATGAGATAGGGAGTGGGAAGTTGCATGGGGTCCAGGTTCCCGTGAAGGGGTTCTGACAGGAGGCAGGGTGTTTGGGAGAGCCTGTGAGTGGCAGGAGGGCCTGCAGATGGAGACTCGGGCACGGAGGGGGCCTTAGCAGGTCTTCTAAGAGGAAACAGGCGAGAAATAGCGCCGTGAGCTCAGGAGACACTTCATAGTGATTAACAATTGAAGTCACAGTTGGGAGGGAACCAGCATCTAACCTGGCCATCAGGACACCTGTACCCCCTGAGGGATGGCCTGTGTTTGGCTTCTGGTCCTAGCTCCTGACTCCAGCTTCCTGCACTGCAGACCCTGGGCAGTAGTGGTGATGGCTCAGGGTCTCATGCTGCTGCTCCCCAGGGCACGGCTGGGCCAGCCCCCATTAGGAGGAGCCTCTGGGAGGTCAAAGTGGATGGGAGCACATTTCTGCTCTCTTTCTCTCAAACAGAAAGAAAAATTCTAGCTGAAAAACAGTGCTTAAAATACTTTGGTGAAGGGAAGGGTAAGTTGGTGGAAATATATATATATATATATATATTTGTTTTTATCCTACCTGAAACCACTTTTTAAACCTGAGGAAGTTGTTTGTTTTTTTTTTTTTCTCTAAAGACAGTAGTAAGGAATCGACCTCGGAGCGAAATTCCTAAAAAAGGAATGATGAACAACTCAATTTAAAAATGAGCAAAAGAACGAGTGGACGTCTCATCAAAGAAGACATACAGGTGGCAAATGGAAGGAAAAGTTCAACATCAGATATTAGAGAATGGAAAATTGTAGTTTTCTTTTTTCTAATTTATTTGAAAGAAAGAGTTGCCAGGAGGAGAGATGGAGAGGAATTTTTCATCTTCTGGTTTACTCACAAAATAGCTGGAGCTGTCAGAGCTAAACTGATCCAAAGCCAGGAGCCAGGGTTGTCTTCCGTCCAGGGCTCCCACACAGGTGCAGGATCCCAAGCACCTGGGCCATCCTCCACTGCTTTCCCAGAGCATAAGCAGGGAGCTGGGTTGTAAGTGGAGCAGTTGGGACATGAACCTGAGACATGAGCCCATATGGGATGCCAGCATCACAGGCGGGAGCTTAGCCTACTACACCATGGCACTGGCCCTGAAAATTCCACTTGTGATGCAGCTCCCTGATAATGCCCTGGAAAAACAGTGGAAGGTGGCCCAAGCGCTTATGTCTCAGTCACCCACGTGGGAGACTGGAAAGAGGCTCCTGGCTCCTGGCTTTGGCCTGGCCCAGCCCCAGCCATTGCAGCCATCTGTCTTTCCCTTTCTGTCTAACTCTTACTCTCAAATAAATCTTTTTAGAAGTTAACAAAACAAGATGATAGAGAGAACCCAAGCGTTCTGATATGGTAGGTAGAGTGTTGATCCCTGGAGTGAGCACAGCGGCCTGAATCCTGGTTCTTACCACTAGAAAATTCACACCTTGTAACTAGGTCTGTTTTCTCAGCCGCCTCAGAATCTGTCGATTGTGATCTCTGAAGCGCCTCTGGTTTGCAGTATTTGTGTGGGTGCCTGGATACAGCACGACCTGCCAGTCGGCAGCAAAGACTGTGCCATTAGACTCCCTCAGATCTCAGCTTCTCACACCCAGGCTGCGGGACAGCTCCGAGTCAGTCGCCTCTCTGGGCCTTGGCTTCCTTACCTGTAAACTAGGGATTGTAATAGATAAACACTCCACTGGATAATTGTGAAGATTCATTGAAAAAAAATCTACAAAAAGCGCCGGACTACTACGACACAAGATAAGCTATTATAATTGCAGGTTGTAGCTGCTATTACCCTGCTGCCCAGAGCCTCCAGTTCTGCACTGCAAGGAACACAAGGTGTACGGAATGCACCAGTTGCTGGGTTCCAGGTTCCCCTTTTGGGAAAGGAATGAGAGGAATCTTTGAAGATCCACATGGTCAGGACCTCCGGGTTATGATTTAGCTACAGTCAACTGTCAAATTTTCCCACAGCTCAGTGGAAAGTCACTGAAAACTCTGTAGAAACAGCGCCAACCCCACTTGGAGCATTTCTTGTTCTTTTTTTTTTTTTTACTAGGATGTGCCACTGACTCTGGAGCTCTGACCACAGTGGTGACCTGGAAGGGAGAGAGAGCTCTAAGCCCTCTTTGTAGATTTTTCCAACCAAAATACAACGTCCGCAGCCGCCTCTGCTGTACTTGGTGGTGCTGTAAAACTCAAGCCTGGGAATTCACTGTCAACCCAGTGGCAGGGCACAACAATCTGGCCTCTAGATGGTTTCTCCAGGCAGCAGCGGTGATGCAGTGATTATCATGTTGTTTTTTTTTTTTTCTCTTCAGAGCTCAGGCTCGTGTCCACAGCCCACATGTCACTCCCTTCCTCTCTCTGAGTGAGGTTAATGTTGTGGATGCCACTCTAAAAGATAGCATACATTAGTGGTACTTAGGAATGTTAGAAGTTTTCTCAAGTCACCCAAAGAGAAACTGCATCTCCTGATGTAATTGCCCATGACTTTATGTGGAAACATCCGTGCGTTTTCTTGTCATTCAGTCACTTTCTGAAGTGTCAGTTAAAGATCCCCTTTCATCAACTTGATTGCGTTTTTCTCATGCTTCTGCTTTCTAGCCTTGCAAAAGAACCTTGACGCTTGCCCCATACGCCCCGATGAGATCATGAGGTGTTGGTGGTCTGGGACAGTGTGTTTTAGTTCCTTTGTTGCCTTTTCAAGCATAGAAGTAGCTGTCCTGGGATTTCTTCTGCTTTTAGGGCCATGCACTATGAAGACAGACTTCTCTCTCTCTCTTTAAAGATTTATTTTTATTGGAAAGACAGATTTGCAGAGAGAAGGAGCAACAGAGAGGAAGATCTTCCATCTGGTTTACTTCCCAAGTGGCCCCAATGGCTGGAGCTGAGCCGATCTGAAGCCAGGAGCTAGGAGTTTCTTCTGCGTCTCCCACATGGGTACAAGGGTCCCAAGGCTTTGGGTTGTCCTCCACTGCTTTCTCAGGGCATAATCAGGTAGCTGGATGGAAAGTGTAGCAGTTGGGACACAAACCAGCACTCATATGGAATCCCAGCACTTGGAGGTGGACGATTAGCTGGTTGAGCCATCGCGTCAGACTCAGGCCCTTTATCCTGGTGTGAACTCCCTTAGAGCTGACCCGAGACTGGATATCAGATACCGTTCATCAGATAGTTGGTAATCACAATAGACTTCTACTCCAAACATTTCCACCCTTGACCAACTGCACCACTTCTCTGTGTACCTCTTTATTTTTAGGTCATTGAGGTCTGCCATCTGCAGATATCTCTGTCCCATGGTGTTTAAAATGGCCCATGTTATGAAGAATTGTTTAAATCAAGAATCAGATCCAGAAACCATCACTGACTTCCTTAAACTTACGTAGATACTCGCTAACCAAGGTCAGGCCTACAATGCAGACTTTCCTGGATCCTTTCCTAAGCCAGGGAGCATCTTCCTTTTTAAATATTCTTATTTCCAAAGGACCTGTCCTAAGGAGGAGCACAGGGAATGAGGTACTCACCAAGGACAGAATAGGGCTAAAGGAGGGTTACAGCCAAGATTGGGTGAGAGTCCCAAGGAAGAGGAGGTACCCCCAAGTGATAGACTTGGGAGAAGCCCCTCCGCTCCATGCTCAGCCTGCTTGAGAGGCGAGCACCCCTCCAGATCTTATTATTTCTACAGCTGTGACTTCACTGCTGTTTATGTTTCCTCCAGGAGGTGCCTTGGAAGGAAACCAATGGGAGTGTGGACTTGAGGAGAGTCTCATCAGAGCAGATGGGCCAGCAGCGGCCAGCAAGCCTGTTGCCTTTGGCTCAGAGCACCATCCTGAAAGTGTACGGCTTGTGAGTAAACCCCAGCGGGCCCCGCCTCAGGCCTGCTCCTCCTCCGAGAGGGACCTCGTGTGCTCCAGCAGTTGCCCTCCTGTCCTGTGCGTGTTCTAACTCCTGTCCTCTTCAACTTAAAGTCACATTGCCCATTAACATCCCCCGGAGAGGGGCTTCTTAATGTGTTTGGCCCCATGGTGCATACTATGAAGTATACTACCCAGAACAGCCTGGAGGCCTTAATCCTGGTTGCTACCCAATTGGCGATTTTTCCTGGGGACCAAACTATTTCCCCCGGCCACTGTTTCCTCAGCTATAAGTTTGTTTATAGTAAGTATAGTACTATTTAGGAAATGTTCACTGTTTATGGGGCATCATCTCATTGCATTCTTTCAGCAGGCCCTGTGACATCGGTATTGTTATTGTCCTGCTAAACAGGTGAGGAAACTGAGGCTTAAGGTTTTCCTTTTTAAATCCCTAATCCCGACTCCTGCCTCACACTGCTTTCTTTGCCTGACTTTAGCCATAGCATTGATTGCCATCTGAAATACCACATATTTTAGCTTTTTTTTTGTTTGCCTTCTACGCCTAGCCAACTGTAAGTTCATTAGGAAACAGATTATTGTTGGATGCCGTATCCCCAGGGCCTGGAATTGTGCCTTACGTGCAGTAGGCACTCAAATACTGGCTGAGTGAAAGAATGAGTCAGTGAGTTCTTGGCAGGAGTGGAGTTCAGTGTAGATTCCAGAGAGGTTAGTGGTAGTAACACTTCACAGGCACTAACTTTTGACCCTCCAGTTTGAGAAGTAGAAATTCATCCTGTGATGACACAACCATATATGTATTTTAACGTAAAAACAGGGATATTTACTATAATATTGTTTGCTGAAAGAAGATTAGAAATATGTTAATCAGTAAGGGGACCTCATTAAATAAATGGCGATAGATTTCTACACTGGCTTCTGTGTAAAAATGGAAAAGAATGAAGTAATCCTACATTTGCTGACAGCAAAGTCTAAGATATTTGTTAAGAAAAAAAAAGCAGAGAGTAAGACGAGTTCCTTTCATTTGTGTTAGAAGGCTGTGACAGATTTTAAGATACACCTGTTAGTGCATGGACTGTTTCTAGAAGGAAGTGCAAGAAAAAAATGGTTGCATCTGAGGAAGAGGACCGGAAGTTCTAGAGTGGAATGGAAAATGTATTGTTATGTAGAGTTCACTCATTTAAAATGTGCAATTTAATAGGTTTTTGTATGCATTTTAAAAATTTATAAAATTTTAGCAGATGCATTGCTGTTCATGCATTTGTGAGATACTGTGCTTGGATTCTGATACATGTATATGTTACATAATGTCCCATCAGGATAAATGTATAAGTATATGTATATATATTTACTCAAACATTTACTAGTTATTTACAGTAAAAACATTCAAATAATATCTTCCAGGATTTAAAAAATATATATACTTATATGTTATAAAATTTATCTATCTATTTGAAAGAGCTGAGGTAGAGAGAGACAGAAAGATCTTTTTTTTTTTAAAGATTTATTTTTATTTCTTTTTTATTGGAAAGGCGGATATACAGAGAGGAGAGACAGAGAGGAAGATCTTCCATCTGATGATTCACTCCCCAAGTGAGCGCAACGGTCGATGCTATGCCGATCCAAAGCCAGGAGCCTCTTCCGGGTCTCCCATGCGGGTGCAGGTTCCCAAAGCTTTGGGCCATCCTCGACTGCTCTCCCAGGCCACAGGCAGGGAGCTGGATGGGAAGTGGGGCTGCCGGGATAGAACTGGTGCCCATATGGGATCCCAGGCGTGCAAGGTGAGGAGGACCTTAACCACTTGCGCCACTGCGCCGGGCCTGAGACAGAAAGATCTTACATCTGCTGGTTCACTCCCTGTATACAGTGACTGGGGTTGGAACAAGTGGAATCATGGAATCGAGGGGCTGGGAGATCCATTGGGGTTTCCCATGTGGGTGACTCAGGCTATCTTCTGCTGCCTTCCCAGGAACTGAACTGGAAAGCTAAGCAGACCAGCACTCCAATATGGGATATTGTTGTATATGGTGACTTAACGCCCTAAGCCACAATGCCAGCCCCACTAGTTATTCTTTTCAAAGGATTTATTTATTTTACTTGAAAGTCAGCGTTAGAGAGAGAAAAGGAGAATCCAGGAGAAAGAGATCTTCTGTCTGCTGGTTGATTCCCCAAATGGCCAACTGGTTAGAACTGGGTTGGTTGGTCCAAAGCTCAAAGCCAGGAAATACTTTTGGGTTTCCCACGTGGAGTGCAGGACCCCAGCACCTTAGGTCATCCTCCACTGCTTTCTCAGACCATCAACAGAGAGCCGAATCGGGAAGTGGAACAGCTGGGATTTGAAACAGTGCTGATACAGGATGTGAGTGGTGTTGGAGGATTAGCTTGCTATGCCACCATGCTGACTCCCCCTCTAGTTATTTTTTAAATACAGAAATATACATTAATTTTATCTACAACCACCCTATGGACAAAACAACCCAAAAACTTAATTTTTAAAAAAATTTGAGGGCCCAGAGCGATGGCCTAGCAGCTAAAGTCCTCGCCTTGAAAATGCCAGGGTCCCATATGGGTGCCGGTTCTAGTCCCGGCAGCTCCACTTCCCGTCCAGCTCCCTGCTTGTGGCCTGGGAAAGCAGTTGAGGGCAGCCCAAATCCTTGGGACCCTGCACCCACATGGGAGGCCTGAAGGAAGTTCTTGGCTCCTGGCTTTGGATCGACACAGAACTGGCCGTTGTGCTCATCAGATGGAGTGAATCATCAAATGAAAGATCTTCCTCTCTGTCTCTACTCTCTGTATATCTGCCTTTCCAATAAAATTAAAATCTTTAAAAAAATTTTTTTGAGAGCTATCCACTGATTAACTTACAAAATGCGCCTAAAGGCTAAGGCTGAGGAGCTGGGACTGGAGCCAGGAGCTGGGAATGCAATTTGAGTTTCCCACTTAGGTATAAGGAGACCAGTTATGTGAAACATCACCTGTTGCTTTCCAGGATATACCCTGGAAAAAGCCAGTCAGGAGCCAGAGCTGGGAATTGAACCCAGCACCCAATGGGGCGAGGGTACAGAAATAATTTTTTGAAAAAAAGATTTTATTTGCTTGACAGAGTGGCAATGAGAGAGAAGAAAAGAAAGTATCTTCTGTCTACTGATTCACTCCCCAAATGACCACAACCGTTGGGGCTGGGTCAGGGTTAGGCTAGGAGCCTAGAACTCCATCCGGGTCTCTCACATGGGAGGCGGGAGCCCGAGCCCTTGAGCCATCCTCCATTGCTTTCCCAGGTGCGTTAAAAAGGGAACTGGATTGGGAGCAGGACAGCTAGGACTGAAATGGATGCTCTGTTATGGATTTCTGCTGTTGCAAGTGGTAGCTCAACCCACAATGCCACAGTGTGACCCCTTTACCATTGGGTTGATGCTTGCTCTTAGAATTTCACAAGTCCTTGTTCCCCTATGGGTACCGTAACTCAGTACCCATGAGTCTGCCTTTCCCTTTCCACCGTCCTCTCTTTACTCCCAGCCTGTGGTAACCTCCATTACACCTAAAACTTTGGTGCAAAGTTTTATCAGTGAGATTATGTGGTACTTCGTGTTCTGTGCTTGGCATTCCATCCATATGTTGCAAAAGACTATATTTTGTTCTTTTTCTGGCTGAATATTATGGGTGAAGATTATTGCAGTGTGTTTATGTACCATATTTTATTCATTTATCAGTGAGTGGACACTTAGGTTGTGTGTATTTCTCTTTATTTTTATTGGAAAGACAGATATTACAGAGAGGAGACACAGAAAGATCTTCCATCTGCTATTCACTCCCCACATGGCCACAACAGCTGGAACTAAGCTGAGCTGATCCAAAGCCAGGAGCCAGGAGCTTCTTCTGGGTCTCCATGTAGGTGCAGGGTCCCAAGGCCCTGGGCTGTCCTCGACTGTTCTCCCAGGTCACAAGCAGGGAGTTGAATGGGAAGCAGAGCTGCCAGGATTAGAACTGGGATCTCAGCACTTGCAAGATAGGGACTCTAACCACTAGGATACCGCACCAGGCCTGGTTGTGTCTATTTCTTGGCTGGGATGAATAGTGCTGCAGAGGTTGGCACAGTAGCATAGCAAGCTAAGCTTCCACTTATGGTGCCAGAGCATCCCGTACGGGTGCTGATTTGAGTCCCAGCTGCTCCACTTCTGATTCAGCTCCTTGCTTATGTCCTGGAAGGACAGTGCCCAAGTATTTGGGACCCTGCACTCACCATGGGAAACC
Source organism: Ochotona curzoniae (assembly GCF_017591425.1). Taxonomy (NCBI): domain Eukaryota; kingdom Metazoa; phylum Chordata; class Mammalia; order Lagomorpha; family Ochotonidae; genus Ochotona; species Ochotona curzoniae. Next base: position 5,891,720 of record NW_024467101.1, on the reverse strand, counting down.
CAGAAGAAGCTCCTGGCTTCCCAGCTTCGGATTGGCCCAACTCCAAGCATTGTGGTCATTTGGGGAGTGAAGCAGTGGATGAAGATCTGTGTCTGGTTCTCTCTCTGTAATCAAATACATTTAAAATAGAATTAATGCTGCAGTAGTCATGGGCCAGCCAGTATCGCCTTGGTAGTGACTGCATTTCGCTCAGATGTACACCCGGCAGTCTCTGACTTTGCTGTATTGCATGCTGGTTCTGATTTTATTTCTTCAGGGACCACTACTCCCCACTATTGCTGTCCTAATTTTTTGTCTTTTTGACAATAGCCAGTCTAACTCAAGGGAGGTGATAACCTCATCGTGTTTTGATTTTCATAGCCCTGATTAGCTGAACATTTTTTTCACTAACCGTCTGTATTTCTTTGAGAAATGTCTGCTTCATTCTACCTTTTAAGATTGGATAGTTTTGTTAATTTATGTTTGGATTGAGTATTTTTTTTTACATACTTTAGATATTAACCACTTGTCAAATGTATGACTTGTAAGTATTTTCCCCTTGTGGTTTTTCTTTACTTGTTGATTTCATATTATTTTTCTGTGCAGAGGCTCTTAAACTTGATGAAATTCCCTTTGTTTTTGCTTTTATTTCCTGTGCTTTTGGGGTCAGATCCAAAAAATTCATCTATTAGTGTCTTTAAGCATTTCCCCTATGTTTTCTTCCAATAGTTTTTGTTTCAGGTCTTACATTTAGGTCTCTAATCTATTTTGAGTTCATTTTTGTCTGTTATGACAGACATGGATCTAGTTTCATTCCTCTGCATGTGGATATCTAGTTTTCCCAGCACCGGTTATTAAAAAGTGTCCTTCCCCCCCCCCTTAAAAAAGACTTATTTATTTTTATTTGAAAGGCAGATTTATGGACAGAAGGGAAAAGGGAAAGAGAACTCTTCATCCACTGGTTCACTCCCCAAATAGCCACAATGACCACAGCTGAATAAATCCAAAGCTGGGAGCCAGGAGCCTTTTCTGGGTCTGCCTTGTGGGTACAGGGTCTCGGGGGCTTGGGCTGTCCTCTGCTGCTTTTCCAGGCCATATGCAGAGAGCTGGATCAGAAGTGGAGCAGCCGGGACATGAACCTGTGCCTGTATGGAATGCTGGAACCACAGGGTAGAAGATTAGCCTGTTGAGCCATTGTCCTTTTCTAATGCATGTTCTTAGCACCTTTTCAAAGATCATTTGGCTATGGATGCATGGGTTTTATTAACTTTTGAAGATTATGCTAAAATATATGTAGCATTTGTTATTTTAGCCCTTTTTGAGTGTACAACTTAGTAATAGTAATTAAATTCATGAAATTGTACTATTACAATGACTATTTCCAAAATTTTTTAACCCACCAAACAGAAATGCTGACCATTATAATCCTTCATAGTATTTCATTTTTATTTAAAGATTTGTTTTAGGGCCAGTGTTGTGGTATAATGGGTTAAACCACTGCCTTTAATGCTCGCATCCAATATGGGCACTGGTTTGATTCCCAGTAGCTGTCTTGAATTTGATTGAGAAAATAAATATTTCTTATGGAGAGACAGAAAGATAAAGAGAGAGATTCCAGCTTCCCTCTGTTGGGCCAGGCCAAAGCCAGAAGCCAGGAGGTTCATCTTGGCCTCCCATGTGGATGCAGGGACCCACTTGGACCATCTTCTGCAGCTTTCCCCAGCGTATTAACAGGGAGCTGGCTCCAAAGTGGAGCAGAAGGGGGCTCAAATGGCATCCCTATGGGACACCAAGCATTATGTGTGCCAGCTTAGGGGGAAAAAAAAAAGTGTGTCAGCTTAACCAATGCAGTGGGTTAACACCACAGCACCAGTCCCAGGATTTGGTTTTTAAATCATGTTCATGTATTACTTTTTCTATTTTAAAATCTTAATGTATATCAGGTTTAGAACTTTAGTAACTTGTCTAAGTTACCACAGCACTTAACTCTATAGTAGCAACCATTGCTTTTAGTATCAAATAATAAAAATTCTTATATAAATAATTGCATGTTAGTTTCTTTCTGGGCACTCTAGGGGCATGTGCCTATCATCTAATGCCTTCATTTCACAAGTAAGGGAGCTGAATCCCATAAGAAAACTGTCCCAAGCCGCGAGACAGTATTCAGAAAAGGGGAAAGAAAAGTTCTTTTGCTCCTTGCCAAAAATCGGGACTTGAACCTCTACCCCAAAGTAAGATTTCAGAGTGTATCATTTTGAATATCCCTGAATGTCCCAGGTACTAAGACTGACTAGAAGTAGGGCACAGAGCCATTGCACCATGATTTCATGGCTTCTGTTTTTTTTATGATTTATTATTATTTTTAATTTGAAATGCAGAGTTACAGAGAGATTTTCCATCTGCTGGTTCACTTCCTAAATGGCCACAGCAGCCAGAGCTGAGCCAATCTGCTTCTTCCAGGTCTCCCCTGTGGGTGCAAGGTCCCAAATACTTGGGCCATCCTCCACTGCTTTTTCAGACCATTAACAGGGAGCTGGATCAGAAGTGGAACAGCTGGACCTCAAACCAGTGACCACATGGTCATGCTGGTGCCACAATCAGGGGTTTAATTTGCTGTAGCATGGCACTGGCCCCTATTTCTTTTTTCTTTTTTTTTTTTCTAAAACAATTGCAGAGAACCTCTATCTCAATAATTGTTTCCATGAAAATTTCTCTGGTTGCTCTACTACGTTTAAATTCCCACTTAATTCTTAACTCTTATAAACATTTTATTTTTTAAAATATTTATTTTATGTGAAAAATAGAGAGGTTGAGAGAGGGAAAAACAGAGATCTTCCACCTGCTGGTTTATTCCCCAGGTGGCCACAATGTCCACAGCTGTGCCAGTGTGAAACCAGAAGCCACAAGCTTCTTTCAGGACTCCCACTTTATGCAGAAGCCCGAATCTTGGGCCCTTAGCAGGAAGCAGGATCATAAGTACAGCAACTTGACTCAGACTGGTGCCCATATGGGATGTTGTTGCTGCAGGTGGTGGCTTTATGTGGTACAACACAGCACTGGCCCCAAAGCATTACTATTTTACACGTATAATTACTAATCAGAGAATGGTGTGTAATATTTCAGAGCTATATCACTTTATGATTTCATCTTGTCCACTATTTTTTAAAAAGACTTATATATTTATTTGAAAAAGAAAAGCAAAGGAAGAAATCCTCCATCCACTGGTTCATTCTCCAGATAGTTGCACTGGCTGGGGCTGTGCCAGGCTGAAGCCAGGAGACTCCTCTAGGTCTTCTGCATGGGTACAAGGCTCCAGGGCATGAACTATCCTTTGCTGCTTTCCCAGGCACATTACCAGAGAGAAGATTGGAAGTAGAGCAGCCAGGACTTGAGGTGGCACCAATATGGGATGCTGGCATTACAAGTGGTCATTTTACCCACTACCGCACTGCAGCACTATGTCCACTTGTTGCAGCAGGGACTCCTAGTCTATCTAGTATTGCAAGCTCAAGGAAGACAGGAGATAGGTGTTTGATTCCCTGCTCTATGTTCCAGTAGATGGTTGTTGGTTGATTAGACTGATCCATGGCATATCGGTAGGGGAGGAGAACTATGATTTTAGATGTGAGTTTTTCTTTTTTTTTTTTTTTAAAGATTTATTTTTATTATTTTTTTATTGGAAAGGAGAGGATATACAGAGAGGAGAGACAGAGAGGAAGATCTTCCATCCGATGATTCACTCCCCAAATGAGCGCAACGGCCGATGCTATGCCGATCCGAAGCCAGGAGCCTCTTCTGGGTCTCCCACGCGGGTGCAGGGTCCCAAAGCTTTGGGCCATCCTCGACTGCTTTCCCGGGCCACAGGCAGGGAGCTGGAAGGGAAGCGGGGCTGCCGGGATAGAACTGGTGCCCATATGGGATCCTGGGCGTGCAAGGCGAGGACTTAACCATTTGCGCCACTGCGCCGGGCCTGATGTGAGTTTTTCAAAAGCACCGAGTGGAGCTGCCTAGTGGACCTCCTCGGAACATTACGTGGAAGAGTGTCACTGTGCCTCTGCGGCCAAGAACCAAGAATGACTCTTTCCTTGGGGAACTAACCTTGGCATTAATTACAAGTTTGTTTAGATGATTGTTTGATTACAGTTTATCTTATTATCCTTTGTACCCCACAATAGACTGGAAATGTTCTGAGAAAACCTAGGCTGTGTCTCGGGAACTCATGGTTGTATCTCCAGCCCCAAGTCTGGCCTGGCCCCTCCCGGGCATTCCGACAGTATCTGGTGTCAGACTGAAAGTGGGGATATAGAGCCCTGCTGTACAGGCAAGAGGCAGAGGCTCAGAGAGGCCAGACTCTGGTGGCAGAGGTGGGAGAGGAAGGTGTGTCTCCTGTTCCCTTAGGCAACCAACATTCTCTCTGTCTTCCTTGTATCCTCTCAGTGTTAGCATTGGAAACTCTTGGAGCAGAGTCCATCGCTCATTTTGTACATGGAAAACTGCGCCACAGGGAGAGGAAAGGACTTACCCAAGGTCCCAGAGAGAGCCATGGTAGAACCAGGCCTGTGCCCAGGTGCCTGGGTATGCTGATTCCCAAGCCAGTGCTCTCTGTTAAAGCACAGAAAAAACAAAGCTGGCTTGGGCTCCTGGCCAAGCCCCTGCAGGAGGTCACATAGCCGAGCGAGCGGCTCTCAGAGTTCCTTGTCTATTATTAGCCTGAACTTTTAGTGACTCTGGTCCTCAGCAGCCATCCCCCACCTTCCCCTTTCCCTCTGCATTTGGTTTGTTGTATGTGGGGTGTGTGTTTTAAATGGTGCTACGTGTAGGAAATGGGCCTCAGCACGGTTCTGCTACAGGAGCCCCAAGAAGAGCAGACGTGCAAGAAGGGGCCCTGAGAAAACAATTGACTTCCCTTCCTCTGAGGTGACCCCCGCGTCCAAGAACCTCCTATCTGCTGCCTGTCACCATTGCCGAGCCAAGGCTAAGCCCCCGCACACAATAAGAAGGAAATTGCCAGCAAGAATTTGTGAAGACAACTGACTGACTGTATTGGCTGTAGCAACCTCGTTTCAATGAAGACCAAAAGTCAGTTTCTCCCCAGTTGTGCTGCTGCTTTTCATGTTCAGTTTCCCACTTACATGTCGTTGTTCAGTCACTAAACATGAATGAAAAGCCCCCTTCTGACACAGTTCTCAAATCCCACTTCTTTCTCTGCTTGGCCAAACATCTACTTCAGATAGGGACCCACAAGAAATGTGAGCCACTGCTAACCTAGAGTTCCTTGGAAAGACAAAGGAGCACAGAAGGATAGGAGGTAACTGGAGTTGCAGATGTGCTCAGCCACCAGTGAGCTGGAGCAGAGGTTGCTCTGAGCTCGGCCTGGTCAAGGAAAATTCAGGGGTGTGACTTGAGCCAGATCTTCTGTATTAGTCATCTATAGCTGTTTAACATATTAACCGTCTTTGTATATTCTTTTTCAATTGCTATGTAACAAATTACCTTAAAACTTAGTGGCTTCATATTTTGTTATTTCTACCTATTTGAAAGGCAAAGACAAAAAGATCTTGGATCTATCGGTTCATTCCTCAAATGTCCACAGCAGCTGAGCTGGGCCAGACCAGAACCTGAGTCTGGAACTCCGTTGAACCATTTCCACTGCCTCCTGCAGTTGCATCAGCAGGGAATGAATCAGAAGTGAAATTGGGACTCAAACTAGGTATTTTTCCTTTTTTAAAGATTTATTTTTCTTGGAAAGGCGAATTTACAAGAGAGAAGAAGATACAGAAAGAAAGATCTTCCATCTGTTGGTTCTTTCTTCAAGTGGCCACAATGGCCAAAGCTAAGCCCATCTGAAGCCAGCCAGGAATCAGGAGCTTCTTCCAGGTCTCCCAGGTGGGTGCAGAGTCCCAAAGCTTTGGACTGTCCTTGACTGCTTTTCCAGACCATAGGCAGGGAGCTGGATGGGAAGTGGAGCAGCCAGGATATGAACCAGCACCCATATGGGATCCTGGCAGTTGCACAGTGAACCATTGCACTGGACCTGGACCTGCAAATGATGTCTTTTTTTTTTTTAAAGATTTATTTTTATTATGTTTTTATTGGAAAGGCGGATATAGAGAGAGGAGAGACAGAGAGGAAGATCTTCCGTCCGATGATTCACTCCCCAAGTGAGCGCAACGGCCGATGCTATGCCGATCCGAAGCCAGGAGCCTCTTCTGGGTCTCCCACGCGGGTGCAGTGTCCCAAAGCTTTGGGCCGTCCTCGACTGCTTTCCCAGGCCACAGGCAGGGAGCTGGAAGGGAAGCGGGGCTGCCGGGATAGAACCGGCGCCCATACAGGATCCCGGGCATGCAAGGTGAGGACCTTAACCACTTGCGCCACCGCACCGGGCCCTGCAAATGATGTCTTAACTATTACAGCAAGTGCCTTTCCTCTATTGGACTAAAGCAGTATGACTTATTATCCAGCGGTTTCTGCGGGTCAAGAATCTCAGTGCAGGGCCCAAGGTGATAGCCCTGTGGCTAAAGCCCTTGCCTTGCATGTGCTAGAATCCCATATGGGTGTCACTTCATGTCCCAGCAGCCCCACTGCCCATTCAGCTCCCTGCTTGTGGCCTAGGAAAAGCAGTAGAGGATGGCCTTGGCACCCTGTACCCACATGGGAGATTTGGAAGAAGTTCCTGGCTGCTGGCTTCGGATTGGCTTAGCTCCAGCTGTTGCAGCCACTTGAGGAGTGAAATCAGCAGAGGGAAGATCTTTCTGTCTCTCCTCTCCGTATATCTCCCTTTACAATAAAAATAAATCTTTAGAAATTCAGGTGTAGCTTACCTGGCTACTTCTGGTTTAAGATCTTTCCTGAGTCTACAGTCAACTTCTTAGCTCTCGGGTAGGTTGAGTGGAATGGATTTAATCTGACATGGTTGTTGGCAGGCCTCAGACCATCCTGACATAGCTTTCCCCAGGATTGCTTCAAGAAATGGTGTCAGCTTCCCTTAGGGGGAGAGATTGAACAAAGTGTAATAACGGGCAGGGCCTGTGGTATAGTGGGTAAAAGCTGCTGCCATGTGGGCATTGGTTCATGTCTTGGCTATTTTCACTTCTGATCCAGCTTCATGCTAATGCACCTGGGGAAAAAGTGAAGGATGGTCCAAGTTCTTGGACCTCTGTACCCACACGGGAGACCCAGAAGAAGCTGCTAGTTTTAGACTAGCCCAGCTCTGGCTGTTGCAGCCATTCAGATAGTGAGACATCTGACAAAGATTGTTCTCTGTCTTTCCCTTTCTCTTTAAAACTCTGCCTTTCATGTAAATAAAAACATTTTTTAAAAGTATAAGTGCGACTAAGAAGCAACACTCTTTTTAGAGAATCTCTCAGAAGGGATATTCTGTGACTTTCGCTGTACAAATAGTGGAGAGTCACGATGGTTGCATGTTTTTGGCTTTAACATGGCACATAAGAGTTCACTTATACAGCCATCTTCTCTTCACTTTCAGTACAGTATTCAACAAATTACATGAGATGTATTATTATAAAACAGGCTTTTAAAATTATGTATTTGAAAGATAGGGTGAGATCTCCCACCTGTTGGTTGGTTCATTCCCCACATGTTCACAACATCTGGGCTTGGGCCAGGCTGGCAGAATTCATTCCCAAAGAAACTCATGTAATTAATTTTGAATCTCTAAATCCACACACAGATATTTTCCTCTATTTCCTATTTTTTTAAATTAATTTATTTGAAGACAAAATGACACAGAGATGTCTTCCACCAGCTGGTTCACTCCCCAAGAAGCTCAACAGCCAGGACTGGACCAAGCCAAAGCGTAAGGATCTCCTGTAAGGATGGCAGGGGCCTGGTCCATCTTGCACTGCTTTTCTAAGCACACTAGCAGTAGGCCGGATCAGCTGTGGAGCAGTTGGGATTTGAACCAGTGCTCATCTCGAATGCTAGTGTTGCAGGTCATGTCTTAGCCTATTGTGCCACATGCTGACCTCAGTTACTTTAAAAATATATCTATATTCTATGTAGATATAGATACAGATATATGAAGGCAGAGAAAGATCCTCCATCTGTTGACTCGCTTCCCAAATGCCTACGGTAGCAGGAACTGGGGTCAGGCATAAGCAGGAGCCTGGAACTGCATCTGGGTCTTCATGGGAGAAGCAGGATCCCTTGCTTTGAGCCATCCCATGTGCTTCCCAGGTCCACAATGTCGGGAAGCTGGGTCAGCATGAAGTTGTCTGCCCTTGGCCAGTCGAGACTGCACCCTGCTTTGTCCAGTCTTCCATCAAAGCTTACCTATCATTTTAATTCTTTCAATTTGATTTCCTTTCTGCCTTCTCCTCTCTCTTTCTCTTTTTCCTTTTTTTACTTTTTAAAAATTATTATCATCTTATGATACAGTTCCATAGGCCCTGGGATTTCCCTTACTCCATCCCCCACATTAATAATACCCTATATTATTACTATACTATAGCTCTTCATACACAGTCATACGTCCATCATTGCGGGCATGGACAGTGGCAGAGTCCAGCATCCTATTGTCATGATATAGTAAACTGTTTCATTGGGAATCCATCTTTGATCTGGAAGTAGAGATGCCCACTGCAGTGTATCCTCACGTCTGGATATGATAGTCTCCATTATATGGTTACTATCCATCCCTTTAAATGAAAAGCCACAATTCAAAATCAATAGGAAGAAAAATAGAAATTTACAACACCATGAAGTTCAATAACATGCCACTGGATATGATAGTTTCCACTACACAGTTACTATATATCCCCTTAAATGAAAAGCCACAAAACAAAACAAAACAGGAAGAAAAAAAGAAATTAAAAATGTTATGAAGTTAAATAGCATGCTACTGAATGACTAATGTGTCACTGAAGAAATGAAAAAAAAAACCTTTTTGAAGAAAATGATGCTACTGTATGATTTATGAGTCAGTGAAGAATTTAATGGTAAAGAAAGTGTCTTGAAGAGAAGAAACAAAATCCGTGAGATATATAGTTTCCTCTTTGTTGGTGACATATGTCTCCTGTAGGCAACAAATACATGGGTTTTGTTTTTTCAATCCAGTCTACTAATCTATGTTTGATTGTCTTACGACATTTTACATGCAGGGTTAATATGAATGGGTGGTAATTTGGTGCTGTCATTTTAGCAATGGGTTGCTCATTGATTTGGTCTTCTGCTGTTATTTTACTGGGATGTTCTTCACAATTGCCTTTGATTTTGGTGACAAGAGAACATCTTTAAGCATCATTTGTAGGGCATGCTTGTAAGATTGTTTTAACTTTTCTTTACTGTGGAAGAATTTTACTTCATTTTTAAAGACAAAGGGAAGCTTTGCTGGGCACGTTATCCTGGGCCGACAGTTTTTTGCTTTTAGAATCTGGAATGTGTCGCTCTATTCTCTTTTGGCCTGTAAAGTTTGCTGTGAGAGATCTCCTGTGAATTTAATTGGCATTCCTTTGTATGTCAGTTGTTTTTCATGTGCACATTTAAGGATCTTTTCCTTATGTTCAACTGAAGAGAGCTTGATTATCATGTATTGTGGTGACGATCACTTTTGGTCAACCCTGTTGGGAGTTCTGTGCCCCTCCTGGATGCTGTTTCCCATTTCTTTCTCTATATTAGGGAAAATTTCCCTTATTTCATTACATACGTTTGTAAACCCAGCTTCTGTTTCTGCACCTTCTAGGACTCCCATAACTCTTATATTTGTCCTTTTAATAGTGTCTTTCCATTCTTGAATACTTTTTTTGGCTTGACCCAGCTCTGCTTCCAGCTTTTTGTTTCCCCCTGGTGACAAGAAATATATTCCAATTCTGAGATTCTTTCTTCTGCTTGCTTCATTTTATTTTGGAGACTCTCCACTGTACTTTTAATTTACTCCACTGTATTCTTCATGTCTGATACATCAGCTTTCATCGGATTCATGTCTTGTTCATGTTTCTTAAATTTCTTGAACTCCCTCCTGTATTACGTGCTTCTCGTTGTAAGAAGTTTTATAACAAGTGTTTTGAATTCTGTATCCCCCATTTTCTTGATGTATTCCTCAGTTAACTCTGAGGTTGGCAATGCAGGGGAGTCTTCAGTAATATTCATTTTGCCTTTGTCTCTTTTGGTCTTGGTCATTATATTTTTGGTTAGCAGATTCTTTTCCTTGGGGCAGGTTTCTAAGCTGTGTCACACACAGGTCTACAATTCAGTTTAATTACTATGGTTGGCACATGGCTGTTTGCATTCACTTGTGCCACTCCCTTCAGCGAGTCCAGGCCGGGGTTCTTATGTTAGACTTCTACCATGGTCTCAGTAACCTCAACTTGTGGCTACTCCTCTCTACCTCCTGTGATCCAGTGCTGAGGCTGCAGCATTGTCGGTAAAACCTTTCTTCCACTTCTGGTTTGAACAGTTCCCAGGATGAGGGAGACACCAGATGTCCTAGATAGCTTGGTTGTTGGTGGTGCTGATCTTGTTCGAATCTGTTGGCCATTAGGTCTGAAGGTCTTATGGACCTATTTTGACCCGTACGATGCTGAAGTCAATTATTATTTTCCTGTGGGACCAGTGCAATGCGCTAAGCTCAGTGTGTTCGCCCAGCTCAGTGCATGCGCAGCTCCCTGTTGTTCCTGTAGTCTTAAAGCCTTTTTCACACTGTACAAAATGGCACCTGCTGTGCCACTGCTAGAGTTCTTGATCTGTTAGCCATCAGGTCTGGGGGCTACCCAGACCTATCTTGGTGGAACCTGTGGGATTCCACATTGTTACAGTTCACTGAGCCAGAAATTAGTTCATTCCCAGCTCAGTGAATGCACAGTCCTGTCCCATAGCCTTTGTCTCTCTAGACAAAATGGTGCCCGATTTGGCTCTAGGGGGCGGACTGGGGCTATGAAATCCACCCTGTTCCTGTACTGATCATCTGGGACCTGCTGCTCTGTCTGTTCCTGGTCAAATCAAACAGACCAGCAGGACAGGAAGTTCTTTGTTTGGGTTTACCTCCTGAGCTCCCAGTAAATGCCCCTTCCTACCTTGTTGCTGGTAGAGTTCCGGCTGCCAGTGCAGTTCAGATCACTGCTTGCTAAATGCTGCTGGGGTATCAGTCACTACAACACCACAGTGTTGTGTCTGCTGCTTTCTTGTGTCTGTCAGTCTCCAGGTGCCCCTCTGCTGCTGTTCTGTCCGCTCCTATTGTGTGGAATGTGCCCTCTCTGCTTCACACTGCCTAATGCTTTTCTGTCTAAGTGTGCTGTTACCACATTCTGCCATCTTGATTCTCTCTCTCCATTTTGTTTCTTTCTTAAGTATCTATTATTTACTTAAAAGCAGAATTACATAAATAAATCTTTAAAAAAGGCAGAGTTGGAGGTAGGGAGGGAGAGGTCTTCCATCCACTGGTTCACTCCCCAAATGGCTGGAACTGGGCTAGTCTGCGGCCAGCATCTAGGAGCTTCTGGTGAAGCTGAAGCACTTGGTCCATCTTCTGTTGCTTTCCCAGGTACATTGGCAGGAAGCTGGTTTAGAAGTGGAGCAGCTGAGATTTGAACCGGTACCATGTGGGATGCCAGCCACTACACCTGCTAGCATGATTTTCAAAATGATAACCAGCTGTCAGAGGAAACTTGCTAATTAGCTGATTTGTTAGATATTATTCAGGAGGGATTCTGGCCAAACTGATTAATAGTTTATGATACTTATAGCTTGAAAATATGTGTTGACATATCATACATAACTTTCATTTAAAAAAGATTATTAATTTACTTGAAAAGTCAGAGTTAGAGAGAGAGGGGGAGACAAGAGAGATCTTTCCACTTGCTGGTACACTCCCCAAGTGGCTGCAGTGGCCAGGGTTGGACTGGGTGGAAAGTAGGAGCCAGGAGCTGCTTTTCTGTCTCCTGTGAGAGTTCAGGGACCCAAGGATTTGGGCCATCCTCTGCTGCTTTCCACAGCCATAAACCTGGGAGCTGGATTGGAAGTGGAGCAGCTAGGATTCAAAGCAGCACCATATGGGATGTTGGTACTGCAGAGGGAGGATTAGCCTGATACCCCACTGCCCTGGCCAAAAACTGAGCTTAATTCTTTTTTTTTTTTCTTAAAGGTTTATTGTTTTTATTACAAAGATATGCAGAGAGGAAGATCTTTCACTCCCCAAGTGAGCGCAACGGCTGATGCTATGCCGATCCGAAGCCAGGAGCCAGGAACTTCTTCCAGGTCTCCCATGCGGGTGCAGGGCCCCAAAGCTTTGGGCCGTCCTCGACTGCTTTCCCGGCCACAAGCAGGGAGCTGGATGGGAAGTGGAGCTGCCGGGATTAGAACCGGCGCCCATATGGGATCCCGGTGCATTCAAGGCGAGGGCTTTAGCCGCTAGGCCACCGCACCGCCAGACCCTGAGCTTAATCCTTACAAAAATCTTTTGACATAGATAGCATTATTCTGTTTTCAAGATAGAAAGGAGGAGACTCAGCTTTGGTAGTTTCCAGCGCTGTGACGTCTCTGTCTCAGCCCCGTCCTCATTAATTCCTGTGAGTGAAAACATTGGCTCCCACCTCCTTGGGCTTTCTAAAAAATTTTTCCTCCCACCTGTGAAGTTAAGCCACTGATTGGTATAATTTTCCAATTTTAACAGTTTAGTTAAACTGATTCTCCTTATCTTCTGCTCTCATTGACAAAGTATTTATTAATAAATGCTATGTGTCAGGCCATCAACTGGGTATTGGGACAGGGCAGTGAATAAAACAGACCCAGATACCCGTCTGCTGCTGTTTAAGATTCCACCCCTGTGGCCGCCATGCCACCCGCCTCAGGACTCAGGCAGGAATCGTACATCGGACTGTGGTGTGTAGGGGCGAGTGCTGCAGACTGGGATTAGATTAAGGGGTTAGGCCGAGGCCCCATGTTTGAATCCCACAGACTCCTGTGCATGACCATGTTGCAGTGCAATCAGGAGGGTCCCTGACAGACCCTCTAGAACCGTGAGTCAGAATCATCCTCTTCATACAGTAGCTTACCCAGGCATCCTGTCGCAGTCATGAAAACCGCCTGGCACTGTGCTGCAGGGCATTCACTTACATGCCAGGAAGAGACCCTCGAAGACCGAAGGGGCCCTGGCCTAGTGCAGCAGGTGAAGGTGCTGCCTGAGTCACCAGCATTCCCTATGAACTCCAGTGCAGCTTTCCCGCTGCTCCTGTGACTGGGGAAGCAACCTTTGGTAGGTGGGCCATGTGCCTGGGCCCTTGCCTAGATGGAGTTCCGACCCCTGATCCCTTTTTGGCCATTTAGGGAGTGAACTAGCAGGTAGGTTTCTCTGCCCCGCCCCCTCCATTCCTCCCTGCATCTCTGCCTTTCAGAGACATAAATCTTAAAAAAATATATATATATCTTATGAAGAAGAAAAGGGAATCACAAGGGTGAGTGACAAAGCAACGAATGGCATAGACATGACTAGGGAAACTGGGTCTTAGCTTTTCTAGCTTGGCATATTTTCCTTCCACATTATGCCCGGTGTCGTGAGCTCTCCTGGACTACAGCTCATTTCAGCTGGGTAGACTGGCGTCTCAGATGGGGCTTGGTCCCTGGGATGTGGCTGCGTTACACTGCTACTGCTAGCAGCTGACAGCAGAATTCACTATCTCGAGTCATTGTTTGATGTACTGAAGCAGAGACCTAAATCCCCACAGAGTGTCACCAAAGTTGGGCACACAGCTGTGCTGTGCCCAACAGGCCCTCTGGCTCTCCTCCTCGGGCTCCCAGCGCCAGAGCCTGTTCCCATGATGAGACTGCATGTTTCCCTGGGCCATTTGCTACCTCTGTGTGCCCTGCTCTCCTCCATGTGTGAACCCAAAGCAGCTGACCCGGGCCTCCCACAGATCCTCATGCGTAACGCCTTCACCATGGCCTGCCACTGCTTTCAGATGCGAGACACCTTGGTCAGCACGAGTGACCTCTGAGGTGACAGCAAGGTGTGGGGTCAGCCCCTGTGTAGCCCCTCAAGGGGAAGCACCTTCACACGGTGTTGTGTGTGGCCCGCAGCGGCTCATACAATGTGGACCCCAGCGCTTACTGGATGCGGCTGTGCAAGCAGGTGTTGGGCACACAGCTGCATTCGGTAAGCGCTGGTTTCACTACCCCTCGCCACACCCATCTTTCTCATCTTAAATTTTATCAGTATGATACAGGCACATCGTTTAAAAAAGAGAAGTAGTTCTACAAGGCTTATTAAAACAAAGAGCAGTCAGCCCTCAGCCTCCCTCTACCCACACAACCCCATTTCCCTTTCCGTGGAGGGCCCACTTTCAACTTGTTTAACTAATTCTTCTGGAATTTACTTATCTCTAAATAACACGTTTGTAATGCTACTTCCTGATTTTTTGGTTTAGATGTTATCTGTTCATTTCTCACTCTGGGAGCAGAGGATTTAGCGCCTTTGTCTCCATTCACCCTGTCAAGCCATATGCAGCCTCCCCCTGTGCCTTGGATAGAGAGAGTTACTGCCTATCTTTTGGTGGACCAGCGGTTTGTTGGTTTGTTAATATGACAGTGTAGATGCCAGTCACAGCTAAGCCATGTGACCTACTGTGATTTCTTTGCCTTTCCAACATCTCTGTTTTTTTGCCATGCACTTGGCTTTCTGAGATCCTATCAGTCATCGCTGCAGCCACCTGAGGGCCCAGTCACCCGCAGCTCCTCTCGGTCTGTTCTTCTCAGGAAGCCGCCTCTCCTGCCCAGAGAAGCAAGCTATACAGCCGCCAGCCTACCAGCCGTCCCCTCTCACTGTCTTCTCGGGCATTCCGCTACCTGCTTCCTGTATTGGATTGCCATTTCCCAGGTCTTCCTCTTAAAAAGAAAAACAAAAGTTATTTATCAGAGAGGCAGCCAAAAAGAGCTCCAACCACTGCTTCCACTTTCCAAACGCCCGCGATGCTATGTCCAGCAGCTGGGAACTCAATCCAGGTCTCCCATGTGGGAGCCAGCTGTTTGAACTATAACCTTTTTTTTTTTTTTAAGATCTATTTTTTATTCTTGTTTGAAAGGCAGCATTGCAGAGAAAGGAAACAATGTTCTATTCACAGGTTCAGTCCCCCAAATGGTCACAAGGGGCAGGGCTGAGCCAGGCAGAGACTTCTAAGGTCTCCCATGAAGATGCAGTGGTCTAAGCACTTGGACCATCTTCTGCTCTTTCCAAGTCACACCAGCAGGGAGCTGGATCAGAAATGGAGCAGCTGGGACTAGAACCAGTGCCCATATGGAATGCCAGCGTCACAGGCAGAGGCTTAGTTCACTACGCCAGGATGCCAGGCTTCTTGCACCATTATTTACTGCCATGTTGAGTTTTCCTTATCAGGAAGTTAAAGTCAGAGGCTGAGCCAGGACTCAAACTCAAGTCAGCACTTCAGCATCACCTCTAGCCCAAATGCCTGCCCTGCTCTTCCTCCTCATGACGTTTGTCTTCTAGGGGTTTCCTGGAAATACAAGGGAAATAAGCATTCCAAAACCCTGCGTGTGTGACAGCACTTAGTGAAGTCTAGAGCTCTGGATAGGCAGTTGTTTGGTCTCAGAGTTTTCATACAGGAGCTCTGCTGTCAGGAAGGCCAAGGCCATCCTGATTCCCGGCCGGAGGTTTTCTTGTCCCTAGTTAGGGAATTTCACAGAAAGCCTGGTACAATGGCTCAATTGCCTAATCTTCCCCCTTCCAGTGCTGGGAATCCTATGGGCCCCCATTTGTGTTCCAATTGCTACACTTCCCATCAGGCTTCCTGCCTGTGGCCTGGGAAGGCAGTCAAGGACAGCCCAAAGCCTTGGGACCCTGCACCTGCGAGGGAGACCTGGAAGAGGCTCCTGGCTCCTGGTTACAAATT
Organism: Ochotona curzoniae; assembly: GCF_017591425.1. Lineage (NCBI taxonomy): Eukaryota > Metazoa > Chordata > Mammalia > Lagomorpha > Ochotonidae > Ochotona > Ochotona curzoniae. The sequence continues at coordinate 5,875,887 of NW_024467101.1, read as the reverse complement.
GGCTCAACTCTGGCCATTGAAACCACTTGGGGAATTAATCAGTGGGCAGAAGATCTTCCTCTCTCTCTCCTCCTCTCTGTGTATCAGACTTTGCAGTAAAAATAAATCTTTAAAAAATTTCACAGTAACACACATCTCTGCTGTGCTGGCCACTTAACAGCCCTTTCATCCTAAATCTCACATCCTTTGATTCTGTAATGTTTTCTTGAGTTACTTCATTTCCTTTGTTCTGTGTCTAGAGCTCCTGTTATTCAGATATTGGGATGAATTTATCTGTTCTGTCATAGTTTCTTTTTGCTCTGCTTTCTGGAAAATATCCTCAATCTGTCTTCTAATTCTCCCGTTGGGTATTTAATTTCTGATGTCATGTTTTGTTTTGTTTTGTTTCCCCTTCCAAAAGCTTCCATTGCAGACTTTGCCCTTTGGGGGTAAAATCTCATTTAGGGGAGTTTTAGATGTAGTAAAATTAAATGCACATGTTTAATATGCAATTTTCATCAACCATCGCTATATAATAATTAAATCTTAATTCCTCCCTCTGTATCAAATCTTTCCAGCCTTCATAGTGGTTTCCTATCAGTTAAAACAACCTAGACTCTAAGATCTGAGTCAGACATTGTAGTCATGTAGTTCAGTACCGTCAATTCCCGCAGAGAAAGCCTAAGAAAGGTGACAGGGCCAGTGACACGGTAAGCTGCCCCCTCCATCCCTGGCATACCATAAGAATGCTGTTTCTGTCTCATGTGCTGGGGCTGATGCCACCCTCATGGCAGACCCAGAAGAAGGTCCTGGCTTCAGCCTGGCCCAGCTCTGGCCATTGTGGCCATTTGGGGAGTGAGCCCACAGATGGAAGATCTTTCACTCTGCCTCAGTCTCTTTGTGTGTGTGTGTGTGTGTGTGTGTGTGTGAGAGAGAGAGAGAGAGAGAGAGAGAGAGAGAGAGAGAGAGAGACTGACTCTGCCTTAAAAAGATTTACTTCAGATATACAGAAAGGAGGAAGATCTTTTCTACCCACTGATTCACTCCCTAAGTGGCCACAATGGCCAGAGCTGAGACAATCCAAAGCCAGGAACCAGGAGCTCCTTCTGGATCCCCATATGGGTGCAGGGTCCCAAGATTTTGGGCCATCCTTGAATGCTTTCCCAGGCCAAAGTAAGGGAGCTTGAATGGGTGCTTGGAGGGTGTCCCTGACTGTGCAGATGGGAAGGCTTCAGAGGCCCCTCTGGGTCCTGCTGCAGGCTGTCTCCTCTCCTGGCAGTCTCCAGGCTCTGGCCTGCCCTCTATCTGAGCCTGCACTTGAGAAAGGGTCACTTTCTCACCTCACACTGAGGCCATTGATAGGATTTTATAAAGATTTATCAATTTTTTTTGGAAAGGCAAATTTACAGAGGGAAGGTGACAGATCTTCCCATCTGCTGGTTCATTCCCCAAGTGGCTGTACTGGCTGGAGCTGAGACAGGCCAGGAGCCAGGAGCTTCTTCCAGGTCTCTCATGGGTACAGGGTCCCAAGGCTTTGAACCATCCTTTGCTGCTTTCCCAGGCCACAAGCAGGGAGCTGGATGGGAAGTGAGCAGCCAGGACATGAACCAGTACCCATATGACCAGTGCAAGACGAGGATTTAGCCACTAGGTTATTGCACTGGGCCTGGCTTATAGGATTTTGTAGGCATGACTTTCTGTGACTTGAAAGAGGTGAAAAATAAACAAACAAAAACTTTTGACTTGTATAGTGGAAACAAGGTTCTAGTGATGGATTTCCAAGCCTAGTAACGTTAAGTTTGGAAAAGATTTTGAGCCGAGGCCCGCCTTCAGCTCTAGAAATGTACCCGTGCTCTAGAATGGGGCCTCCTACAGGACTAACCCCTTGTGCAGGCACGAGGAATGAACTGGAATCCCTCCTGCTCCCATTCAAAATTTGGTTTCCTGATATGTCAGCCATGGAAGGGCTAAGAAAAGAACTAAATGTCTTGCAGGACTTCCTTCCTTTTGGTCTATTTGGCAGAGCAAACAATCCTGTGTAGATAAAGGGTCACGCCAGAGGGCAGCGCCTCCCGTGTGGAGCCCTCACGTCCTTAGTTCCGGTGAGAGCAGGGTCCTGGGAGGCAGCCCGGGTCGGCCGGGCTGGAGTCAGGCCAGTCAGGCTTGGAAGACTCCTTGCCTGTCTCGCTCGCCTTCATGCTCATTTCCATATTTAATCTTCTTAGCAGCATTGCAAGGCAGGAGATTGGAGAACATTCCCTTGTTGTACTGTTGGCAAGACAAGGCTGTGTTAGCCCCAGCCCCATCCTTAGGAACCCCAGGCTGCCAGTCTGCCTGCCCACCCACCTGCCAGTGTCAGGGAACGCAGGGTAGGGAGGCCGCAGGCCTTAACCCTCCAAGTCGTTCCCTGTCCACCACCCTCTGTGACCATCCCTCTGTGTATGTATCGTTCTCCAGGGGCCTGCACAGGGGGGTGACCATGTCCCCAGGAGCCTGTAGGAAGAGGCCTAAGCAGACGTCTTCCTGTTTGAGCAAAGGGATCCGCTCAGCACAAAGCTGGTTATGGAGCGAGGCCTCAAACAGTGCAGTTTGCCTGGTGCTCAGCTCTACGTGACAGTGCTCGCTTCCTGCCCAGATGGGGCAACCACAGTGTGTTCCCAACCTCACAGTCCTCAGAAATTGGGAGCAGTGGAAACCAGACCCCTCCTTCCTTCTGCAGTGCAGGAGAGATGCAAGTCAGGCCAAACCAGGGGAGCACAGGGGAAGAGAGTCTAAAGACAAGCTTAGCCGGGTTCAGTGTTTGATCAGGGCTGACCGGTCCTGCCCACAGGGACAGCAAACTATCCGTGGGACCTTCTGTGCCTGAGAACTCGGGGACACCGCATCTCCCTGTGGGCTCTCCCAAGATCAGCCTCTCCCTCCACCGCTCCACCTTACATCCTCAGCAATGACGTTCTCATAGTCAAGTTTATTTGCAGCAAGGGGACCTCTCAGCAAGACGGCAGGCAGGTCTGGCTCCTGAGTCTAATAAGGTGATAGACTTTCTCATAGTTAGCACTTTTCTACTTTATTTCATTAGATTCTGCTCACGAGATATGCAGCTCAGCAGCCCTGCAAGGATGATGGCCGGTTCACAGATGAAGCACTGATCCCGTACCGGACAGGCTTAGCAGCAGCTTTGGAGGTGAGGCTGGGCTGTCCCGCTGGGAGGAGCGCTGAGTTCTACCTTCTTAGGTGGTGTGGGACCTCGCCTCCCCACGGGGTCGCAAGGCCACAGTTTCAGTTCCGCCATCTATCAGCCCATGGGAATTCAGCACGATGCAACTTACTTTTTTTTTTTTTTTAATTTGGATCTTGGTTTTCTCATCTGCAATGTCAGAATTAAAAGAACGCAGAGATGTCTTAGTAGGAAGCAGCATTTAAATTATGTCATTAAAATTTATTGGGCTGAATGTGAGAGAAAGACAACAAGCCGTGTGTACCGGCAGAAAAGTCTGATCCAGGCCTAATCCAGAGACAGGGAAATCAACTTGGAACATAGAAAGGTACCGGTGTATCAAGTCAATGCATTTGTCTTGTGTGTGACAATTTGTCGAAGAACAATTCGTAGTTGTACACATATATTTCCATATCCATTTCATCTCTAAAACATGCGAAATAGTAAAAATTATTGCATCAGCTTTTTCAGTGTAACTGTGACACAGTGAAGGGTTTTGAAATGTATGTGACTTCACACAAGGTTGAGGCCTCAAAATGGAAAATGCCGGGTCATGGGGTGTAGACGTCTTCAACTTTGCCAGATGTCGTGTGTGTGTGTGTGCGCGCGCGCGTGTGTGTGTGTGTGTGTGTGTGTCCGTCCGTCCGTCCATCCTCATCCCCACCAACACTTGCAAATTGGCTGTGGATGGCTGTGAAATGTTTGAGTTTGAATTTCCCTAACTAGTGAGACTGCATTTATTTTCATGTTTCTTAAACAATTTCAATTTTTTTTAATTCTCAAATGTCTGATTATATCTTTACCTGAATATTTAATAGGTTGTCTATATTATTTTTAAAATATGTATTTATTTGAAAGGAAGAATGAGAGACACACAGAGAAAGAGGGAGAAGAGAGAGATCTTTCATCCACTGATTCACTTCTTTGCTGGCCGCATGGCCAGAGACTGAAGACCCTGGAACTCTGTGTGGGTGCACATGGGGTGTTTGGCAGAGGCCCATCCCCAGCTGCTTTCCCAGGAACAGCGGTAGGAGCTGGATCAGAAGCAGAGCAGCCTGCACTGGGATGTGGGATGCAGCAGGCAGTGGCTTCATCAGCTGCACCGCAGTGGCAGTCCCATTCTTTGTTTGCTTTCGTAGGAGTTACATGAGGAAACTTCAAGTTTATGGAAATGTGTATCATTAAAAAAAACCTGGGCCTCAAGCAATAACCTAGTGACTAAATCCTCGCCTTGCACATGCCAGGATCCCACGTGGGTGCCGGCTCATGTCCCAGTTGCTCCACTTCCCATCCAGCTCCCTGCTTGTGGCCTGGGAAAGCAGTAGAGGATGGCCCAAAGTGATCCTGCAGTCATGTGGGAGACCCTGAAGAGGCTCCTGGCTTCAGATTGGCTCAGCTCTGACCATTGTGGCCATTTAGAGACAGAACCAGCTAAATCTGCCTTTCTGATTAAAATAAATAAATAAAATATTTTTTAAAATCTGCATGGATTAAAAAATATATCAAAATAAACTTTTTTTTTAAAGATTTATTTTATTTTTATTGGAAAGGCGGATATACAGAGAGGAGAGACAGAGAGGAAGATCCGCTGTCCAATGATTCACTCCCCAAGTGGCCACAATCGCCAGAGCTAAGCCGATCCGAAGCCAGGAGCCTCTTCCAGGTCTCCCGTGCAGGTGCAGGGTCCCAAAGCTTTGGGCCGTCCTCGCTCGACTGCTTTCCCGGGCCACAGGCAGGGAGCTGGATGGGAAGCGGGGCCGCCAGGTTTAGAACCGGCGCCCATATGGGATCCCGGGCGTGCAAGGCGAGGACCTTAACTACTGTGTCACCGTGCCGGGCCCTAAACTTAACTTTTGACTCTACATATGGACATAACCCTTTATTGATTGTGTGCTTTGCAGGTATCTTCTCCCAGTCTGTGGCTTTGTACTTGTACTTTTTTTTTTTTCAAAGTTGCAGTTTGTTGGTACAGATGTGTGACACAGTGGTTAAGTTACCACCTGGCTCACCTGTGATGTCACATGGGCTGTTGTTGTGTTCCAGTCCTGGCTCCTCGGCTGCCTGTGCAGCTTCCTGCCGAGGTGCATCTGCACTGTGCGAGGTACCACTGATGGCTCAAGTGCTGGGTCAGCTGTCACATGACCCTTGTCTGTCACAGCCCTTAGCAGAATGGATCAGCACACTTGGCTAAGTCTCTGTCTCTCTCTCTCTTTCAAATAAAATGAAACTAATTTTTCAAAATTAGCCAGTTTAGTGGTAGCCTTTTCTTTCATGGCCTTTGTCTAAAGAAATCTGTCTCTGTTCAGGAATCTTCTCTCACCCTTTCAAAGTCTTCGAGTTCTGTGTTTCACCTTCGCCCTGTTTTCAGTTTTTCTTTCTCCCCTTGGAACTCCACAGTCTCAGCCGTTGAGAGAACGCAACACCCCCTCATGGGGGTTGTCATGTGACCGCCACTAGGCCATCCTCTGCCGGGACAGGTCTGCTTGCAGCGCTCACAGCCTCACAGCCTGGTCACTCTGATGCTGCCGCATCCTGGCAGGATGACGTTGGCTTTTCTCTGTAGACATCTGTCAGGGCAAACCACCACCTTCTCCAGAAGGAAGGAAAGTAGCTTGGTTCTTCTAGACTCTGGCTCCTCCTCTTTTTTAGTAAATTGCCAAATTTCATGAAAAACCTACTGGAAGTTTTAGGGGATACACTTGATTTCCAGATTGATTTTGCAATGCTTGTTAGTTTTTTGTTGTTTGCTTTTTGGGTTTTGTTTTTTTTTTTTTGGCATGTGGACTTCCCCTGTGTGAACATGGTGCGGCTCTTAATCCCTTTGGGTCATTCTTGTTTATATTTGCTAGATTTATTCCTTAGTGCGTTATGTTTGTTGTTATAAATGATGTCTTTTTACTTTTTTAAAAATCATTTAATTAATCTTGTTGACATACAGAAGTGCTTTTGGCTTTCTTATGTTGATCTTATAGCCAACAACCTTGATGACTCTTGATAATACTCTAAACAGAATATTTTGTGTTTTTTCTATGTAGGCGGTTAATTGTAGATATCCACTTTCCTTCCCTAGTCTAAACCCATATTGAATAGAACAGTGGATTTGGTCTGAACCAGATAGAAAGCAAGGGCTGCTATATTTCATCATTGAACTACGATGCCTCCTGTGGGGTTTTAAAAGATAGGCTTTATTGTGTTAAGAAAATGAAATAACTTCATATTTATTGAGTTTTACTATGAATCAGTGCTCAGTTTTTTTTTAAGATTTGTTTTTTATTACAAAGTCAGATGTACAGAGAGGAGGAGAGACAGAGAGGAAGATCTTCTGTGCGATGATTCACTCCCCAGTGAGCGCAACAGCCGGTGCTGAGCCGATCCGAAGCCGGGAACCAGGAGCCTCTTCCAGGTCTCCCGTGCAGGTACAGCGTCCCAAGGCTTTGGGCCGTCCTCGACTGCTTTCCTGGGCCACAGGCAGGGAGCTGGATGGGAAGTGGAGCTGCCAGGACTAGAACTGGCGCCCATATGGGATCCTGGCGCATTCAAGGCAAGGACTTTAGCTGCTAGGCCACGCCTCCAGACCCTCAATTTTTTTTTTATCAAATGCACTTTCTGCTTCTGTTGTGCTGTTGTAGTATTCTTTATTATTATATGTGATATAAATGATTAATGTTAGACCATCCTTGCCTTCCTGGGATAAGCCCTACTGGATCATGATTTATAATATTTTTATATAAATTGCTGGATATGGTTGGCTGATGTTAAATATTTCCTTTCTGTGTTCATGCATAAAATTAGCCTCCATTTTCTCATAGTTCCTTATGGAGTTTATGGAGTAAATATACTGTTTTATGGAAGAATTAGGATTGAGACTAAATTTAAAGAGCATCCAGATTGATGTTACTGTGCGGTAGAAGGAATTGGGACTCGGGAAAGTTTTTCTAAAATCATACCAAGTTGGAGTGAAAATGAAGGCCTTTGCAAAATACTTTTAAATTTCACATGACTTTCTTATTCACAGTCTCAGTTTTGTCTTTCTAACAGCCCTGCAGAGAGTCTAGTGTTCGTGGTCCCCATGGGTGGCTGAGCTTTCCAAGGCTGGGGAGAGATCACCTCATGGATTTGGTGACCCAGAGGAAGCCAGATTCTGACCTCTAGACCAGCCCCACCTCCCACCTCCAAAATTTCTTTTGCTCCCTGCCCAACGTCAGGATGGGGCCCCTGAGCCCTGAATCCGAAACTATTATTTTCAGCAGTAGTTTCTCAAGGCATGTCCAACAGATGCCCCCACCTGCACGTAATCCCCAGTGGACAGTCCCTCTAATGGCCCTGAGGAACTGGAACACGTTGAAGGCCAGCGTAAGCCTCAGAACAGTCTGGTGCAGAAATGGGTCTAGGGTGCCTGTGTGTGATCTTCATGAACAGGCCAGCGCACAGGGGTCCTAAGGGCTTGTCCCCCACACCCCTACAGCAGGGGGCTCCGGTTTCTTTTTGTCCCCCTGCCCCACCCCCACCCCCGCCCCTTCTCCACGTCTCAGCAAGCTGTTTCCTGCACCAGCGCCCTTGTTTTGCTTGTGCTATTTGTGTCTGCTTCTAACAGCTGGCCCCAGCCTGGCAGCCCCTAGCTCTGAGGATTATCCAATTATCCCATTAGCCCAGCATGTCCTTCCTTCCTCCAGAGCTATTAGCTCACCATCTCCCTCTCTGTCTCCCAGTGCTTGTCCATGTCTCCCTAGCTAGGCTCAGAGCTAGGTCAGTCCCCAGCCACATACATATGTGTCCCTCCAGCTGCCTCATCTTTTTAGTAGGAAAGGAAACTTGCCCACCAGGCCCTAAGGCACATGGCCAGTTGATGACACAGAGAAGCTAGGACCCAGGTCCCTGTCCTTCCTAGGTCTGTTCATTCTCAACACGTCTGGTGACCGTGCCAGGCTTAGTCCTGGGGTGGAGTCAGTGGCACCCCCACCCCACACCCTGGAAATCCATAGTGAGAATACAGTGTGGGCTCTAGTAGGGAAATAGAACACACTTTGGTTAAAACCAGCACATGTTCCAGGAGCTGAGCCCATAACTTGGCAGCAGAAGAGATGTTACCAGAAGCTGGCATTCAGGAAGGAGTGGCAGAGAGGGCTCCAGTGCAGGCCACAGAAGGAGGGTTCCCCCCTTCACCGAGCACTCGTTGGGAAGGCTCCTGGCTGGTGGAGCTTGCCGGAACCACAGAGGCGGGGAGTGAGTTAAGAGGTTAGGCTCTGGCAGGGGTGGGGTGAGGGAAAAGTGGGTGGCCACAGACAAGGTTGGATAGCACAGCTGTGGCCCTGAGTGCCCATACCAGCAAATGCAAGCTGGGGTTGACATCCACTTAGGGCCTCCGCACGTCCTGGAGCAAGGGAGCAGGGCTTGGAGACAACAGCTCTGACTGCTTGGACCGAACAGACTCTGACGAAAGAGAAGAACACAGAGGGGTCGGTTTGCAGCCCGGCCAGGTGGACAGTGACGTTGAGGCTTCACCAAGACCAGGAGCAGAAGGGATAGAACAGGTTCCGGACATGCTTGAAAGAATCAGCAGCATGCATAAGATGGGATGTAGGCAGATAAGGGAAGCAGGGGCATCCCTGTCAATCAAAACGATTGAACAAGTAACAAGCGGCAGGACCAGGGAGGGTGGGATGGAGGAGGTGGTGAGGACCCCTGCCCTCACCAGGTGAGAACATTGGGCAAAGTTGGCCAGGTTGGCTTAACCCCCAGCTACATGGGACCTCTTCCACCCTGTGTCCGCAGCTAGTCTCACCCGACCACAGAGGGCCGTCAGTCGAGGTGACGTGGTCACCACAGGCCTTGGGGTGTGTTCTGTTGAGACACTTACTGATTCCTTTCAAGCCAGATGATCACCTCTCACCCTGTACCCACCAGCTTGATTCAGGGTGACTTCCTTCCTTTCTTTCCATCTTTTTTGTCTTTATTTTTTTTCACTCTCTCATTCTCTCCTCTCAATCCCGTTTGTAGCCCTTGTACCTGCTTTGGGTGTCCAGAAAGCAAAAACTGATCATTTTGACCACAGGAACTGAGCCATCCTTCCTGGCCCTGTGGCTTTGAGGATCAGTGGAGGCTCCAAAAAGGGCCGCAAAGCAGGACCTGGCTGTCCATGGAGCAGACTACGGACCCAGCGTCCTTGTCGACTCCAGCAGGAACAGGCTGCTTCTACTGGAACATCTGCCGTACCTTGAACAGCCCTGGAGTTCCTCCATGCTGTCCTCACCTGCTGCCACAGCCCTCCCTGAATATTCTCCAGCCTCGCTTCCTGTAGCCATGGTCAGCTTCCAGACCCTCCCTGTCCTGAGCCCTTGGTTCCGTTCAGCTGAGTATCACTGGGAGCTGTCTCATGATGGAAGGTGTTGCCTAGCTGTGGTGCTGAGAGCTGGACACGAGCCTCCTGCTGTAGCAGGACTGAGTGAGCCCCTGTGACCTGTTCACAGGACAGGCTTGTGGCCGCTGCGTTCCTGGGCTTGTCCTGCAGTCAGCAGCTGAACCTGCGCACTGGGTTGTCGTAACCCGACAGCAGACTAGGCCTCTCTCCCTGATCTCACTTGTACACTCACGTGAGGTTTCATACCTGTCCAGCCCCCTGAGGTCATTTTGAATCCTGGTTCTTTGACCTGACATTCACTCTATCCCTTCTCTGTTCACCTCTTCGATGGGCTCAGACTCCAGTCCATGGCTGCCGCCGGATCCCCAGAGACCAGAGGCTTCCACATGCCCATGGTATAACCACTCTTGGGTTTCTTCATCCGGCAAGGCAGAGCAATGAGGTTCGCAGAACAGGGAGAGCAGGTCTCTGCCCTCTGCCTGCCTTCCCTCAGGCTCCGTTCAGAACCCCAGGGCAGCTGATGCGTCGCCCTCGTGGGTTTGTTACCGCAGTGATAATGATGGTAACGCTGCACGTCACTGCCGCAGTAAACCTTCCAGCATGTCTGTTCGCCCGTCCCAACAGCCAGCCTGGCCGCTCTGAGGGTGAGCCCCCGACAGTCCGCCAGACGTCAGCAGCGGGGCTGGTGCAGATTGCCCCCACCCCTTCACGGCTGAGGGGAGCAAGTGGTAGAACTGTTTAGTGTCTCTGAACTCGTAGCCTGAGGCTAACCGAGGGGTACCTGTGCCTGCAGTCCCCCTCCCCACCCATCTGTAAGTGACGGAACAGTTGTGGCATTGAGCTCTACCTGAAAAGTTTCGTATGTGAAATTTCAGTAATTTCTAAAAGTCCTGTCTACCTTTAAAAATTCCAAAAATCTCTGAGTCTAAACCAAGCTCTGTCACCCTCGCTCCCCTTCCCAACCCCACTAGAAAATGTGGGTGGATTGAGAGAGAACAGAAAAGAAAGATCAAAACTGTGACAGGTCTCTGACAACATTTTAACTTGAAAATTGCCTCCAAATGGATGGCATAATTCTGTGTAGGCAGACGCAAATCAGGCCCAGATTTCCTTGGAACCGCCGGCTCCTGGTCCCAACCCAGCACCTTGAAGGGCCAGGGCCACAGCAGTGCCAGCTTCCCCTGTTCCCCTGGCCTCCCCTGGCCTGCATCTCCTCCGTGACTCTCATTCCGCCCTCTCCTAGGGCGATTGTTAGCTCTGTGTGCACATTTATCTGGTTGTTAGCTGCTCATTAGGTGTGTCTGTCCAGTGGCTGATTCCTCACCGCCCCCTCCCTACTCAGGGCAAAGACATTCATATGGTTCTATGCAAACCTTTTTCGTGTGTGTGCGTGGGTGGGTAGAGGGGAATCCCTCCTCAGAGTCCCCTGGGTAAGTTATAACGCCCCCTGCCCAGTCTAGTGTGGGTTCCAGGGCCTGGCCTGTCACTTAGTCCCGCCCCCTTCCTGTGCCTGAGTGCTGTCTGTGTCTGTCCAACTGCCTGCTGAGTGAGTCTTCTGACCTCCCACCCCCTGCCCTGGGTCTGCAGCCTGACAGGGCTGTCCTAACAGTGACAGTCATTGACAGTGATGTGTGACAGCTGCAGCGCGGGTGCCTTGGAACAGGACAGGGATGGGTATGGGGAGAGGAGGAGGTGGTGACTGCACAGGGCCAGGAAGGAGCTGATTGCCTCGCAGCTTGCTGGGGGTCTCCCGGTCCTGTCTCCCTCAGCAGAGGGCACCCACAGGGGCAGCGGCCATGCCAGAGACTGCACGGAATGGCAGGATAGGAGCGTGTCCCATGTCTGACGCATGGGATTCCTGAGTCCCTCAGCCAGCGCGGCTCTCAGAACTCACCATGCTTCCTGAGCACTTGCATCCCCAGCCTCTCGGTTCCTCTACCATAGTTGAAAAGGCAGCAGCGGCCATTGCTGGTTTACCAAGACCCAGAAGGCCTGTACTCCCCCTGCCTGCCACCCCTGGTCAGCACACTGAACTGGGGTCTACCCAGCTACCCCAGTCTACCCTCTGTGCTGCCTCCAAGAAGGACAGCAGGGAAATTGTTGGTTCAGGAGGGGGACAAGAGAGCCCACCCACCAGAGGGCGTGTCCCAGAGTAGCCAGGGGTGAGCCAAGACCCAACCTGGGCCAGGCCTTGGCTATCCCTGGCCACATACCTTGGAGAGGTACTGGGACCACCAGCATAGAGATCTGAGAACCCTGAACTCGCCGGGGCCTGCACAAAACCTGCCACTCACCCCCAGCTATTTAGAAAGAGTGGAGGAAACATTGGTGATGGTGGGGTGGGTCCCTGTGCAGAGACGCATCTGTCCCACAGGGGCCCCCTGCTGCTCTAAGTGCTTCCTCCCGTGGACAGCGATCTTGTCCACAAGTATCCTCTGTGGTCAGGGAAATGACCCATGTTCCTGGGTGGGAAGCCTGCTCACCATGGGCGCCACCTGAGCGGGCTGGGCTGGCCCTAGGAGGACCTGGGGGGGGGACAGTTATACTCAGAATCCTTTTCTTTCTCATGCCCTGGGCCCTGGCTTTTTCACAGAGCCTGCATCCAAAGCTTGCCTCCCAGTAGGGCTCAGACAAAGCTGGACAGAGAAGGCCTCTTTCTTCTCTCCACTTTAGTTCTCTTTCTGGCCTCTCCCTCACTAGCTGGTTGCAAGGACCAACAGCGGCCTCCCATACCCTTGCTGAGTTCCCCCACAGCCTCAGGCATTTTTCTGCTGGTCCTGTGAGCTCCCCTCCTGTCAGCTGTCTAGCCCCAGAGGTCTCTCTCAGGTTATCTTACCAGAGCCCAGCTCCCAGCTCCCAGCCCCAGCTGAAGGTCACTGAGGTGTCTGGGGCTCAGCTGCCCCCTAAGTCACGCCTCCCTGGCACAGGCCCAGTCAAGGACCCTGTGCTGCCCTCAGCCCACACAGACTGGAGCAGGGAGGGTGCCATGTGCTCACGTGTTGACTCTGCCCTTGAACTTGGTCCTTAACCCTGGCTGTGCCTACGAACCCCCATGGCAGGCAGGGAGTCCTAAGCCTTGGGCAAGGGGCCCAGATCGTCCAAGGTGTCTTCCCTCTGTAGCCATTGGGAGGTTGTGTGACTGGGCCACCATCCCAGGAGTGCTCCGTACTGACAGTATCCAGATGAGCAGGGGACAACCTGGAACCCAGGATGATGGCTGTTCCTGGGCACAGGAAGCAGGGTGACCACACAGGCGGCAGCTGTCATGTTTCCTCTCTGCAGCAGAGTGGGGATGGGTGCCTGGTGTACAGTGTTTAATTTGGTCAAAATAGCTCCTAAAAGAGGTGGGGTTAAAAAAAACACATGGACTTTGCAATCCAAGAGAGCTGCATTTTAACCTTTTACTGCTGAGTAGCTGTGTGACCTGTGGACTTCTCCGACTTGATTCATCATGTGTAAGTCAGGGTTGTGTGAGGATGCTCCAGAGCCCAGAGTTGTAGTGCCCTCCGACCCCTTCCTGGGCTGCTGACGGCCCCTGGACTTGACACTCCATGGCCAGCCGCCGAGGAGGAAACCCCAGCAAACGCGGTTCCTCAGAGATCCTGGGAAGGTGTGACTTAGGGGGCAGCTGAGCCCCAAACGCCTCTGTGGCCTCCAGCTGGGGGCTGGGCTCTGGTAAGATAACCTGAGAGAGACCTCTGGGGCTAGACAGCTGACAGGAGGGGAGCTCACAGGACCAGCAGAAAAATGCCTGAGGCTGTGGGGGAACACAGGGGACAGTACCCTCTCTCACCCCTGGAGCCACTTCCCACAGACATGAGGGTTCTGGTGTAGGCAGGCAGCCTGTCCCCTCCTGGGATGCAGATGCAGGCACATACACACCATTAACACGCACTCCCGTGTGTGCCGCGCCTGGCTGTGCAACAGGGAAAGGAACTCCAGACATCATGCTTGTTGGACAGGCTTAAAACACAATATGGCTCATTTTTATTTTATCTGACAAAAAAATTCCCTTTAGAGGAAAGGCAGGCAGTCAGGGCCGCTAACTGGACAGCTCTGAGCTCTCCAGGCAAATGCCCGGGGCTTACTGGCCCCAGCCTTTCCCTTGGGGCCTGTGGCCCTGCTTGGCCCGGTTACAACTCCCTTGTCCTCCAGCCCAACTTTGTCACCCCCAGGAGGGGACCCTGGAGCCAAGACGTGCAGGGCAGCTCAGGGTGGCTGCAGAGCAGCCTGCAATTGCCCGGGCAGACGTCTGGTGCCAGGATAGCAGCAGGACCAGCCGTAGACTCATGCTTAACGTTTTCTCCTGGAAAAGTGACAGATGCCACCTCCAGGCCAGCAGCTCTGACATTCTGGTAGGGTCTAGGAGAACTGGGGGATGCGTGTGTTGGTGGGGAGGGCACAACTGGAGTCACTGCCAGCTTCAGGACCAGGGCAGGATGCTAGGTCGCACCTTCTGCGGACACAGGCGGCTTCCAGATGCTTTGGGAGAGTGGATGGCAGGGCCTTGCTGGTGCCATGACCCTGGCCCTAGCCAGGGGCTTTCCAGTACAATACCTCTGCTTCCTCGGAGCCTACCCCCTTTCCTGTTGGGCTTCATGCTGCCCCAGCCCGGGGCTCCCTCCTCTCAGTCTGAAGTGGGAACCAGCCCGCCTGAGGGGTCTCAGCTCACTCATGCTTTTCTTCTCCATATGGCAACAAAGATCGAGGTTCTCTTCCTCCAGGAAGGCGCCGACTCTGTGGATTTCAGGAAACGCCTGCTCCATCCTGGGTCAGGGGTTCCTCCAGGCCTGGGGACGCTGGGTAGACCCCGCGGCTCCCATGGCCGAGCAGCTGGGCGGCTGGGAGGCTGCTGTCCCTGTGGGCAGCCTGGGCGCTGCCCCCGCTCACCAGCCCCAGGGTGCAGCCATTGGGCCGCCGCTGAGGGTGGGGGGCGCTCCCGTTGGCCCACAGCCCTGGGGGGTGGCCATTGAGTCGGAGGCTGACCTGCTCCCCCTCGCTGCCATGGGCCGCCAGGGCCCGTGCGCTGGTGCCCCCGGCCTTGAAGGGGTCCTGCCGCCTCAGGACGTGGCTGCGGATGATCCTGCGGAAGGTCTGGCGGAACTCCCGGATGCGGTAGGCATAGATAAAGGGGTTCACGACAGAGTTGGTGTGGGAGAGGATGATGGCCAGGTACATGAGCCAGGGCGGGGCGTGGCCGCACTTGGGGCAGAAGAGGGTGAAGCAGTTGATGATGTGCAGGGGCAGCCAGCAGAGGGCAAAGAGCCCCACGATGATGGCCAGCGACTTGGCGGCGTGGACTTCCTTCTGCAGCGTGGACCGGGTGCGTTCCCCGGGCAGGGGCTGGCCCTCCATCTGCTTGAGCTGCCGCCGGGCCGCCAGGAAGATGCGCAGGTAGATGCCCAGCATGAGCAGCAGGGGCAGCAGGACGCAGGCAAAGAAGTTGTAGTACACCATGTAGTCCATGGGGACCACGTCCTCGAAGAGACAGGCCACCTGGCCCGGCCCGCAGTCCCGCGAGTGGTTCCCGCCCTCCTGCGGTTGACTGCAGTTGTTCCAGCCCAGCATGGGCGTCAGGCCGATGGCGAATGACAGCACCCAGCAGATGGCAATGATGCCCTTGGCCCGCGAGCCAGTCACCAGGCCGTTGTACCTAGAGAGAAAACACCCGCATCAGAAGGCTGGGAAGTCAGGCACGGCCATGCGACGAGAGACCCAGAGGGCCCCGGGTGCCTGTGTACAAGGCCTGGGACGCAGTGGGTGCCCTGGAGGTGGAAAGCACCATGGGTTACCAGTGATGCTAAGACTTAGCATGGGAGTTCAGATGAGGGGATTCGTGTGGTTTTGGAAGCAAGCAGGGAAGGAGTGCCCCCTCTGTTAACTGCCGGGGCCGGGGGAACTGGTCCTGAGGGTGTACCTGGGCGCTGACTGGGGGCGTAGAAGCAGCTAATCAGAGCTGCTGCTTTCCATTTCCAGCAGCCCCAAGGAGCTTCAGCATGGAGTGGCACTGAAGGGATGGAGGCCCTTAGCCACATGAGAAGCCATGCCCCCTCCAAACCTGCACACCCACAGCCTCCTGGAGAGAAATGAGGTGACCCCGTCTCCACATGCACATAGCAGCCTCGACACGGAGATCCAGAGAGGACACGCGACCTGCCCACTCACGCTGACCCGACGTGCCTCAGAGCAGGGAAGCAGGTGAGCACGCGGATGCCCGGACAGACTCGGAGAGTGGCTCAATCAGAGGAGGGGCAGAGAACTGGGAGAGGAGCAAGCAGAACACCAGGGGACAGCAGCCCCGTCCCTCAGAGGGCCTCTGCACTTACCTCCGAGACAGGTACCAAGGAACACACACCAACGGCCTGACTCCAGGAGTGACAGCCCCCAGGCAGGGTGGTAAACATGTATGCCAGGTTGGTGGGCATTCTCCCCATTCCTGCTTCTGTGTGTGGAGTCTGCGTCTGATGTTGCCAGAACGCAGGAGGGGTAGGGAAGCTGATTTTTGGGTAAAGTCTCCCAAGTTTTAAATATTGCCAAAAAAAGAGAAGGAAACAGGCCAGCACGGTGGTTTCCATGCTAATCTTCCACCTGTAATGCTGGCATCCCATGTGGATGCCCATTTGTGTTCTGGCTCCACTTCCCATTCCAACTCCCTGCTTGTAGAGGATGGCCCCAAGTGCTTGAACCCGTGCACTCATGTGGGATACCCAGCAGCAGCTCCTGGCTTCCAATAGGCTTAGCTCTGGCCACTGTGGTCACTTGAGAAGTGACCCAGCAGACAGATCTTTCTGTATCTGCCTTTCCAATTTAAAAAAAGTCAATCTTGGGGCGGGGGACCCACAAGGGTCTAGCACCCTAACCTAGTGGCTAAAGTCCTCATCTTGCATGAGCCTGGTTCCCACATGGGTACCAGTTTGTATCCCAGCTGCTCCACTTCCCTTCTGGTTCCCTGCTTGTGGCCTGGGAGAGCAATAGAGGATTGCCAAAAGCCTTAGGACCCTGTGCCCACGTGGGGGATCTGGAGGAGGCTCCTGGCTTTGGATCAGCTGAGCTCTGGCCATTATGGTCATTTGGGGAATGAAGCATCAGATTAAAGCTCGCACTCTGTGCATCTCCCTCTCTGTAAATCTGACTTTCCAATTAAAATAAGTAAACCTTAAAAAACCACACAAAATTCTGGTGACTTCTGACTTCTATCTCCATAGATGCGGAAACAAAGGCCCCTGGATAGGAATGGTGATCAAGCCAGCGTGAGGCAACTTGGGCCACAGTGAGTGTCAATTCAGGCCCATTCTGCAGAGCGCTGCCATTGTGGCTTTAGCAGGGGCCCCCACAGGAGGGCCTGGGCGTGCGCAGCTCTGCAGACAGGCCTGGCCCGTCTCCCGGGAGGTGGCAGGCACCACCCCCATCACTGCTGGAGGTGCTGTTCCTGGTACCCCACAGACAGCACTGCTGGGGGCAAAGCTGCGTCCACTCAGACACCTTTACCCCCCAAGAACTTCATTCCTCCCTGGGATCATACCCCGCCTGCTGCGTTTCTGTAGAGCAAGAATGTTCTATCCCTTGGGCACTCTAACCTCCATTTTCCTCCTCTGCAAAATGGGACCCCAGAAACATCAGAGGTACAGATTACAGGGGGGTCATGTAGGCGCACTGCCCCAGGCAGGGCGAGCTTCCTGTTGGCCGGAAGCGTGGAGGCACAGGGATGGTGTGGAGCTCTGGCCGGCCACTCTGGGGTTTTTCCCTGCATTCCTCTCCGTTGGAGAAGTAGAGCTGAGGAGAGGCAGGCTTGAGGGACAGGGCCTGGGACTAGCTGCAGCCTCCTGGGGCTGCAGAGTGGAAATCCCTGGGCAGCCCAGCTTTGGCTTCTGCAGAGAACGGAGCCCACACGGGGAAGTCTTGCACTATACCATGTGTCAGCAGCACTCCACACTCAGGGGAAGCCGCCCCAAGAGGGGTCCTGACACAGCCTCTCGCAAGGAGACATGGGCCTGGCACCCACACTATGCCAAAGCTTACTTTAAAATGTGTTTTGTTGGATCCGACGTGATAGCGTAGTGGTGAAAGTCCTCCCCTTGAACACGCTGGGATCCCATATGGGCGCTGGTTCTAATCCCAGCAGCCCCACTGCCCATCCAGCTCCCTGCCTGTGGCCCGGGAAAGCAGTGGAGGACGGCCCAAAGCCTTGGGACCCTGCACCCACATGGGAGACCCAGAAGAAGCTCCTGGCTTCGGACTGGCTCAGCTCCAACCGTTGCAACCGCTTGGGGAATGAACCATCAAACAAAAAATCTTTCCTCCTCGTCTATCCGTCTTTCCAATAAAAATAAAAAATCTTAAAAAAAAAATGTGTTTTGTTTTTCAAAACCAACCTCCTTACACTCACAGCTCTGGATCCAGGGGCGCAAGGAGAAAGGAACAGGGTGAACCATGGCCAAGCCATGGCATGGCGCATCACCTGGGCTATATCTGACAGCCACAACTCAGTCTCTTGCAGTACAACATTTGGCCATTCCAGGGAGCTGAGCTGAGCTCTGCCAGCCCCACGTGAGGGCAAACTCTGACCCCTGCACACTCAGGCATGGCCCCTTCTAAAACACACCTGATGGGGGCTGCCACTAGGATACAGCAGGCCACTCCTCTGCCTGCAAGCGCCAGCATCCCATATGGGCACCGGTCTGAGTCCTGGCTGCTCCACTTCCTATCCAGCCCCCTGCTTATGGCCTGGGAAAGCAGCATAGGCTTGCCCGAGTCCATAGGAGCCTGCTCCTGCATGGGAAGCAGCTCCTGGCTCTTGGCCCAGATTAGTTTGGCTCTGGCTGCTGTGGTCATTTGGAAAGTGAATCAGTGCATAGAAGATATCTTTCTGTAAATCTGCCATTTCAGTAAAAATGTGTGTATATGTATACTTTATATAAACAATTATGATTGGTAAGGGGAACTTACCTATTGTCTGAACAGTTCATAGAAAATGGAATTAAAAGAGGTTGACTTTGGTTCAAAACATTTGGAAATCCATGCCTATAATGAGTCCTCAAAAAGTTCATATAAAAACACTAAAAATACTATCTTGCTGCAAAAAAAAAAAAAAATAACCATTGAAATCTATGAAGAATGATTTAAAAGAGTAAAAAAGAGAACGAAAGACTAAGAGATGGGTCTTCCGTCATTTCCTGGCTCACTCCCCGCAGTCTACAACAGCCAGGGCTGGGTCAGGAGCCAGAAACGCCTCCTGGGTCTCGTGTGGGTGGCATGGGCCCATGCCTTTGTGCCATCCTCCACTGCTTTCCCAGCAGGAAGCTGGATCAGAAGTGGAGGTGCTGGGACTCAAACCAGCACTCCGATATAGGATGCCCGCATCGCAAGCCAAGTGGCAGCTTAACCCATGACACTGCCCCTAAAATTAACTGATGTGGGAGATTGCCCCTGGATCTCTGCCTGCTGTGTGGTGGGCACGGCTCACGGCTTACCTGCCCATGACCTGTGGCACAGCTCCCAGTCATGCATGCAGAATGATCTGTGACATGACTGGAGGGTCGAGGAGAACAGACGTGCCTTCTAGCCAATTGCAGTGTCATTGTTGGGTAGGGAGGACTGTTGGGGACCACCCTGCTGCCTTCCCCTTTCCTGGTCTCTATAAATTTGTACTTTACAACAATCGGACACGTTCCATCACACTGTCCCCGGTGGTTCTACAGCCAAAGAACCTCTGTCGTCTTGGGGTCTGCTGGTGGGAAGTCCCCCCCCCCCGCCCCGTCCCCGAGATACCTTTTCTGAGTCCATGATGCTGTGGAGGGACTTCTGTGTCTGAGGCCAGGAGGGCACTTTTCTGAGTTGTCCAGAGGAGTCCGTGACCCACAGAACAAGCCTCAACCCTCTGTCCTCTGCCCCTCAGTGCCTGCAGGCTCACTCCTTCCTCAAGGCCTCTGCCTGCCTCCCCCAAATGTCCTCAACTCCCTTGCCCATCCTGCGAGACCCACCAGGCACCCGCCTCCCCGGCCTGCCCCTCAAAAGTCCGTGCTCATCACCGCGAAGGACCCCCACCCTAGCACCAACTGCCACCTGAGAGAGGCAGGAGTTCCTTAGTCTGTGGAATAAAGCACCCTTGGCTGGACCCTGGTTTCCCAGCATCCTCTGAGGGACACAGCTGCAGCCCAGCCTCTGGCCACGCTCCTTTCTCACCGGGCCCAGCCAGCTCTAGGGAGAGAGGACAGACTGCTCCAGGCTGGGCCTCCAGGGCGCCTCTCAGAGGTTACCTTGGGAGTGAGCTGGGCTCCCCACTGTGGCGGAGATGGAGTTGACAGAGTTGAGGATGGGGTGAGCCATCCAAGTCTAATCTGCGCGCATGCGCGCGCACACACACACACACACACACACACACATGTACACGTGCTCTGCACGTCAGCCCTCATGTGGCTACTTCAGGGTGCCCAGAGCCCTGGAGCAGAACATGAGGGGTCCTAAGGACTAGTAACACCAAAATGGCCTGGAATCCCTCCTCGCCTCTGGCCACGAGTGACAAGCAGGTCATCACCTCTGCCCCAGCCATGGCTGCCACTATCAAACCCTGCCCTCAGGGAGGAGCAGAATGGTCCTCATCAGCTCCCTACAGAGGCCTTCCAGAGCCTTCCAGAGCACAGCACAGAGCAGACAGCTGAGGGCCAGCTCCAGGGCTCAAGGGGTTCAGGCCCTGCTGGCCATGTTCAGGGTCCCCAGCAGCCTAGCCGCTCCAGTGGCTGAGTGAGCTGGGGACAGACCGTCCCTTCACAGGTGGGGATGTGGGCCTCTCTTCTGCCTGAGGATTCACTCATCCAGACTCAGAGTAGAGCCAAGGCCAGTCTCCTGTGTCCTCAGACCCCACTAGCCCAAGCTGGACTCCGGAGCCTGGCCAGCACTCACACACACCCCCTTCCTGGGCCTGGGCATGCACAGTGGCCACCGGACTCTGTTCTGCCAGGAATGGGGACAGAGGAGACCTGAGTCGATCTCCAGGCCGTGTCCAGGAGTGGCTGGCTCTCTCAGTCCCCTGCTCTTCTCCAAGGGGTCCAGTGCCCCAGAACGCAGAGCATCCACGGGGCAAGCTGAGACCAAGCTGGCTTGGGCTACCTGGCGTGGATGTCTCCTTCCCCAGTGGACCCTAGGTACAGCCTGCGGGAGACAGGGACCACCTGTGGCTGTGGCCCAAAAGGTGAAAGCCACGTTTCTTCCCAGCCCACATCTGAGCTCTGCTACCCACTTACAGGACGCTGAGAAAGCTGGCTTCCTTCTCTGATGAGAGGAAATGACCCGTGAGTGCCCCAGCAGGTCTGACAGGCCAAGTTCCCACTGCTCACGGAGCCCAGTGTAGGGCTCCCTCCGCTGGCCAACGCTCCCCGTGTTTGGGAGACCTCGCCATGGGGACAATGCAGGCGCTGCTCAGGGGCACAGGCCCCCAGAGGGGGACATCCTCTGTAGCCTCGCCGGTGGCCCAGGCAAGCACAGAGGGCCCCGCCCCCCCAAGTAAACTCAGCCACCAGGAAAGTGCACTTGCGTAGTGCTTGGCTAAGGTCACTCCACACGCTTCACTGTGAAACCCCCTCCAGCAGGCCTAGGCCGTGTCCTTGGAGACCCGGGGCGTCGGCAGCAGCAGCATTTGCATGTGGGTCCCAGTGACTCACTGTGGCATCAAGCCAAGTCACTTCCCCCTCTCTGGGTCATCTTCCTGCTATTTTTGCTGGGAGGCTGGCCCAGGGAGCTGAGGAAGGCTGATGGCGGGCAATCTTGGACACTGAGGGCCTGCGACACCATGTTCCTCTCTCAGCTGACGCCCAGGCCGCTCACTCTGCCAGCAGCCAACCGTGGGCATCGCACTGGGGAAGCTCTGGGAAGACCAGGCGCGTTGTGTCTTGGGCATGGCACCGTTGTGGGCAGCCCCAGCCTCCATTCACAGATACCACCAACCACACCCCAGGCTGCACGCAGCCCCGGCCCTGACTCACCGCAGCGGGATGCGGATGGCAATGTAGCGGTCAATGGCGATGGCCAGGAGGCTGAAGATGGAGCTCTGCGTGAGGACCAGGACGAAGCAGGCGATAAAAAGGCAGCCGTGGCAGGCGGCGCAGAACCCCGTGCTGATGGTGATGGCGAAGGGGATGGCGAGCACGCCCACGGCGATGTCGGCCGCCGCCAGCGACACCACAAAGTAGTTGGTGACATTCTGCAGGTTGCTGTTGAGCCACACGGCCCAGCACACCAGCACGTTGCCCAGCACAGCCAGCACGGCGATGGCCAGCTCCACCGTGATATACGCCCAGGAGCCCATGGTGGGCACGGCCACGGACGGGCAGGCTCAGCGGGGACACGGGCCAGGCCAGCTCACGGTGCATAGCTGCAGCCCAGCTGTCTGGCCAGCCCAGGTGCAGGGGCCCAGGCCCCAGAGCCCTTTCCTCACTGGAGGGTCAGGAGCATCCCTGTCAGTGCCACTCGTCCAGGGCTCTTCACAGGTGACGCCCAGGCTTCCCAGACCAGGCACACTCCAGGGACACGGGCGACAGTGGCATGGCTGGCTCAGCTTCGGCGTCCTCAAGGCTCCTGCGAAGGGAGAGCCTTGGTAAGCGGTGGAACCCAAGAGCTGGCCTGTCCCTCATGGCCACCCCACGAGGAAGCTCCGGCTTCCAGCCCCGTCCCACTCAGAGGCTCAAGGACCCGTTCCTCACCCAGCCTCACCAGACACAGCAGGGACATGGGAGAGTTTGAACTCAGTCCTCACTTGCTAGGGACAGTGGCCCAGGAGGACCACAGAGCAAAGCTGGTTCCGTAAATGCAGGGCGATTCCTGCAGTGACCCACTCACCAACCACTGCACTGAGGTGGCCGCTGCTGCCCAGGGAGGGATTGTCCCTGTGGGACCATCAGCATGACCCCCTCTGGCTCCAGCACCCCACCTCCTCGGTGCCAGGGTCCCAGCCCCTTGGGCGCGATCAAGGGCCAGCCCAGACTCTCGCTCCTCCAGGAAAACAAAATCAGTTCAGCTGCCCAAGTTGGCTTCCTACACTCAGTTTTCTCCAGGCCTCTGTGACAGCCTGACCAGTCTCCCAGGTCCCCAAATTTACCCCACAGTGCTGCTGCCCCTCTTTCCTGCTCAGGCTCCCCTGCCCCACCCACCCAGGCTGGCTGGGGCAGCTTCTCCATCTGCCTCGGCCCGTTGCATCCCTCTGGAGCGCCCACAGGAGCCTGTAGTGCCCACCTAAGGGACAGTGGCGACCTGGACCCCGCAGCTCCAACCCAGGGTGCCTGCGAGCTGTCCGTCGGTCTCTGGCAGCAGGTACCCGACAGCGGAGCAGCCACAAGCCTGCCCCCGCTGCTTCCCGGTGCCCCCGCCTCGGGGCGGGGCGGGCACCCTAGCTGCTTCCCTTCCTCGGGGAAGCCACCTCCCCCCCTCCTCCCACACCCTGTTCCCCACCCACTCCTCTGCCTGGCTGACACAGCGGATGACTGACAAGTCGGGTGCCTGGCAGAGAGCGGGTGCTCAGCCAGAGCTTGCTGGGGGAGCGGGGAGCGGGGCCAGGGTGCTGTGGTCTTTTTGGGCCTGTCTGCCTACTGGAGACCACTCCACCTTTCATCTATGACAGGAAAGGAGTCTCCTTCCGCCACCCCCCGCACCAGAGCATCTTGGGAAAACAGGGCATCAGTGGCACCTGTCAACAGCACCGTCTTGTCTCCCTGGCACACCTGAGCTCAGCCCCCAATTCCCCAAGCTTACCTGATCCTGTGACAGTGTCAGTGCAAGCAGGCTACTGCCCACCCCCCAAACTGCCCACCCCCAAATGCCTCTCCTCAGGGGCTCTGGCACATGTAGGTGGCAGTAGCCACCTTCCTTTCAGTGGCAACATCTTCCCTCTGCAGTTCCCTGGGGACCTGGAGAGGTCACTCCTGCGGGGCCAGTTGTCCCCACCCCTTGCCCAGGTGACAGGAAAGCTGAAATAGATGGACCCCAGGTTCCCTTCAAACTGCAATGATGTTAGTGGCTCACACAAGGCCTGCGGACACACCTGAGCATCTCCTGCACCCAGCAGGCCCTTTCTCACCACTGAGGGCCCTGGCAGGAGGAGAGAACGGGTCGAGTCCTGCGAAGTCCTTGCAAGGGAGGTGAGCTGGTCGACCCGCTGTTCCCAGAGCTCAGGGCAAAGATGAGGCCAGACCGTCTTGGTGCCATCCCCAGATGTACACCACGTCCCTCAGTGCTGCTGGCCGGCAGCCCACCCAACTCCCACCCGGGCCCAGGTCTGACAGGTGCTGCTAGAGCTGGGGCTGCCCCAGTCTGCCTCCTGCCCAGGGGCCTGAAGGCAGGTTCCCAGGCCACCGTCCAGCCAGGACCATGCAGTCCCCACGAGTTTGAGAGGAGCCACCTCTCCCTAGGGATGCTGCCTCCTGGGGACCTGCCTAGGGACACCTGCCCCGGAAGGAACCACCGCCTTCTGCCAGACCAACCAACCAGCCCAGGCCAATGTCATATGCTCAGGAGGGGCACTGAGTTTCCGCAGTGACACAGCCCGGGACTACCCTGTTGGGGGCTGACAAGGTAGGACATTTCTGCCAGGGGGAATTGGGGCTCAGGGTTGGACTGACGGGTCAGCTGTGATGCCCGTCAGGGACTGCTCTTCGAGGACCATCTCCAGAACTGTTCAGCGAAGCGTTCTCTCAGGAGCCACAGGCACCTGCCTGTGTACCCCCAGTTCTCAGGGTCTCCCTCTCAGCTTCTGCTGAGCAGCACTGGGTCCCAGCACCCACCCCGGCCCTTCTGCCTGGGGTTACGTCATAGGCCTGGTGTGGCAGTCCTGCAGCCTCAGCTGTTGGCTGCCCATGCATCCTCACTGAAGCCTGCCCAGACCCGGTCAACATCAGCAGGTGTCTGCCCAGCCAGAGCCCACTCCCCAGGCAGGGCCACGCAGAGCCTGGCACACAGGTACCACGGGGGGTGGACAGGAAGGAGGGGCCGGGAGCTCTGCCAGGCTGGTCAGTTGGCCCATGCTGTGTTACTCCGGCCTGTCCCCATTCTGGTTGATATCAGGATCCCACTGTGCCACTGACCAGAGCTAGGGCAAGACACACAGCTGGCTGTGGGTGAGAGCTGCCAAAACCTACTCCAAGAGTCCACCTGCCTGGAGCCTCCTAGACAAACTGCGCAGCTATGGGGGGAAGCGGCGGCCGCCTGCGTTTTCACCAGCCCAGAAATGAACTTCAAGGGGAGGCAGCGTAGGCACACAGCGCTGCAGTGGCCCGGCAGCAGGAGGACTTGCTGGGGCCTCAAGGTGCTCGCTGCCTCCCTCCAGGAGCCAAAGGAAAGTCGGGGGGCCCGAGGGGAGGGGACTGGGGCCACCGTCTGGCAATTTCCTAGCCCTCTCTGTTGCTTCAATCTCATTAATCCTCGAGTCCTCTGTTGCTAGGCAAGAGAGGAAATTGAATACTAATAATGTGATATTTCCCTGTGATTGTCCCTTGTCGGGACAGGGCAGAGGGCAAGCATTGTCCTATATAAACCAGATGCACATGCACAGGCCACGGAAGGCACGTCAGCCTTGAGCCACCCCACAGAAGTCCCAGCGCTCGACACCCCAAACCGCCACTCGGGCCTGCTCGCCGTGGCTCCAGCGGGCCACGGTAATGAAACACCACTTAACTCATCAAACCCCAACATCTCCGGGCCCACTTTCGGCTCCTCACACACCCCCATCCACAGAGCCTGCTGGGTGGACAAGCTCCCATCTGTAGGAATCCTCGGGGGGCTTTTGTACAGTGGACGTCCACTAAGTACCGGCTCTGTGCGGTGGCAGCATCCTGACTGCGGGTCCACGGGGCTCTTTGTGCCACCTGCTCCCGTGCTTGGCCCGCAGCGGGGCAGGGTTTGGGAGGGGCATTCTCCAGAAGAACCCTGGAAACCCCTCAGAGGTGATCACTGCCCTGGGACCTCGGGGTCCCACAGGCCACTGTCTGCCCAGACCTCTGCTGCCAGTCCAGACGAGCTGCAACACACAATTCCCATGCATGGGAGGGAAACGAAGGTGAAGGAACATGAGCAAAGGGTATATCAACCATGGAGACTCATCCACTCCCAAAGGGAAGGTGGTCTAGAGGGATCTAACAGGGCCGTTCAGAGAGGGGCTTTGGGGCAGGCAGGTGGCACAGCAGCGCTGCTTGGTGGAGGCACTAGCATGGTGGCACAGGAGCTGACACTGCCGCTTCTGATTCAGCACCCTGGCCAGGCATCTGGAAGGCACGGCCCGAGCACTGGGGTCCCTGGCACCAAAGTAGGAGAGCTTGGATGGAGCTCCAGGCTTTTACCTGGCCCAGCCCTGGGTGTTGCAGCCGTTTGGGCAGTGAATGAATAAACTAAACATCTTTTGTCCCTCTGTATTACTAAATAAAGCATATTGCAGCGCACACACACACACACACACTGCTTGAGAGGCCCAGGGCCTGTGGCAGGGTCCCTGGGTTTGAGTCCAGTTCCGCTTCCCATTCCCATCCAGCTCCTTGCGAACACAGACCCCGGGCAGCAGATGACGGCCCCCCACACTTGGGCCCCTGCCTCAAGTCACGGAATTCTAGCCTCGGCTTCAGCCTGGCCCAGCTCCAGCTCTTTCAGGCCTTTGGGGAGTGAACCATCAGAGGGCAAAACAAAATCATTCTCATTCTGTCTACCTTCCAGATAATACAAACACACAACACTTTAAATGCAGGAATTGCAGGGACCTGAGCTGCAGCATAACAGGTAGTATTGGGATGCCCGCAGTGTCCGCCTCCCACACGGGCACTGCTCGTGTCCCGGCAGCCCCGCTTCCCTTCCAGCTCCCTGCCTGTGGCCCGGGAAAGCAGGTGAGGATGGCCCAAAGCCTTGGGACCCTGCACCTGTGTGGGAGACCTGGAAGAAGCCCCGGGCTCCTGACTTCGGATCGGCTTAGCTCTGGCCATTGTGGCCACTTGGGGAGTGAACCAACACATGGAAGATCTCTGTTCCTCCTCCTCTAACTCTGCCTTTTAAGTAAATAAATATTGAAAATCCTTATATATAGTATATATAACACAAGCCCCCCCAAGACGAGTCGCTGAGCGAGCCGAGAGCCGGGCAAGGCCGCCCCAGGGGCATCGGCTGCTGCCTGGATGAGCTCAGCAGGCCGGCGTGGAGGCAACCAGTGAAGAAGCAACCATGAAATCCGACAGCTGGGTTCCTGTCCCCAAACCACAAGCCTCTGACTGCCCCAGGACAGGGTGCAGGAGACCCCACGTCCCTCCCGCAGGCATCCGAAAGCACAGCACGGCCTCTCGGTGCTGCTGGCCCCTGCGCCCTCGGCAGTGCCCGCGCCCGCCCCAGCCCGTGGCTCCGTTGCTGCTGCTGCCCTCGGGCAGCACCCGGTACAGAACCAGCTTCCTGCGGACAGAGGCTGGCCTCCAGGCAGCTCCTGCCTCACCTCTCCTCCATTCTCACCTACAGCTCCCCGCCTCCCGGTGCGGCCACTCACCCCCTCACAGGCCACCTCACCTGACAGAGTCCTCCAAGTAGCCAGACCACACACACTAGAGCTGAGGACCCCCTGGGGGAGGAGGGGGAACAGCCCACATGGGGACCACCCTCTCCCGGACACACACTCGCCAGGACGCAGGGCACGACGCAGCTCCTCAGGAATGCGCAGGCCATGAGACAGTGCCACACGATAGGCTTGTCTCTGCACCTGCACCCCGGCCCCCGCAGGTGGTGGGTGCTGGGGGCTCTGACAGATAAAGAGGCTTGCCATGAGCACCCAGGCCCTGCTGGGAGACACGGACCCGCACTGGGGCCTGAGCTGGGCTGGTTCCCCCATTCCCCTTGCTCCCCGGGAGCTCATGGGCTACGCCACCACCAAGGGGCACCAATGAAGCCCTCTAGGGCTACAGGAGGACACTCTGCCCAGCACCAAAGAAGCACCCAGCGCCACTGCCCTCCTCTCTGCGGGGCTCAGGCAGCCCCTGCGGTGGCCCCCGCTGGAGCCCACACAGCGACAGCACCCGCACAGGTGGGTCCACAGCACAGCACCTTCCCTGTGGGAGAGCTGTGAACCCCAAGACAAACCAGGGTGGCTTCCTGCGAGAAAGGGTCATTTGGTCCAGACTGGGAGCACAAAGAGGTAATGGGACAGGGGCTGGGGCAGAAATTTTTAGCAAAGAAAACAGCTTTGGTGGGAAAGGCACATCAGAGAAGGCCTGGGCCTGGGCACAGCAGGGGGAAGACTGCTTCCCCTCCCTCCGGACCCGGACCCTCCGCAGCCCCCAGGTTCCAGGGGCTCCCCTAAACAGCTCCTTCCTTCCACCCGGGGCCACAGGCTCTACTCAGGAACATCTCCTGGAGTCCCCCCTCTGCATCGCAGCTCTGTCCCACCCACACCTGGTCTCGTCCTCTGGCACTGCAGCCCCCCACCTCTTGACCCACCCCCCCAACACTGCCTGGCCTCCCACCTGCTCTCACCCCTGCTGTCCCTCAGCACCCAGAACACGTCCTGCCAGACACAGCAGGCCTCCTGGCTCACCCGGAGTTAGGGGGCTCTAGGCAGGTCAGAGAACAAGGGTGCCTGTGGGGTGCAGGTCACTGCTGTGCCATTCCCCATGCCAACAGCCACAGCAGGTGCTGAAGACCCACCCCCAACCCACCCTTTCCTCTGTCAACTGGCATGCCCCTGCCCCATGAGGTCAACCCAGGCTCCTCCAGGTTCCAGGCTTGAGCACCAACAAGGACCTGCCCCTCCTGGCATCACAGCTGTGGTCCAGCACAGCCATACGACTGGCTTGATAAGAGGTTCCTGTGGCACGAGTTGTCCAGGGCAGCCCGTGGATGAGCCCCAGACCCCGGATGGGAACCTGGACATCCCAGCTGCCTCAGCTTCCCCTGAGGTCGGGGCCGTGGCCTGCTGAGGTCTGGCGCAAGGCACGGCTCCAGCCAGATGTGTGTGGGGGCTGTCCTTAGCTGCCTCCAGGCAACAAACTGAGAGGCTGGGCCAGCCCAGCTCAGGCCAGCACCTGCTCTGCCCGGAGCACTGGCGCATCGGAGCATCGCTGGCCCCAGAGATGTCCAGAGGCCAGAGCTGAGGCTCCTGAGTGCTCAGGAGCCCCTGCCTGGTCTGTGGCCTCCGCAGCCCCACCCAAGGTCCACCGGGCCAAGCTCAGTGGTCAGCTCCCCCACCACCAGACACACCCACACAGGCACCTCCGTGCTGCCAAGGGCCAGGGCCATCGGGAACAGCCCTGGGTGGCCAGCGGGAGACTTGTGGAGGGCGCAAATGCGGGAAGGCAGGAAGAGCAGGCCAGGCAGGCAGAGGGAGACGGATGGGGAAGCAGAGGCTAAAGACGGCTGGCCTCTCCCTTCTCCAAGGGCGCAGAACACCTGCTTCCCATCTCATTACCCCCCTTGCCGGCCTCCCCGGCCACAGGCAGCTCAGTCCCCTTCCGCCCACTACGCAGTCGGGGAAACTCAAATTCCAGCGGCTGGGACACGGGGACTCCTCCTGGGGCTGCTGGGCTGGATCCACACCAAACGCCTGGACAGCCACCACCATTCCCGCCATTCCTACTTGGCCCAGGGCCGCCAAGGGTGAGGGCGATGGCTAGGACCAGTGCGCAGTGGGCGCCCCCTACCCCGGGGGTCTCCCGCCACCACTACCCCCAGGGCAACTCTGAGCGCGCTCTTCCGCCCCAGCCCCGCCGGGGCCCCCGGGATGCCCGCCACCTGCGCACACCCGCGCCTCGCTGTCCCCCAGCCGGGCGCAGCCAGGGCGCACCCCGAGGATGCATCCCAGCGCTCCACCTAGGCACGCACCGACGGCTCCGCGCCTCTCCGCGCACCTTCCGGTCCCGTCCTGGGCGCTCAGACGGTCCCGCACTCCCTGGCCCGCCCGACCGCACCGCATCAGGGCGGCTCCCGGGCGGGCGCTGTGCGGGGCGAGCTCGGACCCCACCCCCGGCACCCCATGAACTCGCTCTCAGGGACCGCACAGCCGGGGCTGCCCCGAGCGCACGCGGACCCGAGCCGACCTCGCCTCGCGGCCCGCAGCCTCCGACGGGCCCGGCCGCCGCGCCCCTCCGCCCCTCCGGCCCCTCCGGCCCCTCCGGCCCCTCCGGCCCCTCCGGCCCCTCCGGCCCCTCCGGCCCGCGCCCCGCGCCCCTTGCTGACCTGCAGGCGCGCTGGATCCCGCTGCTCTCGGCGGCCGCTCGGGCTCGGGCTGGGGCTCCGGCCGCGCCGCTCGCGGGCGCCCCCTGCAGGCGGCTTCGGGCCCTCGCAGCGCCTGCCCCGCCCCGCCCCGCCGCGCGGGGCAACCGAGGCCGGCGGCAGCCAGCACCCCGGCAGCAGCCAGCACCACATCAGCACCCCGGCAGCACCCCGCCAGGACCACATCAGCACACTGCCAGCACCCCAGCAGCACCATCCAGCACCATACCAGCACCCCACCAGGACCCAGCAGCACCATATCAGCACCCAGCCAGGACCCCGCCAGGACCCGGCCAGCACCATGTCAGCACCCCAGCAGCACCCTGCCAGCTCCATACCAGCACCCCACCAGCACCCCGGCAGCAGCCAGCACCATATCAGCACCCCGGCAGCACCCCGCCAGGACCACATCAGCACACTGCCAGCACCCCAGCAGCACCATCCAGCACCCCGCCAGGACCCTGGCAGCACCCAGCCAGCACCATATCTGCACCCCGGCAGGACCTGGCCAGCACCATATCAGCACCCCACTAGGACCCCAGCAGCACCCCGCCAGCACCATGTCAGCACCCCAGCAGCACCTCACCAGGACCCCGGCAGCAGGGGTTCCCAAAGGCGGGGTGGCGGGGTGGGCCACCACAGGACTGACCTCGGAGCTCAGACCCTTGGGCTGGGAATTCCCCCCTCGTCTCCCTATCCAGATTCTGGAAATCTCTAACTGGAACAACCTGGCCTACGACCCCGACCATCATCCTGTGGGGGGCGGGCACTGCGGAGTTGAGGGGGAGGACTGTGTGGAGGGGGATGAGTGGGGATGAGTGGGGGCGAGCGGCAGAGGTAGGCGGAACCCGCACCTTCGGGGGAGCGGGGCTGGAGATTGAGGCCACAAAGGAGCAAGCACCGGGATTGGGATGGAGGGGTCCCAGGAGGGGCAGGGACCAGCTTGGGACCCCGAGGGACAACTCTGCCTCAAGTGCCTTTCCAAGCACCCACTGCCTCGGCCCTTAGCTGAGGAGCTCCCGGCCCGGATGGGGAGCGGCCTCTCGCCCCTTAGGAGCTAGCTTGTTCCTGCACTACCTTAGGGGTCCCCTGTCCCAGGCCGCCTCCCCCAGACTCCTTCAGCAGCCTGCACCCCGGGACCATCCATGTTGGGGTCCTCATTCCACTCACCCCATCCCGTGTCATCCTCAGCCCCCACCCCTCCCTCAGGCCGGAGCCCCATTCTCTCCTGCCCTGGTCCTGTCCCAATCCCCCAGCCACAGCTGGGCCTGCCACGAGGACCCTCAGCTGACAAAGACCCCAGTTAAGGTCCCTGCCCAGACAGGAGGGGAGCGGCACACCTCGCGGCCCACCTGGGCAGGTGCCTGGGCCCCCGGGCCAGCAGGGGATGCCCGGGCTGGGCCCCAGCTTGCTCCGCACCTTCGTCCACGCGCCCCTCCCCCAGGCCTTCCCGCAGCCCTGGCCGCCTTTGAAGGCCGGGGGCGCCCGCCCTTCCTTCCGTCCAGGCCCAGACTCCGTGGCCGGGCTGCGGGCCCCCCTCTCCACGCCCTCGGCCCTTTGTTCCTGCCCAGGATGCACCTGGGCCGCCTCTGGCCTCCTTTGTCCGCCCTGGGGCCAGCTGAGCTGCATCAGGGAGAGGCGGGGCGTGGCGCACGGCCCCAGCACCCACTGAGCCCTGCACACCTGAGCCACCCCACTCCTGCCCGTTCGGGGGGTTCTAGGCTCCAGCCTCCTAGGGTCCCCCTTCACCCGTATTGGCTAGCAGAAGCTTCGAGATACCCGCACACATAGAGGCAGCCCCCATCCTCCCACTTAGATGTTGGGGAGTGTAGCTTCCCCCTCCCCCGCTGCTGTAGCTCGGACTGGGACAGCACCCCAGCAAGCCCACCGTCCCCCTCCCCACGCCCCCTACCAGGCTTCCCTGCAGTCGCTGTCAGACTGGAGGGTTGGGGGAAGCCCCTTCTGGGGGCTACCATTTGGAAGCCGTGGGAACCGCTCCCTGCATGCCAAGTGCGTCCCAGCGTTTGCCAACAACCACAGGCCCAAAGGGCTCCCTGTCTCCCACCCTCGAGGCTGGGCCTCCTGCCAGGACTCAGCCTTGCACCACAGGCCACTGACACCCTCTTCCTCACCTGCCGGGGGACACACAGGCTGTCCAGGTCTTCCACCCTCTGGTCCAGGGTCCGGGGTCCGGGGTCTGGGCTCCAGGCTGCAGGCTCCGGCCAGGCGCAGCTCAGGTGTACGTGGGCCGTCACCTCAGTGACGCCTTCCAGTTCCTCCCACTGCGCTGGATACCCAGGTGCAGCCACTGCGGCCCTGGCCCAGGCCTGGACCTCAGCTGCAGGTACTCAAGCCCAGAACCCCCGCGGCCGTGGATGGCAGTGCTGTGGCGGCCGTCTGTTGGACTTGCCCCTCAGAAGAGTCCTGGACGCTCCCTGAGTTCAGGTTGGAAGTCCCCCACCCCACATTGCAAGTGTTGCTCCAGCAGTACAGAGCAAGTTGGAGCAGCTGAGTGGAACACGAGGCCGTGGGGTGCGTGGAGCCCAGCATGGGGTGGGGCCTGGCGGTACAGCCTGTGCCCAAGGCCTGAAGGCTGCAATGTGGGTCCTTGCCACATAACCCGGGGGTGCTCAGTGCGGAGTTGTGCGCAGGGGGTGGGAGATGCCCGTGAGGACACCCCTGAGGCTGCAGTCTCACCTCCAGATGGCCACCTGCCCAAGTGGGTGATGTCAGAGCCCCGCCCCTTCCCTTGACAGGTGTAAGGTGTAAGATGGAGTTGTCTGGGCGGTGCTTGGAGTTTTATCCTCTAGTTTTATTCACTTTAAGATACATTTCTTTTTTTTTTTTTAAGATTTTAAAAATTATTTTCTTATTGGAAAGGCGGATATACAGAGAGGAGGAGAGACAGAGAGGAAGATCTTCCGTCCGATGATTCACTCCCCAAGTGAGCACAACGGGCCGATGCTATGCTGATCCAAAGCCAGGAGCCTCTTCCGGGTCTCCCACGTGGGTGCAGGGTCCCAAAGCTTTGGGCGGTCCTCTACTGCCTTCCCGGGCCACAGGCAGGGAGCTGGAAGGGAAGCGGGGCTGCCGGGATAGAACCGGCGCCCATATGGGATCCCGGGCGTGCAAGGCGAGGACCTTAACCACTGCGCCACCGCGCCGGGCCCCAAGATACATTTCTATGGGTCCAGCACAATGGCTCAATTGGCTAATCCTCCCATTGCATGTGCTATGATCCCATATGAGTGCCACTTCCTGTCCCGGCTGCTCCATTTCCCGTCCAGCTCTCTGCTTGGGGCCTGGGAGAGCAGCAGAGGACGCCCCAGAGCCTCAGGACCCTGCACCTGCGTGGGACATCTGGAGGAAGCTCCTGGCTCCTGACTTTGGATTGGCTCAGCTCCGGCCGTTGCAGTCACTTGGGGAGTGAACCGGTGGATGGAAGTTATTTCTGTCTCTCCTCTCTGTAATAAATCTGCCTAATAAACATAAATCTTATTTTTTAAAAAGATACATTTCTCAAAACAATAAGCCAGCAACCAAGACAGCCAGCCATGGGCTACTCTGACCAGGGGTCTGTAGGGGTCTCTCTTGCAGGGCAGCTCTGATGGTTTCTGAGGCCTCAGTGGGAACAGGGTGATCACAGCCACCTCCACTCTGAGTGTCGGCCCACCGACCACCATGGCATGGTGCCAGCACCTCTGGGTGCCAAGCAGGTCGCCACCCTCACCCCAGCCCACAGCTGTCCAGTCCTGGGTCCCCACGGGGTGCAGGTGCCTACTCCTGCAGCCGGCCTCTGAGGGCAAAGACGACGCATGCCTGGTGTGTTAAGCAAGTTTAATACATTCGAGAGTAAGATGAGAACAATACACAGTACTGCGGCCAGCAGGCAGAGTGGGAGTGGCCAGCGGCCTGGCCCGAGCCCCCCAGGGAGCTTGTGCTTGAAGAAGGGCAGGCGGCCTCGGGATAGCCAGGCTGGAGGCTGCCCTGGGCCAGGCCCACAGGTGACAAGTCCCATTTCTGGAGTCTGACCACCTGCGCAGCTGCCCACAAACATGGCAGCGGGAAGTGTAGGAGGCCGAGGCGACCCCACCCTCCCTCTAGGAGTCTCTGGTGACCCCATGAACTGCGACCAGCAAGGGACAGGAGGTGCTCCCCACCCCCACCACGAAATCATAAATAAAGTGGGTGGTGCCAACCCGGACGCTTGTGCCCAGGGAGCTAGACAGGGCCTCCTGGGGGCAAATGCGTGTGCAGGTAACACCTGGCAGAGCAGGGTGCAGGGCCACTGACAATGACGACACTCTCCTCTGGCCAGCAGTCAGTCGCGCCCCCGGCTCAGCCGCCCCGGCCATCAACGGGAGTGGAAGAGAATGGCCACGGTGCGGGGGTGGCCGGGGCGCAGGCCCAGGGACAATGCCTCCCGCTGCGCACACGCACACTGCTTGCCACGCGTGTTCTGTCCTGGTCTAGCGCGGGGCTGGAGAGCGGGGCCCCGGCAGCTGCAGGCCTCGGTGGCATTCTGGGAGCCGGGTCCTCCCGACCGTGCCCCGGGGAGCGGGCGAGGAGCTAAGGCACTTTCCTGAACGCCGGCCCAGGGGGACGATGTCCAGCGGCTCAAAGCCCCGTGGCTGGGTCCCCGGCCACGTGTCCCTCACTTCCCACTGCGATGCGTCCCCAGGGTGCGCGCCTCTGGGTGCTGTTTCTATTCTTCTGCGAATGACTTCACTTTGGTGCTGATACGGAAATGTTTTTCCCAGTATTGCTTGCGAGAAAACAAGTGTCAGCCTCAGCCAGAACGCCTCAGCCCAGTCCTCGTTCGGGAGTCGGAGCTGCAGCCGGAGCTCAACCCGCTGCCAGGCGGGAGGCGTCCCGAGGGTCTGAGCCAGCTCCCCGGCCCCGCAGGTGGCAGGGTGAGGCTGGGCACCTGCTCCTCACCTAGGGCCCTCCTTCGGCTCCTGCAGCAAACTCTGGCCGTGTGGGACGGCCCTGCCACATGGAGGGCAGAGGCCAGCTCCCCTCGTGCTGGAAGGCAGATCCTCTGGGGGGGCCACAGGCCTCTCAGCCCTCCCCATCCCGTGAGTCCCCACAAATCGCCACCCCCTCTCTGCCCGGGCCCTGCCCGAGCCTGTCCACCCCAGCGCTCCACTAGGAGAGTTCAGAGTCCTCTGAGGAAGGCAGCCCTGAAGCTGGCCTGCGGGAGGCGTGCTGTGCCCTGCTCCGGCGGCAGGATCAGAGGCGGCCCTCCCTGCGGGGCAGCCTAGAGTCATTGGCGATGTTAGGAGTGCGTGGCTCAGGAATTACAGGGGTGCCCTGGCCGCCGGGCGGTTCCTGCTGCGCTCAGGAATTACAGGGGCGCCCCGGCCGCCGGGCAGTTCGTGCTGCGCTCAGGAATTACAGGGGCGCCCCGGCCGCCAGGCGGTTCCTGCTGCACTCAGGTCTCGAAGTACTTGTAGATGGCCGTCACGTAGAGCATCACGTTCTGCCAGTCCGGCCGCTCGGTCCGCACCATCTCGTTGATGTCCTGACAGAGGAGACGCCTGGTTCAGTCTGCAGGTCGCCACCCGGCCTGGCCTGGCGGGCTGCGCCAAACCACCTGGTTCAGACGCCAGACACAAATGGGGGCTGTGCTGTCCCTGAGCCAGGGGCTCCCAGAACCACAGGCAGGGCCTCGACTGCCAGGGGCCTGGGAGGGAGATGAAACCGCATAGGATGATGCCTGAGGGACATGTTGGCCCCATCCGGGGGGTCACGGCTGTGAGGGTGCAGCCCTGCGGGTGCCGAGCACACAAGAAGAGAGCCACCCACCGTGACCTGGCAGAGGGCAGGAGCCAGCTCATGCCACGCCAGCCTCCTGAAGAGAGCTGGAAACTGCTCACTGTGCACCTGCTGGCCTGGGGGACATGGAGAGGCTGTAGGGGGTGGATGTGGCATGTTCCCCCATGAAGCCAGGCTGGCTAGCAACAGTCAGTGGGGAGCCCTGGCAGGGCCCCGGTGCAGGCCTGTGGACACGTGGGTCGTGTATAGCTCACTGCTTGCTCCCCCTCCAGGCACATGGAGCTGGCCTGCCCTCAGCCTGGAGGCCAACATGGTCAGGTCTGTGGGAGACGTCCCCACAGGCAGGGGCACAGGCAGTGCCCCCTGCAATGGCTGGAGACTCCTCCTCGGGCCCACCCCCTGGTCCAGGAGCAGCAGCTACACTCACCAGTGTGGATTTGATGCCCACGCTCTCGGCTGCCTGGAAGGCCAACATGAAGTTCCTTTTCTGAAAGAGGAATGGGACAGCTACAGTGTGAGGACGAGGTGAGGAGGCAGGGGGAGTGGCCTTGCCCCTGCCCCATGGACAACAGTACCTCCACCTGAGTCCAAAACACCCTGAGAAGGGCCCTCATTACTACACAGCCACGGGCCACGCCTGCTGCCCTTCCCTCCTGCCACACCTATCTTAGCCTGCCAAACACTCTGCCAGACACCCAGTGGGAAACCCCACCCCATGAGCCTCCCTCCCGCTCCTGTGGGCACCTGCGGGAGTCACTGCAGATCTGCGGGTGTCTGCAGGGAAGTCAAGGGTGCAAGGGCTCAAGGGCTGGGGTGCCAGGCTTGTCCCTCCTCCCTGAGCTGAGGCGCTCCCTAGAAGTGGTGGCCCAGGGTCCTGATCCCACAGTGAAGGCCAGGACAAAGGTGAGGCAGCCCGGGGACCCCCATGCTGGCCACGGCCTGGTGAAGCCCTGGGCCTGTCACAGCCTGGGAAGGACCAGCTGCTCTCACTGGCATGCAGCACAGCAATGCCTCAGACAGGATACTCAGGGGCAGGCTGGCTTGGGTGCCCACAGCCTCACCTGAAGCGACAGAGCAGGACTGGGGCCGCTGGGAGTAGAGGGGGCTGTCTGCCATCCCAGGCCCTGCCCCCTTGAGCAGGACGTGGAGGCCGGGGTTGGGGCCCTGGCTCACCTTATCCTGCCCGTTGAGCTCCTGGTAGGGGATGTGGGCGGGAAGATAGGTGTGCAGCAGCGCGCAGAAGGCCAGCCCGTCGTTCCAGCTGCTGCTGAAGTTGGTGATGTCGATGTTCTGTGGGGAGGGCAGGCACCAGGTGAGTTCCGTCAGACGCCACACAGCCTCCCAAATGCACGGCACACCCCGTGGGTGAGCTCAGCACGGAACCCCAGTGTGCGGCCATGGCTGGGCGCCTGCAACCCGAGACACCTGCCGGCTCTGCCAGGCCCAGCTGCACACCGTGCCCCCACCCTGGCCCGTGACACCGCTCACGTGCCACTCCACATCCCGTGGCAGGGAGTGCAGATCGGACAGCGGGGCTGACTGACACTGGGCTCTCCAGCACTCAGCAGACCCTCCCAGCAGGCCTCGGTCTCAGGGTGTGCACACGCTGGGACGCCATCAACGCCACGTGAGCACAGGTGGGGGCCTGGGCACACCACAAATGATGCCTGCCACTGCTTCTAGCAGTCAGCGCCAGCAGCACATGCTGACAGAACAGGTGCTCCAGACCGTAGCGTCCTGCACACGCACACCCCAGCAGGCAGCAGGGGACGGCTGCCTGGGTCACTGCTGTCCACGAGGGAAACCCAGATGGAGTTTCTGGCTCTCAGCTTTAGTCTGCACTGTCTCAGCTACTGCAGGCATCTGGGGAGTGAACCAGTGGACAGGAGATCTCTCTCTCTCTGCTTCTTCAATAAGTACATAAAAATTTTAAAAATAAATCAGCCAATATCTGTTGCCACCCAGGGTGTACGTTAGCAGGAAGCTAGAATGGGGAACTGAGCCGGGACTTGAACCCAGGCCCTCCAACATGCAAGTTGGGCGTCTTAACCACAGGACCAGCAGGCCCACCCTTTTCTTTAGAAGGACACCCCATCTGCTGCCTAAATTAAACCCATCTGCAGCCAACACGGAGCCTGTTGTGGGGGGTGGTCAACCACGGGCGCCACACAGCAGCCTGGTGGGCGTGCCACGAACTCCCCGGCCCGCCATCAGTCTGCCGAAGAGGAAACCACACATATTTTAGTTTTCTGTGAGGAACACACACCTCTCGCTTCGGATCTCGCTGCTCATGCCGTGCCCCATGTCCCATCAGCTGACTGAGTGCCGGCGTCCCGGAGCCGACCCCGGCTTACAGTTTAGGACAGAGCAGGAGGCTCCTGGGATTCCCTCCCTCCTCCAGGCCCAGGATCCGCAGAGAGAACCACACTTGCCATCCCAACTGTGTCTGCCTGGAGTACCTGGGCTCCACCCCAGGCTACCTGCCCCCAGGGTCTCCGTCCTGGCCGTGACAGTCACCCCCTCTCTTCCCTGCGACAAGGAACCCAATGACCTCATGCAGGGACCTCGGAGTAGACAGCGCTGCAGTTCCCTGCAGCACACGCATGCATGCTTGGGCACATACACGTGTGCTCGCCACTTTGATGTCACCTGAGTCACAGCCAGCAGAGCCAAGAGGAAGTGAGTTGGCCCAGGGGACTTGTCCAAGGTGCTCGGCAAGCAGCCCCGGCCCGGCCCCCCAGGAGCACTTTCCAAGGAGGCCAAGGCTCTGCCTGAGAGCTCTAGAGATGCTCTGCTGGCCGAGACCCATGGGGCGTGTGCGTAAGTGTGTGTGGGGTGAGGTCTGATGATGCATGAGGTGCCACGCCCAGGAGCTAAGCCTAGACTGGGGCAGAGCAGAGGCCGGAAGAAGGAAGGAAGGAAGCAAGACAAGCGAGGGGCGGTCCAAGGGACCAGCTGTGAAATCAGCAGCGTCTAGGGGGAACGAAACACGGGGCTCCTCATTCGCAAAGCCAAGGGTGACATCTACTGAAGGTACCACGGCTTACAGCACAAGTTACGGCTGGGACCCCGGGCCCTGTGTGCAGAAGGACAAGGCTGTGGGCACAGACAGGAAGCCCAGCAGCAACACAACCAGCCCCAGCTCTGTGCCCTGGGGTCACAGCCACTTCTGGAGGAAAACCAACCCCGACTTCCTGCCCAGCAGCCCCTTCTGCGCGCTGAGATGCAGGCGGCTGTGCAGGGCTGTGACGTGCCTGGCCTCACCTCGGGGCCTCAGCTGCCTGGCCTGGGAGTCTGGGTGTCCCCACACCCCCATGGGAGGCCTCATGCTTGTGACCAAGTTCAGGGGAGGTCCCTAAGGAGACAGCAAGCTGCAGCAAGCCCTGCTCTGCTCCCACCTCTGTGCACAGAGCCCCGGGGGGCAAAAATGCAGTGGTCCCTGAAGTGGGGGTGCTCCTTAGGCGGCAGGAGGGAACAGGCCCTGTCCCACCTCAACGGGGATGTTATTG
Source organism: Ochotona curzoniae (assembly GCF_017591425.1). Classification (NCBI taxonomy): domain Eukaryota; kingdom Metazoa; phylum Chordata; class Mammalia; order Lagomorpha; family Ochotonidae; genus Ochotona; species Ochotona curzoniae. Next base: position 5,836,835 of record NW_024467101.1, on the reverse strand, counting down.
CCTGATCGCTCGGGCATGAAACTGTCTCGTCACCAATCATGCTGACTGCACACACCCAGGGCGGCATGGGCACAGCCGGGCTCCCTGGGGCTCCGAACCAGGGTACAGACAGCCATCAGGGAGCTGGAAGAGCGTGCCCCCAGCCCGGTGCCCCACTTGCTCCGGCTGTCACAGCACATCAATCTACCAACTAGCAAGCTTGTGAGAGAGGAGATATATGGAAAGCCACAACTGTGTCCTGGATGACCAGAGTCTGGGCCTCTCCCATCCCTGCCCACAGGAGTCACCACACGTGCACTGCCAGCTGTCCCCACATTTGGCCCACTGGGCTCCAGGCTGCCAGGAATGGCAGCAATGGGTGAAGTCCCTGGGGTTCTCACTGCGCAGCTACAGGTGGCCGGCAGAAGCCCTTCGCTGCTCCGCCCGCCAGGCTTCTGCTCCAGGCCTGGGGCCCGGGGGCCACCATGCAATGCTTTCTCATAAGGCAGTGACTGCCTGCGGAGGGCTGGCCCCTGCAGTGTGGGGCCCCTCTCCTGCCACAGGTGGGGTCAGCAAAGCGCTGAACCTGGATTTTTAGGGCAACCGAGAAGAAAATTTTTGCTGGGATTTGTGCCCTGGATAAAACAACTGAACTCTCCCTTCCTGTTCTCCCCTGCTCCCCAGCATGTCTGAAACTCCAGACACGTTTCGGGGCTCCTGTAAGGGGTCCACAGATACCACACAGGAGGCAACTGTGGGCCATGCTTTACACAGCCAGGGAAGACAGGTGCTGTGTGGCACAGGGCTCTGCCCCAGGCAGGACACCCAGCCACAAAGTCATCTAGAATGCCTCAGGCCACTCTTCCTCACTGGAGCCCTGCTCCTCGGTGCAGCCACCTCTGATGGTCCTCCTTGTGACAGTTCAAGTCCTGCCTGCTCCACTTCCGATCCAGCTCCCTGCTGATGTGACTGGGGGAGGCAGCAGAAAACGGCCCACTTGGGCTCAGGTCCCACTCACCCGGGAGATGAGAATGGAGTTCCTGGCTCCTGACTTCAGTGCAGTCTGGGCCCACCTGGGCCCACTGCAGCCAAACAAACAAATCTTTTACATGGAATAAAACCGCACAGCCTTTGGGTCTTGGTCCTCTCTGTCTCAGGGCTGATGGGAAGTCTTAACCCTCTGGAAATCCCAACTCCTGGGGGGATGTTCCTCATCTGGCAGTGAGGCTGGCCCTGAGCACGTGAGCAGCTACTGAACCCCGAAGCTGTGATCACCATGGTGCAGGACAACCTGCACTGAATCCGGTGCTGGTGTGGGCAGCTGCATGGCGCGCCAGTGGATGGGAGTGAGCCTTCGCTTTGCTCTGCATCTCAAGTGGGCAAATTCAACTCCTAGGGGATCCATTCAATCCACAGCAGTGGGGAAACACTCTCTCCGATCTGAAAGTGGTCCACAGGCCCCGAGGCAGAGCCGGCCGCGCCAGTAGGAGCGGTGGTCACGGAGCTGCTCTGCACAGGTCTGCAACAGCTTCTGGGACTGTTGAACTCACAGTAGGGGGACCTGCGCCTCGGCAAGAAGGGGGCGGAGTGTCATCCTCAGCTCTGCAGCCCAGGCATGGGCTAGGTAAAGGCAGCTGGGCCTACAGGCAGAGCCTGGAGCGAATGCTCTCTAAGGACCACTCAGTCCTCCCATGGGGCCAGGCCTCAGGAGCCGCTCCTGCCAGACAGAGCGTGACACAGTCCAGGGCTCCACTGAGGCTTTAAGACCAAGGGTGGGTGCACCAGGATCAGAGCAGGAGGCAGGAGCCGGGGACTGGGAGGGGCCCAGATGGGGGCAAAGGCGAGGAGGGACCCAGGGACACTTGAGGCCTACAGCAAAACAGACTTGGTCAGACAGACGAGCGCAGAGCGGGGGAGTGCACGTGCAAGTGGGACAGACACAGAGTCCCTGATGGAGAACGGGGCTCCGTGGCAGAAGCAGTGTGCGATATGCTGGGTTCAAGGTTCCCTGGAGATATCTGAAGGCCAAAGAGAGGTGATGCTACAGGGAACGCTGAGGACCCCAGGGAACACACCCACAGCAACCAGCGAGAGGCAAGGAGGCTTCGCACAGAGCCCCCAGGAACTTGTACTGACAGCACCAAGGGGAGCAGCCTCGAGTGGACAGAGGGCCAGTGAGGGGCGAGATACCAGGTGCCCGAGCAAGAGGGCGTGAAAGGGCAGAGTGGGGCCGGCATGGCCGGGAACCCACTGAGGCAGGGGCAACTGAAAGGCAGGGCAGCCCTGAGGCGGAAGCCGTCCTGGCACGTGGGACGTAAGGCCCTGGCTGAGCATCTGCGTCCAGGGTCGTGGCTGACTTAGGGCTTTCCAACCTACCAGGAAACCTCTAGTTTTGCGCCAGGAGGGACATGGAAGGCCAGCATGAAGGGTCAGCAGTCTTACTGTGGAGCTCAGCCTCGTCTTCTGAAGGCGCGTGTCTGTCTGTCTGTCTGTCTGGGAAATGTGGACCAGAGATGTGACGGACCACAGGCAGTGCTTGTCTCAAGCCCTTCTCACCTTCTCTTGTGAAGACAGGGACTTGGACCTGGACAACTGCCTCCGGCGCTCTCACCCTGCAAGGAGTGGGGCTGGGGGGTCACCTGCTGGCCGGCTTGAATCAGCACCACTGGGTCAGGTGGGCCCTGGGCTGGCGGCCTGCTGCACGCACTTGAAGGCGCGCGGTGGGAAAGTCCAGGAAGAACCATCCCTTCTCCGAAAAGAATCAACAGCATGTCATAAAGTGTCTCACGATGTCTTAATTTCTCAGGCTTAATTAAGGGCCATAAAATACACCCTCACCCCACCCCCCAATACCACATGCTCCTTAAATAGCTATTAAGTTCTGATCTATTTCAGGAAAGGCCACTTTTTATGGATGCAGGGCAAGAAGCCAGGCGTGAGTCATGTTTGGTGACACGCGCAGGCCCCATTTCCTCAGGGCCATCCAGCTGCCGAGAGCCCAGGGCCCACCAGGGGCCGAGCAGTCCTCATGGCAACGGGCTGCGTCAGGACAGCGACTGGGCACAGACAGGCAAACCTGCCGGCGACAGGCTGGCAGGGCCGCTCCCGTGCAGCAGCACAGGGTTGGGAAACTGAGTGGGGTGGGGGAGGCCCCCTTGCTCCTTGGGGTGGGGGTGGGAGAATGGCATGTCTGATGGGGGGAACCACTCAGTTGGTTTTATGCTTCCAGGTACCGTAGCCTGCCGCTAAACACAGAAGGCCTGCAGTCCCGGGGAGGGGGAGGGGACGCCGCACAGCCTGCCAGGTGCTGGGGAGGCATACAGTGTGGGCAGCCAGACCCACCATGACTGCACACCTGAGCGTGTAGCCCTGGGGACCGTGTGGCCCTGGGGACTGTGGTGCCCTGCTCCAGGGAGGAGAGAGGAAGGGCGGGTAGGCCAGGGTGAGCCAGCAAGTCCCTGAGGCCAGGGCCTGGCATCACGTGTGGGTGGGGCTCCAGGACCCTCACCCTCACTGAATGCAGACCACTGCCTAGGTGTCAAGGGTCCAACTGTGCCAGTGGGGTGGGGTGTCCAATCCCAGGACTGCAGCAGACCTGGCCACCCCTTTCCTCAGGACGCCAGGCGACCTGTGTGTCGCACGGAGGCAGCAGGGAGCGGCAGTGTGGGAGGTGGGAGGTTACGGCAGCAGCCGCATGGGCTGAGAGGCCATCTCCCAGAGTTCCTGAGGAGGCTCCCAAATGCACCTAGCCCAACTTGAAGCCATGTGTGACGCTGGGAAATGAGACACCTGAGAGCACTCTCCGGAGGCCCTGGGGCCGTGATGGAGATGGTCTGGGAAGGCCTGCAGGTGGTGGGAGCCCAACTGGAGCCCTGACCACAGACCAGGCCATCCTCCAGCTCCGTCTGCCAGTCTGTCCCAGGGGCAACCCCAGGGACCTGCCCAGAGCACTCTGAGATGGGCATCCACCAGACACTCGACCAGGTGCCTTCCAGAACAAAGTAACAGAACCAAGAGAGGGAAGGACAGTTCCGGTGCTGAAGGAGATGTAACTCACATGCAACCAGGACTCCCACTGCAATTCAGTTCAAGAGGGATGATCCTGGCTCACGGCGAGTCTGAAGCCACAGAGAGACCAAGGCTCGTGGTGGGATTCTGCAAGTGCACGCGTGGGGACCCTGTACTGATGGCTTACAGCCGGGAAGTTACGACGATTATGCGACTGGTCCTATCACCTCACAGTACACACGAAAATTTCCACAAACACACACACATAACTGGGCAGACGAGACAACTGCCCACATGCAAAAGTGGTAAAGGACTCGCAGAGCAGTCCCTCCCAAGGAAACATCCAACCAGCCAACAAGATGCTCAGGTTCTGGTGCAGCAGTGACATGGCTGCTTGGCTCCCAGGCTGAGGTCCCGGCACCCGGCTCTGGCCTGGCCCAGGACTGGCTATCACGAAGCAAACCAGTGGACAGAAGGCCTCTCTGGTCTCTGTGCCTTTCAAAGAAAATGAAGCTAAGTAAACGATTTTTTCAAGAAGACAAGAATGGTCCAATACCAGTAATCATTAGGAAAATGCAACTTAAAACCATAATGAGGTAGTCTGTCACACTCACTTGGGGGGAGACTCCGTTCTTTTTTTTAAAAACAGAAGGAATGTGTCCACGGGGGCATGGAGAAGAGAAAGGCCTGGCGCACTGCAGATGGGGACATCAAGAGAAGCAGGCAGCTCCCCCGAGAGGCAACGTGTGACCCACAAAGCAGCCGTGTGACACAGCAACCTCGTCCCACACACCCAGCTGGGAGAACTGGAAACGGGTATTCCAACAGATCCCTCTGCAGGAAGGACCACTGTGACACTATTGCTAACAACCAAGACGGGGGCACAAGCCCCATGTCCACCAGCAGGGAACTGGCTAACCAACCTACGTGTGGTTAGGAATGAGGCCCTGACACCTGGCAGCCCCACCAGCTCTAATCCTAGGGGATTCCTTGTGTGGAGCTGGAAGTTGCCACTCTGTAGGATGGTCCCTGAAAGCCAAGGGGGCATGAGAGAAGCCTCCAGGCCTTGGGGGAGACCCCCAAGCCTTTGAGGGTGCTGGCACCTGGCTAGAGACCTGAGGGCACCATTTCACTAACTCACTTTTCTCCTGTGCAAACTGTAAAACTGCCTGTCAGGGCAATGTCCTCAGAGGATGGCCGTGAGGGCTGGAGGCAGCTCCTCTGCCAGGCCTGCCCTCACCCCCAGCCTCTCTGTCTCCCAGCTCCCAAATGCAAGCCTTCCTGCTTCCCCCTACCTCAGAGAGGCCGCAGGGTGGCACAAGATGGGGGTGTCAGCTCCTGAACTCTTCTTCTCTAGCCAGCGCCCCCAAACATCAGGAGTCTCTGCCTGCCCCGGGTGAGGGACCACCACCAAAGAGCTCCGTGAGCAGCCACAACGACAGGGGCCCACAGCACATAAACTTGGTTACCCAGAGACTCTGCATTTCCCTTAGGGTAAAGGGAGTGTGGGGTCTCGACCTGGTGCTGCAGGGAAAACTTGGCATCTGCAGGAAACTAGGAAGGAAGAGTATCTGAAAGTATCCAGAGTATCTGAAAGCCTCAGGAGAGATTTTTTTTTTTTTAAGAAAAAAGAATACCCTCATGGTTTCTAAAAATGAGTGCTGCTGGACACTTTATAAAACCTCAAAGTCAGCCACGTGATGCAGTTGGATTCATCCAAATACTAATATTTGTGGAGTATAATTTAGGCTCGGGGCATCCCACTTCCCTGCTAAATCGGTAGCATGCCATGAATCCAGGCCACAGCTGTCGGCGACACCCGTGCGCGCTCTGGAGGGCAACACGGCCCTCCTGGCAGTCCCTCATGGAGCCACCTGCCTGCTGCACAGCTAGGACACTGGGAGCCACACACGGCCTCCCTGAGCACGGCTCTTCCCGTATTTGGGATTGTTCACAAGGCGTCACTCATGCCGGACCCCAGACCCTCCGAGCCCCGGCGGTGGCGTGGACAGGAAAGGCCCCGTGGTCTTGCCTGGGCTTGGGGAGGAAATGATCTCAGGAAAGAGCTGCTCGTTGTAGTCCGCTCACCCGAGGATGAACTTACTGCACTGCTCAGGGCAGGAACTCAAGTGTCCTTTCGAATCTGCCAGCGTATTCGTTTCCACACCTACCTGGTACCATTTTGGCAGAGGGAAATGGCAAGACATCTATAAAAGGCATACATGTGTGGCGGGCCCAGGCTCGCTGGCTCACTGCCTTTCCTTCAGAGCAGTAAATGAGCAGGGAGGAGCCCTAGAACACAGACTGTGGACCCCACAGGAGGAGATGCCACTGCCTTGTCGCTGACAGAGCGTGGCTGGCCCCAGGGCCGCGATGGTGGCAGCTGGAGCCCAGGGTGCGGTATTCTGCTCTGGATCCCAGGCCGTTTTCTGGTTCTGTTTTACATAGGAGCTGCCCTCAACCTCTTTTGTTTTTTCTTTTTTTCTTGGCATAGGACACAGGGATGCGGCAAGGCGGGTGAGGGGCAGCAGGAGGGAGGACAGTGGGGGATGGAAGGGGAGCGGTCGCATAAAACCAGGTGTCTGTGGACTTCAGTGAGGGGGTGCTTGGCTTGTGATTACAAGTATGAGTCACGACAAAGGTTACATCATGCCCAGGGAAGCATGCGTTTAGAAGACCTGGACAGAGCATGTCTCGGAAACGATGTGGAAAGTTCCTGCAGGCAAAGACCACCCTCTAAACCACATCTAAGCCCTCACTGTGTGCTGTGACCTCTCTGTGCATGCGTGCTAATAGGCATTATAAATGCACCCACATGGGAGACCTGGAGCAGGCCCCTGGCACAGCGAACCAACAGATGGAAAATTTCTGTCTCTCTTTCTCTTTGTAAATCTGCCTTTCCAAGAAGAATAAATAAACCTTTAAACAAAATAAACAAAAACACAAATGCAGGTCGGAAATGATTTAGGGCACAGAAGAAAAAACACCTCACAGGAGGAGGGAGCCGAGACACTTGAGCAGGAACGCCGGAACAGGCTCCGTTGCTCTGCCATGGACACAAGGCCGCTCTCACTCTGCTCAGCGCTGCCGCTGACCTTTGCCCTTTGCACACCTAGTTTCCTCTCAGAAGAGCAGAGAGGAACGGGGGGCAGTGCCTCTAACAACAGGGGCCCACAGCGGACTCCCCAGTGTGTTCTTGCTGGAGCAGTCATGGTTACTCCTGACAAAATGACCTTGCCGTGGCGAAGAGACGCTCTTTTTCCGCCCCCTTCTGCCATGCTGTCTCCAATCCTTTCGCTGTCTCCTCCCGCCCTCTCACACCTCAGTAAGGGTCCTCAGCGCTCAAAGGGAGGAACACACAGAGCTCATCTGCTGTTTCAGTCCCTAAATGGACCAGCCCGGAGCCAGGAGCCCAGAGCTCCATCCGTGCCGCCCCTGTGGCTCGAAGGAACTGAAGTCCTTGGGTGTCACCTGCTGCCTCCCGGGGTGTGTATCTGCAGGAAGCTGGACTGGAAGCAAAGCCAGGACTCAAACCCAGGAACTCTGACATAGGATGCTGCTATGCCCCAAGGGATAATTTAACTGCTGCATCTTTGACCACCTGAACAACAAAAGAAGGCAGGTATCATAAAAGAAAAGAGCACATTTATAAATGGGAGGCTAACAAAGACATTGTTAAGCAAGTGGAACAAAGGGCCCAGCTCAATAGCCTAGTGGTTAAATCCTCTTCTTGCATATGCCAGGATCCCATATGGACACCAGTTCATACCCAGCTCCGTGCTTGTAGTTTGGGAAAGCAACAGAAAACAGCACAAAGCCTGGCACCCTGCACCTGCATGGGAGACCCAGAAGAAGCTCCTAGCTTCTGGTTTTGGATCAGCTCAGCTCCAGCCGCTGCGGCCACTTATGGAGCAAACCAGTGGATATAATATCTTTCTCTGTCTCTCCTTTTATCTGTAGATCTACCTTTCCAATAAAAAAAAATCTAAAAAAGAAAATGGAAAAGAAAAAAAGTCCCAGATTAGGTGAAAACATTTACAAATCACGTATTTTATAAAGGATTTAAATCCCCGGGGGAGAGGGGCGGGAATAAAAAGAAAACAGCCCAGGAGCTGAGCACTCCACCAGGAGCTGAGCACTCCACCAGGAGCTGAGCACTCCACCAGGAGCTGAGCACTCCACCTGGAGCTGAGCACTCCACCCAGGAGCTGAGTACTCCACCCAGGAGCTGAGTACTCCACCCAGGAGCTGAGTACTCCACCCAGGAGCTGAGCACTCCACCAGGAGCTGAGCACTCCACCAGGAACTGAGCACTCCACCCAGGAGCTGAGCACTCCACCTGGAGCTGAGCACTCCATCCAGGAACTGAGCACTCCATCCAGGCACACAAGGCCGGCAGGCACATGGAGGATGTGCAGACCACCAAGGCCAGGGCAGTGAGCAGCCACTGCCGCCTCATGGGTGGCCAGAGGTCAAGCAGAGCGGCCGGCCGCTCAGGAAGATGGGTCCGCAGCTTCTTCAAGGGTCACACCCACACCTGCCACACGACCCACCATGTTCCCATCCAACGGAGCTGAAGCTCCTGTGTGCCAGGATGCTAATCGTGCAGAAGGGTGGCGGGCGGAGGCGAGGCCTCGGGAAGGATGAATGCCCGACAAAGAGGCCCCTCGCCTCTCGCTCAGCCACAAGACAACAGGACCATCGGCCACCCAGAAGACAGCCCCTCATGACACCCTGACCACCAGGCTCTGCAACTGCAAGAAATTACTTCCTGCTGGTTCCACGGTCCGATGTTACGACAGCTCCAAGCCACACTGCAGGGGACTTCTCACCATGGCGCTGCTTGCTACTGAATGTTCGCCAGAGCTTTACTGTCTACAAGCAGTGACCAGTGTCCCCCCACTCGATGACCACACAAACTGTGGTAATTCCATACAATGGATTAATACTTGGTGGAAAAAAAAAACAACTACTGATACGCATGATGTGATCTCCAAATAGCACAGTAAGAGAAAGGAGCCGGAACTCCACCCCATACACACCATGAGTCTGTCTACATCAAATGAGAAAATGTACAAATAAGACACAATGATAACCAGCCCATGGTTGCCTATGGCCGAAGGCTGGGATGAAGGCAGCACGAGGATGCACGAAGGAACCTGTGTGGTGATGACCTGGGGGTCCCCAGAGGCAGTGACAGGTGCACCTGTGTCCTAAGCTCGCTGTCTGTGATCTTGTCATTTATACATGTGTCAGTCAGACCTCAATATGCCTATGTGTATTTATTATTAAAGAGACAAACAAAGCTTCCATTTGTTAGCTCACTTCCCAAATACCTGCAACAAACAGCCAGGACTGTGGTGAGCCAAAGCTATGAGCTATGTAACGCAGGCCTCCCAAGCTGATGGCCCAGACCCAACTCCCTGAGCCATCACCTGCTGCCTCCCAGGGCCCAGAGTCGGGCGTGGAGCCCGCTGTTGAATGCTGGCACCCTGACGTGGCTGTGGGTGCTCTAACTGGCATCGTCACTGCAGTACACCTGCCCCGAAAACACAGCCAGCCTGCTGTGAGAAAGCTTGTGTGTAAGACAGGCTGCGTGTGAGTGTTCCTGCCGCAAGCCCAGAGGGCCTCAGCTCCCAACTGCCATCACGGCCCATGGCCCACCAGCTCCAAGTGACCTCGGCAGGGGGCTGAGTGGGGAGAGGAGGTGCCCCCAAGTCCCGCCCAGCCCTCCTCTGTAAGTTGCAGGGGTCCTTTGGAGGCATGACATCTTGGGTGGTGCCTGCAGACACCCAGACCTCCTTCCTCCTGGGATCCCAAGAGGCCCCATCAGCAAGGAAAGCGGCTTCTCCTTGCCTGAAGTCTACAGGCTGGCCCACCGTGCACAGGGATCTGCCAGGAGGCAGCAGGAGGGCAGTGCTACAAACAACCTGCTTTCACAAACGCAGAGGTCAAGCTTGGTTGCGGAACGACCCCCCAGTTAAGCTTATTTATGGAGACTCAGGGCAATCGCAGGGATAATGCAATCAAGCCACATAGCCCAGCCAGCTCTGCAGAGACCGCGGTGCATCATCGGTCGCCCATCCTAGGGCGGAGCCAGGGAGGCATGGGTATGGCTGATTTCGCGGGACGTGAGGGAGCAGGCCTGTGTGCACTCCTTGGGATGATGTATGAAGATGATCCGACCCAGACAATTTAATGATGCTGCTTTTAGCAAAATAATTAAGCAGCTCTTGAAAATGTTACTTATCTGATTTCCCATCCATTTCTCAGCATTACTCACAATACAAATACCTAGTTATGGAAATGTACTGCAGAGCCCAGGACATGGCCAAGGGGCAGGAGGACAGTGCACAAGTGTGTGTGTGGGGGTGCGGGCCTGGGCTCCAGAGATCCCATCAGATGGTCCCAGGCAAGCATGGAGCTGCTTTGGGGTACAGTAGCATCACCCTCATGTGAAATGGGGGCTTCAGGCTCCTTCAGATCTGGGAGTGCAGATTAAGCATGCTGAGGTGTGGCACGAGAGCAGTGCCGTGAGACTAAGCAAGGGCAGTGACCATCAGTTCCACACGGCAGGTGTGCTCTGCTACCACAGGCAGTTACACGAAGAAGGAAGGCAGGAAGGGAACAGATCTGTGAGTGGAAGAGCTGTAGCTACAGGTGACACTCTGCCCAACCTCCAGGTCCCACACTTTCTAGCACTTCCAGGATCAAAGTTATAGCAGGCACAGACCATGCCCTTGGCCAAGCAGTAGGCCCTACAAGGTGGCTCTGGAAGTTGAAACAGGCATTTTGCACAGCCACAATCAATAATTTGTGCAAGGAGGGAAAAAAACATAAAAGCATAAAAAAATTGATAGAGTGTTCTCATCCATTCCCTACGAAGCAAATGATAAGATACACTTACGGTAATAGGACTAAGCAATAAAACTTACAAAATATGTAGCCCTGACATTTCTGGAAATAAAGTTTTAACAGACGTTGTCAAGATCATGTTTAAACAGAATGAAGTCCGTGGCAGTTCTGGGAAGTTTGCTTCCCAGCTGTTGCATTTGGCATTACTAGGAATCCCCCTGAAAACAGGAAACAGTTCTTTCTGTGTGCTGTGACCACGAAGCCATCAGCTCAGTAGCGAGCAGCACAGAGCACTCAGGCTGGGAGGGAAGGCCTGCGACATGCGGCACACAACATGGGGCAGCTTATGCAGGGCTCACCTGACCTGCAGGAGCATCTGGGTGGAGACCTGCAAGCCAGCCAGAGACCCCCAAGAGTTTCCCTGGCTCCAACAAGGGAGCACTCAGCAGCAGCAGGCATTGTCCACGCACGCATGGGTGGGACGATGAAATCGGCCATTCTTTGGCCCCTTTGTCAAGTATTCTTAACCCCTGAACACAGTGGTATTTACAGACAATAAGACCTTTCTGAACACACACTTCCCAGGCAGACGGACAATGTGAGACGAAAAAGGCCAAGACTTTCAACCTCAATTCGATTCAGGTCAAAATCTTATCTGCCACCAGCACCTTTTAAGTTTCACGGCTCCGGCCAGTGGGCCCTGTGACCTCAGGTTCCAGTTATAGAAAAGGAAGCAGACCAACTCTTGCTCTGGGCTCAACCATCAGGAATTCCTCACGCATTCTTGTAGCTGCGTTTTCTCTACTGGCAGAACTCCCAGCTTTCCCCAGAGGTTCTCATTCCAGGCTCCCTGCCCCAGCCGTGACTCTCATCACCCGGGGAGGCGAGAGGAAGACAAGAAGGAGGGGAGTCAGTGCAGGCGAGATGGGCCGGAGCAGCAGGGATCACACCCCTCGATCTCAGCCACCAGAGAGGAGAGGCACCAAGCGAGGAGAGCCACCCCTGCCCACCCCTCTCTCCCAGTACCCAGACAGCAGGCAGAATCAGAACCACCCGTGCTTGCTGGGCAAACTCCCTCTCCAGGTGGGGACAGTTCCTCCCAGTGGCAAAAGCCACCACGTCCACAAGTCTGCACCGCTGGGTATGAGGAGCAGCTAAGGGAGTGCGGCTGACACCAGCTGTGGTAAGACGGGTGCCAAGGACCGTAGGAAGCTCTTCATGCAATTCCCCAGAACTTCCTCTTCTCCCCTGGTCTACAGTCTGGAATGACAAAGGAAGTTGGGAGGGACTGAGCTATTTTTGTCTGTCCCCTAGCTCTCAATACAGTGACTCTTCCATTCCCGGGGCCGCACAATTCTGCGAGGACCAGGCTAACGCTCTTTGGTTTCTGTGTACTTGCAGAGGGCAGAGACGGGCAGCCACTCGGCCAGCGCTGGACAGGCTGCTTGGGAAGCCTACGTCCCATGTTAAGAATGCCTGGGTCAATTCTTGACTCTGGCTGTCAATTTCAATATCTCGCTGATGCAAACCCTGGGAGGCAGAGGTGATCTAGCAAGTAGCTGGGTCCCTGCCACCCATGTGGGAGACCGGGACAGTTTCCTGTTCCCAGCCTTGGCCTGCTCCAGACTCAGTTGTTGCAGGCGTTTGGGAGATGGGAGCAACAGATGGGATACCAGCAGATGGGAGCGTACTCCATTTCTCTTTGTCACTTAAACGGATAAACAGGCCAGACAACATGGCCACAAACAATCATTTGGGGGCCCTATAAGTGGATCACGGGTCATCTGCCAATTAATGAGCAGGATATAAAAGGGGCTGAAGTGCCAGGCAACAGCAGTGGGGCCTGCCTGAAACTGCTCTCACTTCTCCTAATTGTTAAACTGGTAAGACATTGTTCTAAAGTAACTATAATAACACATTCTTGGGAATATGATAAAATAAATGCAAAAAGTCTAACAACAGCAACAAAAAGCACACAAGAAAAGGGAGGAAATGGAGCTACATTGAAACAAAGCTGTCTTCTTGTACCAAATTTAGCCAGGAAAACCTTACATAAACCATTTTACAGTTTGTAGCATATGGGCCAGAACTGTGGCTCATGGGGCTAACCCACTGCTTGCCAGCACCCCATATCAGCTGTGGTTCAAGTCCTAGCCATTCCACTTCCAATCCAGCTTCCTGCTAATGTGGCTGGGAAAGCAATGGAGGATGGCTCAAGCACCTAGACCAGTTAGCTTTGTGGGAGATTTAGACAGAAGCTTCCAACTTCCGGTTTCAGGCTAATCCAGTCTCGGCCATTGAGACTACTTGGGGACCGAACCAACAGATGAAAGATTTCTAGAACTCTGTCTCTCCCTCTCTCTCAGTCATCCCGACCTTCAAATAAATGTCAAGATCTATAGTGTAATCCTTAACTGTAGGAAGCTAAGTTTGGGGGCAGGTGTGACCTTGGTTCACCATTTGGGACACCCATGTCTTACCCCAGCGTCTGGTCTGAATCCCCGCTACTCCTCGGATCTGTCTTTCTGCTATTGTGCCCCCAGGAGGGCAATGGTAATGGCTGCCAACCACACAGCACAGTCTGCTGCCTTCTGAACTCCTGCATTTGGTCTGGCGCAGCTCTGGCTGTTGCTGACATGTGGAAAGTGAACCAGCTGATAGAAGATCTCAATCTTTTTAGCTTCCATATAAAATGAAAATAAACCATATTTTTCAAAGCATCATTAGTTTTGAAATGAGAGAGTCAAATTCTCCAAAGAACAGAACCCTAAATGCTTATGCATCTAGTGAATTTCAAAACACACAAAAACTGTGAGAACTTTAAGGAGAAATAAATCCATAACTACAGTCAAAGGATTCTAGTATCTCCTTCTCTTAACAGCTGACAGAATAAGTAGAGGAAAAATAGTTAAGGGCAGGTAAGATGCAACCAACACTCTTAATCAATGGAACTTAATTCACCAATTAGATCCCATTCACCAACATGCCTTCAACCTTAGCAACACAGCATCCTTTCCAACTGCACACACGGGGCCAGATAAAGCTGCCGCCTGTGACAACAGCATCCTAGCTGAGTACTGCTTCAAGTCCTGGCTGCTCCACTTCTGACTCAGCTCCCTTGCTAATGTGCCTGGGAACAGCAGTAGGAGACAGCCTAAATGCTTAAGGCCCTGCCACCCCCTGTGGGAAACCTGGATGAAGCTCCTGGCTTCCACCTAGCCCACCCCTGGTCACCACAGCCATTTGGAGAGTGAAACAGTGGACAGAGGAGTCTTTCTCTCCTTCTCCTCCCTCTCCGTTTCTTACTTTGCCTTTCAAATAAATGTTTTGGGGGGGAAAAAAGTCCAAAAAATTACACTTGGACAGATCTTAGTCCGAACCCAAAACAAGTTTCAAATCGTTAAGATGTAATTGAGAGGCAGAGTCAGAAACATAAAAATGCTTCTCCCTGGGCTAGTTTACTCCCCAGACGTCCACACCCTCAAGGACAGGACTAGGCTGAAGCCAGACACTGGGAACTCAACGCAAGCCTCCCGCTGAGGTGGAGGGACCCAACTACTAGAACAATCAACTGCTGCCTCCCTCCTGGCAGCAAACAACTGCGCTTCAAGAAACCTGAAACAGCACCCCCAAGGCACCCAAGATGGAGGAAGGATGCTGCCTGAGCACAATCAAGTCAATCAGTAACAGAAAGATCTCTGGAAAGTTTTCAAATATTTGTTAAATAACCCATGAGACCCAACAAAGAAACGAAACTCAAAAGGAAAAGTAGGCACCATTCTGAATGAAAAACACACTTATTAGAGTTTATGGTATGTCAATAAAATAGCATTCAGCAGAAATTTAAAGCATGGAATGTTGCATCAGAAAAGAAGAAAAGTTTCAATTAAGACGGCACCTTCACCTTAGGAGAGTAAAGCGCAAACGAACTCCAAGTAAACAGAAGCCAGGGAGGCATCAGAGCAGCGGTCAGTGAAACAGAAGACCCAGCATCCAAGAAAATAAAGCCAATGTCTGGTTCTTCAAGAAGGCGAATCAATTTTATAAACCTCTAGATGGGTTAATGAAGGAAAAAAAAAAATACACAAATTATAGTACCAGGAATACAAAAAGTCTGCAGATGTGAAAAAGATAACAAAAGGACATTATGAACAGCTTTATGCCAACTAATTCAGCTCACAAGAGTAAATGGATAGTCTTCTATCCATGATCAGAACTGAATTTGAACTTCCCCACCAGGAAAACTCCAGGACCACAAAATGGCAGCCCTTCCGCGTTATTTGGACTGAAACACAACCAATGCCCACTCACTGGGAAGAGTCTGCTGAATACAGAAGGAAGAAATTACACACCAACTCCATACATACTTTCAAAATAAATAAATAAATAAAGCAACAATATTTAAAAAAACAGTTTTCCCATGAGGTCGTTATCCTAATACCAGATCCTGGTGAGGGACATTGTAAAGTAAGAAAACTGCACCCTGACATTCTTCATAGACACAGATGGCAAAATCCTACCTGACTCAATCTCAGACAGAATCCCACAAACAGCGATGCGGAAACTTTTATTCCGCCAGGGTTCATTTAGATGACATTGTTTGTGCCAAACAAAATTATCAATTTTAAAATGAGACTGCTATAGATCTACCAGTTTTGAGTTCTGCCCGTGAGACTTAGCAGGTCCAGATCCCGTGGATTCATAGGCCTTATAACAAACTGTGGGGACCAGATGTTCCCCACCCCAAAAGTGAGAAAAAGTAGAATGTGTCCACAGATGCAAGGTTGCTTTAACCTTGCACAGTAACACAGTGAAAAGGAATACCCGTAGGGTCAGCTCAGTAGATGCAGAAAAAAACATCTGTCGTAAGTCAGCATCCATTCCTGATAAACAAAACAAACCATATCCTAACATTATGCCTAACAGTGAAAGACCAAATTAAAAGATGAACTACGATTTCCTCTAAGGCAAAGGATCATAAACCACAGCTCTCCTGTCTATGCTGACTGAAACCCGGCTCTGTCTGCTCATTTCTGTGTTCACCGATGGCTAATTCTGATGTACAAGGACAGAGCAGCAGAGACCACATGTCCTACAAATCCACACAGATGGGAAAGCTATGCAAAACCTTATCACTCTTTAAGACTGGTGCCTCAAGAAAACACTTATTTGGGCGTTATGGCACAGTGCGTTAAGTTGCCACCCACACTGCTGGTCTCCACTGTCGATCCAGCTCTCTGCTAACGCACCTGCAAAGACAGAAGATGGCCCAGCCATGGGGCAGAAATGGAGGAAGTGCTGGGCTCCTGGCTTCAGCTTGGTCCAGTTCTGGCCAGTGGAGCCATCTGCAGAGTAAGCCAGGGAATGGAAGAGCTCTCCATCTCTTGGCCATTCAATATAAATAAATAAATCTTACAAAAAAAAAAAAAAAAAGCTTACTGACTTAAGAGCAAGACAAGATAAATCTGTTATTTTTTCTTGAATTGTCTTGGCATTTTGTCAAAAAGTTAGCTTAAGCACAATGCAAAAAAAAAAAAAAATGTTCTTTTGGATTCTTGAGTTCTCTGGGGGTTAGCATTCTTAATATGAAGCTTCTTTGGTATTCCAGCCCCACACTTCAAGCGCTGCTCGACAACCACACAGAGCCAACAGCTGCCGTCTGTGACAGAACAGCCCTGAAGATTTACAGTGTACATCCCTCATTAGCGTCTACCACAGATTAATAGTTTCATAAGTTGCTGGCCAAGGCAAGGACTTTACAACACCTTAATTACGTTTATTCCTCTTTCCTTAACCCTTTGAGCCACCGTGTCAGGTACTTCATACCACACATGTACTTTTAACAAGACATTTTTATTACGACGTGGTTGTAATATTCACTCCTACTTACTCACGCACTTAGCTCTCCTCCCCGGTTGCACTGGGCTGTAGTGCTTCCTAAAACACTGCGGACTGACGGCACTACTTGCTCCTTTTTTTTTTGCTAGAAAGACTTCCATTTCTTTTAGAACTGGCCTGATGGGATTTATGATGGAATAAGGGGTACCACACCTCA
The DNA here is from genome assembly GCF_017591425.1 of Ochotona curzoniae. Lineage (NCBI taxonomy): Eukaryota > Metazoa > Chordata > Mammalia > Lagomorpha > Ochotonidae > Ochotona > Ochotona curzoniae. The sequence goes on along the minus strand of NW_024467101.1, from coordinate 5,819,938 downwards.
AGGCATGGAAGGGGCGGGTCATGACGCCGCCCCCTCTGAAGACACTTCCCATTTTACAGCAGCTGGAAGAAGCACAACTCCCCCAGCCCATCAGGGAAGGATGTCAATGTCCAGCTCATGACTTCCAACCAACCTTTCTCTCTCTCTCTCTAAAGATTTAATGTAGATTTGCATAGAGAAGCAGAGACAGAAACAAAGACATTCCATGGCTGCAACTGCTCTGCTCCCCGTGGAGCAGCCATGATACGGATGACACAGGCTGCCGGCACTGCAGATGGTAGCTTTACTGGCTATGCCACAGCACTGGCTCCCACAGCATAGCTTCTCACTGAATTTCTCATTTATCACCTTAGAATCTGAAAAACCCCCAGGTGGCAAAAGCCAAGTGTTGAGTTTACTCTCTCAGGCTGCTGTTGTCTGTTTGAGACCCTCAATTCTTGGCTGCTTTGGTAGCTCGGATAGCATTTTCCTTTCCTTACCCAATGGTTCTAAAGCAAACCCTGGACCTCTGCTTCTTTCTGTTTGGCTTCTGCTCCATTCCAGGAGTTGGCAAATGCCTAAGGGGGAAAAGCAGTGGTAAATGTGGGCCTCCCAATGTGTGTTCTTTTCCTCCACACTTTTGGCTCCTGCCACATTTGTCCTGGCTGTGCTGGTCAGTCCCCAGTGTCCTCGGGAATATTTATTTCTTGTACTTGAGACAGCATGGTTTAGGTATGCTGTTCTACCATAACTACAAACACAAGTGCATAGTGAGTTTTCCCACTTTTTAAAAACACCATGGTCCCAGCTTTAAAGCTTATTTTTATTTATTTGAAAGGCAGAGCAACATGGATCAACAGAGAGCTTGTATCAGCTAAGTCACTCCCCCAAATGCTCCCCAACAGCTGCAGCTGGGCCAGACCAGAGCTGAGCACCTGGCAGAACTCAACCCGAGGCTCTCCCGGGGCTGGTGGGGACCTCGTCCTCAGCTGCCTCCTTCTTCGGGCACCAGCAGACGGCTGGAAGGGAAGCAAAGCTGGGATCTGAACACAGGCCCCCTGCTTGGCATCTTCACAGCCAAGCCCCACAGCAGCCCCACTGCCACATTTTCAAGACCCATGTCTATTTCACCAAGTAGGCCCTAAGCTTCCTGCCAATCAGAACTGCTCCTATTTCCTGATTGTTTCAACACCTAGAACAGTACCTGAGCCAGAGCCCACTGTGTACTGGATCCATTAACTTTTAAATTGGGGGAGGGGGGAGTCCCCCCCAGGATGCAGGCAAAGCACAGCACAGCCTCTGAACCATCCGGGCCCCCTCAGTTCTCATCCTGCTGATCTCCACTGAGAAATGCCCCATCTTCTAACGGGGCACCATCCCTCAGAAAAGCCACGCACTCCGAATGCTCGGCTGGGATTAAATTACCTCGGCCAGTGCTCAAATCTGTTGTTCAATTATCAAGATTGTTTTGGACTAGATTAAGTGATTTCATTTTCCGGGAGATTTAACCAATCCATTTCAGTGTCTGCCACCTTGCAGGATGGTCTGCCACCATTCTCAGAGATAAGCTTTCTCACATTGGCCTTCAGAAGCTTCTGGATGATAAACAGACAGGTTTTTCCCAAAGGAAGCAATGAGGCTCTTACATACAGAATCTCCAAGCCAAAGAAAAGTGCGCTGAATGCATAAACTACTTACTCTCTCCCCTGGTTGGTCACTCCTACTTCATCCGTCTTTCCTAAAGAAGACAGTTAAAAGAACTCAAAGTGGTTGCTTATGGGAAAACAGAAGTGTCGTTGCTTCGAGAGCCGTTAGATTTCACTGCGTATTAAAAGGAAAACCTGAAAAGTAACTACAAACTGAGGCAGCCACCGAGGAGGGAGGGAGAAGGAGAGAGAGAGAGAAAGGAGAGAGAGAGAGAGAGAGAGAGAGAGAGAGCGCGCCAAGACTGAAGGCAATAGTTGTGACACTGTCTGTGTCCCCAAGTCGGTAAACCTGGCAATAAATTAAAACAGCAAGGTCCTTTCAACGCTAATACTCTAGTATCTGCAAACGTCAGTGAGTAATAAACGGCAGGGCACAATTTAAAACAGAAAAATACATTTGTCAGATAAAAAGCAAACTCAAGAGGGCTTGTTTCATAATGGACAGTTAATGAAATTACAGTGATCAGCACAGTAATTTTATGATGACTCTTCAGAGCGTTAACGAAAGATAATACGGGTATTAGGGAATCTATCTCCGTTGATTAGACAGCTTCTTCGACACAGGGCACGCAGGGCCCCGGCGCTAATGACACACGCAGGGTCTGGGAGAGCAGTGTGTGCTAAACGTCACGTAACAGCCCCTGCTCAGCCGAGCTGGCCGACTGTCACCACCCGCCCTTCCCTGCAAACTCCGGACGAGCTGTGGGCTCCGACTCACGTCCCAGCTCGGTAGGGAAAGGGCTCTGGCACTTCGACATGGCTCTTGACAAATTAAGAGCACTACCAGTTATGTCTTTGACTCAGAAAGGATTACACATCTCAGACTGTCTATGGTTTTAACTCACAGACCTTGACAAAAAGGAACCAGCATCCTATCTACATGTGAAGGGCAAGAGCAGACAAGTCTCACAGGAAACGAAAGCCAATCCCCCCGGTCCCCAAACCAAACACAGCTATCATTACCCAGCTGTCCAGAGGAAGCACGGGATGGGGGCAGAAGGCTGCAGCAGGGGCAGACCCTGCGTGCATGGGATGGCTTTTCCTTATGGAGTTAACTGTCCTACTGCACACCAGCATCACTCCTGCACTGGGAGAGCAGGAAAACGGGAAAAACTTAAATACTGTTCGTTGAATCAGCTGATGAGGGAATATTTTTTTGAACCAAACAAAGTAATAGCATCTTAAGATCACAGAGTCAGAAAATTTCCATTCGAAGGAGCCACACAACTTTAGTCGGGTCACAGATCCAATGCCTGAATTCTCTCTCGGTGCTCAGCGGGAGATAAGGTGCAACTCTACAATCAAGGGAGAGGGATGGTACCATCTCTACAGCTACTCTGTTTAGGCAGTGGGCCAGGGAAATGCAGAGCTATGAGCAGACACTTGTAACGAGCAAGGAAGTAATTAGAGAAAAGGAATCGCCTGACCGCCATGGTTACTGCTCCATGTACCAACGCAGAAAATGGAAACATGGCTGACCCAGCCACAGCACCCCAGCAAGCAGCAGAGCTTACACTGAGCAAGCACTAAAGCAAGAGGTGCTAGCCCCTCTTCTTGGTGAGGTTTCCTGCAGGGCCCATGACCACCTATACCTGGATCGGGGGTGAGAAAGGGAGCAGAGGCTTGAAAAATCAACATTCCAGGGTCTCACTTTGTACTCTTTAACTCACACACCTTTAAGGTTTTTGGGAATCTGCCCCTTGCCTACAAACACAGCTTTGAGCATCACTGTTCTAAGAATGAACTACCGGGGCAGGCGCTGACCCTAATTAAAGTATCCATGACCCACAGCAGAAGATCTGGGCTTGCTACCTGGTCCTGGCTCCTGACTCCAACCCCCTGCCAAGGCAGACCCTGGAGGGCAGTAATTGGGTTCCACGGGGAGATCTGAACTGTGTTCCTGGCTCCTAGGAGCGGGAGGCATTTGAGAGGTGATCAGTAGAAGGCCTTCACTCTCCAGGTCTCTCAAACAGAAATGCAGGTGCCCCATGAGATGGAGCAGGTAGGTTCAGACAGCTCCTTGGCTCTGCTCAGTCCAAGTCTCAGGCCAGAGCCTGGGCACACAAGGATCCTTCTAAGGAGCTCACGGTCCTGAGAGCAGACAGGTGTGCAAACTGGCAACTTCAGTTGATGACACATCGTACAGGTTTGACCATGGGGAAGGTGATTTATTCAAAGATTTCAAAAGAATGCCTTGAAATACAAAACAGACAAAAAACATTCCAGCCTGGACCGAGTTCAAGTTAAGGAAAAACCTGGCTCGGTGTGCGTGAGGGGGTGTGGACAATGATGAGGGATGAAGCTTTGCAGGGCTGGAAGGGGAACAAACACGATTCTGCCAGGGGCTGGCTTCTCAGCTGAAGCACACAGTCCCCAGGAGGAAGGGTGAGGGAGGACAGGGCCGTGTGGCAGGAAGGTGAGCCTGCCCAAGCTTCCACTAGGACAAGCAGCGGTCAGTACCACCACCTGTGCCAGACCCCACGCGAGCGGCTTTCCTCCTCACGCAGGGATCCTGGACAGCCACCAGATGGCAAGGGGGAGACAGACGGAGCAGCTTACAAATATGTACCAAGATCATAATTTCAAACACACCTGACAGCAGGGACAGTCCAAAAGTCTGTATCCAAAGTGTGCACTGCCACACTAGATTTCAACAGCTTCCCTGCACCCCCTTCCCAAATGAGAAGATTTCCACTTTCGCACTAACAGAAGACTGGATCAATAAGATGTGGTGTGTCTGCATCATGAATTGTTTGGTTCATCCCAAACAGGCCACAAAATACTCAAGTATGCTACAACATATATGAACTTGGCAAAAATACGATGCTAGCACAGGCTAAGGCACTTCCATTCTACCTCAGAGTGCCTGGGCTGCAGGGGAGCGCCAGCTCCTGAGCCAGCATCCTACCAACGAGGGCCCGCCGGCAGCAGATGGCGGCTGCAGGAACTGACTCCCACCACTCGTGCTGGGAGGCCAGGGTCATGATCCAGGTCCCCAGTCTTACCCCGGTCCCGTCTGCTGTGGGCGCTTCGGGAGTGGACAGGAGCTCATCTGCTAGCTTTCTCTGTCACACTGCCTTCCAAATAAGAATACTTTAAGTTAAAAAACAAAAACGATAAATGAAAGAGGTCCACCACAAAAGACCTATTGTATGATCTCCTTGATGTGAAATGTCTTTAACGAGCAAATGTCAGAGACAGGACAGTGGCGGTCACGGGCCCTAGGGACAAGCGGGCAGTGACTGCTGACAGGCACAGAACTTCCTCTGGGACATGACCTGCGGCCTTGCAGGAAGCTGAGAACAGGAGCAGAGCTGAGACAGCCCCCCGGTCCAGGCGAAGGCAGGAAGGTACCAGGCAATGTCTCCAGGCGCACCACAGCAGCCCCCCACACCCTTTCCCCCCCGGCACGGATCTTACACCCTGCAACTAGGCTGAGAAAGCCGACTAGCTACAACACTCTGAGAACTCCTCAACACTTCCTAGATGTAAATCATGTCTTCTGTGAACAGCAATCATTTCTTTAGCTGCTATTTGTGTATTTAGATTCTCTCATCTTGAGCCAGTTTTGACAGCTTGTCTCTTTTTGGGATTCGTCTGTATCATCTTAGACTATCCAATTTGTATTGATATACTTATCTGTAGCACAGAAGTCTCTATTCCTGTAAGGTCCTTTTTTTAAAAAAAAAGATTTATTTATTTCTTTTTTTTACTGGGAAGTCATATTTACAGAAAGATCTTCCGCCCACTCATTCACTCCCCAAGCAGCCACCAACAGCAAGGCTGAGCCAATCTAAAGCCAGGAGCCAGGAGCTTCCTTCGGGGCTCCCAGACAGATATAGGGTCCCAAGGTTTTGGGCTGTCCTCAACCTCTCTCCCATGCCACAAGCAGGGAGCTGGATGGGAAGTGGAGCAGCCGGGATACAAGCCAGTGCCCCTATGGGATCCCGGCATGTATGCAAGGTGAGGACTTTAGCCACTAGACTACCGCACTGGGCCCTCCTGTAAAGGCTTTTTCTTCACTGAAGTTTTCAGATTACCAACTCAGTTTCTTTCACTGTTTAACTGTATAGTTACATTCTTTTTTTCTGAGTCAGTTTTGATAGTTGTGTCTTTGTAGAGATTTGTCAGTATCACCTAGACTATTCAATTTGTATACATATAATTGTGGCATTTTACTTCTGCAGGGTCACTGTCCTCTCTTTTACTCTGATTTGTCTTTCTCTCCCCCAGCCCCAACCGCCTTTTTCTTTTTTTAATTTTTGCCTTTATCAATCTAGCTAAGGCTTATGAACTTGTTATCTCTTCAAACAGCCAACTTTTGTTTTTTATTAATTTTCTCCATTCATTTTTGGTATCATTTCTTCTCTCACCTCTATTACTGTTTTCCTTCTGCTTCTTTGGGCTCACCATCACTCATTTGAGAGACAGAGTGGAATCACACGGGACAGTCCTGTATCTCTTTTTGAGGAAGGCTGACACTCCACCATGTGTGTGTACGACACTTGCCCTTGTGTCGAGGGACAGCTGGCCGGCTTTCATGTTTGCGCTGCGGTGCACTGCGCTGCTGGGAGCACAGGCCCCTGCTCTTCGATTCTTTCTGATACACATGCAGAAGTGACAGTACTGGTTTACATGGTAATTCTCTGCTAAGCTTTCTGAGGTACTATCATAATATTCCCCATGGCAGTTACTCATTGTATATTCTCCCCACAACGCAAAAGCTACCCATTTTGCTACACCCTTGCATATTTTCAGCAAATCCTCATTCATTTAAGATTGTTCTGCTCTATCCATTAGAATACCTTTGATTCTTACAAACCAGCTGCAGGTTGGGCAGATTCCTTGTAACTAAGACCATATGTGAGGAAACCGGAATCCACACTGTACTTTTCCACATCTTAATGGACCTAGCTCACAAGTTTCCACTGTGTACTGAGAATGAGTCTCCACTTGAGAGTGATCTTTAACAATGCTAAAACCTGGATGGGGAGGCAAAGTGTGGGCATCTAGTGCGCCAGTCTGGGCGGCCTGCACCCACTATACTGGACAGCCCAGTTCGAATCTCACCTCTGTCGCTTCTGATCCATCTTCCTGCTATTGTGGACTCTGGGAGGCAGCAGCTGGGAGCTAAAATGCCGGGTTGCTGTCCTCCACGCAGAAGATCTGGACTGAGTTCCAGGTTCCTGGCCTGGCCTGATCCAGCCCTAGCTATTGTAGGTTTTTGGGGGAGTGAGTCGATGGATAGAAGATCTGTGTTTCTCTATTTCTGCCTTTCAACTAAGTTTAAAATAAATATTTAAAAATAACTATAAATTCTGAATGAAATTCAAAGAGAAAAAGAAGGGAGGAAATGGCTGAGTACTAAAAACAGCCCAGATGTGAAATAATCAAGACACAAAGCACAATGGCAATGGAAAACTGACAGACAAAAAGCTAGCCACAGGGACCGGTGTTGTGATTCCCCAGGCTAGGCAACATCACACACGAGCACTGGTGAGCCCCAGCTACTCTGCTTCTCATCAGCTCCCTGTTAAAGCACCCAGGAGAGCAGTGAAAGATGGCCCAAGCACTGGGGCTGGACACCCACAGGAGAGACCTGGATGGAGAGCCAGGCTCCTCTCTGACCTGGTTCTGGCCTGATCACTGTGAACATACAGAGAGTGGACAGCAGATAGGAGATCTTTTTTTTCCCCCTTAATTAAAAAAAAATATATATATTTATTTAACAGGCTGATTCAGAGACAAAGGAGAGGAGGAAAGACAGGGACAGCTAAGGTGAGCCGGGCCAAAGCTAGGAGCTTCTTGCAGGTCTCTGACGTGAGTTCAGGGCCTCACGCACTTGGGGTCACCCTCTGCTGCTTTTCCACCACATCAGCAGGGACCTGGATCGGAGGTGGAACACCGGGATTCGAAGCAGCACCCATATGGGGTGCTAGCATCAGCTTATCTCTGTAACACAACACTAGCCCCTGGAAGTTCTCTCTGTGACTGAAATAAATAAACGCTCATTGAATCACTTCAATAAGAAAGTGCTGAGAATAAGCGGCTGCTCTGGAAAGATTAACAAACTTACTTTACACAGCCAAGTTCAAGCTGGACACTGAGTGCGTGTCCCTGGATTCAGTGCAGGACTGACTATGGCGAATGAGAGTTACATAGTGTGAACCATGACGCGCGGAAACTTGCTCTGACAGCTGCTTGCACGTGAGCAACAAGAGTGTACTACCTGATAGCCTTCTGTCTTCTTCTGACACCACTTCAGCAAGGCATTCCTCTTCGAGCCTCCATATTCTCTTGCCAATGCCGAGAGAGGATCCTTCCTTTCTTCCCTGGGAAGCGAAAAGCAAAGTGGCTGACGTTGAAACAGTTTTAAGCATCAGAATAAGAAAACAGAGTTAGTTTACATTCTGAGCAGGAGAAATGTACATTCAAAGGCCATCTAATGGCAAAGATATCTTCAATGTTTTAGAGTGATTTATTTATTTGAAAGCCACAGTGATAGAGGGAAAGGGAGAGAAAAAGAGTAACACACAGACACGTTGATTCACTATTCAAATGGTCGATGGCCTATTAGTTCAGGCTGAAACCAGGAGACCACAGCTCCATCTGGGTCTCCTGTCTGGATGAAAGGGAGCCAAGCACTTGGCCCATTTGCACTGTCCTCCAGGCACAGCAGCTGAGAACAGGATCAGAAGGGGGCACCCAGTACTTGAACGAGTGTTCTGACAAAGCAATGCCAGCCTTGTATGTGGGCAGCTGAGCTCACCATTCCACAACTCTGTCCCTTTTCATCTTGCCAACTTTTAGTTTACAATCCCACAGAACCCTTGCTGTCGAAGAGAGGGACCCACTCATAGTCCACGTGGAAATCACTAACGACCCCATACATGCCTGCACCATCGGCGGAATGCTCTCTGGGGTGCTTCTGAAAATGGTGTTACTATCCTTCATTCAGGCGCTTCCCTTCCACCATCATTATGCTTTGATTTGCAACCTTTCCTTCGGTTTCTAACCTCTTACGTCCTTAACATCACATTAACAAAAGTCAGTTTGTTTGTTTGTTTGTTTTTTTAAACTGAATGACAAAGAGAGGGGGAAACAGATGAGTCACTGACAGAGAAAGAGCGTGCAGGACAGCATTTGTACCTGCTGGTTCACTCCCCAAATGCCCAGAGAGTTCCAAAGCCAGGAGTGAGAGCTCCCTTGGGGGAGGCGTGGGCCCACGTTCTCACACCAGTATCTACCACCTTCCAGGCACATTAACAGAGAGTTGGACTGCAAAGGAAGTACTTAGATTTGCGACAGTGGTGGCTTAACCCAGTCACCGCAAATTCCACCCCTAACCTCTCCATTTTAAAATGGGGAAACCAAGGCCAGACCACAGCTCCTCAATGGGGAGCTGGGAGGAAGAAGTCCACCAGAAAAGACTGGAAGACTCTGGCTCCCCTCAGCACTGCACTCCCTACCTGTCTCCCTGGTGCCCTAATCATGGGACCACTGCCATCCCAAAAAGCTGGGCTTTAAAGCAAGCTTAAGGTACTGGGGCGTGGGGATGGGGTGGTGTGTGAAATATCCCATTTTATCCTCAAGCTGATAAATTAATGTATGGTCAAATTTCTGAAATCCACACCTACCTTTCCTTTAATTCTTCTTAATTATCTTTAATGGTTTTTCCTTATCTTTGTAACAATGGATGCTAAATTTTTGACATTTTTTTCTCTGTAGTTCCTAATGTCTCAGTCCAAAGAGGTTCCAGACACAAGACAACCATGAACAAAATAAACTTACACTGTCACATATGGTTTACCAATTATTAATGTAGCATCACATTCTCAAACAAGTCTAAACAATTAGAACCGCCTTTGGCATTTAACTTCAGATCCTTTTCCTAAAATTCTGCTGCTGAAACCATCTTTTTGTTTGAAAAACCTCCTGCAGGGCCAGCACTGTGGGGGTAGCAGGTGCTAGTTCATGTCCTGGCTGCTCTACTTCCAATTCAGCTCCCTGCTAGTGTACCTGGGAAAGCAGCAAAGAATGGCCTAAGACTTTAGGATCCTGTACCCACGTGGGAGACCTGGAAGAAGCTCTTGGCTTCAGAGTGGCCCAGCTTCAGCCATGTGGCCATTTGTATAGTGAATCAGTGCATGGATGCTCTCTCTCCCTTCCTCCTTTCCTCTCTCTTTCTCTGTAACTCCACTTTTCAATAAATAAAAATGAAGCTAAGGGAGGGGGATAAGGAAAGAAGGGAGGGAGGAAGGGAGAAAGGAAGGAATGAAGGAGAAGGAGAAGGAAACCTCCTGGCCCAATCCTCCTCTTCTTCACCTCCTCTTCTTCACCTCCTCGGCTGTCACCCTTCTGCAGATCTGACGTCTCTTTTTCCTGATGTGCCTCCAGGACAGCGTGTTCCTTGGATCACCTTCTTAGATAGATTTATTCACTCCACTATAGAGCTGCCATTACATCACAGTGGCCCACCTGACTTCACGGCGGCTCCGCTGCCTTGAGTAGACCTGTTCAATATCTTTCATCACACCAACACAGCTAGGACACCTTGCCCTGGCTCTTGGCATCTGTCCTCAGAATCCGTAGTCCTGCCTGCCTGCCATGTCCCCTCTCCTTCCCCTTCACCCCAGCTCGTCCTTTTTCACCAGGGAAGTCCTGTTCTCGTCAATGGTCACCTTCTCGCTAACCATCCTGAAGGGCCCACTCAGTCCCACCCTCTTGGGGAGGCTTCCCCAACCCTATCCACACTCCGAGCATTCAAATCTCACATTGCTTACTTCGGCACCCAACTACTCAAGTGTAATTTTAAAAAACAACAGTATATTCTACACCATTTACAAGATAACTGGTGTGGGATAAGTCAGTGAACATTTAACACCGTAAGTGGCAAGGAACACAGTGCGCCAACACCATTCTCCAGCCAGGTCATGTGCACTTCAAGGCCAGGAGAGGTGCATGAGAGCCAGCGGAGTTGACCTCTCTCTACCTTAGGCGGCTTCGGGTGGTGGGGGTCACGGAGGCTGTGGGAGAGGAGGACAGCGAGAGCTGGGGCGACGTGGTTCCCATGGCCATCAGAGAGGCTGGCGAGGCTCCCTCTGGCGCCGAGATGTCCCGCTTCATCTCTTCACTGCTCCGTCGAGACACTGAGGGTGAGAAACAGTCATGCATTACTTATTTTGTGACCAAAAAAAAAAAAAAATCTTAGGTTGAGTTTCTGAGACGTTCTCTTCTGAAGATTCCAAAAGGAATGCACGTTCCCTTAAAGTATAATGGGAGAGATTTTCTTTACTTTTGCATTAAGAAATCTGTGCAGGAAGGTGTGTTCAGCCTGCTAGTTAAGACCCCAGAATGCCACGTCAGAGGGCTTAGGTCTGACACTTGTCTCTAGCTCCTGGATCCAGCCTCAAGCGGACAGACTCCGACAGGCAGGCAGTCACTGCTCAGGTACGTGGACTCCGGCTACCCATGGGGAGACCTAGACTGGTTTGCAGCCCTGGCTGCTGCGGACCTCTGGAGGGTTGGGCCAACAGATGAAGGCTCTCTGCCTTTGTTTCTGTCTCTCAGATGAATGCTTTTAAAAAGCAAACCAAAAGAATCTGGGAGCAGTTGGTTGAACCACTTGCACTGGGTTCCACATGCTCGCTGGTTCTTAGTAGATCAAGAGTTTTTGAGGACAACCCTTTATTGTATGTAGACAGCATGCAGTGAGTGCTATGTGAACATGCGTTTCCTTCCCAACACAAATGAAAACCAAAGCTCACTGCTGCAACCCCTGCCTAACCCTCACGGCTGCAATGAACACAGCCGCTATGAATGCAGCTGCTGCCTGCCCAGGAGCCAGAAGCAAAGAGATGCTTCATTACATGGCTACCCACACATGTCAATCAGGCTGCGTTTTCAAAACTCGATCAAGGCAGCCAGAGCTAGACTCTGACTGTCAGGTGCTGTAAGACACTGCACCTTGTTAGACTTTTATAGGACCAGTTCGGTGGAGGTGGCCATTTCAGCACCGAGAACGGTTAAACAAAAGTGGTTCTAAAGGAGGTGGCCCTGAGGAATGCTGGGTGGGCCCTTGGGAGCTGAGGAGCGCCCTGTATGAAGTGACACACCAAAGGCCCAAACCCCAGACAAGTTCCCCTGCAGCTCGGCAGGAAGCATGAGCTGTCTCACCCTTGGACGGACTTTCGTGAGGCAGCAGTGACTCCCCATGCCCTACTGCTGCCAAGTACCCTCCATTTATTGGCTAACATATTCTTGATTTATTGGCTAACATACTCTTGATTTTAGGGTAACCACAAAGAACACAGAATCCTGGGTTAGGAAAGCAACGCTCTGAAGATGAACTGGGAACACACGTGTTCTAGGAAGTGATCTTAAAATGACATGTGCACATATTTCTGGCATAATTTTCTCAATTTCTATCATAATTTTTGTGAGCTTTTAAATATTATTTTTATTTATTTGACAGAGAGAGAGAGAAGAGAGAGACCCTCCCATCTGCTAGTTCACTCCCCAAATGTCCACAGAAGCCATAGTTGGGCCAATAACTCAACCTAGGTGTCCCCCATGGGTGGCAGGGCCCTAACTACCCCCTGCCATCATCTGCTGCCTCCCCAGCATGAGCACCCCCAGGGAGCGGAGTGATGAACCTAGACCCTCTGACGTGGATGTGGCCTCACCAAAGCATCCATCAATTCCCCATCTCCCTCAGTTCTTATCATGCTCAACATCAGGAGGTTCTTTCATGTGGAGTGCCAGGAAACTGGATGACAACACTTCTCTGAGTTGTATATGAAACAGAGGAAGTAGGCTGAGAGAGACTCCAAAGGGCTCTGTGCTAAGAAAAGCACACAGAGAAAGGTTTTGGGAGCTGAACCCTGGAATGGTCCTTGAGCTCATCACCAGACTTCCCATGGACTTTAACTCTCGGTTCTGAAGTGCAGAAAAGGTTCTTAACTTCCCTCCATCAGCAAGGGGAACGGTAACTGCTTTACGGGGGATTTTCCTTTCATGGTGTAACTCTTCGTCCACTCTTTACACAAGGGGAACATTAATTGATTTATGGTGATTTTTTCCTTTCGTGCTCCAATTTCTTGATGAGCTATTAAGCATAAACTAAGGCCACAGAGGGAAAATAACACAAACAATTGAAAAATAGAAGCACTAGCTCTAGAACACTATATAACCTTGTTAAATTCAGTATTTTGGGGGATGGTTTTATCATACTTGAAAAGTTTCAACTTCCAGAAAACCATTGCTGTGCTTTGAAATAATTATTCAAACATCAGCCATGACATTCTATGAGAGAAAAACTTGAATGTTTCATGCTGTATTGACTGAGAGCGAATCTGTGTTCTCAGTGTATCACCAGACACACCATAAGCCATGGGTGGGCAAACTGTTCTGGTAAGGCCATTTATAATACAGTTTGCAAGCCACTCAAACAATTAATTCACATAAAGACTAGCCTGCTGTCGATTTAATGAATTTTGAGTCTTGCCTGCAGTTGCTTTGGCAGGGCCAGACCAAATGACATTGCAGCCCTTAAATGGGCCAGACTTTCCCCACCCCTGCTGTAGACACTTAATAAATATTTGTTCAACAGAAGGAACTATCTAATGATTTGTTTCTGTTTTTAAATCCCATTTTGCAAATGTGCTCTCCGGAGACTTTGGAAAAGCCTACAAGGTGAATTCAGAGTGAAAAATAACCAAGTGAAGAGCCCGAGGCAAGCACAACTACAGGCCTAACGAGAGCGGTGTGGGCTGATGGCTGTGACTCTCGGGGCGTCCTAGGGAAGGGCTGTCACCTGCAATGGTCTTGGCACTCTCCATGGCAGGTACCCTGGGCAGCGAGGCAGGCCGGCTGGTGGATGACGTCCTCAGCAGATGCTCTGCACAGGGAGAAAGGTCACAGCGAGAGATGAGATGCTAAGCGGAGGGTCTCCAGGGGCACCAGGGCCGGGGGAAGGCTCACCCTCCTTCCCAAGCCCAAGCCCCCAGGCTCCAACAAGTCCTGACGTCTGTTCACCCAGAGTAACTCCAAAAGAGAAGGAACACGAGAGAACATTCTGTTCAGCGTTTCCTTTCTGGGGGCCACACTAGCTATGCAGACAGGCACGTCTACACTACTGACTGCCACTCACCTCTTCAGGACAATCCAGCCCAGGTTCACTGCATCTAGGTCCCCTGGACACACTCAGGAACAGCCTTGTCCCTGGGCGCCATGCGCATACCACACACAAGTAAGACCAATGGGATCCTCAGAACAACAGAACGAGAACGGGCTACAAAACCACCGAGCGGAAAAGCCAGTCACTCTGATCTCCAGCAGGCAGCAGGGAAAGCTAGCTGGCCCTGCTCTGTAGAGAAGAGAGGTGGGGGAAGAGCCCATCTCCCCAGAAGAATAATGAGGGTGTCAGTGTGGAAGACACCAAGAGCCCAAGGGCTGCGACCTCGGGTGGGTGGGAAACAGAGCCAGCAGAGGAGAAGCTCACACGGGCAGCCAGGGTGCATCCTATGGTGGTTGGGGTAGGGGGTCAGGAGGGGAGTGTGTGTGGCGTGTGTGTGTCCACACATGGGCAGCCTGAGGCGGCAGGGGTGTGTGTGTATGTCAGGGAGCAGTCCGTGGTGATGGTGTGTGTGTGTGTGTGTGTGTGTGTGTGTGTGTGTGTGTGTGTGTGTGTGGCAGCTGGGGAGCAGCCTGTGGTGGCGGGGTGTGTGTGTGTTTTGGTGTCCTTGCCAACCCAGCATGCCTACCACTTCTTCCGAACTGGCCATTTAAACAACCACTCCCTTCAAAATGTGAGGATGTGAAAAGCAATGGCAACTGATGGTCTCTCCTCCGGAGAGGACATCTTCCATTGCTCTGAAGTAGGAGGGACCTGGCCTGGGGAGTGGGCAGCCCGGGCTGAGCATGTGAACAAAGGTGGGCCCCACACTGTCAGCAGTCATTACAGCTTGCCCATCTTGAGCAATCCCCACCCTGTGCACACAGCCTACGGGAGGCATCGGTCAGAATCCTGGGTCCCGCCAACAACTGGCATTTATCCTTACGGGAAGAGCATTTTACTCACACCCTGACAGAAACAACAAAGGCAGCAGGACACAGACGTTGAAGAAAGAAAAAACAAAACAAAACAGAAATCGGCATTTAGATCTAAGAAAAATTTCCATCGAATGATTACAAAACTGTGGTCACTTCCTTCAAAGTCTTGGTCTCCCCCCAAAATAACGCAGCAAATTAAGAAAGCGAAAACAGAGGTGAGAGAGGAATCAAAACGGAAAGCGTCAGCTGCAGACACAGGCACCATCCTGGCCCTGCCCGGGGGAAGTGCACCCAAGGAGCCACACGCAGCCCGAAGGCTGCCCTCTTCCACAGGGCACGCTGCGGACACACAGTGAGGAGAAGGTCACAGGACTCACTGCTGACATGTGTGCCCAGCACCTGGGTAGGTCCTTTACCTGAACTCTGTAAAAACGTACAAAAATGCCTCACAGGCCAAATACACTGTTCACTATAAGTATGCATGGCAACTTTCCACAACCATGACACTCTGTGCTCTAAGTATTTTTCCTGCAAGAGCTCAATCTCGGGCCCAGCATGGTGGCCTAGCGGCTAAATCCTCAACCTTGCACCACCGGGATCCCATAGGTAACTGGTTCGTGTCCCAGCAGCCCCACTTCCTATGCCATTGCTTGCTTGTGGCCTGGGAAAGCAGTAGAAAATGGCCAGTAGAGCAGGCTGGGGCCAGCACAGGGCTGTAGTGGATTCAACCGTGCCTGCAACGCCAGCAATCCCACACAGCTGTCCTGCTGCTCCACTTCCCATCTGGCCTCTTGTTAACATGCCTGGGAAAAGCAGGGGAAGAGGGTCCAATGGGAGAGCATGTGGGAGACCCAGAAGAAGCTCCTTGCTTTGGGCTGGCCCAGCCTTAGCCATTGTTGCCATCTACGGAGTAAACCAGCGAACAGAAGATCTCTGTCTCTTTCCCTCTAATTTTGCCTTTCAAATAAATGAATAAATCTTTAAAAAAAAAAGGCCAAAGATTCCCAAGTGAATTACAACTTTGTTTTAAAAAACAAAAACGAAAACTGCATAGCAAGCTGGAGAGACTGTATTATACCACTGGAAAAAAAAAATTCCAACCTACTGCCATATGGAGTTATTTTTGTCTTCAATCCATTCATCAAACAAAAAATCAGTGGGTGTCTGCTAGGACTGGCCAGTACTGGGCCTGGTGCAAAGGTCAGGGGGAAAGAGGAAAGGCAACTGGAGCTTGTCCCCGTGGAACCCCAAGTCTAGAATGGAAGCAGACAGCCCTAACGCTGTGAGTGCTGGGCTGCCGTAAGCACCCAGAGCTCTGGGAACACAGCCGGCCACGTGATTGATTTTGAGGGGAGGTCCGGAAAGGTCTTGTCAGGAAGTGACAGTGAAGTGGAAACTAGAATATTAATGGCTTTTATACAGGCAAAGGAGAATCAGAGCTTGGAAGGGAAAGCTACTTCCTGGCCAAGTGCTCTGCAAGCACCAGAAGAAATGCAGGACTGCGCCATTGGAGGGCAAGGGCAGGCTGGCGGCAAGGTGGTCGTGCAGGCCAACTGCAGGGTGAGGGGTCTGGGCACTGAGGGTCTACTGGATCGGCGCTGCCTGGCAGCGTGGACTGAAGACGCAAGGTGCGTGCACAGTGAACAGTTACTGCACAGGCCAGAGCTGGTACGGACATGCACACGGATGCATCACTGAAGGCAAAGAACTCTACAAGGACACTGAACCAACAGACCTGCTGCCCAAATGCATGCAGAGGTCATAAGGAAGGAGGTACGGCATAACAGAGACAGGGAAGGTCAGTTATGTTAGGGAAGGAAGACAGATGAACGCCTTTGAGGCACTGAGGGAGATGGCAGCGGGCAACGAGGGAGAGGCAGTTCAGGACAAAGCTGGAAGTGAACACACAGTTTTGGAGATTGTCAGCATACGGCTGGTGGGATGGAAGCGATCAGTAGCATGGGGGTCCCTGCTGGCTGTTGGTAGAGTACCTCAATACATTGGTAGGGACAGAAGTTCAAATTAGAATGTGCTGAGGGGTGAGAGGGAAACGGGGAGAGCAGGGTGATCAAATGGTGAAGAGTAAAAAAGAAAGCACAGCAGTGAGTGGGTGACAGGGGGAGGGTTGGGGGTCTGGTCTCCCCACCTCTCCCCGCCACCCCCAGCTAGCATAGGACAGTTGCAAAGCATTTCAAAGGACAATGAAGGGAGAGAATAAAGAGGGTGAGGATAAAGACGGAGGAGAAAGGACTCAGTCAACGTTGCACTAACAGCACCTGGGACAGCCCACGCCCCGCCAAGGGCCAAGCCTGGGGGATATGTACCACTGTCAGCCAACGATGGAAGTGGAGAAGCCAGGAGCACACCTAACCTTCAGCCTCTCTTGCAAAAATTACAGAAGCAATTGTTCCTTTATTGTTTGACAAATCAATTTAAATGCAAAATAAAGGATCTCAAAACAAGAATCTTCTCTAATTATTAAAAATTAATTAACTGAAAAATAAAAGACAGCAGCTGAACAGGCAACTTATGTTAGCTGAAGAATAGTTCTAAATGGTCCAATGCTCCTGCCAACAGCGACGGTAAAGTCTAAACACACAGATGAACCAGGGTCTGCAGGACTGGCATCCCATACGGGCACCGCTTCGAGTCCTGGCTGTTCCACTTCCCATCGCACTCCGTATTTGTGGTCTGGAAAAGCAGGGAAGATGGCACAGGTGGATGGGCTCCTGCCCATGTGGAAGGCCTAAATGAAGGTCCTGCTTCCTGGTTTTGGCCTGGCCCAGTGATGACCACTGCAGCCATCCTGGGAGTGAACCAGAAGATGGAAGGTCTTTCCTTCTTCTAACTCTGGCTTTAAAAAGAAAATCCATAATATTACTGCTTCAGAACAACCACATTTGTTGAAAAACAAAAGAGGGTGTGGAAAACACCAAGAGGGAAGAGCCACACGAAAAGGATCCCACATTTTGTATTTAAACTCTGGTCAAATAACTGACAAGCCATTCTTTGAAATGTACATGTGTGAATACTTCTTCATCGAGCTGAATTAAGAAAAGACAACTGAACAAGTATTTCAACTGCAAGAGAAAATTTGGAATTAACTGTTTGCTAATATAAAAACCAATATTCTGCAGAGGGATAAAACAGAAACGAGAATCTTTACCAAGTGTGATACACACTACCCAGGATACAACCAAAAATTACCAGACATACACAGAAAAAAAAAAATCCATATTCAAAAGAAAAGAAAACGTATGTTAAGATCACCTACAAGTTAGAATTACCAGAAAATAATTTTAAAGCAATGATTTCAAGGATGATCAATGAAAACATGCTCTCAATGAGTGAACAAACAAGCAAAATCTCAGTTGAAAGAGTTCTGAGAAATGCTACACTCAACAAACTGAATTCTCACCAATCACATGGATGGCAGGCCTGGACTGAAGTCCCGGCTCCCAGCTTTGGTCCAAGCCAGTTCCAACGCCTGGGAGGCATTAGGAAAGTAAGCCTCTCTCAGATAAATTTACAATGAAAAACTAAGTCAAAAATTAAGGAGAAGCAGCTCTCAAAGTACTGGACCAGATTTCAGAACAAGCAATGTTGTATGACCTGAAGAAACATTCTATGACAATAAAGGGCGCCACACTCTAAGAAGACCTAACAATCCTAAATGTGTGCACCTCACAACTTCCCTACCTGCATGCTGAAAGGGACTCAACGAGGACATCTCAGTGACAGGACAGAAAGGAGAAACAAACAAACTGACTAGATGTGCAGAGTTTAATAACAAGTAGACAGAAGTTCATAAGGAAATAAAAGACCTGGACTTGGGCAACACAACGAACCAGATCTAATTGACATTCATTTATAAAACTGTACCCCAATAACAGCAAAAATAAATGCATTCTGCTAAGTGAGAGAAGTCAAACTCCGGGGGCTATACATTGCCAATTTCATTTCCTGCAGACTCGGGGAAGGCACAACTATAGGATGAAGAACATATTGCTGGCTGCCAGGAGTTGTGGTATGGGGGAGGGCTGACTGTAACCAGGAGTATGAGGGAACCCTAGGGACAGAATTCTCTGCTAACAGATGCATGACTATGCATGTTTGAAAGCCCATTAAATCACGCACCACACAGAGTACATCCTATTGTATATAATTAAAATTAAAAAGCAACCAGAATGGGGGGGAGAGGGTAAATGGAATTCAAACTGGGGCAAATGAATCGTACTGTGAAAGCATGACAGCCACACCAACAGGAAAGGAGTGACAGAAAAGGAAATAAGGAATTCTAGGAGGGGGGAGTACTTTAGTGAGACGTTACAGAGAAAAAAAAATAAATAACACGAATATTGTACTCTGCTAAGTTGTTTGTCTGGGCCGGGGCTGTAGTGTAGTAAGCACTGCCTCTCCCCACAGTGCCAGCATCCGAGACGGGTGCCTGTTCAGTCCTGGCTGCTCCCTTAGCATTCCAGCTGTTAATGTACTTGGGAAAGCAGTAGAATATGGCCCAAAACTTGGGACACTGAACTCGTGTGGGATAATTACAGAAGCTCTTGGCTGTGGCCGCGCCCAGCTTTGACTGGTGCAATCATATGGTGGTGGGGGGGGGGGGGGGGGGGTAAGCCATCACATGGAAGACCTCTCTCTTCCAGCAAAACAAAATGTTTCTCCTAAGGGTGTCGTTTACTCATTCTGAAAATTACTATATAAGAATTGCCTTAATTTAACCTGTAATATTTTTTTTTGAACCTGTCATTGATACTGTCTCAACCCATGTGTTTTGAAAAATTGAACTTGCATTATTTTCAGCATATTGTTTACTCAATACTATGTCAATTAATTCCATAACACTGTATATTGTTTTGTTGGGGCTTTTAACTGACCGGGATTTTACTCTGCCGGCTCTACCTTCAGACCAGAGAAGGTCTCCCCAAGAAGCCGTTGAACTTATCTGGACAATAAGATGCTGTACTCTATGCTTGGTATATATTTGCAATGAAGGAAGCTCAACTGAACTTGAACTGTGGTTACGCAACAAGGTGGAGGAATCCACCATGGGGGGAGAGTTATGGGAGGGGTGGGGGAAATCCCAGTGCCTATAAAACTGTGTCACATAATGCAATGTTATTAACAATAATAAAAAAAAAAGAATCTAGGGTTGAAAAAAACAAGTAGATATAACATAGATAATGAAGACTCGGGTTTCTCACTGTCACAAGAACAAAGTTACAAATAAAGAAAGGCAGAAGGCTGGAATAACTGGTGAAGTTCAAACATTTGTATTAACTCACAGGTTCAGACAGCCATACAGTGTGTGCGTGCGTGTGTGTATGTGTGTGTGCGAGAGAGAGAGAGAGAGAGAGAGAGAGAGAGAGAGAGTAAGAGTGTGAGTGTGTGGATTGGCACACACATATGCAACACTTCCAGCTCCACCAAGAAGGGGACAAACAGAGCCCGGCGCAGAGGCCTAGCAGCTAAGTCGTTGCCTCAAACATGCCAGGATCCCATATGGCTCCTGTCTGGTTCTGATCCCTGTCTGAATCTAATCCCGGCAGCCCCACTTCCCATCCAGCTCCCTGCCTATGGCCTGGGAGAGCAGTCGAGGACAGCCCAAAGCCATGGAACCCTGCGCCTGTGTGGGAGCAGAAGAGCTCCAGGCTCCTGGCTTTGGATCAGCACAGCACTGGCAGTTGCAGTCACTTGTGGAGTGAATCAACGGATGGAAGATCTTTCTCTCTGTCTCTCCTCTCTGTATATCTGACTTTCCACTAAAAATAAAATAAATCTTAAAATAATTAAATAAATAAATAAATAAAGACCTTTTCAATGTCCAGAACCTACAACCTGGGGACCGATCTGCACCTTTTTTCTTTTCTTTTTTTGGCATAGGAAACAAATGCCAACTCATTTCTACCTACAAAAGTTCACTAAGAGCTCCAATCATGCCTCACGCAACTCAATCCAACTGCCAACAGTATTAACACACGGACATCTGATTGGCCCACTTCTAATGAGGCTCCCTGGACTAAAATGTTTTGCTGCAAATGACATGCAGGCATGCTACATGCAACAAAGCAGAATACCAGACCTACTATTAAATGCTTACTCTCTTATTCAAGTGTAAGCAGGACAAGAGGCAGTACTTCCTAAAATTTCAGAAATGAGGCAATTTAAGCCTTTGAGATGAAAATTATAGACTGCATGGGTTTGAGTTTTTTTGATTTGTGCCAAGATAAACAGTTCAGGAAGCAGAGCTGTTCAAGAGGGACTGCAGATCCCACCCTAGTCCTTTATCACAGCCTGCGTGGCCACAGCAGCTCCCCTCGGCCAGGACTCACTGGTTGTTCTGCTTTCCAACTCCTCTCCTCTTACGACTGTTTAAAACATCACGCTGGTGACAACTTCCCGGATAAATATCCACCCAAAGTGTGCCTCTCTCTCCTGTACAGATCTAAAACATCCCAGCTAAGCCTCGTTAAGATTTTTTTTTAAGATTTTTTATTTTATTGGAAAGTCAGATATAAGGAGAGAAGGAGAGATAGAGAGGAAGATCTTTCGTCCAATGATTCAATCCCCAAGTGGCTGCAACAGCTGCAGCTGAGCCGATCGGAAGCCAGGATCCAGGAGCTTCTTCTGGTTCTCCCACGTGAGTGCATTGGGCCATCCTCGATATTAAGACATTGTAGGAGTGTGAAGTAAAAAATGAGGTGGGAGTCCGGCATGATAGCGTGGCAGTTAAAGTTCTCGCCTTGAACATGCCGGGATCCCATATGGATACCAGTTCTAACCCTGGCAACTCCACTTCCCATCCAGCTCCCTGCTTGTGGCCTGGGACAGCAGCAGAGGAAGCCCCAAAGCGTTGGGATCTGTACCCACATGGGAGACCTGGAGAAAGCGCCTGGTTCTTGGCTTTGGATCGGCTCAGCTCCAGCTGTTGCAGGCACTTGGGGAGGAATCATCAGATGGAAGATCTTCCTCTCTGTCTTTCCTCCTCTCTGTATATCTGCCTTTCCAATAAAAATAAATAAATCTTAAAAAAAAAAAAAAAAAAGAAGAAGATGGGCATGAGCCCAGATGACCAGCACACACCCTTGCTGAGTGGCACCTCCATGCCCTAAGTCCACCAGATAAGAAAACAAGGAACAGATTCTTCATGCTTTCACTCTGCGCTTTCAGGAACCTGACCCTTCCACCCACACAAGTCAACCTAACAAATAACTGGACAGTTTCCAGTTTTATCTAGTTACCCGAATTCATCCTTTCCTGAGTCTCGTGGAATACATGGGACGATGGCATTTGCGAGTTCCCTTTCTGGACAGCCCAGGTCAGCTGACCAGGAGGCGGCCCAGGACCCACGTTTCATCACGTGACGTGGAAGAGCTGAAGGAGTACGGCTTACTTCCTTCCCCATTGGAACCTGTCCTGCTGGGAATGTGGAAAGCAGCAGAGGAGAACGCAGAAGGCTCTGGGGATCAGCGGCAGCCTGGCTCGGCAAGATGAAGTCAGGTTATGTCTTCCTAGAGCACTTGCTCCCCTGAGGCCACCTGCAGCCTGGAACTCACACCCAAGGCTCAAGCTGCACATGCTCCCAGAGCTTTGGTATGCCTGGCTCCTGGCCGACTGTACTTGGCACGGACTTCAGGGCAAAAGAGATGTGACTGGACAGGAGCACAACCATGTGTAGATAGTACTGAACCCTCGCGCATGCAGCGAGAATACAGCCAAAGGCACACTTTCTCATGACCAGAAGATGCTGTCCAAAAGCTCATACAAAATGGAACTAACAGGTAAGTCTATGTAGATGCAAAACAGTTTTGGAAGCCAGGGCCAGCACCGTGCAAGTAGAGCTACCACTTGCAATGCTAGCATCCCGTGAGCATCAGTTGGAGTCCTGGCTGCTCTACCTCCAATCCAGCTCCCGGCTAACATTCCTGGTAAAGCAGGGAAAGATGGCTTAAGTGCTTGGGCCCCTGTCTTCCTCATGGAAGACCCAGATGGCATTCCAGGCTCCTGGTTCAGCTTGGCCAACAGGAGGGTAAACCAGTGGATCAATGATTTCAATCTCTCTCTCTCGATTTTCCCTTTTTAACTACACCGAGCAGCATCAGCTGGGATGGGGAGACAGCAGAGGAAGCACAATGATTCGTAGTAGTCCTGAAAAGCAGGGTCAATGGGATTTCGTAGGCAGCTGAGCAGATCTAAGACGGAATCACCAAGGTTGCCACCAGGGTTCGTGGAGAACACAGCTACCATCAGAGATGTCAGCTGGGACGGGGAAGCTAGAGGCCATTCAGGAACCTCTCAGGGAACTTTGTGCTGGACACCTCCAGTGTGTGAATATCAAAACAGATGTCAAGTAGGAAACTGGACACAGAGTAGGGTCCTGGGGGGGGGGAGATGAACAGGCTGGAGCAGCCAGACAATCCTCAGCAGAGAAACAGTGACTAAGCCATAGGAAAGGCAACACTGACCACAAGAGCAAGCGCACACACACAGCAGAGGCCAGGGAGTGAGAAGAGGCCCGAGGCATGGAGGAGACAGCAGTCAGCACAGAGGTGCGGAGACAAAGGAGTCCGTGGTGCTGGGAAAACGAGAGCAGTAGAGAGGGGGAGCAGCACCGGGGCTGCCATGGGGGCGCCAGTTCAAGTGCCGGGCCTGGCTCAGCCCCCGCCTTTGTTGCCATCCTGGAAGTGAACCAGTAGATGGAAGTTTTCTCTCTCTCTCTCTCCCTCACCCTCCTTCCTTCTCTCTTTCTCTCTGTAACTCCTAAATCACACTGTACAGAGATGAGGAGAATGGGTCTGGAGTCCAGCTGCCAAGGGTTCAGTTGACCACTTAGCTTCTTGCAGCTGCACCTGCAATATCTATAAAAATGAGGATAACAAGAGCACCTCTGCATGAGGAACCATGAAGACTGCCTCGTAATGGTGTGCATGCGCTCCCTCCTATGCTAAACCCAGCTGCCATGAAACATGCACTATGAACAACCAATTCCTGAGCTATAATTAAGACATATTATTAATAAGCTTTGTATGAAGATGTTGCTATGGTTAGACATGTGAGCTGTACCTTGAACGGGGAGCTCCCCAAAGTTTGGTCTCTTGTCTGACAGGGCTGTCAGGGGTTTGGATGCTGAGATTGGTCCACTGATGGAATGTCTCTGAAATCACAAGATAAGCAATGTCAAGGTTAGGCTCTATGTGGTGCGGTGACTCACAAAGGCAGTGAATGTGAGAGAGTAGACACTTAGTTATAAATGCAGATAATCCCTTCCATACCACCACAGTAACTTTATAACACAAATACACACAATACACACAGAAGTAACCAATGTACTTTTTAAAAGACTCATTACGCTGTAATTATAAATTCGTTTACATGCAGCTGTAATCAAGATCAGAGAGCTCAGGCACCTCTCATAGTATAGTCTAGTAAATCTAGACACGGACACAAACAAGGTATCAGCTATATACGATCCATTTCCATTTCTTCTCTGGCTCTATTTTAATCACTCCCACTTTCTCTATTAACAAATCTTACACCAGAGACCTGACAGCCAATGGTATTCTGAGGGCAATTTCATTCCTATTTTTAAAGAGAATTCTTAACGGGGGCAGGCTTTTATGATGGCATCAAGTCATCAGCTGCAAACCAGGTACCTCCTACTGGAGATTCTTGTTACAAGTCCTGACCACTGTTTCCAGTTTCTTGTTCACACACACGCTAGAAGCAGAAGAGGCTCAAGTCTCTGGGTCCCTAGCACCCATGTGGAAGATGTGGATGGAGTTCCTGGCTCCTGGGTTCAGCACACCTCAGCTCCGGCTGCAGGCAGTTGGGGAATGAACCAACAGATGGGCGATGCCTAACTCTTTCAAATTAAATGTTAAAAAGACGTTTAGAAGGGAATTCTTAAAAAATACTATTCACTAAATTTTTAAAAAATCGGTTTCAAATACATGTACAGATGACTTCCAATTGTAGTTTTATTGATCATTCACGTCCTGCTTTCGAACAAATCTCAAGTCTTTTTCCTGCTCGCAATGCGTTTGTCCCAGTGCCATGGTCCTGACTCAGCAATACTGTCCAGCTGTGTTCCTGGCCACCTCTGCTCCAGACTTAGGCATTCACCAGCAGCCTGAAATGTCCACCACAAGCACCCCAAACCCCTCAGTTCCCCTGCTTCATCTCCTGCCACATCTCCACAAACACGTAGTTTATCTGTGTGTTTTCTCATGCTTTAGACCTTTAGCTTCCCCCAACTCTTACGTAAGATGCACATGACTCCATCCACCCACCACCCACCCATCCATCTAATTACCTATCTTGAAAGGCAGAGCAATCCAAAGATCTTCCACCTGCTGGCTCACTCCCCCAACAGCTAGGCCTGGGTCCCAGAGCCAACAGCCCTGCATCTGGGTTTCCCACGTGGGTATCAAGGACCTAAGTACTTAGGCCATCTTCCTTTGCTTCCTTAGGGTTTGCAGGGAGCTGCATTAGAGGCAGAACATCCATGTCTGAAACTAGTGCTTAGATAAGGGATGCTGGTGGCAGCCTGACCCCCTGTGCTACATCACTACCCTCCCCCAACACCTGTTTTCTTTTTTTTTTTTTTTTTAAGATTTATTTTATTTTTATTGGAAAGGTGGATATAGAGAGGAGAGACAGAGAAGAAGATCCTCCGTCTGATGATTCACTCCCCAAGTGAGCGTAACGGCCGATGCTATGCTGATCCAAAGCCAGGAGCCTCTTCCGGGTCTCCCACGCAGGTGCAGGGTCCCAAAGCTTTGGGTCGTCCTCGACTGCTTTCCCAGGCCACAGGCAGGGAGCTGGATGGGAAGTGGAGCTGCCGGGATTAGAACTGGCGCCCATATGGGATCCCAGGCGTGCAAAGCGAGGACCTTAACCACTGCGCCACCACGCCAGGCCCCCAACACCTGTTTTCTAACCTAGGTACTTTCTAACTACTATTTTCATATGCTTAGTGGAAATGAGTGATCCTCCACATCCTTCCTACTCTTGATACTGCCAGTCTTTAATCCTGGTCACTCCAGGGCTTGCGGGGAAGAATCCCAGGGCAGGTTTAATTTCCATTGTTCTGATGATCAAGGAGGATGGGCATTTTCTCACAGGCAGGAAGCCATTTGTTCACCCTTGCTGGAGACATGTTTTATTTCTCCACCCATCCACCCCTAAATCTTTTTCATTTTCCCAAATGCAAGTCTTTTATCAGATAAACACATTAGGAATTTAGTCTCTCCAGTCTGAAGCTTGGCTTTGCATTTTCTTTGTATCTTCTGAAAACACGCTACACTCTGATGCCAAATTTTTCAATTTGCTTTCCTGGCTCCTGCTTTCTGTGTGCAAATGACTTTCGATTCTAACAGGTGATGATCACCTGTCCCACGTGGGCTGCAGCCCCACCCACTTGTGCAAGTCTCCGGGTCCACACTCACCCAATGGCCAGCTACGAGGAGATGTGTATTTCTGGCTTCAAGAAGTTCAGCTGGGTCATGGAGACATACAAGGACAAGATGGTTTTTGCCTATTTTTCTGGGTGTGAGGACACCAGATGGAAAAGCTAGTGTCCCAGCTGCATGAAGGCTGAACCAGTTGTACAAGAGGCACTGAAGTCTGCTACAAAAGGATGTGTATTCATGCACTGCCAAGCGGGAGACAAACCTTACTGGAAAGATCCCAACAATGAATTCAGAAAAAAAGCTGAAGATAATGGCAGTGCCGACACGCTTTAAACCTGGAACACCTCAGAAGCTGGTAGCATCCGAGTGCCTGGGGATCAGCCTCGTGGAGATGCTGCTGTCTGAAGATTAACACTGGAAGTGGCAACTGTGTCCTGATTTCCTGATTTGCTATGGTATAAGATAAATTCATGCTTCTTGTGCATTTCATTGTTAGTAGCAACAAATATTAAAACCATCAGTGGATGTCTCAATATTAGAGAATGTTATTAAAATATTCATGAACATTCAAAACGGGGGGGGGGATCATAGCGTTGCGCGAGGTTCTCATGCAGACGTTGTGTGGCTTTAGGTTTTTCATGGAAGATGACGCAGTCTCAGCCTCTGGATGTATCACGAGGTAAGGGCTGTAATTAAACTACGTGAACACTGAGCTGCTTCACAATCTTTCGTGGAAGAGACTACGACTCACCCACTAGGCTGCCCTGGTCCCCTTGCGGAAAACCAACTGGCCTGCTTCTGCACTTGCACCTATTCCACGAACCATGCTGAAACGCAGGTTAGAACACACGGTCCTGATCTGATCCTAGTGTAAGTGCAGTAGGAGTTCTCTTGTTTGGTTCTTTTTTTGTCCCCCAGGTTGCTTTGAATATTCAGGGTCTTTTGCATTTCCAATTTAAATTTTACATTAAATTGCTCATCTCTAGCCAAAAAAGCGCTGGGCTCTTAATTGGGATTGTTCAGAACAAAGGATCCCAAAATGCTGCTAATATTGTTGAATCTTCCACACCTTAATATTTTTCCCATTGACTACTTAATTCTTCTAGAGATTGCTAGTTTCCAATCTGCAGGTCTCATGCATATTTCATTCAAGTACTGCTAAGTACATCAACTTCCAGCTGTCCATGCTGGAACACCCAAGTCTATGCGTGGGTTTTGAATAGCAAGTCTGTAACCTGTTAACACTGCGCATCTCCATAAGCTTTTCCGTGGCTTCCTTGGGATTGTCTAAATAAATGACCATGTCATCAGCAAATGATGATGGCTTCACTTCATTTCCCAGTCTGCTTTCACTGCTTTCCTTGGCCTGCTTGTACAAAGGAGCCAAACGCTCGATGAAATCGGTGAGTGCGAGCCTCCTCGCCTTGGTCCCTGTGCTGCTGCAGAGTACTGGGTCTCCCTACCAGCAATGATGTTAACTGGAGACTTTGCACAAACCCCATTTTTTAGAATGAGGGTGTCCCCCTCTTTTTCTAATTTGATTAAGTTTTTACTATGAATGTGTGTGAAATTTCATCAATTTTTTTTTTGTCAACAAAAACCAGAAGTCTTAAAGAACCATTCTGTTGGGCCCAGCATGATAGCCTAGCAGCTAAAGTCATTGCCTTGCACACACCACGATCCCATATGGCAGCCGGTTCTAACCCCAGTGGCCCTGCTTCCCATCCAGCTCCCTGCCTGTGGCCTGGGAAAGCAGTCGAGGACAGCCAAAAGCTTTGGGACCCTGCACCTGCGTGGGAGACCCAGAAGAGGCTCCTGGCTTCTGGCTTTGGACTGGCTCCGCTCCAGCCATTGCAGCCACTTGGGAGTGAACCACTGGATGGAAGATCTTCCTCTCTGTATATCTGACTTCCCAATAAAAATAAATAAATCTTTTTTTTAAAAAAAAAAAGAATCATTTTATTGAAATGTTATCCTTTCCTCCCGGGTACGTGGCATTCGTGGTGATGTCAGTCTCACACTGCCTCCTGCAAATGCCAGTATACCATTCAGGCACTGGTTGGAGATCCGACTCATTCTACTTCCAATCCAACTCCCTGCTACTGTGCTTGGGAGAGCGATGGAAGACAGCCCAAATCCTGTGCTCTCCCACATGGGACATGTGGTAGAAGCTCCTAGGGCCTGGCATAGTAGCCTAGTGGCTGGGGTCCTCGCTTTGCATGCGCCCGGGATCCCATACAGGCACCAGTTCTAACACCTGCTTCCCATCCAGTTTCCTGCTTGTGACCTAGAAAAGTAGTCAAGGATGCCCCAAAGCTTTGGTACCCTGCACCGGCATGGAAGACCTGGAGGAGGCTCTGGGCTCCTGGCTTTGGATCAGAGCAGCTCTGGCCATTGCAGCAGCCTGGGTAGTGAATCATCAGATAGAAGATCTCCTCTCCGTCTCTCCTCTGTATATTTGACTTTGCAATAAAATTTAAAACAACAACAAAAAAAAGAGGCTTCTGGCTTCAGCCTGGCCCAGCCCTTGCTGTTGTGGCCATTTGAGGAATGAATCAGCAGCTGAAGGATCTGTCTCTCTGGCTTGCTTTTTATATAAATAAATCCTTATTAACAAGATTTTCTTAGGGTTTTGGGTAGTGCCTTGCTGTGGAGCATACATGTGTTTGTATGTGTCTGCCTTGCCTTAGTGAATGAGTCTTCTCGGATCTGTGACTGCCCAGCTTGGATAAACCTGAATTATTCTTTCTTTTCCAACACTTTTTTCCTTGGGTTCAAATTTGGGATATATGAGGACATCTGATTTCACCCCAAAAGTCAGAGGCTCAGCCCACCTGCCTCCTCCTCTCACCTCTCTGTGCCTCATCCCAGACGGGGGGTCGCTGATACGACATGCAACGTGCTGGTCTTTCCCTGGGTTCCTTGACTCACCTGCCACTTCTCCCTACCACGGACACAACCCTTGTACACCCTTAGGCCTATAGGGCCTATCAATGAATAATCAGTCCACCGTTTCTATTTTTTCCAGGACAGTATCAAGTGATTAATATTTTTTTTCCTGGTTACAGGTCATATTTTCCTGCCTCATCGTTGTCTGGTGATTATTTTTACATGCCACATTATGTATTTTACAACACTGTGCCTTGTATTTATTGCAGTTCTTTAAAGAGTATCACACTTTGTTCTGGCGGGTAAATAAGCTACTGTATTAGCTATCTATACTACACGACAAATTACCCCGAAACTTTAGAGGTTTAAAACTATAAACATTTATGATCTCACAGTTTCTATGGGTCCGCAAGCTCAGCTCTGGTTCAAGGTCTCTCACAAGGCAGCGACACGCGGCTGTCACTGGGTTGCAGAACTCTACTCTGGAGCAGCTGGTGGGGGCCTCTCCCCAGGTAACTGGGTTTCCACAGAGCGAGCAGAAACAGGAGACACCAAGAGGCACACTGGAGACCAAGTGCATCTTTTTATCTCCTTGTCTTGAAAGGGACACTCCATCACTGCTGCCACACTCTATGAGTCACCACAGACGCTGCTGGCCACAGCTACTTCTGGGCCTCCCTGGGTGGGCTGAAGGTGTTTGTTAGGGTCTCCTAGAGCAGACCTAGAGTTGCCTCTAGCCCAGGCTGTTTGGTTCTGTTGCAGGGATGGCCTTTGAGGGGCCTGTGCTGGCGGGACCATCTGTCTGAAGGCTCCGCAGCTGCTCCTGGAAAGCTGGTCTTGCCCCGCCTGGAGGCGCTGCTCCCTGTGCTTGCACAGACAGCATCCACACAGACTCAGGAGCCTGTCCGTGCACCTGCTCTTCCCAGGGTCTAGCAGTCTTACTGTGATGCCTCACATCCAATTGGTTCACCATTCCCTACTGCGTGGGGGATCATCCTTCCCGCCCTACTGTCTGGAAAATACCTCCAGGAAAAATGCAAGCTGCGGTAATTTCCCCTCTCCACTTCACTCTTTTTCCAGGTACCTGCATCGCACAGCCTTTGCACAAGGTCTGAGAACCGCTGTTCCCTGTGGCTTGTCCGGCCTTCCCGCCATCTGCCATAGCAGTCGCTTGTCTCGCTCCAGGCCTAAGGCAGACTTGCCACCCAGAGTGCTCACAAAGCAACCTTCTCCATCCTGGGCCCCAGTCCCCAGAGAGTCTGTTCACTGGCAGAGGCCAGGTGACTGTTACAAACAATTAGGTCTGAGAAACACTGCATCAATCATGTGCTACGGGGCTACTAACTGTCACTTGCAATTGTCAGCTCTTCTCAAGTTACAGAAATGACATTTTTTCATTTCCCATCTATCAAAATGATGCCCTGTACATTAAATTTCAACTGAGAAACACTACACAGAAAAAAAAAAAACAGCTTAGTTGAGGTTCATTATACCTGGCACCTTTTCTTTGTTTTTAATTATATCTTTACGGGAAAAAAAACTGATTCCGAGAAAACAGAGAAATCATTAAATATCACGGGTAGACAATAAAACACCCTTAGCTCTATATAAACTAAGACAATGTCACAATGTCTTGGACACGTGTGGAAATGCAGAGCTTGATCCCTTGCAGCATTATACATGCAATGGGAGCACACACTTCAACCAAACTTCCCCAGAGAGCTCATAGGTTCACTCACACAACACGCAGACACTACAAACACAGCAGAAAACCTTTAACTCAAGGAGAAACTGTCCAGATTCTATCACTTCTGGGAAAAGGTGTGACCACGGCTACCATCTATCATGGGTCACTCAGTTTTGGGCCACTTTTTCTGAGGCCACTCACACCCATGTGGAACTGCCCCACCCCAGCCTCACTCCACAGAAGCACACAGATAAAGGCACAGAGGGAACTACAGTACCAACCCTCCATCCACAGGGAAGCAGCTACCAAAACCTGAACACAAAGGACAAGCCACGCCTCTCTGAACCAGTGCTTTGCACAGCCCTCAGCCCACCCTGCATTGCAGCTGGCCCTGAAACCTGCTGCTTGGTATCAAAAGAAAGGATGGAAGCCACACTGCCCGGGTTCCAGTCCAGGATCTAACAAAGCTCTGCTGACTCTCATGTGGAAGCCAGGCCCCACCCACCTCTGGCTGAGCACAGCTCCAGGAGTGAGGCCAAGTAAAGTCGGTGAAGAAAACCCAGTAAACCCAGGGCAACATAGAAAACAACATGACTGTTATCCAAGCTCCCTACAGCAGCAGCACACATCTCTATTAGAGGGCCTGGCATGATAGCCTAGTACCTAAATGCTTGCTTTTGCAACCACTGGGATGCCATATGAGCACTAGTTTGTGTCCCCACCTGCTCCACTTCCCATCCAGCTCCCTGCTTGTGGCCTGGGAAAGCAGCAGAGGATGGCCCAAAGCTTTGGGACCCTGCACCCACATGGGAGACCTGGAAGAAGGTAGTGGCTCCTGGCTTCAGATGGGCTCAGCTCCAGCTTCTGCAGTCACTTGGGGGAGTGAACAGCAGATGGAAGATCTTTCTGTCTCTCCTTCTATCTGTATATCTGTCTTTCCAATAAAAATAAAAGAAATCTTAAAGAAGTCTCTACATAGAGGTATGTCCCGGGGGTGGCACAGTGATGCATGGCACTTCAGATCTTAGGGCTGCCGGGCACAGTGGCGCACGCCTGTAGTCCCAGCAACTTGGGAGGCTGAGGCCAGAGGATCGCCTGAGTCCAGGAGTTCTGGGCTGTAGTGCGCTATGCCGATTGGGTGTCCGAGGTCAATATGGTGACCTCCTGAGAGCGGGGGACCATGAGGTTGCCTAAGGAGGGGTGAACCAGCCCAGGCCAGAAACAGAGCAGGTCAAAACTCCCATGCTGATCAGATCTTAGGGCTGTCACTTCTTCCTTTAAGTTTTCTTGGCCTTAGTGAACAGTGGGGTATGAATAGCATTTGACACCCATGAGGGATGCCGTAAGGATTAAATGAGCTGCCACGATGAAGCACTCACAACAGCATGCGGCACACGGCAGATGTTACCTTTACTGTCGGGAAGTTTTTCAGAATACCACAATTTATACTTATCTCGAAGAAATTCATAGCATTTTCAGAAACGAGGCCATCACCTGCCCACCTGACATGCATGTGAACGGCTTGGGGGGGGTGGGGGAGGGCTCTCCTTCCAGAGGCCAGGCCCACCTGACATGCATGTGAACGGCTTCGGGGGAGGCCAGGCCCACCTGACATGCATGTGAACGGCTTCGGGGGGAGGGCTCTCCTAAGACCAGACACTCACCTGCATGGGGGACACAGCTGCTGCAGGAGGGGTTTTCATAGGGCTGGGACTGAGAGGCGTACGAGGAATTGCAGCTGCTGCAGGGTTCGGTACTGAAAATAAACAAACAGATGAAAGCAAATAATAAATAACTAAGTAAAGAATCAACACAGCTTCATGTAGTGGGAGCTTTCTTGCCTGGTGCCCACTTAGAGATTTCCCCAGAATCACCAATGTTCTGCCCTAGCTAGGACCTGACCTACACTGAACACTGAGTCTGACCCCAGCATACAGGCGCTCGCCTCTCACTTGATCTTAGCCAAAAGGCCTAGAAGCAATGGCGCTTGCTTCTCTTCCCCACAGGTGTATGGTTTGCTGCCCCGGAGTAGTCAAGGTTCTAATCCTGGTTACTCCTGTCGTTTCATTTTCTCTCTTGCATTAAGTGTTCTGGGCCAGCGTTGTGTGTTAAGCTGCCACTTGCTGTGATGGGGTAAGGGGTGCGTGCAGCTGGTTGATTAGCTAGCATCCACTTCTGGGTAATTGATGGCACAGTGTGGATGGAAATGGAGGCTCCGCATCCCACTCTTCCAACTTCCTCCCACTCCATTCAAGTTTAACTGATAGTGCAGAATGCCTCCAGAGGCCCCACACCCGGCTCCTCCTGACTCCTCCTGTGCCACTGTACATTAACTGACTACACGAAAACTCTGGGCTCCAGAAGCCCGCTTCCTGCCTCCTGTCACTTAGTTATTTCAAACTAAGTATGTGCAAACTGTGTGTGTCCTGTATGGCTCTCTGACTGGAGGAAGAGAGCTTAAAAACCCATGAAATGAGCTTACACTTGACTTTTGGATATCGATTCATCTCATTTCTTTTATTAGGCAGGAAAAGTTGATAAACAATGTAAAAAAAACTTCTAGAGATGTGGGGTTTCATGTTTTAGACAAATGTATTTCTGGTGTAAAATGTTTATAAGTTCATCTAGGGAGATATATTTACGTATTGGGAATTTAAATAAAGGTGATTTTATTTAAAAAAGACACGCTATCCTACGTACTAATGAGTCTTAACTGTTATAATCCATGCAAGCCCCAGCCTGATGTTTCTGAATCCAAACAGATCCGCCTGCTTTAAAAATTCACCCCCCAGCAACCCAGAAGTACTGTCTGGAGGCCGACCGAAGGGAGAGCACCACAGGCCTGAGGCAGAGTTGAGCATCACCTTGAGATGCACTGTCGAAGGACTTGATGAGGGTTTTCACTGTAGGGGTTGGCTCTGAGGAAGTTGAGGACCTTCTGCTCAGCCCCATCCCTTGCCGCAAAGCTGCCAGATCTCTCTCCACAGCATTCATGTAGTTGTAGACCCGGCCTCGCTCCTCCTCTTGTCTGCAAACGACATTCAAGTCGGGGTGTTTCAACACATGGCTGAGAAAATAAACACTTCCCCTTCCCGAGCGAAAAGCATGAAAACATGCCAGCCTTTCTTTAAAAAAAAAAAAAAAAACCTGGTATCAATGGGAACAGCCAGGTTTGGCCTAGTGGTTGGGACCCCATTTAGGATGCTTGCAGCTCTTCTCTGAGCGCTGAGTTCACGTCCCACCTCCAGAGCCTGATTCCAGCTTCCTGCCAGTGCAGACCCTGGGAGGCAGCGGTGACGGCTCAAGTCATGAGGTCTGTACTGCCCACAGACGAGACCTAGACTTCACTCCTAGCTCCAAGTTTCAGCCAAGGAATCTGAGGGGCGACACTGTGGGTGAAAGTTTTCTCCCTATCTCTTTTTCTCTCTGAAATAAACTATAAATTTAGCAAAAAAAAAAAAAGCCTGTATCAGTTAAGGTCAGCATTCTGTCATAACAAGAAAAGCATCTACATGCAAGTACTGGCATCCCATGTGGGTACAAACTCTCAAGTCCTGGCTGCTCCACTTCTAATCCAGCTCCCTGTTAATGTGCCTGGGAAAAGCAACAGAAGCTAGGTCAAGTCTTTGGGCCCCTGCCACTCACATGGGAGCCGCAGAGAAGCTCCATTCTAATGGCTGTAGACTGGCCAAGCTCCAGCCATTGCAGCCATTTGAGGAGTGTACCAAGGGATGAAAAACCAATCTCTCCCTATCTCTTTCTCTCTCTCTCTCTCTCTCTCTCTCTCTCTCATTCTCTCTGTAAACTCCACCTTCCAAATAAATAAATCTTTAAAAAAACCAGATCAGTTGAGTTGATTACCTAGTCTAACACTTTCACTTCCTTGCTAAGTACTAGGAGATATTAAATTTTTCATTTTAAGTTATCCTAAGTAACTTAAATAACCACCAGGTTCTACTTTGATCTGAGTGAGGTGAGAACATTCAAGCACCACACGAGCCAAGGACCCTGACACACCGAGCGTCTCCTCCTAGGGCCAAGGAGTCTGGGAATTGCAACAGGTCCTGTGTGTGCTGTGCTCACAGACACACATGACACACAAGGACGCAGACCCAAGGTCAGAGGTTCAGAAGGAAGCTGCTACAGCATCCACACAGAATGTCTATGAAGGAAAAAGAACCCAGGCCCAGGCTGGTAATCTGAGTCTGAGAGGCGATCGGTGTGATGCCCCAACTCACCAATCCTGCCTCGTTGCTGGCCCTCTCTAATGCACGGGACAAACAGAAAAGCTCTCACCTAGAATAGGCAATTACTGGCAGAGTTTATAAACACCACACAATTATTAAACGTGTATATATGAGGACAAAAATTAAGCCAGTAGTGAGGAAAATTTGCCACTGAGAGCCATTTGGCGCTTTTGGACCATAAGGTCTCAGGTGGAACTAACTGTCATGATTGGTACTTGGGTTTTTTTTTTGTTGTTTTTGTTGTTTTTTAAGATTTTACTTATTTTATTGGAAAGTAAGATTTATAGAGAGAAAGAGAGAAAGATTTTCTGTCTGCTGGTTCACTCCCCAAGTGGCTGCAAAAGCTGGAGCTGAGCCCATCTGAAGCCAGGACCTTCTTCTGGTATCCCATGCGGGTGCAGGGTTCCAAGACTTTGGGCCGTTCTCGACTGCTTTCCCAGGCCACAAGCGGTGAGCTGGATGGGAAGTGGAGCTGTAAGGATTAGAACCGGTGCCCTTATGGAATCCTAGTGCGTGCAAGGCAAGGACTTTAGCTGCTACGCTATTGCACTGGGAACAAAACATGTATTTCAAACTAAAAATTTTGCAAAAAGAGTAGTAGAGTTTTGTGATATCTCTTAAACTGCCTGTAAGACAGATTCTCATTTTTCCTGAATCCAACCATGATATGAAAACAGCAGGTCTCATGAGGATAATGTAGACAGAAAGGGAAGAATTCTTTTTCTAAGATTTATTTTTTATTTGAAAGGCAGATTTGGAGAGACAGATCTTCCAGCCCCTGATTCAATCTCCAAATGGCTGCAGTGCCAAGAGCTGGCCTGGTCTGAAGCCAGAAGCCAGGAGCTTCATCTGATCTCTCACGTGGTTGCAGGGCCCCAGGGATGTGGGCCAGATTCCACTGCCTTCCCAAGGCCACTAGCAGGGAACTGGGTTGGAAGTGGAGCAGCCAGGACTTGAACTACTGCCCACATGAAATGCCAGCATTGCAAGCAAAGGTTTAATCTACTACACAACACCGCGACCCCAAGGGAAGACTATTTTAATAGCCTTGGCTAACCAAGCCTATTCCACGACAACGTAAGAAAATGTAACAAGGGCCTGGCGGTGTGGCCTAGCGGCTAACGTCCTTGCCTTGAACGCCCCAGGATCCCATATGGGCGCCGGTTCTAAACCCGGCAGCTCCACTTCCCATCCAGCTCCCTGCTTGTGGCCTGGGAAAGCAGTCGAGGACGGCCCAAGGCTTTGGGACCCTGCACCCATGTGGTGGGATACCCGGAAGAAGTTCCTGGATCCTGGCTTCGGATAGGCATAGCATCGACCATTGTGCTCACTTGGGGAGTGAATCATCGGACGGAAGATCTTCCTCTCTGTCTCTCCTCTCTGTGTATCTGACTTTCCAATAAATAAATAAATCTTAAAAAAAAAAAAAAAAAAAAGAAAGAGAATGTAACAAGCAGAAGTTACTGAAAAGTTATAGAATGCAGGGGCCAATGCTGTAGCGTAACACGTGACACCACCACCAGTGACATCACATAAGGGTGCCAGTTCAAATTCCAGCTGCTTCCCATTCAATCCAGCTCCCTGCTACTGCGGCCAAGTCCCTGGACTGCTGCCACCATGCAGACCCAGAGGGAGCTCCTGGCTTTGATCAGCCCAGCTCCGGCCAGAGAGTGAGCCAACGGACGGAAGATCTCTCTCCTTCTCTCCTCACTGACTGCCTTTCAAAATCACCTTTAAGAAAAAAGATCCACTGCTCTACCCTGAACCTTGAATGGCTCTCACCATGGAATGTGCATGGCTCATAAGGAAAATACTGGTTCACTGACTTACACAGACTTTCCAAATGCCTGTCATTATATTACATTTTTAAACTGCATGTGCTAGTCTCCAATGATCTCATCAGACAAGTCTTTCACCATGGCATGCTGCCAGGCCTGCGACCACAGTTACAAGTTTTCCAAACTCCTAATGCCCGCTTTGAAGGCCCTATTCCATCAGTGCACCCCACACGGCCCACAGTGGCCCTGAGTGACAGGCTCTATTACTCTCAAGAAGTGTCCACCAAACACATAATTGGGATGGTCTGTCAGTCACTGGCAAGGGATGATGGTGCTCCATGGAAACAGAAAGCAGCTCAAGGGCTTAAGTTTCACAGAGGGCTTTCCTCCAGCTGGCGCCTTGTGGAAGTCCGGGGTGGATACATGCCTGCCCACCCTGTCATGTGAAGCACTGGAAAGCATATTCCGGACTGAGATTCAGCCAAATTACTCGCTTACTCCTTCCCCAGGGACATCGTGAGGGGAGCCACCTTGTGGCAGTGGAGACCTCTAGTGCCTACAGATACACTCTGGGGCCAAGGCCTTGATTTTGATTCTTCCACTGTTACTTGTTTGCTCATCTCTGTGCAGGCAGCATAGTGACGGGGGTAAACATGTCAGCACTGTGCAAACGGTCTGACTTCATCAAGCCCCTATAGGGGTCCTGAAAACCCCCGGGAGTCTGCAGATCTTAAGGATCAGTGTTCCCCAAAAGGGTATGCTACCTCTTTTGGTCTCAACGACTGCTGAGCTTTTAGAATCCAGTGGAATGTTTCCTTTGAGGCAGGCTTTCCACAGCAGGCCCAGCCTCATGATCCAGACACCCACGTCTTATAACAGGGATGTAAAGAAAAAACAAAATGCCACCATGTACATGCATGTGGTTATAAGATAAAACAAGTGCAAGTTCCTCAAGTGGTGATGAACAAAAACTCCCTTTAAATCCTTTTTTTTTTTGTTTGCTTTTTTTCCCCCCTTTACATTCTCTATTTGGGTTTTCAAAAATACTACTTAACTAAGCCTACTGGCTATTGTCCTAGGCGTCTGGTGGCCATTGTCCTATTAAATGATTGCAATGACACCAGAAAGCAGGTGGTCTTGTCTGCATTTTAATATACAGTGTGAGAAGTTTAGGTAGTTTCCACTACAAGTTCTAAATTCCACAGGGTTAAACCCTGTAACTTGGGACCAGTGTTGTGGCATGGCAAGCGAAGCCAGCCCCTGGGACACCAACACCCCAGGCAGAAAGTCAGTTTAAATTCTGGCTGCTCCACTTGGGGCCGAGACACCTACAAATATCCTACTGGCAAGGCAGCAGGAGACAGCCAATGCACTAGCCAACGTGCTAGGTTCCTGGCTTCAGCCTGGCCCAGCTCGGGCCATTGCAGGTATTTGGAAGAGATAAACCATTGGATGGAAGATCTCTTTCTCTGTCTTGTCCTCTCTTTGCCACCCTGCCTTCCAAATAAATAAATTCAATCCTCAGTCAACGACGACTGCCCGCGTTCCTTCCATCACACCACGTCACACAACCCGGACGCACAGGTGCGTGGTGGGCTTCTCAGAACGTACTTGCGTGACTTTATTTCCTCCAGCTCTTTTGTGAGTTTCTCATTTTTCTCCTGGGCCTCGTGGAGACGGCGCTTCAGGTCGCCAATTTCTTCCTGGGCTTCCGATTTGATGTCGTTCGCAATGACCACGGCGGTCTGGAGGTCGGCCTGAAACTGGCGCCACTCCGCGGATTCCTCCTGCAGCCCAAAGACTCAAATTTTATTTCCAAAACATGGCAGTTTAGAGTCATTTCAAGGCCATTACACTTGCTTGGGACTAGACTGCCACAATGCCCCAACCTCCCAAAAATAATCTGTTTGAATCCCGAAGAAGTGTTATCAGCTATTTCTATCGGGCAATGCAACAATGATCAGTGAACTTGTGATCAAAGAGAGAAAGACTTTTCTAGCTGATCTTGCCTACTGGGACACCCAGCACTCTCAGCACCCAATAAATGTCAATAAGAAATAATGTCAGGCTTCCCTTCCTTGTGCAAGTTTCAAAGCTAAGAAATCTTACAAAAATAAACACCAACTGAGATCTACAGAGCTTTATCTCCGCAAAGCTCAGGAAGGTATATAAATGGTATGTGAACCATACAGTGACAAACTATAAATATCCTGACATCAAAAACTAACAGGGAGGAAAAAAAAAAAATCAAAAGTAAAGGAAAAGGAAGAGGAAGCCAGAAGAAAAACACAAAACTCAATATAGACACACAAAGCTAGACAAAGAATCGGTAAGAACGACACGGTCTGACGCTTCCCACAGCCATGGAGGATGCGGGCGTGGCTGGGTGCAGACGGCGGGGCAGGCCTGGGCCTCCCCGGGCACGGGGGCCACAGCTGGGCTGCGCCCGGGCCCAGCCCCCGCTCACCCCAGCAGCGATTTTCTGGCATCATGGAAGGACCAGAACTGTGAGATTAGCCTCCCCCGTCCAGCAACACCAACCTCTGCAGCACAGGAGTGACTGTTGTCGGCAAGCTCACAGACCCACGGGAAAACAACAGCTTCAGTCTGGGATACTTTACCATCAAATGACAATAATGTCATTTCCAAAATGCAATTCTTGTCTTCTGAATCCATCGTCCCTAACATAACTTACATACTCCTTGACCCAAAGCCCAGCCCCCGAGTCCTGGCTTAAGAGGAGGGCACCTGCTTCTGGTGCCAGGCCCACCAGGGTCAGCGCTGTCCTCACACCCATGGCTTGGGACGAAGCACCACAAGCTGGGGGACAATGCGTCAGAGTTCACAAAGCCGTGCTTTATGGCAACACAGCACGCAGAGAGGCATCCTACCCGAAGTCGCCTGTGCAGGGTCTTGATTTCTCTTTCCATGTCATGCTTTTGGTCCTGGAGCTTTTTAACTGTATCTGCAAAAACAATAAAATATATCTATTGTTAGAGTTGTCTTTAAGAAACAGTCACACAGGGGCTGGTGCTGCAGCATGGCACGAGAATCCCCACCTGCGGTGCCAGCATCCCATAGGGCGGAGTGAACCAGTGGAGAGATCTCTGTCCGTCTCTCCTCGGTTAATTCTGACTTTTGCAGTTTTTTGGTTTTTAATATTTATCCTTATTGGAAAGTCAAGAGACATACAGAGAGAGCGATCCTCCATCTACAGGTTCACACCCCAAACAGCCACAAAGATACAATGCCAGAAGCCAGGCGTTTCCTCCAAGTGTCCCACATGTGGGCAGAGGTCCCAAGCGCTTGACCCATCCTCTGCCGCTTTCCCAGGCCACAAGCAGGGAGCTGGATTGAAAGTGGAGAAGCTAGGACACAAACTGATGCTCACATGGGATGCTGGCATCAAAGACAGAGGCTTAGCCTATTATGCCATGGTGCTGCCCCTAAAAACATTCTTACCAATACAAACACATACACAAATAATACAAAGAGAAGTGGTATCTGTTTATGACATTCCAAAAAAGTTATCCTGCATAAACATTTTGAAACTTCGGTTTTTGGTTATTGGTTTTATTTTTATTTATTGAAACAGACAGTTCTTCCACCTGCTGATTCACATCCCAAATGACTGCAATAGGTGGTGCTGGCCCAGATCAAAGCCAGGAGCCTAGACCTCCATCTGAGTCTCCTTGCGGGTGGCAGAGGCCCAAGTATCAGGCCATCTTCCACTGCCTTCCCATGCACAGTAACAGGGAACTGGACTGGAAGTACAGCGGCTGGGAGTCAAGCCAGCACTCATCCAGGGTACCAATACAGCAGGCAGTGGCTCAATCGGCTACACCCAAACATCAGTCCCAATGCAAATGTTCTGGGGCCTGGGAAAGCAGCAGAACATGATCTGAGCACACGCACTCCTGCCACCCACGAGAGAGACCTGGAAGGGTTCCAGGCTCCTGTGTTAACACAGACACCTGCAGAGTAAACCAGGAACGGAAGACTGACCTCCTTCTCTCTCCGTTACCTGCCTTTCAAACAAGCAAAATAAATGGTCTGAAAAAGAATGTCCAGTTCGTGTTCTACACAATATTACATTTAGCTGCGCAGTAGCCTAGCAGCTAAAGTCCTCGCGCTGGGATCCCTTATGGGCGACGCTTCTAATCCTAGCAGCTCCACTTCCCATCTAGCTCCCTGCCTGTGGTCTGGTAAAGCAGTTGAGGATGCACCAAAGCCTTGGGATTCTGTACCTGCATGGAAAACCTAAAAGAGGCTCCTGGCTCCTGGCTCCAGATTGGCTCGGCTCTGGCCGTTATAGCCTCTTGGGGAGTGAACCATTAGATGGAAGATCTTGCTTTCTGTCTCTCCTCCTCTCTGTATATCTGATTTTCCAATGAAAATAAATAAATCTTTAGAAAAAAAAAACAATACTACTTTCTAAGATTTTGAGAAAATCAGTGACCGGATCACTTCCTTCCTTCTGAAGCAAAAAATTCAATCAAATCTTTTGTTAGAAACACACACACCGTTTGCTCATAACCAATGAAACAAAAATCAGCTGTTACTAAAATACAAGTTTTTAATCTTAGGGTTACTGACCTAAAGCCCAAGTTCCTTTATATGCTGAGTGAAGCAAGTTCCAGAAAAGTGGTGACTTAGTTAAATATCTAATATTCGGGGGAGATGCTGCATAAACAAACCCTGTGGGGACAAGCACTGTGGGATGGCAGGCTAAGCTGCCGCTTAGGATCCCACATCCCCTGTTTCCAGTCCCCATGCTTTGGACTGCTCTTCCTGCTAATGCACTCAATCACAGTGGAAGACAGCCCCCACCCTCGGGTTCCTGCCACCCATCTGGGACAGCCCGACGTGCCTCCTGGCAAAGTCCCAGCTGTCACGGGCGTCTGGAAAGTGATCCAACAGACAAAAAGACCGTTTTCTCTCTATCACCCTGCCTTTCAAATGAGTCTTCATTTCTTCAATAGATCATATGGAAAGCTTTATCAACATAAATCAACAACTTCTCAAATTCTTTTTGTACAACATGAATGTTTTTAGAACAATATTCATTCACTCTGCTAATGTTTAATGAACATCAATAGCATGAAAAGAATCCTCCTGGATAGAGTGCTGATATGAAGATAAGGCACAGCACAGGCCAGTCTCCTTGGAACCAGAAACA
This sequence comes from Ochotona curzoniae, assembly GCF_017591425.1. Lineage (NCBI taxonomy): Eukaryota > Metazoa > Chordata > Mammalia > Lagomorpha > Ochotonidae > Ochotona > Ochotona curzoniae. The sequence goes on along the minus strand of NW_024467101.1, from coordinate 5,777,994 downwards.
GAAAGGCCAGCCACCCAGCATTTGGGAGTTGTGCTTAAAAACACACAGGATGGGGCAGGTGCTGTGAGGCAGCACAGTAAGCCTCTGTTCGCAGGGCCTACAGCTCACATCCCCAGCTACTCTGTGCTTTCAACACTGCTCCCTGTTCATGTGCTTGGGAGGCACCAGGTGACGGCCCAAATGCTGGAGTCCTTGGCACTCAGATGGGAGATCTGGATGGAGTTCCAGGCTCCTGGCTTCAGCACGGCCCAATCCTGAGGTTGCAGGCATTTGGGGAATGAACTAGAGGACAGAAGCAGGTTCCCACTCTTGTTTGCTCTTGCTCTCTCACTCAGTCATTCTGCCTTTCAAATAATTAAACAGGGGCCCAGAGCAGAAGCCTAGCGGCTGAATCCTTGCCTTGCACACACCAAGATCTCAAATGGGCACCAGTTCATGTCCCAGCTGCTTTATTTCCTATCCAGCTCCTTGATTGCAGCCTGGGAAAGCAGTGTAGGATGGCCCAAAGCCTTGGGAATGTGCACCCATGTGGGAGATCTGGAAGAAGCTTCTGGCTCCTGGCTTCGGATCGGCTCAGCTCTGACACTGAGGTCACTTTGGGAGTGAACCAGCAGATGTAAGATCTTTCTATCTCTCCTTCTCTCTGTAAAATCTGACTTTCCAATAAAAACAAATCTTTAAATAAAAATAAATAATCAAATCTTTTAAAATAAATAATAACTGTGTCTTGGAGGGGGAAGGGAGCACGATGCTGGCACCAGCCACTCAGCCTATCACAGCTGGTGACTTAAGGAGCCCGGGAACCAATTACTTTCTGGCAAATCCTCTACTCCGGTTTATGCTGTGCCCTCATTCTAGAAGATTCCCTGCTCTCCTCTGTGTTCCAACTCTGCTTTATACAGCCTCTCTCCAGGCTACTGCCAATAGTATCACATTTCCTCGCTCATCCGTCTCTCCCCCAGGCTGATAACACTTAAAGACCGGAGCCATGCGGTCCCCATCGCTGGCACATACATGGCAGGCCATCAGAACGGAGTAGGTGTCTGAAGACAAATGCAAGCTAATGGCAACAGGAGGGAAGAAGAAAGCAATAATGGAACCACTATCCAGGCTTTTAAAAATGAGTGTTCTATTAACAGGACTTAACCACCGTCAGGAACATCTCAACTGTGCCCATTGACGTTTCCGAGAAAAGAACATTCTCTCGTGCTTCTGGTACTTAGCAGCAGGCACCCGGACAGACTTTACACTGGGAAAGCAAGCCTGCCGACACGTGCCCCTGACGCTTCTCGGGGGCTCGCCTTCCCCATCCCAGTCCCGCCTGCGACCTGCTCGGCTGGAGCCTCTGGATGCCGTCTATGCTTTTCACTTTTCACTGAATGCTTGGATCGTTGTGTTTTTAAAGTTGAGATCTTTGTCCCCAGTGGCAGACATCTGGAACCAGCAAGGGAACACAGCTCCGTGACTTGACACACAGATGAAGTCGGCGTTTCTGGCTGACTTCCTCGGACACAGATAAGGAGTACGGGATGGACACCGGAACATCGCTAATGTGGGAGACGGCAGGGAGCGCAGCTTTAGATTCTCCCCATTTACATGCGGGAAACACTTCTTCACTACGACGGGCAAGCGAGCCAAGCGCGCGGCTTCTCACGACACGCACCGACAGCTGCTCTCCTGTTTCTGACTACCAAGGACTCACTGTGGACAAAACTCAGAGAAGAGTCAGGACCGCAAGGCCCACTGCAGCTCCCTTTTCATCGCTGGCACCTTGTATGACCCGGCCATCTTCTCTCAGGCTCACCGTGAAGTCCCAGCCTCCTGGCCGAGATGCCCTCCCTGACCGCAGCGCCCGGGCGGGCTCACAGTCCTCCTGCACCCAGCCTGCTGGGGGAGGCAGAAGTGACAGTCCCAGCCGTTCTGTCCCTACCACCCTCCGTGGGAGACCACGGTTGTGTTCCCGACTCTTCTTCCCAACTCCCGCCCCAGTCTCAGCAAACACCTGGGAAGCAAACTGGCATATGGGAAGTCACTTGCTCTTCCTCACACTTTTTTTAAAAAAATTCTCAAATTTCATTCATTCCTTTTCTCTTGATCCAGAATTCACATAATCACTATGCTTAAAAGAACATCGCTTCTGAACCTGGCACACTTCACACCTATGGCTGTTCTTTTAAAAAGCAGGGGGCTGGCACCCAGCGAACGTGTCTGGACGGAATAAAAGTGCAGTGAAGGTTCCCCAGGGAGTATGACTTACATTTGACAATCACGTCTGCAGTCCATCCAGCAACAGAAAGGACTGTGTATGACACTGTGCTTCTCCTCGCTGGAAATGGGGGAGAGCAGCAGGTCTCACTGGGGGACCACTCAGCAGGCCAGGCAGGAGGGATGAAGAGCCGCAGGCCCGGCAGCCGGCTTCCTTCCTCCTCCAAGCCTCCGGGGGGCGCACACTGCCACCTGCTGGCTGCATCTCAACAGCAACTTTCATTCCACCGATCGTAACTACAATGCGATCCCTTTAACCAAGATACTTTTAGTCTAAAAGTCAGGCCAACAGCTATATTCACTACTTTTAGACCAGCCTTTTCCAAACACTGTCCCTCCTGTGAAAGGAGTGCATAATCTTTTTTCCACCAAGACTCTGTCAATCAGCCAGGCAGCACACAGACACGTGACTTCTGGGAGTGTGCAGGGTCAGAGTTCACAGTGACCTTCACTGCCAACTCATCCTAGGAACAGTCCCCGCCACACACACACAGTGTTGTCATCATGCTAATCTGGCTTTGTCCAGGGTCACATACTTCCCACTGACCTCCAAGAGAGATTTCCAGAGGAAAGGAAAAGGACAAGCGTGACAGAGGGCCAGGCGCAGTGGCCTAGCAGCGAGATCCCACATGGGCGCCAGTTCTAATCCCAACAGCCCCACTTCCCATCCAGCTCCCTGCTTGTGTGGCCTGGGAAAGCAGTCGAGGACAGCCCAAAGCCTTGGGACCCTGCATCTGTGTGGAAGACCTGGAAAAGGCTCCTGGCTCCTGGCTTCAAAGTGGCTCAGCTCCAGCCGTTGCGGTCACTTGGGAAGTGAATCACTGGAAGGAAGATCTTTTTTTTTTTTAATTTTATATTGGAAAGGTAGATATACAGAAAGAAGGAGATTCAGAAAGAAAGATCTTCCACCTGCTGGTTCATTTCCCAAGTAGCTGCAACAGCCGGAACTGAGCCCATCTGAAGCCAGGGGCCAGGAGTTTCTTTCAGGTCTCCCACCCAGTTGTAAGGTCCCTAGAATTTGGGCATTCTCTGTTGCTATTCCAGGCCACAAGCAGGGAGCTGGATGGGAAGTGGAACAGCCGGAATACGAACTGCATATGGGATCCCAGCAGATGCAAGGAGAGGATTTAGCCACTGGGTTATCAGGCCAGGCCCCTGGCTGCTCCACTTTCAGTCCACCTTCCTGCTTATGTCCTGGGAAAACAGTAGAGGACAAGTATAAATAAAATTTTTTAAATATACAATTTGGGACCGAAATGGTGGCATATTGGGTACAACTGCCACCTGCAGCTTGTTTCAGCCTCCCATAAGGACACTGGTTCGAGTCCCAACTGCTCCACTTCCAAGGCAGCTCCCTCCTAATTGACCTGGGAAAAGCAGCAGAGAATGAGTCCAGGGCTTGGGCCTTGCACCCATGTGGGAGACCCAGAAGAAGCTCCAGGTTCTTGGCTTTGGATTGGCTCAGCTCCAGCCACTGCAGCCACTTGGGTAGAGAACCAGCAGATGGAAGATCTTTCTGTCTGTTCTTCTCTCTGTAAAATCTGACTTTCCAATAAAAATAAATTTTAAAAAAAGAACTTCTCTATCTCTGAATCAAATAAAAAATAATAATTTCAAAAAGAAAAATGTGATTAGAATATTTATACTGTTATATCAGCTTTTTAATCTAGCAGTAGATAACAGACACTAATGTAAAAAATATATTTGACAGCCACACACAGTTATTCAGTGCAGAGATTTCCATAGACATCAGCATTCTTAATGTCTGCCTACCATTTCAGCATCATGGTACTTTTGAAACGCTCATTGGTTTTTAACTATGGAAGTACCACGCATGTGTAGTACACTGCCCAGTGGCTTCCTGTGGGCAGGACAGACCCTCGGCAGCCGCCTCAGCCTGAAGTAGCTGCAGAGTTGAGACACCCTGTGTGCCTGGGCAATCCACCTGCTCTGAGAGGCTGAAAGCAGGCCTTCCTTTGTGCACAGCTGCAAACTGGTAACACTGCTTCTGAGGGGCACATCTGGGGCACTGGATTGTTGAATCCGTGTTGTCCTTTAAAATCATGCTCTAAGAGGGCTGCAGCAACCCAAACACCATCAACTTCTCCTCCAACACTCCATCCCAGCATGCTGTCCCTCTTCCTAAAAAAATCTGTGCATCGAGCCTGGCTCTGTAGCCTAGCGTCTGGGGTCCTTGCCTTGCATGTGCCAGGATCCTATATGGGTGCCATTTCATATCCCAGAGGCCACACTTCCCATCCAGCTTCCCTGCTTGTGGCCTGGGAAGGCAGCTGAGAACACCCAAGACCTTGGGACCCTGCACTACATGGGAGACCCAGAAGAGGCTCCTCACACCTGGCTTCGGATCGGCCCAGCTCTGGCCATTGCACCCGCTTGCAGAGTGGGCCAGCACATGGAAGATCTTCCGCGCTGTCTCTATTCCTTTCTATATCTGACTTTCCAATTAAAAATAAATAAAACAAATCTTTAAATACATATATATGTGTTTGTGTGTATATGTATGTGTGTTTATATATACACACGCATCTGCTCAGTGAAGACTGGCATCCGTGATTCTGTTTTTCAAATAAATAAATATACAAAATAACGTATCAAACAAAAATCTGTGAATTCCAAAGGCAAGAAGGACCTTCTTGGAGCAAGTGAGGAGTGCTTACTGACAGACACTGTTTCTTTGAAAAACGACAAGAATGTTTAAAATGAATTTGTGATGATAGCTGTTAAAACATTCCACAGAAGAAAATCATCTCTCGATTAATGAAACTCCCTGTTGTCAACTTGCCTACACTAAGTGCTGCCTTAACATGCACTTCAAATGCTATTTTTTTTAAAGATTTATTTAGTTTTATTGGAAAGGTGAATATACAGAGAGGAGAGACAGAAGGAAGATCTTCCGTCCGATGATTCACTTCCCAAGTGAGCTCAACGGCCGATGCTATGCCGATCCGAAGCCAGGAGCCTCTTCCAGGTCTCCCACGCGGGTGCAGGGTCCCAAAGCTTTGGGCCGTCCTGGACTGCTTTCCCAGGCCACAGGCAGGGAGCTGGAAGGGAAGCGGGGCTGCCAGGATTAGAACCAGCGCCCATATGGGATCCCGGGTGCAAGGCGAGGACCTTAACCATTGCGCCATCGAGCCAGGCCCTCAAATGCTATTCTTAAGGCAAAAAGCTAACTTCTATCACACTACGAAGATTAACAAAAATAAACTTGAGGACAGCTGGGAAAATCAACATACTACCATTCGATGATAGAAGAAAATTATGACAAATTATACTAGATGTGGTAACAGTCCTGTGGTTACGGTGGAAATTTTTTTAGGAGTTGTACGTTGAAATATCTATGAGGTAAGTGTTATGATGCCTACAACTTACTGCCAACTACTTCAGTAAAACATACATACACATAAGGTAGGCAGAGAGTGAAAAATATTAACCACCAATTATAGACAGTGTGTGCTAGCTAAGCCAGTTCCTAATTACATACTTGCATGTTTAAATTGAAGAGAGAAGCTACATGGCTAAAAAGTTTATTCGGGATCTTCATTTTCCCCTGAAAATATATTAACATTAACCTGGTGACATAAAATTGTGTTGCAGAAATCTTGTCTAACAATCTTCTAGCTATTGCAGCAATTACCACAAGGTGTCACTCCTTCCACATTCTAAACTTTTTGAGAAACTGAAAAATGCAATGAACTTTCAAACTAATCTGAACATTTTCCAGATTTCTTCATTTAACTAGAGGAGCCCTACCAGCTCAAAACGCAAACTAGACCTGAGCAGTATGATAAAAGATTTTCAAACACAAGTTGTGACAGTTCATGTCCAAAAGACAATCCCAAGGGGAGCTCCTTCTGCACAAAGAGGCCTCAGAACTTCCAGAAAGCCCTACAGTCAACGCTCAGAAGCTGAACCAGCTAACGAGAGCTTAGAGTCGCCACGAGACATACTTGAGGGCTGTGGCAGTGACCCACTCTCCGCTGTCCATCATTCACACATCCATGTCACACATGGGTCTGGCCTAACGCTGGACCTGCCAGTCATTTCACTATGAAAAGGAACAATAAACTGGTGGATCCCAGGAGAGCTACAGCCTGAACCACAAGTCCACAAAGCTGCAATTCACAAGTCAAAAACATTACCCTCACTCTCCTTTTCCAGCTCACCCGAGCAATATCAAAACATTGCACCTTCAAACTCTGCTAGAGAAATCCAGATTGGAAGAAAACGTACTTTAATTTTTGAATGTACTATTTGGCAATAATTTCAAATTTAGAAAAACCGTGCAGAATAGGACAGGGAAACACCAGCACCAGATCTGCCTGTTGCCGAGTGTAGCCACCAGCTTCAACAGCTGCTATCTCACCCCATCGAGCTCTCTCTAAATTTTCTGGGAACCATTCGAGGGTATGCATCATGGGTGTTTACTCCTCAGACACTGAACGTCGTGAGTCCCTGAGAACAGGGATATTCTCTTCCATGACTACAGTAGTCAATTTGACGTAAATTCATGACTGACTGCACCTTTACCTCACCCACCATCCACATCTCCAGGCTGTCATCCTGCCCTGACACCAGCCCTCACACAACTAGACTCACCCAGGCGCTTAACTGGATGTGCCTGCATCGGGGACACGGGCGCAGCCACTGTCTTCTTTGACACTGGTATTTCTGAGGACCACGCCACCCGCCCCCTCCGCAGTGGAACATTCCTCACTGGGCTGTCGAAATGTTTCTCTGTGACTAACTGGAACCGTGTGTCCCGGTCCGACTGCAGCCCAGCCAGCGTCGTGTTCCGTTCCTGTGTGGCTCCGTCACTCACCCAGGACAAGTCCTACCCAGTTTTTCCACTGTGTAATTCCCGGCTATTTTTTCTGCACGCCCCGTCTCCTCACTTGCCCGTGATAAATGTCTATGGGAAGACATTTGAAGGTCACGCAACTACCCTGTTCTTCGTGAAAATTTCTACAAAGAAAAGCTTTATATTCTTCTTACAACTTGTTATCTGAGCCATCGCGGCAGTCTCCCAGACTCCGTGTGAGCCGGAAGACGGGGGCAGAAGCAGAGCCAGGCTGAGGCCAGGCACTCTGCGGCGGGACACGGCACCTTACCCACGAGGCCCAAGGTCTGCAAGCCAGCTGTGCTACTGCAGATGTTGGACTGCTGTGCCCACCACAACTGCTAACCTGTACTGCATCCCGGATGGCAAGCCAGGCCCGCACACCAACCAGCACAGGAGAACAGGAGTGAAAAAGTTCCCCCATTGCTTACTCTCTAAATCAGAAATAATAAGGTTGTCATGCAGCTTCACAGCCCGATGTTGTTCCACTTCATCTTCAAGTTCAAAGATGGTCTCCTTCATGTCACTTCTTTCTGTCTCCTTTTCTTCCAGCTCTGATCTCAGCTTTTCCAGTGTCATGTTTAAATCTTCAATTTGTTTCTTAGCTTCTTCTTGGAAGGCTCGATACTCATCTTCTACCTATGGAAAACAAATGGTGCAGATTTAGAAAAGCAGAGTTGTTCTGAAGTAAGTTCCAGAATTGAAAAACACCCTGTTTCAAACAGAACCTAAGGGTGAGTTGCGATGCGTGAACTAAAACAACCTGTGTAGTATCAGTGAAAAAGCATTTTAAAAGCACTCTAAGGACCCAGTGCTGAAGCCTACTGGCTAACGTCCTTGCCTTGTACATGCCAGATAATATATGGATGCCAGTTCTAACCCTGGCAGCTCTGCTTCCCATCCAGCTCCCTGCTTGTGGCCTGGGAAAACAGTTAAGGACGACCCAAAGCCTTGGGACCCTGCACCCGCGTGGGAGACCTGGAAGAAGCTCCTGGCTCCTGGCTTCAGATCGGTGCAGCATCAACTGTTGAGGCCACTTAGGGAGTAAATCAACCAACAGAAGATCTTTCTCTCTCTCTTTTCTCCTCTCTGTATATCTGACTTTCCAATAAAAACAAATAAAATTTTTAAATTAAAAAAAAAAGACTCAGGGACCAGAGTTGTGGCACAGCAAGTAAAGCCGCCACTGTGATGCCACCATCCCACATGGGCTCTGGCTTCAGTTCCAGCTGCTCTACTTCCAATCCAGCTCCCTGCCAATAACATAAAATCTTCTTTAATGTGTTTAAGTATAAACTGGTGCATATACTAATTTCATCAGCAACATATCACTGAACTCACCTAGATGCTATATGAGGACATTTTGGGGGAAATTCTGCCTTCTCCAAAGTTTAGAATGAAGGTATGTATTTGATTAAAGATTCATGTGCTTTTTACAAAGTGGGCGTCCTGTAACAGCTTCAGTGTGGAATTGAAAACAGAAAGCAGGGCCAGGTACAACATCCTAGTGGCTAAATCTTGGCCTTGCATGTGCCAGAATACCTTGTTGGTGCCGGTTCACATCCTGGCTGCTCCACTTCCCTTTCAGCTTCCTGCTTGTGGCCTGGCAAAGCAATGGGACCCTGCTCCACATGGGAGACCCGGAAGAAGCGTCTGGCTCCTGGTTTTGGATTGGTTCAGCTCCAACTTTTGTGGCCACTTAGAGAGTGAACCAGTGGATGGAAGATCTTTCTTTCTGTCTCCCCTATCTCTGCCTTTAAATAAAAAAAAAACGAATAAATAAAAGGAAAATGCTCTGGAGCGATGTCTTTGCTAATGTACAGCTGTTCACATGGACCTCAACTCAGATGCTCACATCTTCTTCTAATAGTATCTCTAAAAAGGAAAAGTAATCACTAAAAAGGAAAAAAAAAGCTAAATAATTAAAGTTTTCCACCAGTGACATGCTAAAAATTCTTACTTTACAAGAGCAGTGCATAAAGATTTTTAAAAATAAACAGAATGGGGCCCGGTGCGGTGGCAAAAGTGGTTAAGGTCCTCGCCCTGCACGCCCAGGATCCCATATGGGCGCCAGTTCTATCCCGGCAGCCCCGCTTCCCATCCAGCTCCCTGCCTGTGGCCTGGGAAAGCACTCGAGGACGACCCAAAGCTTTGGGACCCTGCACCCGCGTGGGAGACCTGGAAGAGGCTCCTGGCTTCAGATTGGCATAGCATCGGCCATTGCGCTCACTTGGGGAGTGAATCATCGGACGGAAGATCTTCCTCTCTGTCTCTCCTCTCTGTATATCCGCCTTTCCAAAAAATAATAATAAAAACAAATCTTTTTAAAAAAATAAATAAATAAAAAATAAACAGAATGGGGCCTGGCACGATGGCGCAGTGGTTAAGGTCCTCGCCTTGCACGCCCGGGATCCCATATGGGCGCCGGTTCTAATCCCAACAGCCCCACTTCCCATCCAGCTCCCTGCCTGTGACCTGGGAAAGCAGTCGAAGACAGCCCAAGGCTTTGGGACCCTGCACCCGTGTGGGAGACCTGGAAGAGGCTCCAGGCTTCGGATTGGTTCAGCTCTGGCCGTTGTGGCCTCCTGGGGAGTGAATCATCGGACAGAAGATCTTCCTCTCTGTCTCTCCTCTCTGTATATCTGCCTTTCCAATAAAAATAAAATAAGTCTTTAAAACAAATACAAAAAATAAACAGAATGTTAGGATTATAACCCATGTAAAAAAAAAAAAAGCCATTTCAAGGGCAGCGCCAGGGGACCCCGAGCATGTGCCATCACTGTCTCGCTGCACACCTGCCAAACAGGGGGGTTGGGGGAACAGCCTGAAGGTCACTGCCAGCAATAAATGGCAGACTTGAAGGAGCAGAAGACTCGGGAGTCAAGAATATTTTAAATTCACAAAACTCTCTGGAAAAGTGCAACCACAGCAGGGTAAGTGGGAGCAGGAACTGCTGTTCCTGCAGACTGGAACACTGATCCCCTGTCTACACCAACGTGCAGAAAAGCTGAGGATGTAAAACTGTACGCTGGCTCCGTGGGCAGGCCTGGAAAGAGGACGCAGTCTCATTCTGGCAGTAGTTTGTAAATCCAGCCCCATCCCCTCACTGGCAGGGAAAGAACGGAAGACAAGACAGTGAAAGTGACATCAGAATCCTCTTCAGTCTATTCCAATAAAGAAAATGATTCCTGGGGCTGATGCTGTGGCCTAAAGGATTAAAACACCACCTGCAAAGGCAGCAGCCCATCAGGCCGCTGGTTCGAGTCCCAGTTACTCCACTTCGGACCCAAGTCTCTGACAACGTATCTGAGGAAGCAGCAGAGGATGGCCCAGGTAGCTGGATTCATGTTTCCTCAGGGGGGTTTAGAAGGAGCTCCTGGCTCCTGGCTTTGCCCTGGCCTAGCCCCAGCTGTTGCAGGCACCTGCGGAATGAACCAGTGGATGGAAGATATTTCTGTCTCCCCCCACCTTCTAGGATTCTGCCTTTCAAATAAACAAACTAAAGACTGGAGGGGGAGGGGAGAGGAAACGCTTCTCAAGCTTTAACAAGTATCAGGGCACATACAAGGTAATGGCACAGGGACCCCGTGGCCCAACTCTGAGCACAGCTGCTGCGGCACACTGGCCCGGACCACTTCCATCTGTGAAACTACCTTGGCGATGGTGTCCTGCAGGCGATTGGCCTCGTTGCGGGTGTGGGCCAGATCTTCCTGCAGGCTGCTCGCCAGAGTCTCTGCTTTTTCCTTGTCCAGCCTCACGCTCTCCAGCAGATCCTGAATGTCAGTCTTGTCTCCGGAGTTATGGATGGAATACAGCTCCGCCACCTTCTGCTTTTCGTTCTCCAGCTGGGCCTTCAGGCGGTTCACCTCAATCTGGTCGCTGGCCACCGTGGCTTTGTACTCCTCCAGGGTGGCTGCCAGGGCCGCCTTGCCCTTCTGCTCGGACTCGATGATGCGCTCCATGTGGTGGCTGCGCTCCTTGAGCGCACCTATCATCTCCTGGGCCTCCTTGTTGTCCTGCTCCGCCATTTTCAAGGTGTTGCTTAAATGCTGCTGGACGCCAAGCAGCTGCTCCCGCTCGAAGCGGGCATTCTCTGCCAGGTCCATGTAGCGTTGCTCAAGCTCCATGTAGCGCCCGCTTTTCACGTCCTCGTCTATGACGTAGGAGATGTGATGCTCATCGAGAAGGGAGCGGAAGTACTCGATCTGGCGGCCAAAGTGCTCCAGCTTGTCGCTTTGCTGGCACAGGGACTCCATCAGGATGACCTTCTCTTCCCCGAGCCTCTCGTTCTCGCTGTTCAGCTCCTGGGTGATCTGCTGCAGGTCAGCCAGCTCCTGCAGCGTGGCCTGCAGCTCCTCACTCGTGCTGTGCTGGTTCTCCTCCATCTGGTGGATGCGCTCCGTCAAGCAGGCCACGGACACCTCGCTGGCATTGCCGCTGCTCCCCTTGCGAGAGCGCTCCATGCTGGGGAGGCCCTCCGACTCCGAGGACGACGGGGCATCTAGTGCGTCATCACTCGACGTGAGCGGCTGGTAGACCTCGCTGCACTCGCTGTCCAGGTTGTCCAGGGAGTTGCTGTGCTGGTGGTCCATGAGCGTGTTTTCATCCTGACTCAGAAGGTCCTCCACTGATCCGGGGGCAGAGCCTTCCACTGAGGAGGTCAAGGTCCCCCCGCCATCACTCTGGCTGCCCGCAGCAATCTCGGGGCTCAGGGACTGGTAACTGAACAACTTCTCTGAATGGTCCATGCGCTGCTCAAGGGAAAAGCCCAACGCGTTCAGCCTGTCCTTCAGCATTCGGTTTTCATTTTTCAGCTGGTTGAGCTCCTCACGAATGGCAGCGTTTTGTTCCTGCAACTGCAGCAAGGTGGACTCCACATCAGTGGATGGGTGAGTGACGACGGTCTCCTTCTCTGTTGATTTTTCATCACCCTCGCCATGGTCGTCCTGGATACCCAGCTGTGCGCGCATGTCGCGGAGTTCATTTCTCAGATGCAGAATCTCCACATCTTTGGTCTTGGCCAACGTGAGGAGATCCTTGACTTTGGCTTCCAGGGCGGCTTTGTCGCTGATCTGATTGTCCGACTTGGACTTGCTCATGCGCACGTCGCATTCCGCAGTGGTGCGGCTGCGGGAGCGTTTGCCCAGCACCGCCTCGGGAGCCCCCTGACCTGCCGACGGCAGCTTCTTGCTCTGGCTGAGGCGGGTGCGTTCCCGTAACCTCTCTCTGGCAGAACCGGATTCCTTAGTTCCTGTCGAAGTGCTCCGCTTGGTTGAAGAACTCGTGCCTATGTATATAAAGGGAAGAAATTAATGGAGGAATGTCAGCAAGAGAAAGACCTCCAGTTCATGCCCCACGTCTCAGGAGGTGAAATCTAGGGAATAAATTTCACAGGACTTCATGGGAATCCTGCCTGAAGGACCTATTTTCTTTAAATCTCTTGTTCATCAGAAGCAGATCATTCATTTTCTTAATTACCAATAAAAAAGAAATATACCCAAATATAGACCTGAAGACAGTACAGCATTATGGAATATGGATTACATCTCAATAGAGCTGCTCTACAATAAAAAGATATTCACATTAACTTGAGTCCAAAAGCAGGGTGCTAGGCCAATTAGCCAGGGTAGGCTGGACAAAAACGAGGTGAGGACTGGCCAGCCAGGAAACTGACTGCAGAGACAAATGGCAAAGGGGTCCAAAGCTGACTGAGAAGGGAAAAGTGGCTTCAGAACAAACCAAAAATCTAAGGGGCCCTCAAGAAACACAAGAATCTGTGACCCTGGAAAAGGCCTGAGAGTTTCCATGCATGCCACAAAGACAGCTGCCCCAACAGGAACTGCAAACCTAGCTAACAATCCCCAGCATTCACTGCACGCACTCACACTGGCCCTCTCACATGCTAACAAGGAAAAGCCTCACTGAACTCCCAACGACCATGGTATCAGCATCCCACTGGCCAAAGAGGGCCAGACAGCTCACCAACATGCCACAAGTCATAAGTAGACCAAACAAGACTGAAACCCAGGGCCCGGCGTGATAGCATAATGGTTAAGGTCCTCGCTTTGAATGCACCCCAGGATCCCATATGGTCACCAGTTCTAGTCCCAGCAGCTCCACTTCCCATCCAGCTCCCTGCTTGTGACCTGGGAAAGCAGTCAAGGACGGCCCAAAGCCTTGGAACCCTGCACCTGCGTGGGAGACCCAGAAAGAAGTTTCTGGCTCCTGCCTTCAGATCAGCGCAGCGCCGGACATTGCAGCCACTTGGGGAGTGAATCATCAGATGGAGGATCTTCCTCTCTGTCTCTCCTCCTCTCTGTCCATCTGTCTTTCCAATAAAAATAAATAAATCTTAAAAAAAAAAAAGACTGAAACCCATATAGTCCAGTTCAGGAATCTGTACCTTACCCATCTGACACCATTTCTCTGAATGTCAAAAAACAGTGACACATAATGCTAACGCATGAACCGTGCCTGCATGACCCACAGTCTTGCTTAAATGCTTAAATCTTGGAGCCAATGTTGTGGAGCAGCAAATTAAGCCACCACCCTACAACACCAACAACCCATATGAGCTCCAGTTCAAATCTGGCAGCTCTGCTTCTCACCCAGCTCTCTGGTAGTGTGCCTTGCAAGGCAACAGAGACAGTGTGAGGAACCGAATCCCTGCCACCCACACTGGACACCCCGACAGAGTACACATTCTGACCCAGCCTTGGCCACTGTGGCCATTTAGGGAGTGAACCTACACCTGGAGAATCTCTCTCGTTGTTTTGCAAATAAATACATCTTTAAAAAAAGGGTGGGAGCAAGGTTGACATTGTGGATTAGTGTTTTAAGCCAGTACCTACAATGTCAACATCCCATATGAGCACCAGTTCAAGTCCTAACTGCTCCATTTCTAATCCAGCTCCCTGCTAATGAGCCTGGGAAAGCAGCAAAAAATGGCCCAAAAGTGTTAGGACCCCTGAAACCACACAGGAAACCTGTCGGCGTTCCTGGCTTGCTTCTGGCTCTACCTGGCCCAGCAATGGGCTGCTGCAGTCATCTGGGGAGCAAACCAGAGGATGGAAGATCTCTCTATGTATCCCCCTGTCTATGTGTATCTGTTCAAACAAATAAATATAAAGAATGGAGAAGGGGAAAGAAATTGGTAACAGAAGTCAGACAGAAGCTATAGGATTAGGGGAAACAAACAAACAAAAAAAAAATGGAGGTCAGAAGAGGAAAAGATGGTACAACTTCCCTTCTCCCAACTTTAAACCCTTTCCCATCTCTACCATCATCCACAACTGAACGAAAAGCCAGTCCGTGAGTCTTGTGAATCTCTCAACAGCGAAAGGATAGGAGAGACAATGAGGGAAAAAATTAACAATGCTCCAGCTGAGCCAAGAGGTTTAAAAAAAAAAAAAAAGCAAAGGGAGAAACACACACACACACACGCCAACACTGTGGTACAGAGGGCCAGGTTACCACAGGCCACACCAGCATCTCGTGAGTCCGTTCCAGTCCTGCTCCACTGTTATTCGAGCTCGCTGCTAACGCACGTGGGAAAGCAACGGGAGCTGAACAAGTGCTCGGGCTCCCGCCCCACACAGGACACAGTGCAGCCCACGGCAGTCTCCTGAATTCTTAGCTCATGTGCTCTGGCTTTCCTCCTCTCCCTCAGGCTGCTGGATTTCATCACACCAACACACTGCCTGGTATCTCAGATTATTCTATTTCTTCATCACAATAATACACCCCCCTAAGGGGAAGTTAAAAAATTACTTTATCCATTTGAAAGTCAGAGTTATAAAATGAGGGAGAAGGAGCTAGAATTGTAGTGTAATGGATTAAGGAGCATCCCGCACCTCCGGCATCCCATGTTGGTGTCAGCTGAAGTCCCGGCTGCTCCACTTCTGACCCAGCTCCCTCCGAATGTCCCTGTGAAAGCAATGTGAGATGGCCCAAGTTCTCAGACCTCAGTACCCACACGGGAGACCCAGAGGCTCCTGGCTCCGGTCTGACTGAGCTCCGGCTCTTGAGGCCATTTGGGGAGTGAACCAGGATGGAAGATCTATCTCTGTAACTCTGCCTTTCAAACAAATAAATCTTTTTAAGAGATAAAGATAAGTGACTGAGACAGAGTGGGCTGTGGGGGACTGGACTGGAAGTGGAGCAGCCAGATCTCAACTCTGCGGTCCAACACAGACAATGTGATGCCAGCATCACGGACGACGCGATGCCATTGCACCACAACACCAGCACTCTCGCACTACAGCTTAAGGACCTGGTAAAAAATGGGACTCAAGTAACCATTTACAGAGCAGATGAACACATGGCCTTTGGCAAGACACTTGAGGTTCCTAAATGCCGCCTTCTCATCTCTACGGTGATAACAGCAGTCTTTACCTCACGGAGCAGGAGTGAGGATAAAGAGATGATGCCAGCAAAAAGCAAGGCTTCAATTTAGACTCTGGCTAATCACACACCACCCCTTCTTTTCCTCTATAACTCTGCCTTAAATAAGTAAAACACAAAAGTGGTGAAAATAAATAAGTAAATCTACAGATAAATCAATACACAAAAACTGGGCATACAAAGAAATGTATGAAATTGTTTCCAAAGCTGCAAACTAGGAAACGGAAAGCTTAGTAAGAGATATAGTGGTGGGTGGGTGACTTAAAACAAAACAAAACAAGACAATTCAGTGGTGATGCAAGGGAACCTCAGAGCGTTCGACGTAAGGTGGGAATTTAGGGGACAGATCAGGACGCCCATCACTCGCACCAGAGTGTCTAAGTTCCCCATGGGGCTAAATTCTGGAATATAGACAGTGAGGAGGGCTCAGTGATATGGGACACTTGGGCTGAATCCCCAACTCCCAGCCTCCATCCCAACCCAGATCAGCCAAGCCAGGGCCGGAACTCAAAGACTGAACCAGCAGACTGTTCAATCTGTCTCTCTCTCCCTCCCTTTTCCTCTCTTTCTCTCTCTCCCCCCTCCCTCCCAAATAAAACTTAAACAAACAAACAAAAAGCACAGTTCCCAGGAACCTTCTAAAACCTCCTCCTACATCAACTTCAATAAACACAGATCCAAACAAAACCAGTAAAACCTGCATTATTAGACTGGCTGAAAATAGATATTTATTGAATAATTAGTATTTAAACACTACTAATCATTATAAGAAATGGCAATGGTATTTTAATTATGTGGGGTTTTTTTTTTTAATCCTTTGATTTCTTTCAAAGCCGGAATTGCAGAAAGAAACAGGTGTCTTTCACTGGCTGGCTCTTGGCCAGGAGCCAGCAGCTTTTCCCAGGTCTCCCTCATGGGTTCGGGTGCCTAAGCTCTCCGGTGACCCTTCACTGCACTCCTAGATGCACTAGCAGGGAGCTGGCTCAGAAGTGGGCAAGCCAGAACCCAAACCAGCAGCCATATGGGATGCCGGCAGCACAGGCGATGAATTAACCCAATATACCTCAACACTCGCCCTGTAATTATACTTTTAAAAGATCCCTTATCTTAGGCAGTGCTGTAGCACAGTGAGTTAAGACTCTACTTGGGATGTCCACATCCTATTAGGTCTCTGCCACCCCCACAGAAGACCCAGATGGAATGTCAGATTTCGGTTTTAGCCTGGCCCAGCCCTGGCTGTCGCACCCATTCGGGGAATGAACCATTAGATGGAAGAACTCGTGCTTTCTTTCTCTCCTCTCTGTTACTCTACCTTTCAAACAAACAGATATTTTAATAAAAGAACACTTACCTTTCAAAAACAATAAAAAACTTTAATGGAAAAAAATACAGAATTATAGAATTCTGGAATTTGATTCAAAGTAACTATAGGAAAGGTGGGCATTAAAGATGTGAGACCTTGGAACAATTATGATAGTCTAGTGACTTGCATCCCCTGAGATTCCATATGAGTGGGATCCCAGTTCATGTCCTGCTGCTCCACTTCCCATCCAGCTCCCTGCTTGTGGCCTGGGAAAGCAGTCGAGGATGTTCCAAAGCCTTGGGACCCCACACCTGCAGGAAGAAACTCCTGGCTCCTGGCTTCAGATCACCTCAGCTCCAGCCATTGCAATCAATCATCTGGGAAGTGAATCAGAGGATGGAAGATCTTTCTCTTTGTCTCTCCTATCTGTGTATTTGCCTTTCCGATAAAAATAAATCTTAAAAAGAAAAAAGATGTGGGCCCTGGGCCCGCACCATGGAACAGCACCCCAAAACCAACACACTCCACCCAAATGAAAAGTGGTGATGTCTGACCGTACCTGAGCTGCTCTTGGACTTGGTCTCCACGGTGGTCATGGCCGGGACGGACACTGGGGCTGCTGCAGAGGGACAGGTGCTCTTTTTTCCTTTGACACCATTAGTCACAGTTATCCCACCAGTCATCCCAGCTAAAAGGTCATCATTGCTCTTGGTCTAGGAGCCACAGGAAAAAAAGGGAGAGAGGAAGAAAGACCAAAAATTAAACAATATCCTGAGACTAAACAAAGTTGTTGAAATCTAAAATTCTGCAAAGAGTTTCTGAAGGCAGGCAATACGTCCCAGGATGTGACAAAAACCATCTATGTACAGGTTTATAAAGATGCACACACTTCTTTTGAAAATACTTAATCTCCATGTAGTCAGACTAGGGGCACCTGTCGCTGTGCCACTCCCACCGCAGGCACTGAGGGACAGGAAAAGGCATCATCCTTGCCCCAGGACGTGATTCACACACGGGGACTCGCTGGGTGGGACTACACAGGCCGACTACACAGAAGGCCCCAGAAAGCACCATCCTGCTCTAGAGAAATTTTATTGACAGTAAAACATTCTTCATGACACTACAGTGAACCAATGATGAACCCAATATCTAAGTTTGTTATTTTATTTTTAAGGACTGGTGACATAGTAATTAAAAAAAAAAAACCTAGAGACATAATACTAAAGTTAATAGTCTATCTAAATGATCATGCTTCTTGGAAAAGACCCTGCAATATTCATAACTTGCAAAGATGGTTTGAAATATGAGTTCTCAAAAAAGAAAAAAAAATACAGATAAAGCGATTGGCTACAAAATTACTTAAGCAAAATGTTATTTTAATTTTTCCTAGAAATAAAGGAAAACACAGAGGAGTTAAGGATTTGTGAAATTAACTCAAAAGGTTTCCTCATTCAAGGTGAAGGTACAAATTAAGCCACTGATTGAAATACTGCCTTCCAGGCCGAGCGCAGAAACCTAGTAGCTAAACTCCTTGCCTTGCACGCACCGGGATCCCATATGGCCACTGGTTCATGGCCTGGCTGCTCCACTTCCCATCCAGCTCCCTGCTTGTGGCCTGGGAAAGCAGTGGAAGATGGCCCAAAGCCTAGGGACCCTGGACCAACATGGGAGACGTTGAGGATGCTTCAGGCTCCTGGCTTCGGACTGGCAGAGCTCTGATTGTTCTGGCCACTGTGGGAGTGAACCAGCAGATGGAAGACCTTTTTCTCTCTGTCTCTCCTCTCAGTAAATCTGACTTTCCAATAAAAATAAATAAATCTAAAAAAAAAAAAATTCTGCCTTCTGTCTACAGACCTATTCTCACATCTTTAAGCACCTTAATCATTAGAAATTCATTGCTACAAATTGGAATGATTCAGAATTAATTTGTAAAATGTCTTCCGGTTCTGAACTTCATCACCTCCACACCAGACAGGTGTCTGTTTCTGGCATTTAACTGTCAAAGTGCTACTACGCACCACAGCGTCATCAGGCAGGTGTGACCACACAGAGAGTAGTCTGAGGAGCCTCCAGAGGCTCACACACTAACAGCTCAAATCCTGAAACTTTTTTAAAGATTTATTTATTTTTATTGGAAAATCAGATATACAGAGAGGAGGACAGACAGAAAGCAAGATCTTCCATCCAATGATTCACTCCCCAACCAGCCGCAATGACTGGAGCTGAGCCAATCCAAAGCCTGGAGTCCAGGGCCTTTTCCAGGTCTCCCACACAGGTGCAGGGTCCCAAAGCTTTGGGCCGTCCTCGACTGCTTTCCCAGGCCACAGGCAGGGAGCTGGATGGGAAGCGGGGCTGCTGGAATATGAACCAGCGCCCATATGGGATCCTGGGATGTGTAAAGCAAGGACTTTAGCCACTAAGCTACCATGCCAGGCCCAGACTCCAGAATCTTATGTCAATGGGTTAAGGAGGGACACTAACCCAACTATGTATGGTATGTGAAGGTGGATCCCTGGAAAGCTGACTGGTTACAGAGTCAGCTGTTAGGGTGGGAACCCTGTGACCAAACCAGGTGGCTTCCCAAAACACACACTCCCTGTCTCCCTCTGCTTCCTCATTCTGCTGGCCCCTCCTTGCATCCAAAGCCAAACCAGTGGGGCTCACCAGACTCTGGACCGTGATCATCCAAAACCCATGAGCTAAAATGAACCTGCTGAGTATACTCTCTGGAACTTGCAGCAGTGAGGAATAGCAGACCAAAAAGATGTTAGCTTGTTTAAGAGAAGGGGAAAAAACTTCATCAATGCTCTCAAAGAATGAAATCAGATGAATGGGAGTTGTCACATTATGATAAATTTAAATTATATCAACAGGCAGGGAGACAATACATTAATCATGAAGGGCTGTTCATATTTTCTAAGACTTGCTCCTAGGGCCCGGCACCGTGACCTAGCAGCTAAAGTCCTCGCCTTGAACACGCTGGGATCCCATATGGGTGCCAGTTCTAACCCCAGCAGCTCCACTTCCCACAGGATCCCATATGGCCACTGGTTCATAGCCTGGCTGCTCCACTTCCCATCCAGCTCCCTGCTTGTGGCCTGAGACGACAGTCCCAAAGCTTTGGGACTTGCACCCATGTGGGAGACCCGGAAGAGGTTCCTGGTTCCCAGCTTCAGATCGGCGCAGCACCGGCCATTGTAGTCACTTGGGGAGTGAATCATTAGACAGAAGATCTTCCTCTCTGTCTCTCCTCCTCTCTGTATATATGACTTTGTAATGAAAATAAATAAAAATAAATCTTATTAAAAAAATCAAAAGCAACCATTTTTTAAAAAAAAAGACTTGCTTCTACTGACAAACACTAGCCATCAACTATGTTAAAAAATGGCAAATTCAAAGTAATCCCTGGGGCCAGTGTCATGGTATACTGAGTTGAACTGCTACCTGTGAAGCCAGCATCCCGTGGGCACTGGCTGGGAGGCTGGCAGCTCCATTTCCAATCCAGCTCCCTGTTAATGTGCCTGGGAAAGCAGTAGGGAGTGGCCCCAAGGACTTGATCCCTGTCACACACATGGGAGACCTGGCTACAATTCCAGGCTCCTGGCTTCATCCTGGGTCATCCTGGGAATCACTGTGAATGAAAGATGGCTAAAACTCTCCTGTCTCTACGTAACTCTACCTTTTAACTAACTAAATTAAAAAAAGAAAAACTGTGAGGAGTGGGGGGGCGGCTGGGTGTTTAATGGCTCAGGTGCCTGCAGCGAACACTGGAATGCAGTCTCACATTTGATGGCACGTTCTCACTCACGCAGCTCCTGCACTGGGTTCCTGCCGGCCATGTGGGAGACGGACCCAAGTTCCCAGTTCTCCATGCTGGCCCAGCCCAGCCTCAGATGCTGTGGGTATCTTGGAAATGAACCAGTGGATGAAAACTAACTCTCTTTCTGTCTCTCAGAAAACACAGAAAAGCTGAAGGGGAAAAGGCCCAAAAGAAAACTAGCAAAATGACAATCAATGTATACACGCACACACACACAGCTGGTTCACAACATACACATTAAGGTATCACCTGTCACCTCTCCCACGGGCGAAAGCAGAGAAGTCTGACAACACATTCTTCTGCGAAGGCTGTGGGAGACAGGCACCTCCTCAACAGCTCGTGGGAAGGCAGGCCGAGACACGCCTGATGAAAGTGGAAGAGCCGACAAAGCTCACACACTGACCTTTCCCCAGCAATCCTACCTCTAGGAATTCAACTCACCTCATACCTCTAAGAATACAAAATACTTATAATACTTATACATAAGCTTGTTCACGGAAACAGCTCTTCATGCAAAATACTGCTACACTCAGATACCAATCGTGGAAAAGCACAAACGGTACATTTTAATACATGACGTATTTAACTACCAAAAAAATGGTCATGATTGCCAATGTGGTGTAATGGGTTAGGCCATGGCCTACAATGCAGGCATCCCGTATGGACACAGCTGCTCCACTTTCAATTCGGTTCCTTACTAATATATTTGAGAAAGCAGCAGAAGATGGCCCAAGTCCTTGGGCCCCTGCCACTCGTGGAAGACTGAGATAAAGCTACAAGATCCTAGCTCCACCCTGGCCTAGTCAGGGCCCACACAGACATTTAGGGAGTTAACAATTTTTCAAGTTTACACTTTTTAAGGTATAAACAGATACTAAACTTCAGTTGATAGATTTAGTTCCTGCAGTGATATGAATGAGCAAGTCTGAAACTATTTTCCATATATTCTAGGGTTGAGAATCTAATTACAGTAGTCCCCGATTACCCGCAGGATATAAAGTTCCATGATTATCACGGAATGCCTGAAGCCATACATAGCAATAAACTATATATTTGCATATAATCTTTTTACATACACATACCTTGATAGAATTTATAAGATAAACACTGGAAAACATTAAGAGCAACAACTAATAAAACAGAGCAATTAACACAATATACCATAATAAAGTTACATGAATGAGGTCTCTGCCACTCGGAGTGGGTTATTTGAGGGGCCAGCGTTCCGGCACAGCAGGATATGGGCAATGGTTCAAGTGCCAGCCCCCTGCTGACGTACCTGGGAAAGCAGGAGACTATGGTCCAAAGCAGCCATGCAGTGGACCCAGGGGAAGCTCCAGGCTCCTGGCTTCAAACTGAACCAGCTCCAGCCATTTGGGGAGCGAACCAGCAAATGCAAGACCTTTTTCCCTGTGTCTTTCCCTCTCCCCCTTTCCGTAACTCTGCTTTTCAAATACTTCTTTCAAAACAAGAAGTTTGGATGTGAGGGCGATCTGGCTGCGACATCTGTCACCCCATTGATCGCCAGGGTTGATTCGGCTGATCTGGCTGGCTAGGCGGGGGTCCCCTTCCTCCCTCACCGCTCCATGTGCGTCCCTCCCGAAGCAGCGTGCACGGTCGAAGAGGACGACCATCCCCGCTAGAGGAGGACCGGTCATCGGTCAAGGGTACATGAGTAGCTGCGCTCCCCTGCTAGAATCTCCAGACAAGCTCTCAAAAACAAGAAGTTTAAGACAATAGTTACTTCTGGGGAGAAGAGAATGGACAGTGAATAAGCATGGGCCAAAGGAAGACTTCTGAGAGAAGGCCGTTCTGCTTCCTGAGCTAGGCAGTGGGTACAGGCTATGTTCACTGTGTGACAATTCATTAAGCACATCTGCATTCTATGAACCGCTCCAGATGTGTTACACTTCAACAAAAATATAAAAACAAAATTAAGAAATGGACCTACATTGTAGCACAGTGAGATGAAGCCACCACTTGGGATACCCCACCCATACTGGAGTGCTAACTGATGTCCTGGCTGTTTTGCTAATGCCCTCGCACCTGGGCACCTGCCACCCAGGGCAGAGACAAATGGAGTCTCTCACTCCAGCTGATGCAGCCCCTGGGGAGTAACCCAGGAGATGAGAGTCACCTCAACACCTTGTCATTCTGCCTTTCAAATCAATTTTGAAACACTCTGTACTTTCCAACTTGTGTTTTACACTAAACTACTTACAGAATCCCTGGGGACTCTGTACACTTTTTTTATTCTTTTTATTTTTTTTTTTTAAGATTTTATTCTTATTGGAAAGTTGGACATACAGAGAGGAGAGACAGGAAAATCTTCCACCTGTGGCTTCACTTCCCAAGCAGCTATAATGGCTGGAGTTGAGCCAATCCTAAGCCAGGAGCTAGGAGCCTCTTCCAGGTCTCCCAAGCGGGTGCAGGGACCCAAGGCTTTGGGCCATCTTCAACTGCTTACCCAGGCCAGAAACAGGGGGCTGGATGGGAAGCAGGGATTAGAACTGGCACCCATATGAGATCCTAAGCGTGCAAGGCAAGGACTTTAGCCACGAGGCTACCACACTGGGCCCTCTTCATTTTTGCTACAAAATGTTATAAACACATGGGCATTCCCATACAAACACCTGCTTCCCAACAAACAGTCCAAAAACATGCAGGAATGAATTTTTAGCTTACTTAACTAATGTGAAATTCAGATAATTTGGTTAAAAAAAAAAAAACATCTCCAGATACAACTAATACTGCAACCAGGTAGACATGATTCTCAAAGTCAAGTTCAAGTTACGTAAGCGTGCATCTTCATCTCAAATGTTATGACTGGTCTTCAAATTTTGGCTTTTCAGTTTCAGAGCTGGTCTGCTTGTACGACAGATTATACTCAGCAGGGACATGGTCACAAATAACTGTTAAGAGCTGCCAATTATTTAATATTGCAACTGAAGGTTATTAACTCTCAACTGTTTTGGGGGGGGTCATTCTTGGTGTAATGAAAAAGCATGCCATGGGCCCGGCGCGGTGGCGCAAGTGGTTAAAGGTCCTCGCCTTGCACGCCCGGGATCCCATATGGGCACCGGTTCTGATCCCGGCAGCCCCGCTTCCCTTCCAGCTCCCTGCCTGTGGCCTGGGAAGGCAGTCGAGGACAGCCCAAGGCTTTGGGACCCTGCACCCGCGTGGGAGACCTGGAAGAGGCTCCTGGCTTCGGATCGGCATAGTATCGGCCCGTTGCGCTCACTTGGGGAGTGAATCATCGGACGGAAGATCTTCCTCTCTGTCTCTCCTCTCTGTATATCCGCCTTTCCAATGAAAAAATAATAAAAATAAATCTTTAAAAAAAAAAAAAAAAAAAAAAAAAGAAAAAGCATGCCACTTTCACAAGTGTGAGCACGACCACCAGAACGGCACATGCGTTCTGCGAAGCGCAGGTGAGGACCACCTCCCCACAGAAGGCCATCCCCACACAGGCCCAGAGCCATGGCTTCTGACGACAGTGGGGATCCTTGCCCTCTGCTCCCTGTGCTGCAGTGCGTCTGTGCTTTCACAGGGCTCCGGGCAGCAGAGCGCTGACCTGGAGCAGAGCGGTCCTTCTCTGCACCTCGGCTAGAGCTAGCCTGCAACAGTACCCCAGAGGACAGGGAGGAAGCAATGCGTGCCCCGTGCCCTGCCACCATAATTAAAGTGTCATGAGGACAGCGCGCGGTGACAGATAAACAGGCGTGGGTGTCCACACACAAATGGCTGAGTATGTGCACATGGTATCTAAGTCATTGAAAGTCAAACACCTCATCTGGTTAATCATCACACCACAGCGGATACAGGAATTCAGGCTGTGGGAATTATCTATGGAAAAGGAAAACTTAGAAACACCAGTCTAGGGAGTGTTCAAGACAGACAGAGGGAGATCAGAGTAGTAGATGAGTGGGGCAGGTTTTACTTCCTTGTTTATCTGCAGAGCAACAAAGCAAGGGAGAAGCACTGAGATGGAGAGACCTTCCACCATAGGTTCACTCCCCACGTGGCTGGATCAAGCAGAAGCAAGGAGCCTTGAACTCCATCCAGGCTGCCCCAGGGGACCCGAGCACCTGCACCACATTTTGTTGCCTCCCCAGGCACATTAGCAGGGAGCTGGACTGGAAGCAGAGCATCCAGGACTGAACTGGCACTCTGATGAGACACGCTAGTGTGTCAAGCAGCACCTATTGTGAGGTAACACCAGTCCCTCTGAGTTCTTTAATGTTTTCAACTTGTCTGTTTATTTTCCCATTTTCTTCTTACTTCAATTTCTATCCAATGGTCTTGTTATGAGAAAGCAATGACTTACACTAGGCAAAGAAACACTCATACACACACAGACTTAAACAATCCTGCCAAGACAGCACAAAGCTTTCAACACCTGGCATGTGCTGACAAGAACAGATATACCATCTTCACTTTACAATGGAAAGGTACTCACTCTTCAAGTTCAAACCACCAGCAACTCCAGATCCAAGCTGCAGAAGATGTGATGTGCTGCTGTGCGCATGCACCAAAGTAAACCTGCAGACACTGCTGCCACTGTCGAGGCAGAGCGAGGCAGAGCGAGCAGAGCAAGGCAGAGCCAGGCTGAGCGAGGCAGAGCCAGGCAGAGCGAGGCAGAGCGAGGCAGAGCCAGGCTGAGTGAGGCAGTGGCGTGCAGCAAATGCCAGCGCTTCAACTTGTTCTTCCAGTCACGGAAGTAACAGGTCACCCAGCCACAAACGCCTCCAATCCCAAGACTCCTGGCATCTGAGTAACCAGTCAGGTCAGAAAAATGCCACCTGCCTTACTCCAGTGAAGGCACTGCCACCAAGGAAATGAGGTCACTCAGAACATGGGCTCAGACCAGACGGGAAGTAGGGCAAAGGTCTGCTCCAGGGACCATTCTCCAGGCCACGGCATGACATCTAGCAGCATGCTAGGACTGTACCTAAGAGACAATCTGCTAGACATCTCGCAGCCCACGGACTGATCAATTCCAACGACCTGGGCATAGACAAACTGGCGTTTCCTGCTACACCTTTCAACGCATATACAAGAAAGTCTTCCATCAGCGGTCCTTTCAGATGATTTTTTTTTTCAGATTTATTTATTCCTATAGGAAAGTCATATATAGAGAGAGAAGGAGAGGCAAAGAGTAAGATGTTCTGTCCAATGATTCAGTCCCCAAGTGGCTGCAACAGCTGGAGCTGCAAAGCCAGGAGCCAGGAACTTTTCCAGGTCTCTCACATGGGTGCAGAGTCCCAAAGTTTTGGAACGTCCTCGATTGCTTTCCCAGGCCACAAGCAGGGAGCTGGATGGGAAGCAGGACCACTGGGACATGAAGCAGTGCCCATATGGGATCCTGGCGCATGCAAGGCAAGGATTTTAGCCACTAGGCTATTGTGCCAGGTCCAAAATGCTTCTTAAAATAATTGAGCCACCATCTATTAAGGTCCTGCCTTGAATAAAAGGCTTTCATTAAACAGATTACATTTCATCTATTAGATCTGCAGAAACCCCCTCCTGGTCTTTGGCACCCAAAGTTTACTCGGAACGCCACACCCCTCAAGCAAACAAGTGCAGAACGAAGGCTCTCTGGCCTGAGAAGGAAGCTTTCCTGTCCCGTAAGCGCTCACTGTTCCACGGGCACAGATCTACGGAGCACAGCCTGCACGGTAGCTCCTGGTAGCCCACAGCCTCCTTCGGTAACACCCATGCTAGGACCAACAAGACTAAAGTCGCCTTCTCAGAGAGTACAAATAAACTCTGCTCTCAGCAGATTA
This sequence comes from Ochotona curzoniae, assembly GCF_017591425.1. NCBI lineage: Eukaryota > Metazoa > Chordata > Mammalia > Lagomorpha > Ochotonidae > Ochotona > Ochotona curzoniae. The sequence goes on along the minus strand of NW_024467101.1, from coordinate 5,751,559 downwards.
ATATCCCCCAGTTTAAACTAGGATTAACACTGGAACCCCGTCAGGAAAACAGGAGTTTATGGTACAGAAGTGTTGCGTGGGGTGAGAAAGAACAGTCTTTGTCTCATGGACACGGTCCTGACGCTCGCCCTTGGAGACGTGGTGCAAGTACGTTTTTCATTACAACTTCCTGCACCAGACACACTATTGACCTTCCTGAGACTGGCTGCTTTCCCACTACCCCAGGACACGCGACGCCGTCCACGCCCGTGAGGCCGACTCCACCTCTGATTCACAGCAGTGTACTGCCCTAGCTAAGGCAGGGGCTGCATTCTCTCCTTCACACATAAGCCAGCTGCGTGGGTTCATTCATACAGATAGACCAAAGTCACGAAGGAGGTCCACCACCTCAAGGTAGACTAGCTTCAAAGGCCACAGGCTCCCAGCACGGGTGGAGCTTGCAGCCTCGCTGACGGTCAGGGATTAAAGGTGACAGCATCCTAGAGTCACCCTCAGAACAACCCGGTGTGGATTCAAATACCTTGGACAGGGCTGCTGCTGTGCCAGGTTTGACAAGCTTGCCTCCAGCAGGTGCCGAGGAGTTGTTTTCCGGTTTGACCTTTTCTACGGTTTGCGTTTTGCTGACCCCAGACACTTTAGGCGCTGAGCCGACACTCCTGCTTGCTTTCTTCATTCTGGGCTGCCTCTTCGTGATGCATTGACAAGCAAATCTGCAGAAACAAACAGCGTGATGCTGAGACTCAAACTGGAAGAAAGCATCTTAGAAATAGCTTTGTGAGGACTTTTTTTTTTACTTTGTGAAACAACACTTGGAAGGGAGAGGCCATGACGGGAAGACAGAGGCTGAGAAACCCTTCGGCTAGCCTGTCAGGATGTGCCTATCCCCAAGGCACATTAGTCTCTGCATTGATTATTTACAATTACACAGTACGCCCTACTTGATCCAGGAAAAAGAGGACCCCAACCTCTAACAGAACTGATGAGCAACAGCCCGGGGGCCAGCACCTCCAGCATTCAATGACATATTCACTAGCCTGGTACTGTATTTTTTTTTTTTAATTTATTGAATTTTATGGGTAAGTCAGGTTTACAAAGAGGAGGAAAGACAGAAAGATCTTCCATCCACCAGTTCACTCCACAAGTGGCCAAACCACAGGAGCTGAGCCAATCCAAACCAGGAGCTTCTTTCTTCCAGGTCTCCCATGCTGGTGCAGGGTTATAAGGCCTCGGGCCATCCTTGACTGCTTTCCCAGGCCACAAGCAGGGAGCTGGATGGGAAGTGGAGAAACCGAGACAAGAACCGGCACCTATAGGGGATGCCGGTGCACACAAGGCGAAGACTTCAGCTGCTACACTACCGCACTGGGCTCACAACCGGCAATTTGCATGGTGCAGCTGTTTGCAGGTGACCGGACTTGCCCAATTCTCCAACAAAGCCCTAATTTCGAGTGTTTGTTGTGCCCACACACAAGCCAGCAAGAGTTTCCAGAAATCCCGGAGCTGAATGCGTTATACAGCATGTGTCTTTTATCAAGAAGCACCATAAAAAATTGATCAAAACATTGGCACTAATGCCAGCACCGTGGTGTAATTTCTGATCTAGCTCAATGCTTGTGGTCTGGGAAAGCAGAAATTGGTCCAAGTCCTTGGGCCCCTGCATGTAAGTAGGTGATCCAAAGAAGCTTTCTGGTTCCTGTCTTCAGACTGGTCAGCTCAGGCCACTGCAGCCATTTGGGGAAGTGAACCAGTGGATAGAAGATCTCTATCTTTCCTCTCTAACTCTGCTTTTTGAATTAAAACAATTTTTTTTATTTATTTATTTGTATTGGAAGATAGAAGGAGAGACAAAGGTCTTCCACCTGCAACGGCTGGAGCTGAGGCAATCTGGAGCCCAAAGCCTCTTCCGGGTATTCCAGGCAGGTGCAGGATCCCAAGACTTTGGGCTGTCCTCCACTGCTGTCCCAGGCCACAAGCAGGGGGCTGGACAGGAGGTGGAAGAGCCAAGACATGAACCAGCACCCGTATGGGATCCCAGGACATGCAAGGAGAGGATTTAGCCACTAGGCTATTGCACTGGGCCCCCCAAATAATAAATCTTTAAAAAAAAAAAAAAAAACCTGCACCAAAATCTGGTTCAGAAACCAGGGCTTCTCTATACAGCCACAAGCAAAATCACAACCTTCATCCTCCAAAGTGCATATACTTGATTCCAGTGCTTAAAAGGCGTTGAAGTTAACACTGTCAATGCACAGAGCTGAAGCCAGACACACCCTTACGGCATATATACAAGTGTTAACTGCGCTAGAAAAGCAGTTTCTACAATAATATCATGTTTGGAAAGACATCAGGCATCATTTTGGGGAGAGTAGCATAATTAACAAAAATGAAAGCCTGCTTTTAAATTTAAGGGTTATTTAGGATGACTGAGCAACCATTTTGGGAACCAAAAGGGGAGGGGGGTGGTGTGAGGGTCTGTTTCAGGAAGATTTCCACCTATTATTACGACAGAATAACCAGAGCTGGCACAGTGTCTCAACAGGCTAACTGCTCACCTGCTAGCACTGGCAATCCATCTGAGCACTGGTTCATGTCCTGACTACTGCACTTCTGATCCAGCTCTCGGCTTCCAATCAGTCCGACCTGGCCATCGCGGCCATCGGGGACTGAGCCAACCGATGGAAGACCTTCTCTGTCTTTCCTTCTCTCTGTAAATATGCCTTTCAACTCAAAATCAATAACTTTTTTTTTAAGATTTATTTTTATTACAAAATCAGATATACAGAGAGGAGGAGAGACAGAGAGGAAGATCTTCTGTCCAATGATTCACTCCCCAAGTGAGAGCAATGGCTGGTGCTATGCCGATCTGAAGCCAGGAGCCAGGAACTTACTCCAGGTCTCCCACGCGGGTGCAGGGTCCCAAGGTTTTGGGCCGTCCTTGACTGCTTTCCCAGGTCAGAGACAGGGAGCTGGATGGGAAGGGGGGCTGCTGGGATTAGAACCAGTGCCCATATGGGATTCCGGGCATTCAAGGTGAGGACTTTAGTCGCTAGGCCACGGCACGCGGACCCCAAAATCAGTAACTCTTAAAACAAACAAACAAAAAAGACTAATGTTCTGGAAAAGAAAAGGCCTGTTCTTACAGCCCTGCTGACTACTTTACCTAGCCTGTGCTCAAACACTCCGGACTGGCTTGCCTTCAAGTAACACAAACTGTACCAACTGGTCTGGTGGCAGAAACTGTGAGCCAGGGCGCAGGGGGCTCTGCCCCGCCCCCCACATGATAAGGCGTGGGAGCACATTGCCATGACTAACACTGACTGAGACGCAGGGAAACCTTGGGGACTCTGTCCCAGCCTTTGCCCAACTTCCTGCCTGCCCCTTACAGAAAATGCCAGAGTAAAGACCAAGCTACCTAACATGCCTAGCCCTTCCCTTCTGCCCTCTTCATCTCAGCAATCCACCCCATCAGGGGTTCTCTCAGCTCCGGCTCTACCCTCCACTTGCGCATCAGCCCAGGGGGTACAGAAGATGACCAGACAGACCCGAGACCTTCTCCAAACAGACTCATCACAGCTTTTCTCACCAGTAAGGTGAGGAAATGACAGGTTGACTTCGGAAATTCATTAACTTAAAAGTACTACAGGAAATCAAGTGCCCACGACAGCTGGAGCTGAGCCAGGCTTCTGCCAGGAGTCAGGAACTCCACCTGGCTCTCCCACCTACATGGCAGGGTCCGAAGTACTTGAGTGGTACCTGCTGCCTCCCAGGGTGGGCATTAGTAGGAAGCTGGATAAGAAGTGGAGGTGGAATTTGAATCCAGGCACTCTGGATATGGAATTCGGGCATCCTAAGCAGCGGCTAAATGTACTGCAACACAATGTATGCTTTAAAAACGCTTTGTTTACAGAGTGGGTGTTGGCGCACAATGGGTGGAGCTGCCACTGGTATACCACAATACCAGGCTGCACTTTGGCATCCCTGCTACCTCGCACTTCTCTTCCAGCCTCCTGCTAATACATCTCATAGGCTCTCTGCCATTAAGAGAAATATATCAGGTCCGGAGGTGTGGCCTAGTGGCTAAAGTCCTCACCTTGAGCACGCCGGGATCCCATATGGGCATCGGTTCTAATCCCGGAAGTCCCACTCCCCATCCAGCTCCCTGCTTGTCGCCTTGGGACCCTGCACCCATGCACAAGAGACCCAGAAGAAGCTCCTGGCTCCTGGCTTCAGATCGGCGCAGCACCGACCATTGGGTTCACTTGGGGAGTGAATCATTGGACGGAAGATCTTCCTCTATTTTCTTCTCCTCTTTGTACATCTACCTTTCCAATTAAAAAAAATAAATCTTTTTTAAAAATGCATTGTGTGCAATGGAATTAGATTCTAGTCTCGGTCATAAACATTTTTTGGTCTATGTAAATTATTTAAAATGCATTCCAAATCACAGGAGTAAAAGCCCCCAATGCAGTGGGTCTGAACGCTGATGGTCTTCACGTACCATATGTCAAACACCAACCAACCACTTCAGCTGGATGAAGGCGCCCCCCAGGCTTCCTAAACAGCCCCTACTAACAGCAAGGACCACTAAAAGCATCACAATGCCTCAGGAGGCCTAGCGCCTCTGTCCAGTCATGAAGGAACTACTGACCAGAACATCTCTTGGGGCCTGCTGAAGTCCTCTGGGCGCATGGAGACCACAAAGTAGAGCGAAGCAACAAACACGATGCACAGCACTTCAAGTATCTCAAAACAAAAAAAGCTGGGGGGACCTAGCATAGCAGCCTAGTGGCTAAAGTCCTCACCTTGCATGCACTGGGATCCCATATGGGCGCCAGTTAGTGTTCCAGTGGCTCCACTTCCCATCCAGGCCGAGCAATTCCCCTGGTCAGGCACTCCCTGGGCAGCTCCTCCAGCCGCCCAGCAGCTCCACGAGACCTCCGAGGCTCTCCCACAGCAAAGCTCCCTCGGGAACAGGCACAAGCTTGGCCTGAACAAGCCTTTCACAAGAAGCAAAGCAGACCGCAACACTGAGCTACACGGCTCGGGCGGCCCTCGAGGATTTACCTTCTCCTAGGGATCAGTGTTGGCATTCTTTTTATTTTTTCCCCCAAGATTTGCTTATTTGGGGGGGGGGGGAGGGCAGATTTACAGAGAGAAGGAGACAGAAAAAAAGATCCTCGGGCCCTGCGCGGTGGCGCAGTGGTTAAAGGTCCTCACCTTGCACGCCCGGGATCCCATATGGGCGCCGGTTCTAATCCCGGCAGCCCTGCTTCCCTTCCAGCTCCCTGCTTGTGGCCTGGGAAAGCAGTTGAGGACAGCCCAAAGCTTTGGGAACCTGCACCCGCGTGGGAGACCCGGAAGAGGCTCCTGGCTTTGGATCAGCGTAGCATTGGCCGTTGCGGTCACTTGGGGAGTGAATCATTGGACGGAAGATCTTCCTCTCTGTCTCTCCTCTCTGTATATCCGCCTTTCCAATGAAAAAATAATAAAAATAAATCTTTAAAAAAAAAAAAAAAAAGATCCTCCATCCGCTGGCTCACTTCTCAAGTGGCTGCAATGGCCAGAACTGAGCTGATCCAAAGACAGGAACCAGGAGCCTCTTCTGGGTCTCCCACACGGGTGCAGGGTCCCAAGGCTTTGGGCCGTCCTCGACTGCTTTCCTAGGCCACAAGCAGGGAGCTGGATGGGAAGTGGAGCAGCTGGGACACAAACTAGTGCCACGGCGGCCCAGGGACTTGCCAAGTGAGAATTTACCCACTGAGCCATTGTTCCAGGGCCCTGTGTTGGCATTCTTAACCAAAGCTTATCATTTTAGGCACTGAATGTCATGTTTTTTCATATAAAATCTTTTTAAGAACAGAACATGTACGGCCATGTACGCATCAGAGCTATCAAGGTAAAATTCTTAGCTATATTCACATGATTTACAGACAGCTGCTACTTTTCTGTTTAAAGTGATCATCTGCCGGGCACGGGCGTGTTGAAGGCTGCAGTCTGGGTGGCCGTAACTCGTGCCAGGATGTCCCAGTGTGCTCTGCTTCCTCAGGACAGGATTTACAGCACCGGGAGCCCTGCCTAGAGCTAATTACACATCCCACAGCCACACAGGACGTTCCCAAGTTTCCCTCAGCGTCTGCAAGATCACAGAATTAAAACCCACCACAGAAAACAAATTAAGGCCCACCTCTTAACATTCCGCAAGTGGCAGATAAAACAGTTAAATATCAAACCGCAGACTTCTTAGAAATAAAAATATCTTGGAGGTCTTTTATAGCAAATCCCACATGTAATATCACTGACCAAATAATAATAATAGTAATAATAATAACAACCTTCTAGTTACGAGCATTTACTGTTAGAAGATTCTGACCACTGAACAGCCAGAAGCGAGTCACGCATGATTCAGCTCTTGGTGAATGCTTCCGCTATGGCCAAGCAGACCTAGCCAGGAAAGACACTGGTAAACACAGGGGAAAATGAAGACAACTGGGGCAGAATCACAGCCAGCCCTGGGTACCCGGGGGGCTGCTTCAAGAGCAAAGGCCAGACACCCCAAGGCCCTTACAGAGAGTGGCATGGTGTTTGCACAGCTACACATATCTTCCCGTAGACTTTAAGTCATCCCAAGGATACTTACTCTACTGAACACAGTGCAAATCCTATGTAAAGAGCTGCTGTACTATAACGTTTGGGCAAACGACAAGAAAAAGTCTGCCCATGTTTAGAGCAGATGCAACCGGCGAGAGCATCTGTGGATCCACAGCTGGCTGACTCCACAGACACAAAACTCCAGACCATGGCGGCCAACTGTACCCACTTTTAAGGAGCTCACAGTCTAAGAATGGGACATGGGAAATCAACAGTGAGCAGGTCCTGTCCTTCACAGCTCTGTCTGGGGGGAAATAGCTAAGTATTTGTACAGCATGCAATGGAAGGACTGAGTCTCAGTTCTGTCTCTGGGGAAAAGAACTGGAGGCACCCCCATAACTCCAAAGAACCCCGAGGACTCCGGCAAGTGGCACACACACACATACAGACTTCATCAAGCACAGGGCAGCAAGCCCCAAACACAGACAGAGGAAAGGCAGTGCAGTCCGGTGCTCAGGGCTGCCCTTCCCAGAGGTTACTTGGAGCTGCTATGCAGGACACACTGAAGGGGCACAGCTGGGAGGCGGGGGGGGGGGGGGGCCAGAGAATAAGGAAAACACAGGGACCTCTCATTCCCTAGCGTCCCCGGCTCTGCCTTCATCTCGGCTCTATACTCAGCAGGAAGCATTCCCAGGCAGCACGGTGGTGCAGAGGGTTGAGTTATTATGTCTACAGTGCTGGCATCCCTCACTGGAGTGCCAGTTCCACTACACTAGCTCCCATCCACAGTTGGTTTAAAGTCTCTCACACAAGCTACTCCTAGCCTGTTTGTCCCTTGTTTCTCATACTAACTGGACTGGGAGGGTCCAGTACAATGGCTCAATGCCTAAATCCTCTCCTTGCAAGCGCCGGGATCCCACGTGGGTGCCTGTTTGTGTCTCAGCTGCCCCACTTCCCATCCAACTCCCAGCCTGTGGCCTGGGAAAGCAGCGAAGATGGCCCAAAGCCTTTGATCCTATACCCATATGGGAGACCCAAAAGCTCCTCGCTTCAGTTCGGCTCAGCTCCAGCTGTTGTGGTCATTTGGGGAGTGAACCAACAAATAAATGAAAGATCTTTCTGTCTGCTCACTGTAAATCTGACCTGCCTTCCCCCCAAAATAAGTTCATCTTTAACAAAAAAAAAAAAAAAAACTGTATTGGGAGAATTTTCAAACAGAGATGTGTTGAAGAAACTGCAAATGACATACCACTTTTTACTCACAGCTGTATAATTTGCACTCTGAGGAAAAATTGACCCCTGCATGTGTTTTGATTTAGTCAGCTTTACCTCAAAGTTCAACGTTCGAGACCCTTCTACATTTTGACTTTGATCTTTCTCCTAACAAACACTGCCTGTGATCCACATCACTTCACTACTCAGTCCGCACACTATCATCACAGGGACCTGAATCCTGAGGAGCGATGAGGGGACCTTCTGACTCTAAAAGCCTTAGAATCCACTAAGGGAAGGCTCTAGGAGAAACCCAAGAGGTCCCTCGAGTGTGCAGACACAGGGCGCACCACAGAGTAGCTCGGCGGCCGTGCCTTCAAGCCCCAGCTTTGCCAATACATCAGGCTGCTGGACACAGCACTGACTCACTTTGTATCTGCAAATTTCCTCACCTCCAAAGAGCCTTGATACAAAATAACACAGGCAAACCAACCACAACACAAATCTTTACAATCCTAGTTCCAGAATCCACACCCCCTTCCTATCTGCTCCCCAACATCCCCAAAAACAAAGAGCAACAATCCCAAATCAGGGGTGACGATTTCCTTCAGCATTCAGAAACCAATCCTTCTCCAATAACACCAAAGGGCCCAGGGCAGAGGCCTAGCAGCTGAAGTCCTCACCTTTCACGCACTGGGATCCCATATGGGCGCCGGTTCTAATCCCAGCAGCTCCACTTCCCATCCAGCTCCCTGCTTGTGGCCTGGAAAAGCAGTTGAGAACGGCCCAAGGCCTGGGGACCCTACATCCAAGTGGGAGACCTAGAGGAGGCTCCTGGTTCCTGGCTTCAGATCGGCTCAGCTCCGACTATCGTGGCCAATTGGGGAGTGAATCAATGGATGAAAGATCTTCCTCTCTCTCTCTTCCCCACCTTCTCTCTCTCTCTCTCTCTCTCTCTCTCTAAATACATATATATATACACACACACATATATATCTGACTTTGCAATAAAAATAAATAAATCTTTTTAAAAAATAATTAAAAGGACCTCAGTAACACTCCCAGAAGCTGCTTCTCAGGAGTTCTGAGGAGTTGGAGGAGCACACAGAGCATTCTGGAAACTGTCAAGGAGCCCGGAGGCCACTCCCTCACCAACAGGCACCTGCAGCTTCACACAAGAACCGTCTTGGCAACTCTGGGCCAGCGCCCTCACCTTCCCTTCTGCGGTCACCTCTGGATCCAAACGGCAGTAACTGAACTTTCCTTTCAACTCTTCCTTTCCTCCTACATCAGCACTACCCCCTCCCGGCAAGCACCAAGTGACTGTCCAGCCAAACAGTGAACACACCTTCATCTCACATCAGAGGGCCTGGGTTCGAGTCCCGGCTCCGGGTCCCTGCGCATGCAGACCCAGGCAGGCAGCAAGGACAGCACAAGAGCTGGGTTCCCGCCTCCACCCTGGAACTGACTTCCCAGCTTCCACGTTCCATCCCCTGGCTGGTGTTCCGTATCTGAGCGGTGAGTCAGTGGAAAGGAGCTTTCCTCTACCTGTCATGAGTATTTTTTAAATGAATCCTTTTCCTCCCTGTTATACAAAATCTACTTTGCTATTTAAACATGCAAGTTTAACTGTTATTTAACTGATGTTTTTAAAAACACTGTGTGCTACTTTAAAACAGGATCCATGATGTTCTTGGGAGGCAACCAGCGTGCGGGAGCCCCAGATTGTGTTCCGTCTCCCGGCTTCGGCCTGCTCCAGCGCTGGCCACCACAGGCCTTTGCAGAGTATACCAACAGATACAAGATACTTTTTCTGTGTCACATTTTCAAATAATTAAATAAGCACTTTATTTATTTGAAAGGTAGAGTTACAGAAAGAGAAGGAAAGAGGAAAAAAGGGAGGGAGAAAGGAAGAAAACAGAAAGAGAGAGAGAGACCTTCCATCCACTGATTTATTCCCCAAATGGTCACAACAGCCAAGGCTGGACTAGGCTGAAGCCGGGAACTTCTTCCAGGCATCCTACATGGGTGACAGGGGCTTAAGCCTCTAGGCTAACCCTCTGCTGCTTTCCCAGGCCATGAGCAGGGAGTGGGATCATAAGCAAGCAGTTAAACAGCCAGGACTTGAACTGGCACTCATACGGAATGTTGGCAATAGGTGGCAGCTTAACACACTATGCCACAACACCGGCACCTAAATAGATTTTTTTAAAATTTATTTATTTTTATTGCAAAGTAAGATATACAAAGAGAAGGAGACACAGAGAGGAAGATCTTCTATCTGATGATTCACTCCCCAAGTGACCGCAATAGCTGGTGCTGCGCTGATCCAAAGCCAAGAGCCAGGAACTCCCTCCAGGTCTCCCATGAGAGTACAGAATCCCAAGGCTTTGGGCCATCCTCAACTGCTTTCCCAGGCCACAAGCAAGGAGCTGGATGGGAAGATGGGGCCTCTGGGATTAGAAGCGGTGCCCATATGGGATCCCAGTGCATTCAAAGCGAGGATTTTAGGTGCTAGTCTACCGCACCAGGGCCCTAAATAAATCTTTTAAAACGCATAAATAAACATGAAGACCATGAGATTGCCTCTACCAAATCTATATTCTTGGGCAAGTTACTTAGCCCCTCTGACACTTTAGTTTCCTCACATATAAAGAGACAAGTAATACTACATACCTTATAAGGGATACAAATGAATGAAATAATGACCCCAAAGTGCTCTGCAGGGTGGCAGCCCACAGAAAGCCACAGAAATGCGAGCTCTCATCCTTTACAGAACGCACTATGTGCCCGAGGATGACTAATGCCTTATTAAAATAAAACCAGCAACTCAAAAGACGCTTTGTAAAAGCAGCCCTTTATAAGGAATGACTAAAGATTGTTTTTACTCACCACTCACGTTAAATTATATACTGTGGAACACAGATGTCAACAAACACCACCAGCTATGGCTCCTTCCCACTGAAAATTACGTATCTGGAAATACTGCCAACTCCATGGCAGGGAGTCCCTGGGAACAATGACCAGGAGACCTAGTCCGTGGTCCCCACTCCAGCAGCACGTGCTCGGCTTTCGTCCCCAGGATGCCTCCCAGGCACTGGGACCTTGTCTACACGGCGAGCATGTGATTTGAATCTTTTGTTCCAAAGTGCAAAAACTTGACTTCAAAATGTATACTTTCAGAACCAGGAAGCAAAACTATTTTTTCCTTTTATTTTTACTAATTTCTTTTTAAAGATTCTATTTACTTTCTGAAAGGCAGAATTAGAGAGTCAAGAGAGAATTTTCCATTTGCTTGTTCAATCTTTTTTTTTTTAATATTTATTTTTAATATTTTTTATTGGAAAGGCAGATATACAGAGAGGAGGACAGACAGGAAGATCTTCCGTCCAATGATTCACTCCCCAAGTGAGTGCAATGGCCGGTGCTATGCCGATCCGAAGCCAGGAGCCTCTTCCGGGTCTCCCACGCGGGTGCAGGGTCCCAAAGCTTTGGGCTGTCCTCAACTGCTTTCCCGGGCCACAGGCAGGGAGCTGGATGGGAAGCGGGGCTGCCGGGATTAGAACCGGTGCCCATATGGGATCCCAGGCGTGCAAGGCGAAGACCTTAACCACTTGCGCCACAGCGCCGGGCCCGCTTGTTCAATCTTAAAATGGTTGCATGAGTCAAAGCTGGGCCAGTGCTAAACCAGAAGCTAAGGAGCTCCTCCCAGGACTCCCATGTGGGTGCAGGGCCCAAGCAGTTGGACCATCCTCCACTGCTTATCCAAGACACATTAGCAGAGAGCTAGACGGGAAATGGAGCAGCTGGGACTCCAGCTAGCACCAGAGGTGTAGGCCCAAGCTGGTACACCATTTATGCCAGCTTCTTACCTTTCATTTTCTGTGTGAGAGGCAGAAAGAGAGAAAAAAACCAACCTGCCATTTGCTGGTTCACTTCCCAAAGGCCCAAAATCCCAGGAATGGGCCAGGACCAAAGCTGAGAGCTGAGACCTCAATAAAGTCTCCCACGTGGCTGGCGGAGACCCCATCTGAGTCTCACTTCTGCCTCCCCAGCTCCACATTAGTAAGGCGCTGGAGACAGGAGTCAAAGTTGGGACGTGAACCAATACCCCAACACGGACACCCTAACCACCAGGATGAACGCCCATCCCTGTGTGGACTTTCCACAAAGAGTCTAGAACTCCTCAGGGAAAGTCTGAGCCTTGACATGAACAAAACCTGCACAGTGTCAGTGGGTACACAGTCAGGATGGCTACACTAGACAGGAAGGAGACACAGCAAGGGCGTGGCTGCTCAGGCTGCGTGAGCCCCCATGACAGCTCCAAGAAAGTCAGTGCTGGCACTGGCACCACAGCAAAGCACGTTAAGGTGCCACCTGCCATGTCAATTCCCCACAAAGTTGCTATGGAGAGGGAAAGATAGACAAAAAGGTAAATTTAGGGGTCAGCACTGTAACACAGCATGTAAGCCTCTGCGTGCAGTGCTGGCATCCCATATGGATGTTGGTTCGAGTCTCAGCTGCTGCACTTCCTGTTAGCACACCTGGGAAAGCAGCAGCAGAATGGCCCAAGTCCTTAGACTCCTGTACCCATGTGGGAGATCCGCATGAAGTTCCTGGCTCCGTGCTTTGGTCTGGTCCAGCGCTGCCTATTGGGGACCTTCAGGGGATGAACCAGTGGGTGGAAGATTTCTATCTCTTCCTGTCTCTCTCTAATTCTACCTTTCAAATAACTAAAAACATATCTTCTTAAAAAGGAATTTCAGGGCCTGGCACGGTGGCCTACCAGCTAAAGTCCTCACCTCACACAAGCCAGGATCCCATATGGGCACCTGTTTGTACCACAGTGACCCCATTTCCCATCCAGCTCCCTGCTTGTGGCCTGGGAAAGCAGTCGAGGACGGCCCAAAGCCTTGGGACCCTGCACCTCTGTAAGCGACCCAGAAGAAGCTCCTGGCTCCTTGCTTCGGATCAGCCTAGCTCCAGCCATTACGACCGATTGTGGAGTGAATCATTAGATGAAATACCTTCCTCTCTCTCTCTCTCTCTCTCTCCTCCTCTCTGTATATCTGACTTTCCAATAAAAATAAAATAAATCTTTAAAAAAATTTTTATTCAGTACATTCTAAGGCACAATGCTTATTTTTACTGCAATAGTCTTTCTTATTAAAGCAGATTTTATTTTATGCCTAAAATTGCAGTCTAATTATCAACTAACAACTAATACATTTCATGAGGTAGTTTTCCCCGTTTCCCTAGATGGAAGACATGAAGACAGGGTGAGAACAGATCCCCTCACAGCCCGTAAGGTAGGGCACCGCACGCCTGCCAGTGCCTGCCCAACCCCACGTGCACACTCCGTCAGCCAGCCTGGTGCCCAAGAGGGAAAAGCAGTTCCTTGGGAACATCACCCCACCCCTGACAGGTCTCCACTCCTGCCCAATCCTCTGTGCAGGGACCTGCAAGGGAGCCGTAAGGGAAACCACAGTGACCAGGACCAGGTGGGGCGAGGTGCAGGGAGACCGAGCAGGAGCGGAAGGATGGAGAACTTTCCCGAAAGCTGGCTTGGTGAAGGGGAAGGAGCCGAGAGGGAAGGAGTCGGTCTCTGTTGAGGTGGCTGTCATCGCTTAAATGCTGCAGCCAGCTGCCCTGCCTGCCAATGTGGAAGGGCCACACTGCACAAACACTACTAGCACATTAAATTCTCACACTCACTGCACGGCTAGGAAGGGAGAAGACAAAAGACGCCACAGCTGAAGGGGGACAAAGCAGCTTGCCCCAAATGTGCACCTTCTCCTCTAAGCCACAGGGCCCAACAGACAGGCTGCTGGGAAAAGGAGTGACATCAAGTTACCGTGCGACTAAACAGCACACACCTCACCCACCTGTTCTGAGCCACAAACAAGCCCACTCAAACAGACTTCTAACGCTGGGATCCTTTAACACGAGGACACGCTTCAAAACAACCTCCAGGAGGTTGGCAAATTCCAGACCATCTAAGTCTTCTCCTTGCTGATTTTCAAAGAGTAACAGGAGAAAGACTTCATGTTGGCAAGGCCTCTTGAGACCCATTTCTGGAGACCTTTTCAATCCAAGCTGCTGAAGAAGCCGTTAGACAACTGACAATGCTTAACATTCCAGACAAATGACATGCCTGCAAAAGGATGGACTGCAAGAATTTCTGGCTGCAGTACACAAATGATTTCTCCAGATACAGTCCAAAATAAATTGGTTCCAAAAGCTCAAACTATGAGGATTCAGACTGTTTTCTGAGGGGCTAGTGCTGGGGCACAGCACTTATGCTTGTGAGGCCTGGTACCTTGCACGGGCACCGGCTGGAGTCCCAATCACTCCATTTCCGACCCAGCACCCTGTTGACAGACCCGGGAAAGCCAAGGAAGTCAGCCTGAATGCCTCAGCTTCTACAGCCGGACAGGAGACCTGGAGGAAGCCTCTGGCTCCTGTCTTCAGGTTGGTTCAGCCTTGGCTGCTGCAGCCTCTGGAGTGACCATTGGATGGAAATTTTTTTTCTCCCTCTGTAACCCCACCTTTTAAATAAATAAACCTTTTTATATTAAAAAAAATTTTTAGAGGGTATGGCACCATAGCTCAATTGGCTAATCCTCCCCCTGCTAGCTCCAGGATCCCATACAGACACCAGTTCATGTCCCGGCTGCCCCACTTCCCATCCAGCTCCCTGCCTGTGGCCTGGGAAAGCAGTTGAGGACGGCCCAAAGCCTTGGGACCCTGTACCTGTGCGGGAGATTTGGAAGAAGCTCCAGGCTCCTGGCTTCGGATCAGCTCAGCTCCAACCACTGTGGCCACTTGGGGAGTGAATCAATGGATGGAAGATCTTTCTCTCTCTCTAAAATATTTTTTGCAATAAAAATAAAATAAACCTTTAAAAAGTTATCTTCATGAAACTACCTGAAGGCCATAGTCTTAACTAAAAGCATGACTTCTAAGGGGCAGGCTTCGGCACTGTTCAGTTGCCACCTGCGACAGCCGCATCCCATGTAGTAATGCCTACATGCCAGTATCAGTACCCCCTCTATCCCCCTGGGAGACAGCAGATGATGGCTCAACTAGCTGGGTCCCCACTCTCCACGAAGAAGACATAGCTGAGTTTCCAGCTCCTTCCTGGCTGGGGCTATGTCCAGTCCTGGCTGCAGTGGGCACGTGGAAGCGTCAGAGTGTCACAGGGGTGGCTGTGGCTTTTAAGAGGCCCATCCAGACCCTGTTCCCTCTGCCATCAGCCGGGAAAACTTCAGGCGCACCATGGACTGGATACCAATACCATTAGCACAAAGTAGGGCTGGTGACAGGTGCAATTTCCAGAGCAGTACTTGGTCCTTGCAGTTTAGTTTCCTTGCTAAGGAAGTTTCAGAGGGACAGGAGAACAGCAGACTCAACCATCCACTCAGGGCTGCCCAACCATCTGTGCCAGGCCAGCCTTTGTGGAGCTCACTCCCGGGGACAGAGACGGCCCTCATGCTCGTCGGCCCTCTCCTGGGAAACACATGGGGCACAAGGGCAAGGCAGGTCCTGAGCACACGCCCTCCACAGCTGGCTCACTTGCTCGTCACCTCAGTGCTGCCAGACGGAGGGCCAGAAAGGCCCTGGAGTGCTGTGTCTTCAGCCAGCCCGGGATGCTCTGCCAAGCCTATGAGGCTCAGGGCAGGGCTGCTTCTCTCAAGCGAAACCAGCCACCCCGTGTGCAGCTCCCTCAGCTGACCCCAACAGCCTACATTTTTCAAAGCCAATTGCAAGGCATCCCCCTCCTCCATACTCAACCCCACTCCCACCACCATGAAGCCAAATTCATAGAACTGGTAACTCCCAAATTTCAAGCCCTCCTGGTCTTCCCTGCACGCAGCCCCTCCTAACTCATGGGTTCCAACTCTCCCAGCTCTTGCCACGACGCCCAACTGCAGCTAGCTGTAGACGTCTCCCCAACGCCTCACACAGAATGCAAAGAATGCCTGCCTACAAACCAGGCAAGGCAGGGCAAGAGCATCAGGGACACAAGGCCCCCTATCTCTTCTCTCTCTGCCATTCAAAAACATAAATGTTTCAAAAACAAAACAAACACTGTGGTTGGTGTGGTGGTGTTCCAAGCTAATCCTCTGCCCTGTGGCACTGCTATTCCTATGGGCACGGGTTCATGTCCCAACTGCTCCACCTTCGATCCAGCTCTCTGTTTATGGCCTGGGAAAGCAGCAGAGGACAGCCCAGAGCCTTGGGACCCTGCAATTACATGGGAGATCCAGAAGAAGCTCCTGGTTCCTGGTTTCAGTAGAGCTAAGCTCTGGTCACTGCAGCCACTTGGGCAGTGAACTAGCAGACCGAAACACTTCTCTTTCTCTACTCCCTCTGTACAAATCTTAAACAAAACAACCTCTGGCACGAGAATAAACTTATTTTTTAATTACATTTCTTCACTTAGCTTTCCAAAGTACTCTCACATGTGGACAATGTAACTCACTATGCAAAAACAAAGTTATAGGAAACTGGCCTGAATCACAGCTGGAAAGCACACGTGTGTCAGAACGCTAACCCTTACTGGAGAAGTCAGTCAGTCACCCATGACACAGCCCCCAGCCCGCTACAGGATACCCTGTGAGAACACCCAGAGTCTACACTCAGCTTCACAGTGGCGGGATGATGACGTAAGAGAGGAGAGTGGGAAACAGTGGAAAGCACTCCCGTCTCAGTTCACAACGTCACGCAACACACTTCCTCGTGAGAAAAGCTCAAACGCACCTTGTAATGAACTCACTGACTGCGCTGTGCTGTTAACAATTTAGGACAAGCTTGACTATGTGTCTTCCTGCGTGAGCAACGTACTGCAACTTCAAGCACCGATGTTTAGTGACATATCAGAATTTTAGTGTAACAGTATAACCAATCAGAAATTAAAGAAAACTAAACATGTAAAATAAACAGGAAATGTCTTCCCAATGCTCTATTATAAATTTTTTTTTTAAATAAATTGTCATGGGCCAGCATGGCAGGGTAGCAGGTAAAGGTGCTGAACTGGCCACCCATGCAAGTATCACTTCATGTCCCAGCTGCTCCACTGCCGCTCCAGCTCCCTGCAGATGACCTGGGAGATGCAGAGAAAGATGACCTAAGTACCGATGGCTCTGCCACCTACAGGGGAGACTCAGATGAGCTTCTGGCTGCTGGTTCCAGCTCTGGCCTTTGCAGCCATTTGGGAAGTGAACCAACAGATGAAAGGTATCTCTCTTTCAATCTGCCTTTCAAATACACAGAATAAAACTCTTTTAAAAAAATTTTTTTTCATGGTCCCGAAGCGGTGGCCTAGCGGCTAAAGTCCTCACCTTGCATGCGCTGGGTTCCTACATGGGCACCAGTTCTAGTCCCAGCAGCTCCACTTCCCATCCAGCTCCCTGCTTGTGGCCTGGGAAAGCAGTCGAGAACAGTCCAAAAACCTTGGGACCCTGCACCCACATGGGAGACCTGGAATTAGTTCCTGGCTCCTGGCTTCGGATCAGCACAGAACTGGCCATTGCACTCACTTGGAGAGTGAATCATCGGACGGAAGATCTTCCTCTCTATCTCTCCTCCTCTCTGTATATCTACCTTTCCAATAAAAATAAAAATAAATCTTTTTTAAAAATAAAAATAAATTTTTTCAGAATATTGTATGATGAAAGAAAACCTTGACTTTCTGTAAAAAGATACTAACAGTAAATACTAAAAACACTGCCACACAAATCTCACAGGAGTTTTCAAGATCTAAGACTTTAAAACTACTTTCCAGGGGCCAGCATTGCGGCACAATGGGCTAAGCCACCAGTGCCTGAAGCGCCAGCAGCCTGTATCGGCATGTCACTCGGAACCCTGGCTGCTCTGCTTCTAACCCAGCTTCACTGCCAACAGCCCAGGACGGCTGCAGCGATGGCCAAGTACAACGGACCCCTGCCACCCCCGGGAGAGAATCAAACACAGTTTTGGGCTCCTGGATTCTCCCTGAAGCTGGCCTGGGCATGGGCTCATCTGGGGAGTGAAACTGAGGATGGAAGAGCTCTATCTCTTCCCCTCTCTCAGTCACGCTTACCTGAAACTCAACAGTTATACAGAGAGAGGAAGAGCTCCTCCGATCTGCCGGTTCACACCCCAAATAGCCACAACGGTCAGAGCTGAGCCTGTCCAAAGCTGGGAGCTAGGGCTGCTTCTAGGTCTTCCATGTAGGTGCAGGTCCCAAAGCCTTGAGCCATCCTCCCCAGATTCCCCAGCCCACAAGTAGAGAGCTGAAAAGAAGAGAAGCCAGAGCTCAAATCAGCACCCACATGGAATGCCAGTGCCACAGGCAAAGGACCAGCCTGCTATACCACCACACCACAACTAATAAATCTACTACAAACTATTTTCTAGATTCAAAATGTTACCCAAATAACCAAAACCCTGCACAGACATGCCTCTAAGTATATTGCCAAGCCCGGTATGGGGACCTAGTGGCTAGATTCCTCGCTTTGCATGTGCCAGGATCCCATATGGGCACCGCTTCTAATCCCGGAGGTCCCACTTCCCATCCAGCTCCCTGCTTGTGACCTGGGAAAGCAGTTGAAAATGGGTCAAACCCTTGGCACCCTGCACCCATGTTGGAGACCCAAAAGAAACTCCTGGCCCTGAATTGGCTCAGCTCTGGCCATTGCAGCGACTTGGGAAGTGAACCAGAGAATGGAAGATCTTCCTCTCTATATCTCCTTCTCTCTGTAAATCTGACTTTCCAATAAAAAGAAATAAATCTTAAAAAAAGAAAAGTGGAGCTGGAAGAAAGTTATGCCTAAAAATTACCATAAGGTTGTTCCAGGTGCTAAGAACCTGCCTCTGCGTGGCTGCAGGGAGAGCAGGCCTGGCACTGGTTGACAGCAGAGGCGAGGCTGAGGCAAGGACGCTGCAGAGGATGGAGGGCACGGAGAGCCACAACCAGCCTTTGGTAAGATGGGCAGGACCAGGTTTCATCTGTGGCAGCTGCTCTGTCCCCTCCCCGCCCCACCCTGGCCTGTGCTACCAGGTAGGAGCTGGGAAGAGCAGCCCTCCCACTCTTCAGCCCCTGAGCGATTTGTCCAAAGCCAGGAGCTTTAGTGTCAGGGTGCCAGAGGCTACCACATTCCCAGCACTGTCCACAGCGACACACACAAACCCATCACTCTGTTCACCTGACAGCACCTCAAATATCTTCAGGTAACAAGAGAAGCCAGGTCTTCCGCACCCCTCTCCCCCAAGCTAAAGAGCATTGGGGTTCCTCAGCCCTGCAGCCAACTCCGTTCCCGTGGGAAGAACACGGGCTCTGCAGCCAGAAACCTGGGCTGCAAGCCAAGCTCTCCCAGGTTAGCTCTGTGCTCTTAACCTCCTCCCCCACGTATAAAACCACGAAAGTCACACCTGTGCTGACCAACCCGGGCTTCACTGTGACAGGACCACGCGTTACAAGGGTCACGTGGGAGACACACAGCTTTGGAACTGTGTTGCCATAGATGCTCATTACACTCCATGGTGCTCTAAACAGAAATTTCACAAACCTCACGAAGTAAGCTCTTCACTTTTTTTTTTAACATCTACTTATTTAAAAGGCAGTTAGAGAAGAAGAGGGAGAGTTCTTCCACCTGCTGCTTCACTCTCTCAAAAGACCCCAAGGGCCAGGGCTGCCGGACACATGGGTGCAGGGCCAAGATACTTGAGCCACCTTGCACTGCTTTCCCAGGCCGTTAGCAGCAAGGTGGACTGCAAGTAAAGCAGCCCGGGTACAAACCAGTGCGGTGCAGGATGCCAGTGTTGCAGTTGGCAGCCCAACTGACTATACCAACAGTGGTCCCAAATGAGTTACACAAGTAAGTTTTTAAAACAAATCCACACAAGGACATGGGGAAGAGTGACTGCTAAGACTTCCCAGTGAGTGCAGCCAGACAGCTCAGACTGATTTTTCTATTCCACAGAGCAACTTCAGAAACTCTACTGGGAAGCTGGTGCTCTTCGACAGTGGGTTAAGACATCGCCTACAATGCCGGAACTCATATGGGTGCAGGTCGAGTCCCAGTGGCTCCACTTCCAATCCGCCTACCTGTTAATGCACCTGGAAAAGCAACAGTAGATGGCCCAAGTGTGTGGGCCCCTGTACCCATGTGGGAGACGCAGCTGAAACCCCTGGCCCCTGGCTTCGGCCTGGTCCAGCCCTGGCCGTTGAAGCCATTTGGGAGTGAACCAGCAATGGAAGATCTCTGTCTCTCCCTCTGTCTCAGTAACTCTGCCTTTTAAATCATCTTTAAAAAAAAAAAATGATTTATTTATTTTTATTGGAAAGGCAGATATACAGAGAGAAGGAGAGACAGTGAGGAAGATCTTCCATCTGCTGGCTCACTTTCCAAATGGCTGCAACAGCTGGAACTGAGCTGATTCAAACGCAGAAACCAGGAATTTTTGGGCCCAGCAGCGTGGCCTAGCGGCTAAAGTCCTCGCCTTGAACGCCCCGGGACCCCATATGGGCGCCAGTTCTAATCCCGACAGCTCCACTTCCCATCCAGCTCCCTGCTAGTCGCCTGGGAAAGCAGTTGAGAACAGCCCAAAGCCTTGGGACCCTGCACATGGGAGACCTGGAAGAAGCTCCTGGCTCCTGGCTTCGGATAGGCACAGCACTGGCTGTTGCGCTCACTTGGGGAGTGAATCATCAGACGGGAGATCCTCCTCTCTGTCTCTCCTCTCTGTATATCTGACTTTCCAATAAATAAATAAAAATCTTTTAAAAAAGTAAAACAAAATAAACCAGGAATTTTTTTCAGATCTCCCACATGTGTACAGGGTCCCAAGGCTTGGGGCCATCCTCCACTGTTTCCCCAGGTGCATTACCAGGAAACCTGATGGGAAGCTGCACAGCTGGGAAATGAACTGGTGACCATAGTCAATGCCAGCCCTTTAAGTAGAGGGTTAGCCAGTTGAGCAACAACACTGGCCCCTGCCTTTCAAACATTTTAAAAAAGGAAAAATATGCAACTATAACAGGCCTTTCTCACCTCATTTCAAAGTCAAATACGAAAATAAATAAATGGGCCCAGCACGGTAGCCTAGCAACTAAAGTCCTCGCCTTGCACATGCCAGGATCCCATGCAAAGTCTTGGGATCCTGCACCCAGATGGGAGACCTGGAAGAAGTTCCTGGGCCCGGCGCGGTGGCGCGGTGGCGCGGTGGCGCAGTAGTTAAGGTCCTCGCCTTGCACGCCCGGGATCCCATATGGGCGCCGGTTCTAATCCCGGTGGCCCCGCTTCCCATCCAGCTCCCTGCTTGTGGCCTGGGAAGGCGGTCGAGGACGGCCCAAAGCCTTGGGACCCTGCACCCGCGTGGGAGACCCGGAAGAGGATCTTGGCTTCGGATCGGCACAGAACTGGCCGTTGCGCTCACTTGCAGAGTGAATCATCGGACGGAAGATCTTCCTCTCTGTATATCTGCCTTTCCAATAAAAATAAAATAAATCTTTAAAAAAAAAAAAGAAGTTCCTGGCTCCTGGCTTTGGAATAGTGCAGCTTTGGACAGGAGACTGTCCTCTCTGTCTCTCCTCTCTGTATATCTGACTTTGCAATAAAAACAAATTTTAAAAACTAAATAAATGAAAAATAAAACCAGGACAGAAATGCTAGTCACCGGTGCCTCACTTCCAGGTCAGCCAGGAGCAGGGGCCCAAGGCGGCTGAGCCCCAGGGAGCTGCGTCCCCACCCCCTCCCTGGGGAAGGCCACATTTCTCCTCCAGGCCACCTGGCAGGGCTGACCCGGTTCACTGACCACTCCCACAGCTCAGGGGCGGCCTGGCTGCAGGGTATGAGCTCAGTAATTAACAGGGCAATATAATTAACAGGAGCGTGGCCTGGGCCTGCAGGTTTGTTCCTGTCCCCAGGAGGTTCCCACAGAAGGACCTCGCTCACCCTTGGCAGGGATTCCTGCCACCTCCATGCAAGGTTTGGATGCGATTCATAAACGCCCAGACTGTGCCACCGAACTGACAGACACCTTTCCAGGTCACCACTAATCACCCAGAAAAGCTCCAGACCCACCGGGACCAGCGGGCTGTTTGTCCTTCCCTCGTTATCGGGGCGCAATTCCTGCCACTGCTGGCAAAGTGCTGAACCCTATAACGAACACAGCCTAAGGTGACTTTAATAACCCCACGGTCGGGACTCCAGTCCTAGGTGTATCACCCACACTACTCAGAATGCTGCCAAGGAGTCAAAGTGCACTGGCACGACTCCGCCACATCGCTCGTGCTGTTCCTAACCATTCACTTCACCCTGCTCCTGCCGACAGGAAAAAAAAAACCACCCTAGGGGCCGCCGCCAGGGTGTATCAGGCTACACCTCCGCCTGCTGTGCCAACATCTCGGTTTGAGTCCCAGCTGTCAACGTGCCTAGGAAAGGCAATAGAGGATGGCCCAAGGACTGGGTTCCCGGCACCCATGTGGAGACCCCAAAAAAGCTCCTGGCTCTGAACAGGCCCCGCTCTGGCCGCTGCCGCCACTTCGTATGGTAGCTCTCAGTCTCTTTTTCTGTGTAACTCTGCCTTTCAAATAAAAACAAATATTCAGAAAAGGTAAAGGGAAAAGCCCAGCTCTACATTTAAAAAAAAAAAAGTAAATCTTATGAAACTGGGAGGTCTCTTGTTTATTTTCTTCAATGCTATTACCCCAATACCTAACAGCCACTTAACAAATAACTGCTGACCTCAATAAATGAGTATACTTACAGTAAGTATTATTACTGTGAAGCCAATAAATGAGTATGCTACAGTGTGACCTAATTCAATATAATAGAATTTCCAGAAATATTAAGTAAGTGCGTGCCAGGGTCAGCACCACTGCACAGTAGGCTAAGCATCAGCCTGCGACACTGGCACCCCATATGAGTGCCAATTTGTGTCTCGGCTGCTCTACTTCCCATCCATGTTTATGAACTAGGAAAGCAGCAGAGGATGCGTGAAGGCCTTGGGCCCCTGCACACACATGGGAGACCCAAAAGAAGCTCCAGGCTCGGCCCGGTGCGGTGGCCTAGTGGCTAAAGTCCTTACCTTAAATGCCCCAGGATCCCATATGGGTGCCAGTTCTAATCCCAGCAGCTCCACTTCCCATCCAGCTCCCTGCTTGTGGCCTGGGAAAGCAATCAAGGATGGCCCAAAGCCTTGGTACCCTGCACCTGTGTGGGAGACCCGGAAGAGGATCCTGGCTCCTGGCTTTGGCTCAGCCCAGCCTCAACTGTTGCGGTCACTTGGGGAGTGAATCATCGGACAGAAGATCTTCCTCTGTGTCTCTCCTCATCTCTGTATATCTGACTTTCCAATAAAAAATAAATAAATCTTTTAAAAAAATCTTTTTTGAGTCTTGGGGCACTGTGGGAGGAGAGGAAGGCTTGGCAAGGATGACAACACAGTGGGCCAGTAAATGACTGCACAGCATGAAAACGAGGGAGCAAGGCTTGACAAAGTCCCCAGAGAGAGCAAGCAAAGCTCAGCCAACTGCAAGGGAAGTTTATAAAATCAAAGAAAGGAGAGAAGACTGAGAACGTGGGACAGAAGCCTGAAGATTAGCCCCAACCCCTCAAAGTTAGCAGCAATGCAGAAGAGAATTCAGCAGCTCCCACTCAAGATTTCTCGGGTCTGGTGCAGCAGGACCGACCCGCCCAGAGGGCCCTGCAGTCTGCTGAGTGGGAAAACACATCACCCAGACACGGAGCGCCAGGGTTAGTGGGAAAGGGCTGAGGAGGGATTTTCCCAAGAACATGAGAGAAAAGAAGGATGGGCCAGCTGCTGGGAATTTTGTTTTGCTTTGTTTTATTTATTGTTGTTTTTAACAAGCATGTATTCTAAAAATTCATGTTCTGGCTTGGTAGCCTAAGTCCTTTTCATGCATGTACCAGGATCCCATATGAGCACCAGTCCATGCCCCAGAGACCCCACTTCCTATCCAGGTCCCTGATTGTGCCCTGGGAAAGCAGTCAAGGGTGGCCCAAAGCTTGGGGACCCTGCACCCATGTTGGGAGACCCAGAAAAAGCTCCTGGCTTCAGATTGGCTCAGCTCTGGCTAATGCGGCCACTTGGGAAGTGAACCAGCAGATGGAAGGCATTCCTCTCTATATATCTGCCTTAACAATAAAAATTAATAAATCTTTAAAAAAAAATTACCTTTTGGGCCCAGCGGCGTGGCCTAGCGGCTAACAGCCCTCACCTTTAACTCCCCGGGATCCCATATGGGCGCCGGTTCTGGTCCCGGCAGCTCCACTTCCCATCCAGCTCCCTGCCTGTGGCCCAGGAAAGCAGTTGAGGACAGCCCAAAGCCTTGGGACCCTGCACCCACGTGAGATACCGGAAGAAGTTCCTGGCTCCTGGCTTCGGATTGGCATAGCATCGGCCGTTGCGCTAACCTGGGGAGTGAATCATCGGACGGGAGATCTTCTCTGTCTCTCCTCCTCTCTGTATATCTGACTTTGTAATAAAATAAATAAATCTTTTTTAAAAAATTACCTTTTAAAAAAAATCATAGTCCAGGCGTGATGGCCTAGTGGCTAAAGTCCTTGCCTTGCATGCGCCAGGATCCCATATGGGTGCCGGTTCTAATCCTGGCATCTCCATTTCCCATCCAGTTCCCTGCCTGTGGCCTGGGAAAGCAGTCGAGGACGGCCCAAAGCCTTGGGACCCTGCACCTGCGTGGGAGACCTGGAGGAAGTTCCTGGCTCCTGGCTTTGGATCGTCACAGTAACGGCCATTGTGGTCATTTGGGGAGTGAATCACCCACCAGACGGAAGAGCTTCCTCTCTGTCTCTCCTCCTCTGTATGTCTGGCTTGGCAATAAAAATAAATAGATTTTTTTTTTAATTCATGTTCTTGGAAATTCAGAGTGAATGCACACCAATATGAGAGAGCTCCCCCATCCACTGCTCCAAATGGCAATGGCTGGGACTGGGCCAGGCCGAAGCCAGGAGCCTGGAACACAATCTGGGTCTCTACCTGGATAGCAGGGACCCAAGAACTTGAAGCACTACCAGGTAAGTTTTCTTGAGAAATCTCAACACAAATGCCAGGTTCCCTGCAGGCCTCTCCCCTTAACTTGGGCAGGGTCCTTTTTAAAGCTTTTTTTTTTTCTTTTCTTTTGTGTAAGCTCAATTCTTCACAAAAGCAGTATAACAATGGGTCTTCTTTTTGGAGACAAAGCATTTTCTTCCTCAACAACTTTTGCTGTTTTTCCCTAGGCTATAAGCACAATAGCCAAGCTTGAAATCTAATACCTTAATCTCCTAAACACTTACTGTCTAAACACATCAAATTTAAACAAAACAAAGGCAGAAGGTGTGCGAGAAAGAGGAAACACGGAGGCAATGCAGCCAGGGCGCCAGGAAAGCGAGGTCCAAGGTCTGCTGGGTTCTGGAGGGGAGAGGCAGACTGCCCACCTGGAGGAAGTGAAGCTTCAGCGAGTGAATAGGGGACAACTGAGTGGACTTGGAAAGTTGGCATGCACTGGGAGGAGCTGACTCACAGCCAGCGCCAAGTGAGAGACTCCTGACAGGTGGGGACTGCGCAGGTCACTTCCTCTGGGACGCTGACTCCCACCGGGCAGACTTCAGTAACCCTGAATCAAGTACTGTGGGGCACACAGAGTGAACAGACAAGACACAAAGTGCTGCAGAGCCCTAAATGCAGGGCGAGCAGGCAAGCCAGTGCAAGAGGAGCTGGGAAACCTTCAGGCCAGCCAGTATCTGATCTGGGTTTTGAAGGAGGTGATCAGATAAAGCGAGACCAGGAGGTCGCAGGGCTTTCCAGGGACCCAGAGCTGAGCACCTGGGGGGGGTGGGGAGGGGCCAGGGGCCAGAGCAGAGCAATGCCGCAGAGGGGTAAGTCCCTTGCCAAGCCAGGATCCCATATTGGTTCAGGTGCTAGGTACTCTGCCTCTAATGAACCTGGGAAGGCAAGGAAGACGGTCCCAGCCACCAACGTGCAAGATGTAGGCGCAATTCTAGCCTCCTGTCTTGGGCCTGGCTGAGTCCAGGTGTTCTGGACATCTGGCATGTGGACCAGCAGATGCAAGGTCCCTATCTCCCTCCCTCCCCTCTCTAAGTCTTCCTTTCAAATAAATATTCTTTTTAAATGATAGCTTACATTATTAGTTTTAATTAAAAACTTTTTTTAAACACCCATTAGGGGGCCTGGCGGTGTGGCCTAGCAGCTAAAGGCCTTGCCTTGAACACGCCGGGATCCCATATGGGCGCCAGTTCTAATCCTGGCAGCCCCGCTTCCCATCCATCTCCCTGCTGTGGCCTGGGAAAGCAGTTGAGGATGTCCCAAAGCTTTGGGACCGTGCACCCGTATGGGAGACCCAGAAGCAGTTCCTGGATCCTGGCTTGGGATCTGCATAGCATCAGCCATTGAGCTCACTAGGGGAGTGAATCATCAGACGGAAGATCTTCCTCTGTCTCTCCTCCTCTCTATATATCTGACTTTCCAATAAATAAATGAATCTTTAAAAAAAAAAAACAACAACACCCATTAGGCAGGCATTTGTCCTCAGCATTTAAAATGCCAAGGCAAGAGCTTCAACTACCTGTATTCCACACCAGGGCCAGGCTGCTGACTGCAGCTTCCTGCCCCACACGCCCCTGGGAGGCAGCAGGTGCCGCAGGCTCATGCAGAAGCACGCTGGGAGCTGGGGCTTTGTCATCCCTGGATTGGCAGAGACCTGGACGAAGTTCCAGCTTCCCATTTTTGGTCCAGCCCAGTCTCAGAAGTGGTGAGCCTTTAGGGAACCAGCCCCAGCAAATGAAAAAACCTTTCTGTATCCCTCAAATAAATGGGTAAAATGTTAAATATATGAGCAACTGAGTAACACTTTCAAGTGCATCACTGGATACATTCTGCTACAGAGCTAACTGTGGCAGGCTGTGGAACCAGGATTTACCAACAGACCACCCCAAACACTGAAGACTTTCTAAACACAAAGGGCTGTCTGTTACACTGGCTTTGGTGCCCATCACAGCCACCCTTCCCCTCAGAAAACCCGAAATAGATTGTCTAAATCCAGTTCCTGGGTGATGAAGACGGTGGCCTCAATTTCACAAAGATTTCTGGGCAGATAGAAACCCCCAGGGAGGTGCCCACCTCACAGCTAGTTCTATTCAACAGCAACAATTCCAACCGCCACGAATTTCCCTGCCCAGACTTATTCTGTTGGCACAGGGACAGGCAAAAAAAAAAAAAAAAAAAAAAAGGAAAACTTCTGACATTTTATATCCAGGAAGAAAAGACCATATTTAGAGACGATGAGAACAGGAAGGTCTTTAATGCTTGGGAACCTTACAGCCTTCTCTGCCTGTGCATTCTGACCAACGACCACACTGAACCTTGAAGAATATCTGTACTTGAATCTCCTTATACCCGAAAGGCTCCACCAACTCTGTGCTAAACACTCTACAAACAGCCAGACAATGGCTGGAGGATCTTTGTTCTAAATTGTAACATTGAATCACCTGCCATTTATAATCACCATAACTTCCTAAAAGAGACTTAACTGTGATTATTTTTATTTATTGGAAAGGTGGGCAGAACAGTTCATCTACTGATTGAGACCCCAAATGGTCACAAAGGGGCCAGCATCACAGCAAGGTAGGTTAAGCACCCACCTGCAGTGCAAGGATCCCACATGGGCAGCGGCTCATGTCCCTGCAGTTCCACTTCTCATCAGCTCCCTGCTTCTGGCCTGGGAAAGCAGCCGAGGACAGCCCACAGCTTAGTGACCCTGTACCGGCGTGTGAGAGACCAGGAAGAAGCTCCTACTTCCTGGACCCTGGCTTAGCAGCAGCTCAGCTCCAGCCTTGCGGCCATTCAGGGAGGGAACCAGCAGACAGATCTCTCTGTCTCTCCTCTCCGTAAATCTAATCTGACTTTCCAATAAAAATAAACAAATCTTTAAGATAAATAAATAACTCTCAAAAAAAAAGGATAAAACTTCATGGGCCAGTATCATAGCATTGCAGGTAAAGCTGTCAGGTACCAACTCAAGTGCTGGCTGCTCCATTTCCAATCCAGCTCTCTGCGACTGACCTGGGAGAGGCAGAGGATGATGGCCCACGCAGCTGTGGCCATGCCACCCACAAGGGAGACTCAGATGAAGCTCCTGGCTTCAGCCAAGCTCAGCCCAGCCCTTGCCATCACAACCATTTGAGGAGTAAGCCAGCACATGGAGGATTTCTCTGACTCTGCCTTTCAAATAAATGCAATGAAATTCTTTCTTAAAAAAGGATTTCAGAATACGGTATCATGGAAGCAAACCTTGAAGAAGCTCCAGGTTTCCAGCTTTGGAAAAACAAGCTACAGCCCTGGCCAGTGACCATCTGCCGAGAACCAGTGGATGCAAGATCTCGGTTTTTCTTTTTCTTTAAGATTTATATATATATTTATTTTAAGATGCATTTATTTTTATTGGAAAGGCAGATATACAGAGAGGAGGAGAGATAGGAATATCGTTCGTCCACCGATTCACTCCCCAAGTGGCCGCAATGGCCAGAGCTGAACCAATCCAAAGCCAGGAGCCAGGAGCTTCTTCCAGGTCTCCCACGCAGGTGCAGGGTAGGGTCCCTAGGGTTTGGGCCATCCGTGACTGCTTTCCCAGGCCTCAAACAGGGAGCTAGAGAGGAAGTGGGGCTGCCGGGATTAGAACCAGCGCCTATATGGCCTATATGGGATCCTAGCACATCCAAGGGAAGGACTTTAGCCACTAGGCTACCGTCCCAGGCACTTTTTTTTTGCTTTTAGGATTTATTTCTTTTTATTGCAAAGTCAGATATACAGAGAGGAGGAGAGACAGAAAGGAAGATCCGTCCATTTATCCACTCTCCAAGTGACCTCTACGGCCACAGCTAGGCCAATCTGAAGCCAGGAGCCAAGAGCTTCTTCCAAGTCTCCCACAGGCGTGCATCGACCCAAGGATTTGGGCTGTCCTGCATGTTCCACTCACAGCCCCAAGATGCTTGGTTTTAATACTAAACAAGGCATAGATGGAATGCTAGAGCAACTGACTGATGATAACCCTTTAAATGAATACAGTAGCTCTGTGAAAAGCTCTCAAAGCTGTTCTTTCTACTCACAAAGCCAAGGCCCATTCAACAACACACATTAAGGCCTGGCCAACCTCCGTTGAAGGGCCACTAACACTGGCATGAAGAGGTCTATTTCTACTGGCTGAAGACTATGGGCAGGAACCCATCACACAAGGGCACCTGAGGAAGTTCAAGGAGTGGCTGGCGTCCAGCCAGTACACATCCTGGCTGCTCCACTGCTGACTCAGCTCCACGTCTTTCGCTGGGAAAAGCAGTCGGAGATTACCCAGGTCCTTGGGACCTGTACTCACATGAGACCCAGAAAAGCTCCTGGTTTCAGCCTGACCTAGTCCTGGCCATTGCAGTCATCTGAATGAACAAGTGGAAGGAATATCTGTATCTTTCCAATAAGTAAATATCTAACTTTTTTAAGATTTTTTTTTTTTAATTGGAAAGTTAGATATACAGAGAGGAGGAGAGAGGAAGATCTTCTGTTCAGTGGTTCACTCCCCAAGTGACCAAGTGTCAAGCTTCTAAATAAACGTTTTTAAAAAGAAGGGACCCTGGGCCAGCGCAGTAGCCTAGCAGTTAGAGTCCTCCTCACCTTGCACACGCCAGAATCCCACATGGGCACTGGTTCTAATCCCAGTGGTCCCACTTCCCATCCAACTCCCAGTTTGTGGCCTAGGAAAGCAGTCAAGGACGGCCCAAAGCCTTGGGACCCTGCACCCACGTGGGAGACCCAGAAGAAGCTCCTGACTCCTGGCTTCAGATCAGCCCAGCTGCAGCCTTTGCGGCCACTTGGGAAGTGAATCATCAGATTATCTTCCTCTCCGTCTCTCCTCCTGTGTTTTAAAATGTTAAAAAATCCTTGCCTTGCATGTGCTAGGATCCCACCAATTCATGTCCTGGCTGCTCCAGTTCCTTTCCAGTTCACTGTGTGTTGCCAGAGAGCGCAGCAGAGGACGGCCCAAAGCCTTGGGACCCTCTATCTGATGGGAGACCCGGAAGAAGCTCCTGGCTCCTGTCTCCGGATAGGCTCAGCTCCTGCCACTGGGGCACTTGAGGAGTAAAGCAGAAGATGAAGGAACTTATTCTCTGTCTCTGTCTCTCCTTCTCTCTGTTGATCTGACTTTCCAACAAAACATATAAAAATAAATAATCAGCATTCCTAGCGCCCAATGCCTGTGGCAATAGGTTAACCTGCAAACATCCATTCTATGTGAACATGTGTTCTAATCACGGCAGCCCTGCTTCCCATCCAGCTCCCTGCTTGTGGCCTGGGAAACAGTTGAGGACGGTCCAAAGCCTTGGAACCCTGCACCCGCGTGGGAAACCCAGAGCAAGCTCCTGGCTCCTAGCTTTGGATCAGCTCAGCTCTGATTATTGTGGCCGCTTGGGGAGTGAGACAGCAAATGGAAGATCTTCCTCTCTCTCTTCTCTTCTCTGTATACTTGACTTTCCAATAAAAATAAATCTTTAAAATAAGTAAATAAATAAACTGCATCACTGAGAAAATAAGGTGGGGGAGCCTGCACTTTAAATACAAATGCAATTGGGGGGGGGTGGCAAATTCCATCCTCCAACTGGTTGAAGACGGCTATGCTGTTGTCCCTTGGGGACAACCTAGCCTGGTCAAGCTGCCGTCCTTCCCTCCATCGCAAACCTTGACAGCTGTCCTCCTGGCCAAGCCCACAGCTCTTTTTTATCCCCAGATGCACGCAGCCTTCAGAAGTCCCAGCCAAAGCGGCTGGACTCTGGCACCATTTTCCAAAGGCTTCTCGGCTCTCTCCTCAAGTTGGGAAACACAACGACTTGAAAACCCTCAATGCACAATAACAACAACAAAACATGTTTTCCCATCACCCAACTGGACAGCCAATTTTTCCTGCCCCTTTGCTAGGCTTTGGCACAAAGTGCCAAGAGCATGGACAAGCACAGGAACGTCGTTTCCAGCAACTGGACGGAATCACTGGAATTTTCTCACTGGGTCCGGCCACAGCCTGCCACCACTAAAACGCCATCCACTCCAAAAAACGATATTAATTACCAGATGGCAAGAAACGTAAAATGCCCTCAGGCCAGCCAGCGGGCACGCCGGCCTGATTTCGCATCCACCTGGTTGCAAAGAACCGGGTCGCGAGCATCAAAGATCAGCCAGCGTCTTGGGCTGACGTCCCGGAGGAATGAGGGGGCTCCCAGGCTCCTCAAGCTCCCCAACAGAGGAGCACGGTGATGGGGGGCGGTGGCCCCGGGGTCCCCCGCTCTGGGGACAAAGCAGAGGGCGAGGGTCGCAACCGGTGTGCTGAGGAGACTCAATGGGAGTATGGGGAGAAGGAGGACGAGGCAGGCGCGACTCCAAAGCAGCCGGGCCCCCACAGCAGCCACGGGGGAGCGCCCCGCGTGGGGCGGCCGGCTTGCACGGTGGGTGGGTGGGTGGGTCTGGCCGCCGGCCCGGGAGCCCGGGAGCCGGAGCGCGCAGGCGCAGACGCGAGCCGGGGGCCGGGGGGCCCAGGCCGGGGACGGCGCAGGCGCAGGGGCGCGCCGGGGTCCGCGGGGCCGCCCAGGCCTGGCGGCGCGGGCGGCGCTGAGGACGGAGACGGACCCGCCGGCGCACGTTCGAGAAGACCCGGCGCTGTGTCTTACCGCGCGGCGCTGCCTCGCTCGCTCGCTCGCTCGCTCAACTCCGGAGGTGGGCCGGGCGGCGAGCTCGCCCGGTGGTGGCGCGGCCCGGATCCGTGGAGTCCGGCCTCGCGGGGGGCGGAGCAGCCAACCCCGCGGCGCGCCGCTCGCCCTCGGCCCGCCTCTCGGCCCGCCCCGCGCGACAGGGGCGCCGACCGCGCAGGCGCGCCGCCGGCCCCGCCCACCCCGGCGCGCTCCGCCCTCCGCCGGTCCTGCCCACACCCGCGCGCTCCGCCCCCCGTCGGTCCTGCCCACCCCCTGCGCGCTCCACCGCCCGCCGGTCCCGCCCACCCCGGCGCGCTCCGCCCACCGCGAGCCCGGAGGTTGCGCAGGCGCGCGCGCGCGGCGGTGCGACCAGCCCCGGCGTTTCGGGGCGTGTGACTGCGCACGCGTCAAATCTTGGCCGCCGCGCGTTCTGGAAGTTTTTCCTCAGCTCTGAGCTTGTCGCACCTTCTGCGCGTACCGGCTACATGGTGACCGGGACTGAGGCCAGCACAAGTGTGGAAAACTCAAAAAAACCATCCACCAGAAAGATTGACAATAAGGAACCTTCACCAAGGAAATCTCATAGTTTGGAGCACATAAAGAGATGTTTTTGTGGTGTTCCTAGGAAATCCACAACCTGCTACACTTTGAATGCACTGCTGGAAAACGTACTAATCATTTAGTAGTTTTGCACATTGCTTTTGTGCTGACATTTTGTGAGGAGATGGTGGTATGGATTTTTTTAAAAGATTTATTTTATTTTAATTCGAAAGGCAGGTTTCCAGAGAGTACAAGAGAGAGCGAAAGATCTTCCATCCTCTGGTTCATGCCCCCATGGCCAGAACTGAGCTGATGCAAAGGTGAGAGGCAGAAGATTTTTGCAGATCTCACACATACACGCAGGATCCCAAGTCCTGGGCCATCCTCTACTGCCTCAAATAAATAAATGAGTTCATTAAAAAAGAGAGAGAGAGAGACAGAGCAGGGGGCCCAGCACAATAGCCTAGTAACTAAATCCTCGCCTTAAACGCACTGGGATCCCATATAGGTGCCCATTCTAATCCTGGCAGCCCCACTTCCCATCCAGCTCCCTGCCTGTGGCCAGGGAAAGCAGTCGAGGACGGCCCAAAGCCTTGGGACCCTGCACCCACTTGGGAGACCCGGAAGAGGATCCTGGCTCCTGGCTTTGGATCAGCTCAGCCTCAGCCGTTGCGGTCACTTGGGGAGTGAATCATCAGATGGAAGATCTTCCTCTCTGTCTCTCCTCGTCTCTGTATATCTGACTTTGCAATTAAAAAAATAAATAAATAAAATTTTTTTAAGTGTGGGGAGCAGCTGGGACTCCTGACTGATTAGCGTCCCAAGCCTAGCAGGAAGCTAGCAGCTTAGGAAGGGCTCCTCTGGTCACTGCTAAATGGCCAGGTGCCCTGCTACAGAGACAGTGGTCCTCTTTTTTTTTTTTTTCTATTCCTACCCCCCACACACAGTATCCCTTTTTAGTCCATACCAGCACTGGTGTCGTATGAGCATGCTGCAATAAGTTTGTGGTGAGAAGTTTGCAGTGGCATAGCAAGTTAATCTTCTGCCTGAGGCACTGGCATTGGCTTGCGCCGTTACAGGCATTTTATGAACCAGGTAGATTCTCAGGATGCTTTTCTTTCTCTCCCTACCCCTCTCTTTCTCCCTCTCTGCCTTTCAAATCAATGTTGGTTGCAAAGTTTGGGGGTGGCAGGAACCAGCATTGTGGCACAGTAAACTAAGCTGCCACCTGCAATGCCCACAGCGCTCACTGGTTGGAGTCCTGGCTGCTCTGCTTCTAATCCAGTTACCTGCTAATGAGCCTAGAAAGGAAACAGAAAATGACCCAGGGGCTGCCCCTGGCACCCACTTGGGAGACCTGGATGAAATTTCGAGCTCCTTTGTTTCGCCTTGACCAATTCTGGCTATTGTGGCCCTTTAAGGAGTGAACCAGCAAGTGGAAGATCTAGCTCTCTTCCTCCTTCACTCTCAAATATATCAATCATGGAAAGTGTGGGGAGGGCCCGAAGTGATGGCTCAAAATGGCGAAATCCTCAACTTGCAAGCACCAGCCTCCTATATGAGCGCCGCTGCTTCACTTCCCCTCCAGCTCCCTGCCTGTGGCCTGGGAAAGCAGTAGAGGACGGCCAAGGTCTGGGGATTCTGCACCTGCATGGGAGACCCGGAAGAAGCTCCTGGCTTTGGATCAGCTCGACTCTGGACATTGCAACCATTTAAGGAGTGAACCAGCCGATGGAAAACATTTTTTTTTTCTTTTATCTCTCCTTCTCTCCTTAAATCTGGTCTGCTTTTCCAATAAAAATAAGTAAATCTTTTTAAGAAGAAATGTGTGTGTTGTGCCCAGATTTTGAGATTCCCCCAGATAATCATCAGGAGTCAGAAGTCTATGCAAACGCATAAGGGCAGTTTATTCAGGACAGTGGAGGCTCTCAGCCCCCAGCCCAGCAGGGCCGGGGGAGGTGCGGCAGCCTCAGCAGCAGAAGGGGCAGAAGAAGAAAAAGGGCCGAGGTTGGACAGACAGGGTTTTTATACATTGCAGGCCAATTCCACACAATGATACAGTCATGACTGGTCAGTGTAACTGGCAACTTTAAAAAGAACAAGTTGGTAGGCTTCTGTTGGTGCGTTTGAGGCAAGCAACTTTCAGACGGTACAAACTGGTGGGCTAGAGGGCAATGAGCAGCGTAGCTAACAGGCACACCTGCGGTCTCCCTCAGGCACACTCTACCCACGTGTCACGGAGACTGTCGGGCCTGGAGTGCACACGGCCCCCAGCCAAGCAGGCAAGGCAGAAACCACTTAGGTTCTTCACATGGAATAAGGGAAAGTACTTTGCTTCCTGCTATCCGTGGGAGACCAGGATGGAATTCCAGGCTCCAGCTCTGCCCGGTCCAGCCCTTAACCACCACCACTTGGGGAATGACACAGCAGATAGAAGAATGTAACTGCATCTTACAGACAAAACACATCTTTAAAAAAGAGAGAGAAGCTAGTCTAACCTTGTTAGGTGGAGCCCTGCCCTTCCCCCTGGGGGCAGTTTAAAGGAATCTCCCTGCCCTCTGCTAGCAGGGATTGTTGGATCCCTTAACACTAACTGACTCCTGGGAGAAATTTCTGTAATTCCAGGCTTGGAAAACCCTCGGACCAGGGATATCCCAGGGAAGCAGACGGAAGAGATGGGGGCCCATCACGACACCTGCACCCAGTGCAGTCTAAACTGTCTCTTGTCTTCGCTGAGATGCCCACCTGGCCCATCGGGTGTCTTTGCAGCACTTGGCCACCTACATCTGAAGCAAGGATCGCTGACAGCCATCTCCAGCAACAGAGTGGTTTCATGACAATCCAGAGACCCCAGAAACTACTCATTTATTGGTGATCATTGTAAGACGGAGCTCTCCCAGCCAACAAGTGCCTGCAGCAGCCAGGGCTGGACTGGGTCAAGGCCTGAAACTTCATCTGGGGCCCCCACAAACTGGAGCCAGGCCCTGCTGCTACCTGGGATACACATTTTAGCAGGAAGGTGGATGGGAAGCAGAGCAGCAGGGACTCCAAAACAGATGTGAGGATTCCAGGAGGCTGCTTAAGTCACTATACCAAACGCCCATCGCAACAGAAGAAAACCAGCAGGGCCCGGCATAGTGGCCTAGTGGCTAAAGTCCTCACCTTGAACACTCCAAGATCCCATATGGGTGCCGGTTCTAACCCCGGCAGCTCCACTTCCCATCCAGCTCCCTGCTTGCAGCTTGGGAAAGCAGTCAAGGACAACCCAGAGCCTGCACCCACGTGGGAAACCCTGAAGAGGTTCCTGGCTCCTGGCTTCGGATTGGCTCAGCTCCAGCTGTTGCAGTCACTTGGAGAGTGACTCATTGGATGGAAGATCTTCCTCTGTCTCTTCTCCTCTCTGCATATCTAACTTAGCAATAAAAATATTAATAAATGAATAAAAAGAAGAAGAAAACCAATAGCAACAAAATTCTGAGGACTCCATGGGTATCTGGGAAGCAGAGAGATAACCAGTTGGTTTTAACCCAGGCCACAGAGCTAAACTCAGCCTCTGGCCTCCTGTTTCAGAGGGAGGTGTGAGAACTACACAGGTGTTAGCCACCTCAGGGGCATCTGTCCAAATCCGGCCTGAGGCATTGTTGGTGCCAGAGACTGCCCTGAGTGTAGTGGGATGTTTTTCTTTTTATTTTTCTTATTTATTTTACTTTTATTCGAAAGGCAGAGCTAGAGGGAGAAGGAGAGACAGAATGGCAGAATCTTCCATCTGCTGATTCCTACCCCCAAAAATCTGCAAACAGCCAGAGCTGAGCTGATCCAAAGCCAGGAGCCAGGAGCTTTTTCTGCATTTTCCAAATTGATGGGGCGGGAAGGGGAGCGCGCAAGGACTTGAGCCATCCTCCACTGCTTTCCCAGGCCATCAGCAGAGAGCTGGATGGGAAGCGGAGCAGTTGCGAGTCCAGTCGACACCCATACAGGATGCTGGCGCCGCAGGTGGAAGATTAACTTGCTACGCTGCCATGTTGGCGAATAGTCATTTAATGAAGAATAAATAGATGAGTGAGGCACCGTGCCAGAGAGCCGAGTCGGCATTCAGACTGGACTTTCTGGAGATTTCAGAACAACCCCCTCCTTCGTCCCCCTCACCTCGCCCCTCATTTCTGCTGATCCTGGGGTGCTGTTGAGGGTTTTTTCTGGGCCCAGCATTTCTACAATTCCTCCCAGGACTTCAGCAGCACTTCATGTTATCACACTCAATACCCCACCCCACCCCGCCTCACCCACCGCACCTCACCCTCAGGATTCAAACCGAACCGCCCCAGGGAGAGGGCTGGGGCTCATGCCAGCGCGTGCTGCTCTGCTGCCAAGGCTTCTTTCCACATTTCCTCCCTCGTCCCACAGGAACCCCCCTCTTTCTTTCTACAAGCCCTGTTTCACACACTCACACAGGCTCAGGTCCACCCGTGCCACCTAGCAATCCCAGCTTCCCCCATCAATCCTGGACTTCCTGCCACCTACAAAGGGAGACCTGGGTTGCTTTCCAGGCTTCGGCTCTACCACGTTGGGCCCCTGGTTGAAGGTGAACCAGCAGATGGGAGTTCTCTCTCACGCTCTGTGTTTCCCTTTCAAAGCTAATATAAACACCACCACAAATAGAAGTATTCAACAGCTGCAGGCCAAAGCAATGAAAGAAATTATTTCACATTCCTGGCTCTGGCCCCAGGCAGCCTTTGCCTTCTACTCAGCATTCCAACCTTCTGAAAGCTAGCACGTCTCACCCACTTTGCCCCGCATCCCCAAACTTCCCCACAGCAGCTGACTTGTCTGTAGTTGGAGTAATGGACTCTTTCCTGGCCCACATTGTGCTTAGAGCCGTTGGTCTGGTAGACAGATTGTCAGTTACTGTCCAGAGCTGGTGGGAGAGGCAGGAACTTGTCCTAGAAGTTCTAGAACCTAGAACCTTTAAAATGTATTGTTTGGGGCCCAGCGTGGTGGCAAAAGTGGTTAAGGTCCTCGCCTTGCACACCCGGGATCCCATATGGGCGCCGGTTCTAATCCCGGCAGCCCTACTTCCCTTCCAGCTCCCTGCCTGTGGCCCGGGAAAGCAGTTGAGGACGGCCCAAAGCTTTGGGACCCTGCACTCGCGTGGGAGACTCAGAAGAGGCTCCTGGCTTCGGACCGGCATAGTATCGGCCGTTGAGCTCACTTGGGGAGTGAATCATCGGATGGAAGATCTTCCTCTCTGTCTCTCCTCTCTGTATATCAGCCTTTCCAATAAAAAATAATAAAAATAAATCTTTAAAAAATAAAATAAAATGTATTATTTGTTAGGCCCGGTGGTGTGGTCTAGCAGCTAAAGTCCTCGCCTTGAACGTGCTAGGATCCCATATGGGCGCCGGTTCTGGTCCCAGCAGCTCCACTTCCCATCCAGCTCTCTACTGGGAAAGCAGTCAAGGACGGCCCAAAGCCTTGGGACCCTGCACCCATGTGGGATAACCAGAAGTTCCTGGATCCTGGCTTCAGATCGGCATAGCATCAGCCATTGCGCTCACTTGGGGAGTGAATCAACGGATGAAGATCTTCCTCTCTGTCTCTCCTTTTCTCTGTATATCTGAGTTTCCAATAAATAAAAAAATCTTTAAAAAATGTATATTTGTTAAAATGTCAGTTACAGAGAGAGAGGTCCTCCATCCTCTGGTTCACTCTCCAGGTGGCTATAGTTGCCAGAACTGGGCCAGACAGAAGCCAGGAGCCAGGAGCTTCCTCCAGGTCTCCTACGTGGGGACACATGCCTAAGGACTTGAACCCTCCTCTGCTGCTTTCGCAGGTGCACTGGTAGGGAGCTGGATCAGAAGCAGGGTCAGACACTTGGCCCCTTGCTCTGATATGGGAAGGTGGCCCCAGCATTGCAGGCAGCAGCTTAACCTGATCCCTAATACATACATCCCATTTGCAATTCTGTGAGAATTTTTTGAAGTTCCCTTGTGCTTTAGTGGTCAAGGAGGTAGAACCAGACTTTGAACTTATAAAGTCTCTGCTTGCCCAGGGCCAGGGTTGACCCCTTGCATCTGAGCCTGCTGGGAATTCACTCCATCTGGGTCTCCCATATGATCGGCAGGGACCCAAGCACTTGGGCAGTCATTTACTGTCTCCCAAGACACATTAGCAAACTGGATAAGAAGTGGAGTAGCCAAAACTGGAATAGGTGCCCCAATGGGAGTAGGAGTCCCAAGTAGCAGCTTAACTTATTACACCACAGCACAGGCCCCTGGGGTCAACTCTTGACCGACAGAACCTGAAAACCTAAAGGAAGGGAATGGAAAGTGAGCTGGGGTCTGGGCTGAGCCCATGCGACAGCTGGTGATCGCGGCAGCTGGTCCTCCTACCAGATCTGATCGGATCTCCCAGCATCCTGTCTGCTTGTCTTTGTCCTGGCCCTGGCGAAACAGGCTGCTGGGTGGCTCTCCTGGCCCCCCAAACACACTCCTGTCCAACTTCTAGCACCCAGCCCCACCCTCTCCACCCTTGGGGCTACCCTCCAGCTCCCTTCTGCCCTCTGACCCTCAGCATCTGCTGCACAGGAAGCCATCCGGACCTCCTCCAAGAGCAACGTGCCTGTCATCCTGGTGCTCCGTGTCTCTCCACAACTGTGACAGCGCATCCTTCGCCCGTGAGAACGATTCCTTCTAAGGCAGCTGAGCTTTCCTTAAGGCTGGGTAGGAAAGTCTCTGTAGAATCTTGCCTTCCCTCTCCCTGTTTTAAGAAAAGACTTATTTATGAATTTGAAAGGTATGGCTCTAGAGGAACACAGAGAGAGAGAGATCTTCCATCCAATGGTTCACTCCCCAAAAAGCTGCAGGGGCCATGGAAGGCAGGAGCCAGGAGCTTCATCTGGGTCTCCCAAACAGGTGTAGGGGCCCAAGGCTTTGGATCATCCTCTACTGCTTTCCCAGATGCATCAGCAGGGAGCTGGCTCAGATGTGGGGCAGCCTGGTCTTGAACCAATGCTGCTACGGGATACTGATGTCACAGGTGGTGACTACGCTCACACCACAATGCCAGCCCTTAGCCCCGTGTTTGAAGAGGCATTGAACCAGCAGTTACACAAAAGCCATTGTCATGTCCAAGCCAGGGCTAGTGGCCAGGGTCCTGGGCTCCCTGGAATGGACACAAAGTAGGGGGGCACAAGGTCAAGGGGGTGACACTGCTTGGGAGCCCCCTCATTCTGCAGCCAAGAGCCTGGTTTCCAGTCCAGCCTTTGCTTCCGATTCTAGCTTCTTGCTCATGCACACCCTGGGAGTCAAGGGTTCAAGTACATGGCTCCCTGACACCGGGTGGGAGAGCCGGACTGAGTTCCAGACTCTTGGCCTTGGCTCCTGCAGACTTTTGATGAGTGAACTGATGGATGGAAAATCTCTGTTTCTCAAATACATTTAAGAAAAAAAAGGTGTTTTTTTTTTTTTTTTTTTTTTTTTAGTTTTAAGAAGTATTTACTTTTTTTGAAAGGCAGAAAGAGACGGAGGGAGACACAAAGATAGGTCTCTTTTTCCCTTAAGATTTATTTATTTTATTGGAAAATCGGACTTACAGAGAGAAGGACAGACAGATTTTCTGTCCATTGGTTCCAAGTGGCTGCAAAGGCCGGAGGCTGATTCAAAGTCAGGAGCCAGCAGATTCTTCCAGGTCTCCCATGTGGGCCATGCTCTACTGCTTTCCCAGGCCTTAAGCAAGGAGCTGCATGGGAAGTGGAGCAGCTAGGACATGAACCAG
Organism: Ochotona curzoniae; assembly: GCF_017591425.1. NCBI lineage: Eukaryota > Metazoa > Chordata > Mammalia > Lagomorpha > Ochotonidae > Ochotona > Ochotona curzoniae. Next base: position 5,711,696 of record NW_024467101.1, on the reverse strand, counting down.
CACCATATGGGATCCCAGTGCATACAAGTGAGGACTTCAGCCACTAGGCTACCACACCGGGCCCAAGAGAGGTCTTCTATCCACTGGTTCACCCCCAGATGGCCACAAGAGCCGCCCTGCATCAGGAACCAGGAGTTTTTTCTGAGTTTCCCAACACTTGGGCCACTTTCCCAGACACATGAGCAGGGAACTGGGTTGGAAATGGAGCAGCCAGGACTGGAAACTGATGCTCACACAAAATGGTTTGTTATAACTGGTGGCCTTATTAACTACCCCATCATGCTGGTCCCCACTTTTTTTTAAAGAGCAAGACACATAAAGGTCAGTGCATACATTTTGCAGACAGGCCTGGGGAGGCAGGTGCAGGGAGCACCAGCTGGGCTGTCACGCCAGTGGAGGGCTATGACTGCACTCATTGAGGCTGGGCCAAACGCACCTGGACACACAGCTCCTCCAGCGGGCTGGGAGCCTCTCCTGCTGCCTTAGCAGCTGCAAGGGACCTTCGCGAAAGCCTGGAGGTTCACGCCCGATGAGGTGGGACATTCTCAGAGTTCCCCAGTAAGCCAGTAAAGGGGTAAGCCCTGTTTTTTCTGGGATACACCTCATCTTCAGATGGTGAGGGTGATGGCAACCCTTCCCTCTGAGAGCCATTGGGAAAGCTCTGGCCTATTCCCCTGCAGGGAGGAGACCACCGAACCAAGCCCCTCCTCACCCCACACGGGAATCCCACAAACCCTCTTAGCTCACCCATCCTGTGGCAGATTACCTGTTTTCTTTGC